>NC_039266.1:2578276-3308276 GCF_003368295.1 Carassius auratus
ACAAAGTATTTAATTAGTTAACTCTTAGTGTACATATAAGTTCACTTTTAGTATGATTGCAGTATAAACTACAAACATCGAGGTAAACTAGTTGTGTACTCAAAGTTTGCTGCTGTTATACTTAAAGTGTACTTAAAAGTATACGTTTATATACTAGAAAGTGGGCCAATTTAGTCCCGTCAGGACTAGGAGTATTGAAGGAGTATTGGAACAGTACACTTACAAGTATACTACTAGAACACTGATATTTGTATACTTGCTACATAAAGTATATTAAAAATACACTTGAACTTTACTTAAGTATACTTAATAAAATAAACTTGAAGTATACTCCTTTTTGGTAAGGGTTGTGATGAGCTCATGTGACAATGTTTAACAGCTTTAAAGTGGAAAAATGGCTACTGTTTTACGTACTGTTTCAAAAACTGCATTGTCTTCTGTGAATATCGAACTCTAACAACAGGAAGCAGCTCACTGTGATTCCTGTAGTGAATCACTCATATTGGCAGAGGTCAGAGGTCATCTCAGAGGTCACAGGTCAAGCTGGAGCTGTGATAGTGCTTGTATCTGAAGTCTCTGTAATCACAATCATAAATCATACAAAATAATTATGATTTTGTGCAAGGCCATCACATCTATGTCTCTAGATACATTTATGTGTCTTTATTGCCTCTTGATTTGACTTTTTCCACAGTCTTATGAAAATGAATGTCTGTCATTAATAAAAATAAAATAAAAAAATGGACAAACTGAAATCACTCAGCTCTCACTTGTGTCTCTAATAAACAAAACCACAAAATCTCAAAGCTGTGCAGATTCAATCAGTCCAGTTTCCAATATATCTTTATTCTCCCTACAGAGAGTATGAATATGAGGAAATAATATAAACACACAATTTCAACATGTGCGATAATTAAAAAACAACATAATAATTAAAGTCAGTGTGTTTGTGAGTCTGATAGAGACTCTGCAGAGACACTGATGGACTTGTGTCTAAATTTTCTCTCGACTAATGCTCTGATCTCTATGATTATTAAGAGTGACAGATTCATTTAGATTATTTATTTCAGAAGTATGTGTGACAATGTTGTTTCAGATCCTCCTTTGATCAGCTGCAGCATCAGTTCAGTCACTGTGACTCTGACTGACACAGGTTTTTGTACCACTCACAATCACTGTGTGAACACACCACTACCACTGCTGTGATAACTCTGACAGTAATAATGTCCAGCATCTTCAGTCTGGACTCCACTGATGGTCAGAGTGAAATCACTGTTAGATCCACTGCCACTGAATCTAGATGGAGTTCCTGACTGGAGGTAGTTTGTATAATAAATCAGGAGTTTAGGAGCTTCTCCAGGTTTCTGGAAGTACCAGGCTAAAAGATAAGCACCACTGTTATACACATTTGTGCTGGTTCTACAGCTGATCTTCACTGTTTCTCCTGGTTGAGCTGCTGTCGTTGAGGGACTCTGAGTGACGCTGATCTGTCCTCTACACTCTGAAACACACAACAAGAAGAAAATCAACTCAAAACTTTGACAATATACTTGAAGAAATGAATTGATATCAAACTTGTGCTCCACAAACCTTGAGCAAACGCTGTGAGAGTCCAGATGAAGATGATGATGAAGGTCATGTTGATGAAGATTGTTGTGTGTGTCAGTGATGAAGTGTTAAACTCACAGCACTATAAACACTCTCAGAGCACTGAAGCATCTGATCAATATGCAAACACACTCACATCATTTACCTGGAGACAGCAGATTCATCATTTACTATTTCATATCCTTCTAATAAATTACTTTTATCCATTTTCAGAAACAAACATTCATGATTTGCTTAAAGTTATTTAATTATTTATTTCAGGTCGAGCTTCTCTCTCCAAACACTGTTTTATGTTAAGTTTCAGTCAGTTTTTCACGCTGAGATCATTTAATAACTGTGTTACAGATTTGATGTCATCCATGATAGGTCTAGTATGATACTGTATAACAGGTCAAAGGTCATTCAAGGGAATCACCTTCTAAATCTTGGTCATCACAAAGCTTTAAATAACAGGTGTTTTGTAAATATGATGATTTTTGGGACTGATTATGAAACAAATGATTTGATTTTAGCCTTAATGTAATAACAAGGATTAATTATTAAAGATGAAGATTTTGTGCTGTTTTTTATAATAATTGCTGAGTGCTGTTGAGAAGAGCTGCTGTTGAGTCTGATATCAGTGTGTGAGTCTCTTCTCTCTTTCTCTGCTGGAGTTTGTGTTTATTTGAGTGTGACGGAGGTTTTTGTACGACGCTTTCACTAGAATGAAGCACTGTGGTGGACTTTTGGTGGAGGAACTAAACTGACCATCGGTAAGTCTCTTCAATTCTGTCATTAAAATATATCATATTTGATTCATTCATTTTAATTCATTTTTAGATTATTTCTGCAAAAACATTTTAAAATTAGTCCTTTTATTATAAAAAATGTTTTTGTAAAGTTTCTTTAATAATTGCAATATTTAATTTATTTCATCATTTACTTAAGTTGTATATTTTTTTCGTATTTTTTTAAAATCTCATTTATCATTTTATATAAATAATTTAACTCATTATCAGTACAAAAATATTGTATCTTTAGATGACATGATATATAGTCAATTAATTCTTGATATATATAATTTTGACTACAATTAATGGTAAATATAACAATTAGGATGTTTTTAGATGCATGACAAAGTCTGATAATACTAAATGTAATTGTGTAGACGTCGTCACCAGACAAAGAGAAATGTAGTTAATGAACATGTTCAGAATCAAGTTTGCATCTGCTGCTGATCATTTAAAAACAACAACATCATAACATACATTTACAATTACACTGAAAATTACTATTAATTGTTAGTGTCTTATAAGAATAATATTTTTAAAGTAAAATTAATATTGCAATTAATATGTTTTCCATACCTTTTGACAAAATCACAATATACTGATTATTTTTCATGTGGGCAGTGTTTTTATTAGATTGGGATTAAAAGTTAAAAGTTCACATGTTCTGTAACTTACTATTTCTGAAATAAATCTTATTAGTGTATTTTTTGCATTTATTTCATCCTTATTTACTTTTTTGAATTCAAAAAAACTTTTTTAAATGTTATTTTTTATTTATATGATTAATTACATGCATTTACATGTATTGATAGCAGAACTTTAAAATCTATTTAATTATTTCTTGATATGATTTTGTCTAAAATCTTGGCACATTTAACAATAAAGTGTTTGTCATCAGACAACAAGGAACTTGAAGAGCATTTAGAAAATTAATCATTTAAACTATTTTAACTCTCAAGTTTGCTGATATTCATGATTGTGAGTCTGAATAGTGTGAATATTTCAAAAGTATCATTAATAATGAAATGTTGATCTTTTTTTCTAAGTCATATAGCGACATCATAATATAAACATACATTTTCTTGAATTATGTTTTTTTTCAAAATTCTGAGGATTGTTTCATATGTGTCTTATAAAATTAAACTCCACTGATCAGTTTTTCACTTCTGCTTCTCTGTGTGTGTGTGTGTGTGTGTGTGCATGTGTGTGTGTGTGTGTGTGTGTTGCAGCTGGTCCCGCAGTGAAGCCCTCCGTGTCTCTGCTGCCTCCCTCTTCTCTGCAGATCTCTGGAGACTCAGCCGCACTGCTCTGTCTGCTCAGCTCTTACTCTCCACAGGGGGCGCAGGTGAGCTGGACGCTGGACGGGTCAGAGGTCACCGAGGGGGTTCAGACCAGCGCAGAGAGCGAGCGGGACGGACGCTACAGCCGCAGCAGCGTCCTGAGCCTCAGCAAAGCACGCTGGGAAGCCGGCGAGCGCTTCGTCTGCAGAGTAACACATGACGGAGCTGATCACGAGACCTCGTTCCTCAAGAGCTCCGAGTGCTGATGTTTCTCCAGTGAAGAGCAGCAGGATTCACAGCAGTCTCCTGATTTACAGCTCAATACTCAAGCAGTCTTTCAATGTGCTGCCATTGCTGTTCATTCAATAAAGCTTCTGAACGCCTTCCATTTGTGTTCGACTGCATCATTGATCAGTGTGTCCTTCCTTCACTAAAGTTTCAGCTGCTGTTGATGGATTGTAATAGTTGAGAACAGCTGTGTTTAGCAGTAAATGTGAACTGAAGCTCTTGGGGTTTGAACATGGTCTCTGGAGACGGAGCAGCTCTATTCTGAGACCATCAGAATCACTAAAGCTGTCAATGCAAATCTGATTTCAGCTCAAACTCACAGTTTCACTGTTTGATCGGTTCAACGCTCTGGACTGAAACACTTTCACTTCTGCTCATGCACTGATGAGACAGTTATGAAGTTTGAGTCGTAGTTTCATAAGGCAGTTTATTAGTATGATTGTAAGTATAACCTAAAAACATAAAACTATCAAACTGTAACAGAGAAACATTTGTGTGTTTTTGGATTGATTTGATATCAATTTATCACAAAATCAGAGCATAACTGAGTCAAACCTGTCTGTCACAGGACAGATCTGAGTCTAATAGAGCTGATGTGAGTCCTAACTCAGTTGTGAGCTCATGTGTAGTTCTGTGTTTGGTCTCTGTGTGTCAGTAGTGAGTGATAGTGTTTGATCAGCTGCAGCATCAGTTCAGTCACTGTGACTCTGACTGACACAGGTTTTTGTACCAGCCTTTATCACTGTGTGAACACCCAGCTACTACTGATATAGTGTCGACTCAGACAGTAATAATGTCCAGCATCTTCAGTCTGGACTCCACTGATGGTCAGAGTGAAATCAGTCGCAGATGAACTCGTTCCACTGAATCTAGATTGAGTTCCAGTGTAACGGTCTGATGTTCGATAAATCAGGAGTTTAGGAGCTTCTCCAGGTTTCTGTAAGTACCAGCTTAAATAGTAACGTGGTGCACTACGTTCAGCCACATCTGTGCTGGTTCTACAGCTGATCTTGACTGTTTCTCCTGGTTGAGCTGCTGTCGTTGAGGGACTCTGAGTGACGCTGATCTGTCCTCTACACTCTGAAACACACAACAAGAAGAAAATCAACTCAAAACTTTGACAATATACTTGAAGAAATTAATTGATATCAAACTTGTGCTCCACAAACCTTGAGCAAACGCTGTGAGAGTCCAGATGAAGATGATGATGAAGGTCATGTTGATGAAGATTGTTGTGTGTGTCAGTGATGAAGTGTTAAACTCACAGCACTATAAACACTCTCAGAGCACTGAAGCATCTGATCAATATGCAAATGAACTGATGCTGTATTTAAATGAGCTTCTAAATGAAGATTCCTCGTTCATCTCATTCTGTCCATCAATGTATCTGCTCATCACACTATTTAATATTTGTATCATTTTTTATAATTTATCTTTTTAATCATTTTGTAGAATAATTTTGTCTGGTGTTTTATCATCTCTCTGTTTATTACAGGATTTGACTATGATTATGGATGAATTACTGTATTAACATTAAACCGTTTTATTAATCTGTTTTTGTATATGAATTAAACATGTATTTCAGCTCAGTTGGTTTGAGGATATAGACAGCAGCGATGCACACTGGCTTTATGGTGCATTGTGGGAATGTTTTTAGCATGAGTGTTATATGATCCCTGAGTAGTGCACTGACTAGTGAACTAAGGAGCTGATTGAGACACTGACTGACTCACATGTAAACATTTTCATGCACAAAACATGATTTGTCAATAAGTGTGAACTTAAAATTTATAACCAATTCTAACTACATGAAGAAAGACTCTGATGGCCCAAATGTGTAAAGATTAAATGATTAAGTAAATAGTGATGAATATCTATTAAAAGGGGAGGTCTAATGCTATTTCATGCATTCTGACTATAGTTTACACTACTAACGAGTTGGATTTTCTTGCGATACATAACTAAAGTCTCAAAGCGAGTTGGATGTATGACAGAGTATTTCTGTGTCAAAAAAGTCCTTCTGTCATGCTGTCTAGTCTCTGTTTCCCTGGGTGTCCACTAGTAGGCTCACTTCCCCTTAGGCACTTCACCGTAGGCACTCAATTCTCACTAGCCTTGTCCCTTCATCACAGTAATTGCACTCCTGTTAATTGCACCAGGTGCATTCACTTAATTGTCATTAACCTCCCTATATTTACCAGTCCTTTCCTGTTGTCTGTATGGAGTCCTTTCCTTTCGTGATCCCAGTCTTCTCATCCTCCGAGATTCCTTGTCTTCCTGTTCCCTACTGTCCCTTTCCTGTTTGTTTTATTTTACATTTTTCTTTGGTTTTGACCCTGGCTTGTTTGACTTTGATTTGGATTATCCCATTAAAATCATACCTGCATTTGGATCTCTCCCTCTCCTGTGTCTTACTGGAACACGATCGTCACAGAAGGACTCCATACAGACAACAGGAAAGGACTGGTAAATATAGGGAGGCTAATGACAATTAAGTGAATGCACCTGGTGCAATTAACAGGAGTGCAATTACTGTGAAGACAGGACCAGACTGGAGGAATCCTAGTGCCTACAGTGAAGTGCCTAAGGGGAAGTGAGCCCACTAGTGGACACCCAGGGAAACAGAGACCAGACAGCGTGACACCTTCAGGGTTCATATAAGTTTCTGAAAGTTTTATTTGGCGATGACATCATAAATTGTGGATTGCTTTTATGGACACTTCTCCAGAAGAACGTGCACACATCAACCGGAGCGAGAGCATCAACATGCTTCATTCAGCTTACCAATGTCATCAGGATCCAATTCTGGATCGATTATTTATGGCTTGATCTGTAATAGAGTTATAAGTCCTCTAAATGAAAGAAACTGGATTAATGAGAATAAATGAATGAATGAATTAATTAATTAATGGATTGATTGATTGATTAATGTATTTAAGTTTTTCTCTTTTTTTTTTATACAAATCTCTGGTTCAATCTCCAGTGCAGCAGGTGGTGGATATGAACATTAATAGATTGTTACCTCCCTCCAAAAAATAGAGGAAGAGGAAGAAGAAGAAGAAGATCATCAACAACAACAAACACTTTTTGAACATGCTCATTAACTACATTAGCAGTCACAGAATTCAACTTTCCTGGATTGTGGACCCATCTTTCCAGACACAGCTTGAAGTTTATGGATTACTCTTCTGTTGGATTGTATCTACACTGGTGGACACTCACTCACATTGAGACTCTTCAGCACAAATGATTCTTGAACTGTTTTACAGTTTTTTTTTTTCCTGGTCTTCTGTTGTTTTAATGTGTCAAGTGAACATTGTTAAAACACCAATTTTACTGTAACTTATCTCTGTTTTATGTCAACACCTAAAAATCTCACAAAGTAAAATCTGTGTATATTCGAAATCTTGTAACCCAACGAATTTGGCAGATCTTTATAAATGTAAGCCAATAAGATTTTTGTTTCTGTTTTATTCATGTCTGTGTCATAGCTTGCAGATGATGGCTTCGCTAAAGCTTCACACGCTCGTGACTATTTAGCTCCGCTCACAGCACGCCTCCAGGAGAAGAGCTACAGCTGTTTCTGTCTTTTATAAATCTGATCAAACTAAAGACTCTTCGGCGGTATGAAGGATGCAATACAAGAT
This sequence comes from Carassius auratus, assembly GCF_003368295.1. Classification (NCBI taxonomy): domain Eukaryota; kingdom Metazoa; phylum Chordata; class Actinopteri; order Cypriniformes; family Cyprinidae; genus Carassius; species Carassius auratus. Next base: position 2,585,870 of record NC_039266.1, read on the forward strand.
TAACATGAGATTGGCAGAAACGGTGTTTTGTCCGCTTCATTTGTTTGATCAAAATTATTTCTGGGGACAATTTAGTAGTCACTGGATATTTGCAGCTTGAGATGAATAAACTACTTGAGAAACTGCTCAAGAACAGCTTTATGTTGCTGGTAATCGACAATGAGGGATACATAATCTATTCTATTCAAAAATAAATTAATTAATAAAAAATACAAATTTTAAATACAACACTGGAATGGAGAAATATTGTTTTTGTTTGATTTAACATTTTTTCCTCCTCTGATTCTGAGTATAATTGAGTCAAACCCGTCTGTCCCAGGACAGATCTGAGTCTAATAGAGCTGATGCGAGTCCTAACTCAGTTGTGAGCTCATGTGTAGTTCTGTGTTTGGTGTCTGTGTGTCAGTAGTGAGTGATAGTGTTTGATCAGCTGCAGCATCAGTTCAGTCACTGTGACTCTGACTGACACAGGTTTTTGTATCACTCACAATCACTGTGTGAACACACAGCTACTAGGACAGTGTACACTCAGACAGTAATAATGTCCAGCATCTTCAGTCTGGATTCCACTGATGGTCAGAGTGAAATCTCTCCCAGATGATCCACTGCCACTGAATCTAGATGGAGTTCCTGACTGGAGAGTGTTTGTTGCATAAATCAGGAGTTTAGGAGCTTCTCCATGTTTCTTTAGATACCAGTTAAGAAAATGGTATCCATTGTGACAGCAGTCTGGATCTCTGTTAAATGTACAGGTCACAGTGACTGATTGTCCAGTTTGAGCGAGCAGCACTGAGGGAGTTTGAGTCACTGTCACCTGCCCAATAGATTCTGTCAAATGAGAAAGATCAGAAATCACAAACTCTTTTACAAACATATATCTTCACTACATTAAAAATATCAAATATATCTTTCCAGACACAAACCTCTACATAATACAGTCAGAGTCCAGATCAATATGGTGATGAAAGTCATTTTTGTTGGTTGTAGGTTCAGTTCTAGTGAGAAACAGTTGTTGATCATGTTTGATGTTTGTCAGAGTTATAAACACATGCAGAGCACTGAAGTGTGTGTCGCTCATGTAAAACACACGCTCTATGCAAACACTGCAGCAGTGAACAGGTGTAAGTTGGTTTAATGATCACTGAAACCTCACTGATAGATGTGCTCTCGTGTTCACAATATAACTGATTGCAGTTTTTAATACTTTATAATGACTAATCCAAGGAATCATAGTAATCATATGAAAGGCACAAGTTGTAAGAAATAGAAAATGTGCATCACATGTGATGTCAAACTAACTTACTACATGCTATGATTGTGTGTGTGGACAATTGGGGAAGTTGAGCAATGTGATGTAGGGACTATTTTAGACCAGGGCTGCAGGGTTTCTATTAACTACAGATGTGCCTTTTTACAGTACAGTTTATTAACACCGTACTGACCCGTTAGGATCCACTCGGACCACAGGATGAGCTCCACCTGCTGTCCTCTCTAACATCTCTTCCAGCAGAAACCTGGTCTTCTCTGAAGGTCTTACATCCAGATACAGACCAGACTCAACCCTGCTGAGCTTCAGTGTGTGTGCAGGAGAAAGCTTGTGTAGCAGGATTCCTCGAGCATCACAAATACATCTGACCCAGAGCTTTCCAGAAACAGACACTGATGGACTTCAGCTGTTGCTCTCGACTGATGATTTGACCTCAGTGATTATTAAGAATGACCCATTTATTTAGATGATTTTATTTCAGATGAATTTGTGATGATGAGTTTAACCCTCTACATTTCACTGTTTGACTCTTTATTCTGTGAAATTAATCAGTTTGACTAATAGAGAGACAAGTGGATACGTTTGTGGATAAGTACAACTAAACATGTAACAGTTCATGGTAAAACTGTAAATAAAAATTCTTATCTTGTCCTTATCAGTTAAAGACACCTTGATAACAGTTTGATGAGCTCATGTGACAATGTTTAACACATTTAAAGTGGAAAAATGGCTACTGTTTTACGTACTGTTTCAAAAACTGCATTGTCTTCTGTGAATATCGAACTCTAACAAGGAAGCTGCTCACTGTGATTCCTGTAGTGAATCACTCATATTGGCAGAGGTCAGAGGTCATCTCAGAGGTCACAGGTCAAGCTGGAGCTGTTATAGTGCTTGCATCTGAAGGCTCTGTAGACACAATCATGAATTATACAGAATCAGATCTCATTTGGTGATTCTGCATTTCCACAAGCATCACACCTCTGTCTCTAGATACACATTTTTGTGCCTTTATTGCCTCTTGGTTATATTTTTTCACAGTGTTATGAAAATGAATGTCTGTTATTAATAAAAAAATATCCATCCATCCATCATCTTCCGCTTATCCGGGGCCGGGTCGCGGGGGCAACAGTCTAAGCAGAGACGCCCAGACTTCCCTCTCCCTAGCCACTTCTTCCAGCTCTTCCGGGGGGACCCCGAGGCGTTCCCAGGCCAGCCGGGAGACATAGTCCCTCCAGCGTGTCCTAGGTCTTCCCCGGGGCCTCCTCCCGGTGAGACGTGCCTGGAACACCTCCCTGGGAAGGCGTCCAGGAGCAGTGTTGGGTGTAACGCGTTACAAAGTAACGCGTTACTGTAATAATATTACTTTTTTCAGTAACTAGTAGTGTAAGGCATTACTCGTCTGAAAATGGTAATATTATTACAGTTTTCCCAAGCTAGTTACTTGCGTTACATTTGCCAGTAGCACCTTCATCACACACAAGGCACACAACACAGAGAACAGAAGGGAAGGGAAGGAGGGCGTGAATGGAACAGTGATTGGTCTGGGTTTGGCACGAGGTATCATTTACCATCACTGATTGGTCGACAGCCGGCAGCAGAGCGGCACGCTCAGACAGATGGGGAAAAATGGAAGCGTCAACAACGGCAAGCTCTTTTTCAGAGGAAGGTTCCCAGCAACAGAAAGCTAGTTTCGACGGGTGGAGATTCAGTAATTATTTTGTAGGAGTGCTCCGATCACGATCGGCCGCTCGTTAATGCGCATCTCAGTAAAGCCGGTTCTCTAAAGCGGTTTATTCCATCAGGTGCGTGAACCATATGTTCATACAACCGTGCCAATAAACGCTGAAAATGAACGTGGATTTGCGCATCTTCTCAGTTAATAACGGCTCTGTGTAGTAACAGCTGCTCTATGTGAAATCACGCACCTGATGGAATTAACCGCTGATTAGAGAACAGGTGTACTGACGAGCAGTAATATAAGTGAGTTGTGTAAACAGTGATTTATGTGACTTCAATTATTTCTTATTAAACTGAAATCGAAAAGTAAAAAGTATTTTTTGGAAAAACCACATCCTGGTGTTAGTCTTCATATGCTGCTGAATAGTGTTAACACGGATATAGAAAAATAAGGAGTGCAAGAGATTGATTCCTAATGTCAGTTTATTTTTAATTAATACTATAGTAGTTCGGTTCCCTTTACATCTTTAACTACCCGTTAATTTTTTAATTGAATGGGTGACCTATCCTCATTAATAGAGCAAACATTTGTCCCCCCTGAGAGAATTGGCAGGAGCCGCCACTGATAAAGACCCTAAAGAACACTCCTCCTTTGTATGTTCTCCCTCCATCTGATGCATCTCAGGCAATTATAGAGTAATTAAGAAAAAAAGATGTAACTAGTAATATAACTAGTAATATAACTAGTTACTTTCTCCAGGGAGTAATAAAGTAAAGTAAGGCATTACTATTTTTGAGAGTAATATGTAATATGTAATATATTACTTTTTTGAGTAACTAGCCCCAACACTGTCCAGGAGGCATCCGAAATAGATGCCCGAGCCACCTCAGCTGGCTCCTCTCGATGTGGAGGAGCAACGGCTCTACTCTGAGCTCCTCCTGAGTGACCGAGCTTCTCACCCTATCTCTAAGGGAGCGCCCAGCCACCCGACGGAGAAAGCTCATTTCGGCCGCCTGTATCCGGGATCTTGTCCTTTCAGTCATGACCCACAGCTCATGACCATAGGTGAGAGTAGGAACGTAGATTGACCGGTAAATCGAGAGCTTTGCCTTACAGCTCAGCTCCTTCTTCACCACGACAGACCGGTACAGCGACTGCATTACTGCAGAAGCTGCACCGATCCGTCTGTCAATCTCACGTTCCATCCTTCCCTCACTCGTGAACAAGACTCCAAGATACCTGAACTCCTCCACTTGAGGCAGGAACTCTCCACCAACCTGAAGTGGGCAATCCACCCTTTTCCGACTGAGAACCATGGCCTCGGACTTGGAGGTGCTGATTCTCATCCCAGCCGATTCACACTCGGCTGCAAACCGTCCCAATGCACACTGAAGGTCCTGGTCTGAGGATGCCAACACGACAACATCATCCGCAAAAAGCAGCGACGAAATCGTATGGTCCCCAAACCGGACACTCTCCGGCCCTTGGCTGCGCCTAGAAATTCTGTCCATAAAAATTATGAACAGAACCGGTGACAAAGGGCAGCCCTGCCGGAGTCCAACATGCACCGGGAACAGGTCTGACTTACTGCCGGCAATGCGAACCAAGCTCTTGCTCCGGTCGTACAGGGACCGAACAGCCCTAAGTAGGGAGCCGCCGACCCCATACTCCCGGAGCACCCTCCACAGGATGTCGCGAGGAACACGGTCGAATGCCTTCTCCAAGTCCACAAAACACATGTGGACTGGTTGGGCAAACTCCCATGAACCCTTCAGCACCCTGGAAAGGGTATAGAGCTGGTCCAGTGTTCCACGACCGGGACGAAAACCACACTGTTCCTCCTGAATCCGAGGTTCCACTATCGGCCGAATTCTCCTCTCCAGTACCCTGGCATAGACTTTCCCAGGGAGGCTGAGAAGTGTGATCCCCCTATAGTTGGAACACACTCTCCGGTCCCCCTTCTTGAAAAGAGGGACCACCACCCCGGTCTGCCAGTCCAGAGGTACTGTCCCCAACCGCCATGCGATGTTGCAGAGGCGTGCCAGCCAAGACAGCCCCACAACATCCAGAGACTTGAGGTACTCGGGGCGGATCTCGTCCACCCCCGGTGCCTTGCCACCGAGGAGCTTTTTAACTACCTCGATGACTTCAGCCCGGGTGATGGACGAGTGCCCCTCCGAGTCCCCAGCCACTGCTTCCTCAACGGAACACAAGTTGGTGGGATTGAGAAAATCCTCGAAGTATTCCTTCCACCGCCCGACAATATCCCCAGTTGAGGTCAACAGGTGCCCATCTCTACTGTAAACAGTGTTGGTAGGGCACTGCTTCCCCCTCCTGAGGCATCGAACAGTTTGCCAGAATCTCTTCGAGGCCAACCGATAGTCTTTCTCCATGGCCTCACCGAACTCCTCCCAGGCCCGAGTTTTTGCCTCCACGACTACCCGGGCTGCAGTCCGCTTGGCCTGCCGGTACCTGTCAGCTGCCTCCAGAGTCCCACAAGCCATCCAGGCCCGATAGGACTCCTTCTTCAGCTTGACAGCATCCCTTACTTCCGGTGTCCACCACCGGGTTCGGGGATTGCCACCTCGACAGGCACCGGAGACCTTACGGCCACAGCTCCGAGCAGCCGCAGCGACAATGGAGGTGGAGAACATGGTCCACTCAGACTCAATATCTCCAGACTCCCTCGGGATCCGGTCGAAGCTCTGCCGGAGGTGGGAGTTGAAGATCTCTCTGACAGGGGGCTCGGCCAAACGTTCCCAACAGACCCTCACACTACGTTTGGGTCTGCCGAGTCTGTCCAGCTTCCTCCCCCGCCATCGGATCCAACTCACCACCAGATGGTGATCAGTTGACAGCTCCGCCCCTCTCTTCACCCGAGTGTCCAAGACATATGGCCGAAGGTCTGATGACATGACCACAAAGTCGATCATCGACCTCCGGCCAAGGGTGTCCTGGTGCCACGTGCACTGATGGACACCCTTATGCTTGAACATGGTGTTCGTTATGGACAAACCGTGGTTAGCACAGAAATCCAATAACAGAACACCGCTCGGGTTCAGGTCAGGGGGGCCGTTCCTCCCAATCACGCCCCTCCAGGTGTCACTGTCACTGCCCACGTGAGCGTTGAAGTCCCCCAGTAGAACGACGGAGTCTCCAGTCGGAGCACTTTCCAGCACCCCTCCCAGAGACTCCAAGAAGGCCGGGTAGTCCGCACTGCCGTTCGGCCCGAAGGCACAAACGACAGTGAGAGACCTATCCCCGACTCGAAGGCGCAGGGAAGCGACCCTCTCGTTCACCGGGGTAAACTCCAACACATGGCGGCTGAGCTGGGGGGCTATTAGCAAACCCACTCCAGCCCTCCGCCTCTCACCATGGGCAACTCCAGAGTGGTAGAGAGTCCAGCCTCTCTCAAGAAGTGTGGTTCCAGAGCCCAAGCTGTGCGTTGAGGTGAGCCCGACTATCTCTAGTCGGTACCTCTCGACCTCCCGCACAAGCTCAGGCTCCTTCCCCGCCAACGAGGTGACATTCCACGTCCCTAAAGCCAGATTCCGTGTCCAGAGATCGGGTCGTCGGGGGTCTCGCCTACGACTGTCGCCCGATCCACTATGCACCGGCCCCTTACGCTCCCTCCTGCAGGTGGTGAGCCCACAGGAGGGCGGCCCCACGTCACTCCTTCGGGCTAAGCCCGGCCGGACCCAATGGGGGAAGGCCCGGCCACCAGGCGCTCGCATACGAGCCCCAACCCCAGGAAATAATAAAAACACACAATTTTAAAGTGTGAGAGAAGTAAAGGACAAAATAATAATCAAAGACCAACACGGCTGAGTCTGTGTGTTTGTGTGTCTGATAGAGACTCTGCAGAGACACTGATGGACTCGTGTCTAGATGTTTCTCTTGACTAATGCTTTGACCTTTGACCTCCATTATTAAGAGTGAAGGATTCATTTTATTTTCAGATGCATGTGTTATGATGTTGTTTCAGATCCTCCTTTGATCAGCTGCAGCATCAGTTCAGTCACTGTGACTCTGACTGACACAGGTTTTTGTACGACTCACAATCACTGTGTGAACACATTACCACCCGCACAGCCACCATAGGAATCTGCTCTGCAGTGGAAACTCTGACAGTAATAATGTCCAGCATCTTCAGTCTGGACTCCACTGATGGTCAGAGTGAAATCACTTTTAGATCCACTGCCACTGAATCTAGATGGAGTTCCTGGCTGACGGCTGCTTGCAGCATAAATCAGGAGTTTAGGAGCTTCTCCAGCTTTCTGTAAGAACCAGGCTAAAAAATGATAAGGACCACCACTGTAAAACACATCTGTGCTGGTTCTACAGCTGATCTTGACTGTTTCTCCTGGTTGAGCTGCTGTCGTTGAGGGACTCTGAGTGACGCTGATCTGTCCTCTACACTCTGAAACACACAACAAGAAGAAAATCAACTCAAAACTTTGACAATATACTTGAAGAAATGAATTGATATCAAACTTGTGCTCCACAAACCTTGAGCAAACGCTGTGAGAGTCCAGATGAAGATGATGATCATGGTCATGTTGATGAAGATTGTTGTGTGTGTCAGTGATGAAGTGTTAAACTCACAGCACTATAAACACTCTCAGAGCACTGAAGCATCTGATCAATATGCAAACACACTCACATCATTTACCTGCAGACAGCAGATTCATCATTTACTATTTAATATCTTTCTAATAAATTACTTTTATCCATTTTCAGAAACAAACACTCATGATTTATCGCATGTTATTTAATTATTTATTTCAGGTCGAGCTTCTCTCTCCAAACACTGTTTTATGTTAAGTTTCAGTCAGTTTTTCACGCTGAGATCATTTAATAACTGTGTTACAGATTTGATGTCATCCATGATAGGTCTAGTATGATACTGTATAACAGGTCAAAGGTCATTCAAGGGAATCACCTTCTAAATCTTGGTCATCACAAAGCTTTAAATAACAGGTGTTTTGTAAATATGATGATTTTTGGGACTGATTATGAAACAAATGATTTGATTTTAGTCTTAATGTAATAACAAGGATTAATTATTAAAGATGAAGATTTTGTGCTGTTTTTTATAATAATTGCTGAGTGCTGTTGAGAAGAGCTGCTGTTGAGTCTGATATCAGTGTGTGAGTCTCTTCTCTCTTTCTCTGCTGGAGTTTGTGTTTATTTGAGTGTGACGGAGGTTTTTGTACGACGCTTTCACTAGAATGAAGCACTGTGGTACACTTTTGGTGGAGGAACTAAACTGACCATCGGTAAGTCTCTTCAATTCTCTCATAAACATTCATGATATCTGATTCATTCATTTAAATTCATTTTTAGATTATTTCTGCAAAAACATTTTAAAATTAGTCCTTTTATTATAATTTTTTTTGTAAAGTTTCTTTAATAATTGCAATATTTAATTTATTTCATCATTTACTTAAGTTGTATATTTTTTTCTTATTTTTTTTAAAATCTCATTTATCATTTTACATGAATAATTTAACTCATTATCAGTAAAAGAATATTGTATCTTTAGATTACATGATATATAGTCAATTAATTCTTGATGTATATAATTTTGACTACAATTAATGGTAAATATAACAATTAGGATGTTTTTAGATGCTTGTAAAAGTCTGATAATACTAAATGTAATTGTGTAGACGTCGTCACCAGACAAAGAGAAATGTAGTTAATGAACATGTTCAGAATCAAGTTTGCATCTGCTGCTGATCATTTAAAAACAACAACATCATAACATACATTTACAATAACACTGAAAATTACAATTACTTGTTAGTGTCATATAAGAATAATATTTGTAAAACACAAATAATATTACGTTTCAATAATATGTTTTTCATACTTTTTGACAAAATCACAATATACTAATTATTTTTCATGTGGGCAGTGTTTTTTTTTTATTAGATTGAGATCAAAAGTTAAAAGTTCACATGATCTGTATCTTACTATTTCTGAAATAAATCTTATTAGTGCATTTTTTGCATTTATTTCATCCTTATTTACATTTTATAATTTAAAATTATTTTTAAATGTTATGTTTTAAATGTTAAATGTAAAAATCTATTTAATAATTTCTTGATATGATTTTGTCTAAAATCTTGGCACATTTAACAATAAAGTGTTTGTCATCAGACAACAAGGAACTTGAAGAGCATTTAGAAAATTAATCATTTAAACTATTTAAACTCTCAAGTTTGCTGATATTCATGATTGTGAGTCTGAATAGCATGAATATTTCAAATGTACCATTAATAATTAAATGATTTTTTTTCTGAGTCATATAGCGACATCATAATATAAACATACATTTTCTTGAATTATGTTTTTTTCAAAATTCTGAAGATTGTTTCATATGTATCTTATAAAATTAAACTCCACTGATCAGTTTTTCATTTATCTTTCTGTGTGTGTGTGTGTGCATGTGTGTGTGTGCGTGTGTGTGTGTGTGTGTGTGTGTGTTGCAGCTGGTCCCGCAGTGAAGCCCTCCGTGTCTCTGCTGCCTCCCTCTTCTCTGCAGATCTCTGGAGACTCAGCCGCACTGCTCTGTCTGCTCAGCTCTTACTCTCCACAGGGGGCGCAGGTGAGCTGGATGCTGGACGGGTCAGAGGTCACCGAGGGGGTTCAGACCAGCGCAGAGAGCGAGCGGGACGGACGCTACAGCCGCAGCAGCGTCCTGAGCCTCAGCAAAGCACGCTGGGAAGCCGGCGAGCGCTTCGTCTGCAGAGTAACACATGACGGAGCTGATCACGAGACCTCGTTCCTCAAGAGCTCCGAGTGCTGATGTTTCTCCAGTGAAGAGCAGCAGGATTCACAGCCGTCTCCTGATTTACAGCTCAATACTCAAGCAGTCTTTCAATGTGCTGCCATTGCTGTTCATTCAATAAAGCTTCTGAACGCCTTCCATTTGTGTTCGACTGCATCATTGATCAGTGTGTCCTTCCTTCACTAAAGTTTCAGCTGCTGTTGATGGATTGTAATAGTTGAGAACAGCTGTGTTTAGCAGTAAATGTGAACTGAAGCTCTTGGGGTTTGAACATGGTCTCTGGAGACGGAGCTGCTCTATTCTGAGACCATCAGAATCACTAAAGCTGTCAATGCAAATCTGATTTCAGCTCAAACTCACAGTTTCACTGTTTGATCGGTTCAACGCTCTGAACTGAGACACTTTCACTTCTGCTCATGCACTGATGAGACAGTTATGAAGTTTGAGTGATAGTTTCATAAGGCAGTTTATCAGTATGATTGTAATTACACATAAAAACATAAAAACTACCAAACTGTAACAGAGAAACATTTGTGTGTTTTTGGATTGATTTGATATCAATTCATCACAAAATCAGAGCATAATTGAGTCAAACCCGTCTGTCACAGGACAGATCTGAGTCTAATAGAGCTGATGTGAGTCCTAACTCAGTTGTGAGCTCATGTGTAGTTCTGTGTTTGGTCTCTGTGTGTCAGTAGTGAGTGATAGTGTTTGATCAGCTGCAGCATCAGTTCAGTCACTGTGACTCTGACTGACACAGGTTTTTGTACGACTCACAATCACTGTGTGAACACATAACCACTGCTGTGGTAACTCTGACAGTAATAATGTCCAGCATCTTCAGTCTGGACTCCACTGATGGTCAAAGTTAAATCAGTCCCAGATCCACTGCCACTGAATCTAGATGGAGTTCCTGACTGGAGGCGGTTTGTATAATAAATCAGGAGTTTAGGAGCTTCTCCAGGTTTCTGTAAGTACCAGGACACACAGGGTGGGCTGCAGGCTGGAGCAGAACTAAACTTACAGCTCATCACTACATTTTCTCCTGGTGTGACAGGTTTCTCTGAAGGAGTCTGAGTCACTGTGATCTGAGCTTTACACCCTGAAACACAAACATTTATTAGTCCATAAAAATGTATTATTTGACATATATTATACAATTATTTAAATAATATTATTTGAAATATTCACTATTCACCTTGTAGTATAAAGCAGTATGAAAGAGTCCATATGAAGATGATGATGAAGGTCATGTTGATGAAGATTGTTGTGTGTGTCAGTGATGAAGTGTTAAACTCACAGCACTATAAACACTCTCAGAGCACTGAAGCATCTGATCAATATGCAAACACACTCACATCATTTACCTGGAGACAGTCGCTCATTAACAGACACTAAACATTGTTACTAATTAATCTTTCAATATTATATAATCTAATAGCCAAGCTGTTATTAATGTATCACTTCTGAATAAATCTACAAGACCAACTTTAGTGTTTGATCCTGACTCTCTCCTGTGAGACTGTGAGAATATTTTTGACTGTAGTTTGATAGAAACATGATTAATGTTAATTCATTAATTTGATGTCAAATCCGTGGATGTTGTGCAGGTTTTTACAGACATGAGGATCATCACACGTGTCTCTGTCAATCACTGAATCAACTGAGTTTGATTGTGAGTCACGTCACACTTGATATAAAAGTGAATTTCTTTCAATAATTGAGGTTGATGTTTTAGTAATAAGACAGATGAAGTAAATGCAGGTGATGTGTGCTGTGAGTGTGTGTTTGTTGGAGACTCAGTTGATGTGTGTTTGTTCAGTTAGTGAAGCGTTCAGGAGGTTTTTGTTCAGCTGCTCTATTAGTTTGTATCACTGTGGTGGACTTTCGGCAGCGGCACCAAACTGGATGTTGGCAGTAAGTCAATCATCATTTCATTATTAATACAACAACTGACTGACAAACACTTTGTTACACTGTAGAAAGGAGACACTTTTACACTTAAGTGTTTTCATTTTATTTTTAGTTCACATTGAATGTTTGGCAGTCAGCATTGTAAAGATGGTTTTATTGTTATGGCATGTTTGTTTTCATCCATTGAACTAAAATCATTTCTGTTATTCCTGAGTTTTCAGAGCTTCAGTTCTTTATTCTTCATTGATGATTAAATCCTAATGGTAAAAAGGTGCACTGAAATACTTTACAATTTAAGACGAGATATTTTTAAGATATTTTCAAACTGAAAATTATGGTTGCTTAATTGTATTTTTGTTTATATTTCAAAGGGTAATAATTTACATTACACATAAGCGACACAAAATACATTTTACAATAATAATAAAAAAACTTTATTGAATTTTTGCAGTTATTATGTTTATTTACATTTGATCTCTGATTCTTTTAGTCAAAGTAACTAACACTGATGTTGATAATGTAAATGTATTTTCAAATCAACATATTTCACTAAACTTTCATTGCTTTTCTGATCACAGGCTTTTAAACATTTGTTCAGGTGACTTGCAGTTTAATGTTGTTAAAATGGCCAAGAAAAGCTATCATTGTATTTTTCTTTCATATATTTTTTAAAAACTTTTTTAAAAGTAGAGAAAGCTTAGTTCTTGACTGAGGTGAGTGTTGTGTGTTTGTCAGGCGTCACTCGTCCTAAAGTGAGCGTCCTGCCGCCCTCCAGTGCAGAGATCTCCTCAAAGAAGACAGCGACACTGGTGTGTGTGGCCAGCAAGGGCTTCCCGTCAGACTGGAGCCTGAGCTGGAAGGTGGACGGGAGCAGCAGGTCTCAGGAGAGCAGCGCTGGGCTCCTGGAGAAGGACGGTCTGTACAGCTGGAGCAGCAGCCTGACTCTCTCTGAGCAGGAGTGGATGGAGAGCGTCTCAGTGAGCTGTGAGGCCACACGGAGCGGTCAGCCTGCGCTCACTGGACACGTGACGAGACAGCAGTGTTCAGAGTAGATCTGCTGCTCTTCTCACTCATGTCTCACATGGAGACTAACAGCACATGAGCGACTCCTTCATTCTCCACATCCAGCTTCAGTCGCTCGCATCTGCATCTGCTCTGCTTTGTGTGCTTCATACAAGAACATATGTGTGTGCTTTATCATTCAGTCCTGATTCTATTAAAATTTAAATAAAATACAATTGTTACTTATTGTCTCCCTGTTGTTTATTGCCATTTTTTCGAGTCATTCATTGGATCAAGGTGTTTCCTCAAATAAACTTCACTCAGTGGGGCGTGAAAACACCTGCAGATTCATGATGAAACAAGAACATGCTGTCAAATGATGAACCTCACAGATATACACCTTTAGTGTTGGATCAGTTTAATAAGATAAAGATTTAATACGATAAAGTAGTTAGCAAGTGGGTGACTCAATGTACACTTTGTTTAATTTAATATCCATGAAAACCTTCTCTGTAGAGTGAGTGATAGTGTTTGATCAGCTGCAGCATCAGTTCAGTCACTGTGACTCTGACTGACACAGGTTTTTGTACGACTCACAATCACTGTGTGAACACATGATCACCCCCACAGCTACCATAAGAATTTGTTCTGCAATGAAAACTCTGACAGTAATAATGTCCAGCATCTTCAGTCTGGACTCCACTGATGGTCAGAGTGAAATCACTGTTAGATCCACTGCCACTGAATCTAGATGGAGTTCCTGACTGACGGCTGCTTGTTCCATAAATCAGGAGTTTAGGAGCTTCTCCAGGTTTCTGTAAGTACCAGCTGAGACAATGCTTTCCATTACAACAGCAGGCTGGATCTCTGTTAAATGTACAGGTCACAGTGACTGATTGTCCAGTTTGAGCGAGCAGCACTGAGGGAGTTTGAGTCACTGTCACCTGCCCAATAGATTCTGTCAAATGAGAAAGATTAGAAATCACAAACACTTTTATAATCATATATCTTCACAACATAAAAATATCAAATATATCTTTCCAGACACAAACCTCTACATAATACAGTCAGAGTCCAGATCAATATGGTGATGAAAGTCATTTCTGTTGGTTGTAGGTTCAATTCTAGTGAGAAACAGTTGTTGATCATCTTTGATGTTTGTCAGAGTTATAAACATATGCAGAGCACTGAAGTGTGTGTCGCTCATGTAAAACACACTCTCTATGCAAATTCAGGAGAATGTCTACAAGTTTAAGTTGGTTTATTTTGCTGTTTCACTGAAACGTAATAAAATATTTAATGAATTCACATGTTAATATTTTTCTTTATTAATATAAAACTACATCGCGCATGCAAGAGTGCTGTTTCTTCTGAATATTAGATAAACAGCATGAATGTGATTTTATACAATAGTTAAGTTAACAAAAAGTTTCAACTGAGTATTTTTACTTTTTAGACAAAATATTGTCAGTAGCTACTTTGTTTTTGCTCGGTTAGCTGACATAGTTCATTTGAGTGAATTATTAATTGATTCATTGTGTGAAGAACTTTTTATGATGATAGATGCACCATTTTGCTTCAAAATCTTGATCATCATTCACTTTCATTATAAAGCTTGGAAGAGCCAGGACATTATTATATATACATATTACTCTGAATGTATTCGTCTGAAAGAAGACAGTCATATAAACCTAAGATGGCTTGAGGGTGAGTAAATCATGGGGTAATTTTTCATTTTTGGCTGAACTATTGTCACGGTTGGTAAACCGTGATCTCTGGGTTTTGCACTTTGTGGGTGAAGTCTGTGTGTTATGCGTCAGCACTGAATAGTTTGTGGGCATCTCCGTTAATTGTCATCAACAACAGCTGTCACTGATTACTCATCCCTATATATGTGGCTTGTCTTGTGTTCGTGAGAGCATTGTTCTATGTTAGTAACCCGTTCCTTGCTTTCTTGTGTGTTTCTGCGTTGGATGTCTGTGTCTTCCCCGGAACCTCGTCCACTCTATGCAACCACCATCAAGCAACACTACTTACCTTCGGCTCGCTTCCCCGCAGTTCCTGTGTCACCCTCTCCTGCTGCCAACTCACCTCCACCTTCCGGATTCATCATTCATCACCACCATCATGGACTGTGCATTCCTCCCAGCGTTATTTGTGTCTCATTTTTGTATTGTCTCATTATTCTCATTAAATATCATTTACCTAGCCCTTGCTTGCTGCCACTCCTTACACAGTCGTTACAGAACGCTCTCACCACCATGGAAGCAGCGAGCACCACTTCAAAATATAAAATTAAAATTATGATACAATTAAATAATTTAAATGATTCAAATATAAATTATTCACCTTGTAGTATAAAGCAGTATGAAAGAGTCCAGATGAAGATGATGATGAAGGTCATGTTGATGAAGATTGTTGTGTGTGTCAGTGATGAAGTGTTAAACTCACAGCACTATAAACACTCTCAGAGCACTGAAGCATCTGATCAATATGCAAACACACTCACATCATTTACCTGGAGACAGTCGCTCATTAACAGACACAAAACACTGTAACTAATTAATCTTTCAATATTATATATTCTAATAGCCATTCTGTTATAAATGTACTTCTGAATAAATCTACAAGACAAACTTTAGTATTTGATCCTGACTCTCTCCTGTGAGACTGTGAGAATATTTTTGACTGTAGTTTGATAGAAACATGATTAATGTTAATTCATTAATTTGATGTCAAATCCATGGATGTTGTGCAGGTTTTTACAGACATGAGGATCATCACACGTGTCTCTGTCAATCACTGAATCAACTGAGTTTGATTGTGAGTCACGTCACACTTGATATAAAAGTGAATTTCTTTCAATAATTGAGGTTGATGTTTTAGTAATAAGACAGATGAAGTAAATGCAGGTGATGTGTGCTGTGAGTGTGTGTTTGTTGGAGACTCAGTTGATGTGTGTTTGTTCAGTTAGTGAAGCGTTCAGGAGGTTTTTGTTCAGCTGCTCTATTAGTTTGTATCACTGTGGTGGACTTTCGGCAGCGGCACCAAACTGGATGTTGGCAGTAAGTCAATCATCATTTCATTATTAATACAACAACTGACTCAGAAACACTTTGTTACGCTATAGAAATGATGCATGCTTGTTTATTTATTTTTATATTTATATATATTTATATTTTTAGTTCACACTGAATGTTTAGCAGTCAACATTATAAAGATGGTTTTGATTGTCATGGCATTTTTTATTTCATCCAGTAAACTATAATAATTTCTGTTAATTTGATATTTATTCATTATTACATTTTAAATGCACTGAAATCAGTGTTATATGATTGTAATTTAGAAACCACTTTGATTGTAGTAAGTGATAATTAAAAATATAATAAAATAATTAAACTTAAGTTTTCTGATTAGTGTGTTGAATTTTAAGTAGCCTGCAGATATTTTCAAACTGGAAATGGCTTAATTGCATTTTTTTGTTAACAATAATATTTGAATAATATTATTTTTAAAGTTATAATACACATCAGAGACATTTTGTTTTATTTTCTATTTTTAAAGCAAAGTTTTGTATCTGATTTCCTCATGCTGTCATCAAAAATTGCAGGTCACCTCTGATCTTTGATGCTTTTAATCAAAGTAATATTATATTTGATAATGAAAATGACTCTTAAGTATATTAATATATTTCACAAAACATGCGTTGCTTTGCTGATCACAGACTTTGTAAAAATTAATTCAGGTGACTTGCAGTGTAATGTTGCTAAAATGAATAATAAAATTTGTTTTGTATTTATTGTTCTTATATTGTGTATATATATATATATATATATATATATACACAATATATATATATATATATATATATATATATATATATATATATATATATATATATATATATATATATATATATATATATAACCTGAAAGGAGAGAAATTCTTTCTTCCTGACTGAGGTGAGTGTTGTGTGTTTGTCAGGCGTCACTCGTCCTAAAGTGAGCGTCCTGCCGCCCTCCAGTGCAGAGATCTCCTCAAAGAAGACAGCGACACTGGTGTGTGTGGCCAGCAAGGGCTTCCCGTCAGACTGGAGCCTGAGCTGGAAGGTGGACGGGAGCAGCAGGTCTCAGGAGAGCAGCGCTGGGCTCCTGGAGAAGGACGGTCTGTACAGCTGGAGCAGCAGCCTGACTCTCTCTGAGCAGGAGTGGATGGAGAGCGTCTCAGTGAGCTGTGAGGCCACACGGAGCGGTCAGCCTGCGCTCACTGGACACGTGACGAGACAGCAGTGTTCAGAGTAGATCTGCTGCTCTTCTCACTCATGTCTCACATGGAGACTAACAGCACATGAGCGACTCCTTCATTCTCCACATCCAGCTTCAGTCGCTCGCATCTGCATCTGCTCTGCTTTGTGTGCTTCATACAAGAACATATGTGTCTGCTTTATCATTCAGTTATGATTCTATAAAAATGTGCTCAATGAAAATAAAATACTATCATAACTTATACCTTTGTTATTTTTGTCATTTTTGTTTCAGGTGTTTCTTTGGATCGAGGTCTTAACTCATATTTAAAAACACATTTAGAAACTTAACTCAGTGGACCATGAAAAAAACACCTGCAGATAGACGATGACACATTATGAACCTCAAAAATATAGTGTTAAATGAATGTGTTAAAGAGTGTTAGATTAACATATTTACTGAAGCAAGTGGAAAACTCATTGAATGCTTTATATTTAATTTAATATCCATGAAAATGAAAAGCTCAGAAACATAGTTTCACTGTTTGATCGGTTAAAGGCTCTGAACTGGATCAGTTTCACTTCTGCTCATGCACTGATGAGACAGTTTTAGAGTTTGAGAGATAGTTTTATAAAACTTACACAACTTATGAATTAACTGTTTACGGATGGAGACTTTTGACTAGAAGATGATGAATAAACTATTAATCTTTGTGTCCTGCTGATTCTTTTTGGAATATGAATCTATAATAAAAAAGAAATTCTGCATTTATAAAATTATTTATGAAAACTTACATCATTTGAAATACATCATTGAAAAATTTGTGAGTGGAAAGTATTAGAGATAAACCATAAAATATATTTTACTAAATTAATTTAATAATCTTTAAAAAAAAAAAAGAATGATGGACATTAATATCAAGATCATATCAATCAATCAATCAATCACCTTTATTTATATAGTGCTTTAAACAAAATACATTGCGTCAAAGCACTGAACAACATTCATTTGGAAAACAGTGTCTCAATAATGCAAACTAATAATTAAAGGCAGTTCATCATTGAATTCAGTGCTTTGCATTCTTGCAGTGCATTGAATTCATATGTGTGTTTCTTCACTGTTGAGTGTGTGTTATAAAGTGTGTGAGTCTGAACACCCGGAGCGCTGAAGCATGTGCTGATGCAAAGTGACTCTCTCTGTGTGTGTGTGGAAAACCCCTCCTTCAGTCGTTCCATTTCTTCATACGACTCTCATCATCAACACATTATACAGAGAAAAACACAAATGCACAAAGTCTCGTATCTGAGAATCACTGGATTGCAGTTTTTTTTTTAGTCATTTTAGCAACATTACACTGCAAGTCATCTGAATTATTTTTTTCAAAGCTTGTGTTCAGCAAAGCAATGAAGGTTTGGTGAATTATATTGATTTGATGATTGATTTTTTATTAACAACTTCAATGTTAGTCACTTTTATCTAAAGCATCAAGGATCAGATGTGATTAAACAAAATAATTAAAATGTTTGAAGAGAGCATGAGGAAATTAAATACAAAACCTTTTTTTTTTTTCAAATATTGATTTTTTTTTTTTCTGGCATGTCTACCATAAATTATTAACAAAGTAAAATATTAACAAAAATTTGTTCAAATGGCTGATTCATTCAGGAGTGAAGTAAATGGTTCTTTATGAATGGTTCATTGAATCATTACGCTTGTTCAACTTGAAGGGGATCATCGGCATCAGAAGTGAATGATCTGATATAATTTATAACAGCTTGGTTATTAGAAGATCTAATATTGAAAAATTAATTAGTAACAGTGTTTTGTGTCTGTTACTGAGTGATTATCTCCAGGTAAATGATGTGAGTGTGTTTGCATATTGATCAGATGCTTCAGTGCTCTGAGAGTGTTTATAGTGCTGTGAGTTTAACACTTCATCACTGACACACACAACAATCTTCATCAACATGACCTTCATCATCATCTTCATCTGGACTCTTTCATACTGCTTTATACTACAAGGTGAATAGTGCATATTTGAAATAAAATTAATTAAAAAATTGTATTACATATGTCAAATAATACATTTTTATGGACTTATACATGTTTGTGTTTCAGGGTGTAAAGCTCAGATCACAGTCACTCAGACTCCAGTGAAACCTGTCACACCAGGAGAAAATGTAGAGATGAGCTGTAAGTTTAGTTCTGCTCCAGACTCTTTGTCCTGGTACTTACAGAAACCTGGAGAAGCTCCTAAACTCCTGATTTACTGGGCAAGCAGACTCCAGTCAGGAACTCCATCTAGATTCAGTGGCAGTGGATCTAACAGAGATTTCACTCTGACCATCAGTGGAGTCCAGACTGAAGATGCTGGACATTATTACTGTAAGCCTGGACATGTATTAGACAGCAGAAATGTCCTGACACAGTGATTGTGAGTGGTACAAAAACCTGTGTCAGTCAGAGTCACAGTGACTGAACTGATGCTGCAGCTGATCAAACACTATCACTCACTACTGACACACAGAGACCAAACACAGAACTACACATGAGCTCACAACTGAGTTAGGACTCACATCAGCTCTATTAGACTCAGATCTGTCCTGGGACAGACGGGTTTGACTCAGTTATGCTTATACTTATACTTTCTGTGTGTTTAACATTTATTATGAGCTTTTTTATCAGACTGTTGTTACGTTCCCCTCAGTGTCTAGGGGTCTGAAGATGAAGTAACAAAAATAAGGAAAAATCTCCCTTGCTATACAAAATACAGTAGAAACAGAAAAAGGCACTCTCCTCCTACAGCATCCCTCGTAACACACAGACTATTATTTAAAATCATTTGAGACAAAAGAGCCACAATAGCTTTTGCTCAATCACAACCTGGAACAATATCCATTAACAGTCCATGAAGAAACTAAATTAGCCACTGCTAAACACAACTCTTATCCCTGCATGAAAAGCTAGCACTACAGTCTGAAGCAGAGGAGAAGTGTGTCTCCAGGCAGAGTATGAACTGCCCCAATATGCTCTTGGTCTTCAAGCACGCTTTCACAAATGAGCTACAGGGGGTTATTATTAGCCCCGAGGAGAAGCAGAGTAAGAGAAAAGGAAAAGGAGAAAGTTTCCCTGTGGAAACTTGTACATCAAAATCTGTTTTTAGAGCATTTTTAATCGCTATCACAATTTCAGAGTTTTCCACCGAAAGTCCTGAAGCAGGGCAACGGTAGCGTGTCTGACTCCAGGTCACAAGGTTGTGTGTTCAAATCACATTGGGGTCAAATCTTTCATCTTTACACTCTAAGCTCATTAAATACTACAGTTATTAGCATATTATATTCTGAGTATGATTATAAAACACATGTTGGCAGTAGGCCTAGAAAATCATAAGAACAATAATTACACTATTCTATAAAAATACCAGCATTAAAATATTGAATGATAATTGATCTTTGACAGGACAAGATTACACGTTTATTCTATTAAACAAATGTTTTACAATGCCAAAATCACATAGAATGTACACACTAATATAAAATGTAGACATTTAGACATTTTCACCATAAATTATGTAATTTGTTTGAAATACATTTTTAATTAGTTGAAATTAGGCCTATGTTCATTTAATATTTTAAATATTAGAATAATTATTCATTAAACGTTTAAATGTTTGGTTCTTTTGTTTTGCTTTCTAACATGAACAGTACTTTATGCATTAATGCAATCATTATTGTGTATCAAATATTATTGTAAAATAATTCTACAAAAAATATCATACTATTTATTAATATAGATATACTAGATGGCGCAGCAGCTGAATAAATGCACCAGCTTGAGGCCGGAAAAACATATAGTAATCAGACGGCAAAACATCTCTAGAACTGCAGCACAAGCCTGTCATTTTATCATCTTTTTCAAACCACTGTTATTTAAAACACATTTAACAAGAAGAAAATTGAAGATATGTGAACAAACGGCAAGCTTTAGGCACTTTCGGTCCATGCACATCATCGCCAAACTACGGGACAGTCTAAAACATTTATAATTAAAGCTCAGATTCAAACCTGAATGATGATGCAAACTATACAATGCAATCAGATGCTCATAGAATAGATGCACCTAGAATTAGACATTTAAGCCACATTTGTTGTCTGAAAAAAAGAATGACTAAAATTTTACATGCACACACACACACACACTTAAAAAAACATGATTTTTAGTGCAAATAAAATATAGGTCACAACCTCCGGTGAACATTAGTGTTGTATTTTTCAACTGCTTACATATATTTTCAAAACTTTGTGATACATTTTAAAATAATATTAATTACAAGTATAATGTTTTACATTAAATTACATTTAATTTGCACTTACATGTGTTCTTTTAAAATATATTTTTTCTGCAATAAGTACACTTTATAAAAGTATACTTAAGTGCAGTTGTTTGTCACAAGGGTAAGCAGCATCATGCAGCGTCCCAGCATCAATTCTTTTGGCATCCCTCCACCTCCCCATCTCCTCCTCTATTTCTGTTACTCTCCCTCGAGGTACCGAAATGAAGTGGACGGACATGAGTTCTGAGCTTTACATAACGAATCAGGAGTTTAGGAGCTTCTCCAGGTTTCTGTAAGTACCAGGACACACAGGCTGGACTGCAGGCTGTAGCAGGAGTACTGAGTTTACAGCTCATCTCTACATTTTCTCCTGGTGTGACAGGTTTCACTGGAGTCTGAGTGACTGTGATCTGAGCTTTACACCCTGAAACACACACATTTATTAGTCCATAATTATATTTTTACAAAAATAACTTTTTGACATTTAATGTTGTTTATTTGAAATATACACTATTCACCTTGTAGTATAAAGCAGTATGAGAGAGTCCAGATGAAGATGATGATGAAGGTCATGTTGATGAAGATTGTTGTGTGTGTCAGTGATGAAGTGTTAAACTCACAGCACTATAAACACTCTCAGAGCACTGAAGCATCTGATCAATATGCAAACACACTCACATCATTTACCTGGAGACAGTCGCTCATTAACAGACACAAAACACTGTTACTATTAATATTTCATAATATTATATAATCTAATAGCCAAGCTGTTATTAATGTATCACTTCTGAATAAATCTACAAGACCAACTTTAGTATTTGATCCTGACTCTCTCCTGTGAGACTGTGAGAATATTTTTGACTGTAGTTTGATAGAAACATGATTAATGTTAATTCATTAATTTGATGTCAAATCCGTGGATGTTGTGCAGGTTTTTACAGACATGAGGATCATCACACGTGTCTCTGTCAATCACTGAATCAACTGAGTTTGATTGTGAGTCACGTCACACTTGATATAAAAGTGAATTTCTTTCAATAATTGAGGTTGATGTTTTAGTAATAAGACAGATGAAGTAAATGCAGGTGATGTGTGCTGTGAGTGTGTGTTTGTTGGAGACTCAGTTGATGTGTGTTTGTTCAGTTAGTGAAGCGTTCAGGAGGTTTTTGTTCAGCTGCTCTATTAGTTTGTATCACTGTGGTGGACTTTCGGCAGCGGCACCAAACTGGATGTTGGCAGTAAGTCAATCATCATTTCATTATTAATACTACAACTGACTGACAAACACTTTGTTACACTGTAGAAAGGAGACACTTTTACACTTAAGTGTTTTCATTTTATTTTCAGTTCACATTGAATGTTTGGCAGTCAGCATTGTAAAGATGGTTTTATTGTTATGGCATCTGTGTTTTCATCCATTGAACTAAAATAATTTCTGTTATTAATTGCTTGTATTATGGTTTTCAGAGGTTCAGCACTTTATTGTTCATTGATAATTAAATCCTAATTGTTAAAAAGGTGCAATGAAATCAAATGTACATTAATCTGTCATTTTGGCATCTTTTGGATTTTACTTAAAAATTTAAGACAGTAATTAAACTAAAGTTTTCAGAATAGTTTGTTGATTTTTAAGCAAAGCCTGCAGATATTTTCAAACTGGAAATTATGGTTGCTTAATTGTAATTTGTTCATATCTGAAAGGGTAATAATTTACATTACACTTGCTCAACAAAAAATATATTTTACAATTAAACAAAAAAAAACGTTTGTTCCTAATCTTCTCATGCTGCCATCAAAAATGTTATTCAGTTCTTGCAGTTATTATGTTTATTCACATTTGATCTTTGATGCTTTTAATCAAAGTGACTAACACTGATGTTGATAATGTAAATGTCTTTTCAAATCAACATATTTCACTAAACTTTCATTGCTTTTCTGATCACAGGCTTTTAAACATTTGTTCAGGTGACTTGCAGTTTAATTTTGTTAAAATGGCCAGGAAAATCATTGTATTAACTATTCATATTTTTGTGTTTGTCAGGCGTCACTCGTCCTAAAGTGAGCGTCCTGCCGCCCTCCAGTGCAGAGATCTCCTCAAAGAAGACAGCGACACTGGTGTGTGTGGCCAGCAAGGGCTTCCCGTCAGACTGGAGCCTGAGCTGGAAGGTGGACGGGAGCAGCAGGTCTCAGGAGAGCAGCGCTGGGCTCCTGGAGAAGGACGGTCTGTACAGCTGGAGCAGCAGCCTGACTCTCTCTGAGCAGGAGTGGATGGAGAGCGTCTCAGTGAGCTGTGAGGCCACACGGAGCGGTCAGCCTGCGCTCACTGGACACGTGACGAGACAGCAGTGTTCAGAGTAGATCTGCTGCTCTTCTCACTCATGTCTCACATGGAGACTAACAGCACATGAGCGACTCCTTCATTCTCCACATCCAGCTTCAGTCGCTCGCATCTGCATCTGCTCTGCTTTGTGTGCTTCATACAAGAACATATGTGTCTGCTTTATCATTCAGTCCTGATGCTATTAAAATTGACTCAATAAATAAAATACAATCGTAACTTTATGCCTGTGTTCTTTTGTCATTTTTGTTTCAGGTGTTTCTTTGGATTGAGGTTTTAACTCATATTTAAAAACACATTTAATTGTAATAGTTGAGAACAGCTGTGTTTAGCAGTAAATGTGAACTGAAGCTCTTGGGGTTTGAACATGGTCTCTGGAGACGGAGCTGCTCTATTCTGAGACCATCAGAATCACTAAAGCTGTCAATGCAAATCTGATTTCAGCTCAAACTCACAGTTTCACTGTTTGATCGGTTCAACGCTCTGAACTGAAACACTTTCACTTCTGCTCATGCACTGATGAGACAGTTATGAAGTTTGAGTGGTAGTTTCATGAGGAAGTTTATCAGTATGATTGTAAGTACACATAAAAAAAACACAAAAACTACCAAACTGTAACAGAGAAAACTTTTGTGTGTTTTTGGATTGATATGATATCAATTTATCACAAAATCTGAGTATAACTGAGTCAAACCCGTCTGTCCCAGGACAGATCTGAGTCTAATAGAGCTGATGTGAGTCCTAACTCAGTTGTGAGCTCATGTGTAGTTCTGTGTTTGGTCTCTGTGTGTCAGTAGTGAGTGATAGTGTTTGATCAGCTGCAGCATCAGTTCAGTCACTGTGACTCTGACTGACACAGGTTTTTGTACGACTCACAATCACTGTGTGAACATATGGTTATTGTTTATCCAGTGTGAACTCATACAGTAATAATGTCCAGCATCTTCAGTCTGGACTCCACTGATGGTCAGAGTGAAATCTCTCCCAGATGATCTACTGCCTGTGAATCTATATGGAGTTCCTGATAGCTGGTTGATTGATGCATAAATCAAGAATTTAGGAGTTTTTCCAGGTTTCTGTAAGAGCCAGCCAAGAAAATGGTTTCCATTGTGACAGCAGTCTGGAGCTGTGTTAAATGTACAGGTCACAGTGACTGATTGTCCAGTTTGAGCGAGCAGCACTGAGGGAGTTTGAGTCACTGTCACCTGCCCAATAGATTCTGTCAAATGAGAAAGATCAGAAATCACAAACACTTTTACAAACATATATCTTCACTACATTAAAAATAACAAATATATCTTTCCAGACACAAACCTCTACATAATACAGTCAGAGTCCAGATCAATATGGTGATGAAAGTCATTTTTGTTGGTTGTAGGTTCAGTTCTAGTGAGAAACAGTTGTTGATCATGTTTGATGTTTGTCAGAGTTATAAACACATGCAGAGCACTGAAGTGTGTGTCGCTCATGTAAAACACACTCTCTATGCAAACACTGCAGGAGAATTTCAACAAGTTTAATTTGGTTTATTGTGCTGAGACTTAAAGGGATAGTGCACCCAAATAGCAAAATTAATAACTCACCTTCATATCGTTCCAAACCAGTAAGACCTCAGTTTATCTTTGGAACACAGTTTAAGACATTTTAGATTTAGTCCGAGAGCTCTCAGTGCCCCCATTGAAGCTGTGTGTACGGTCTACTGTCCATGTCCAGAAAGGTAAGAAAAACATCATCAAAGTAGTCCATGTGACATCAGAGGGTCAGTTAGAGGGTCAGTAAAAACTACGACTTTATTCAGCATTGTCTTCTCTTCCGTGTCTGTTGTGAGAGAGAGTTCAAAACAAAGCAGTTTGTCATATCCGGTCTGTGAACGAATCACTCGATGTAACTGGATCCTTTTGAACCAGTTCACCAAATCGAACTGTTGTTAACTGCTGTTAACTTTTTTAATGTGGCTGACACTCCCTCTGAGTTCAAACAAACCAATATCCCGGAGTAATTCATGTCCTCAAACATTCTGTTCTCCGCTGGTTCCGCCCAGCTCTGAATCTCCTGTATTCCCTCCCAGCCTCCTTCTCCCACCTCCTCCTAGACCTGCCAGTCCCTCTGCTCCACTTCTGCTGGTTCTGTCCAGCCCTGATCCTCCTGTGTTTCCTCCCATCCTTCCTCTCTCTCCTCCTCCTAGACCAAACCCTTCATTGACCTCATCTCTGCTGGTGCCGGTCAGTCCCGCAGCTCACCCTCAGTCCGCGCCATCTGGGCGCGATGGTTCGCCGCTGGACTGCCAGTCTCCAGCTCCGCCTTGGCGTGTTAAGGGCCCGTCTCCGCCTCCAGCCTCTGAGCCCTGGACTCCTCCTCGGTCCTTTGACCCAGTGGCTCCGCCTTGGCTCTTAGCTCCCTCATCTCCACCGTGGCCTGGCATCCCACCTGCTCCACCGGGCTCCCTCGTCCCTCCGGCTCCACCTTGGTCAGTCGTCGACCATCTGCCGCTTCGGGAATCCATTCCTCTGGTTTCTCCTCGTCACTCCATCCCTCCGGCTCTGTCAGGTTCCTCTATTCCTGGTTCCACCTCCATCCTTGGTCGCTCCAGATCCAGAGCGGTCTTCCAGGACTCCGCCTCCACCTTGGTCGCCTGAGCCTTCAGCTCCACCTAGGCCCTCCAGATCCTCAACGTCACCCTGGCTCTGCGGCTGCGCTGCTCCATCTTGGGCTCCTCACCCACTGGTGCAGTCTCCGCCTGTCGGCCCCCTGGTGTCGTCTGCTCATTCACCACCATGGCTCCTCCCGCCATCGACTCCACCCTGGATCTTCATCCTGGCTGCTCTCTGGAGGACCATCTGGCTCCTCCTGCTCCGGGCTCCTCCCTGGCTCCTCCCTCCATCCACTCCACTCTGGTTCCTACCTCCATGCTCCCTCGTCACCTGCTCCTTACCTGCTCCTCGCCCCCGCCTCCAGAACCCCCACCCTCCCTCCGCTGGTATTCCTCTTGCGGTGCAAGGAGGTACCTTTCCGGGAGGGGGCGAACTGTCACGTTAATGAACTTTTGTTCCCTTATTTGGTCACCTTCCTTTTCTTGTTTTGTTAATTGATTATTCCCCAACTGTCTCCAGTTCCCTCATTACCTTCTGTGTGCTTAAATACCCTGTCTGTTTAGTTCTTCTTCGTCTGTGATTGTATTAACACTTCTGAATGTATACTCAATGTGAATGTCTATGTTAATGCTGTTATTTGTATTGTATCCTAACCTATTGTCAGTAAACTCGGTTTTTGATCCCGATTCTCCTCAAGCTCTTTGTCTTTCGGCTAGCACTATCCAATTTTTCTATGCACTTTTTACTGCCATTGCACTAGTGTAATTTATGTTCATATGTTCACAGCTTCTGCTTATATTGTACATACACTTATTGATCCATCTGTATATATGTTCATAGTACACCTATCTGTATATCATGCTGATAGTATTTAAAATCTGTAAATTATGTACATAGTACTGCATTATTTGTATGTTTACTGTACATTTGTAACATACGGTAGACACTCTTTATCCTGTATTTACTGGTTATTGCACTTCAGGTTAGATACTAACTGCATTTTGTTGCCTTGTACCTTACATGTGCAATGACAATAAAGCTGAATCTAATCTAATCTAATATATATTTTATGATTATTATTTTTTCAGATGCATTTGTGACAATGTTGTTTCAGATCCTCCTTTGATCAGCTGCAGCATCAGTTCAGTCACTGTGACTCTGACTGACACAGGTTTTTGTACCACTCACAATCACTGTGTGAACACCCAGCTACTACTGATGACGTGAGCACTCTGACAGTAATAATGTCCAGCATCTTCAGTCATGAAGGCTTGATATTTATTGATTATTAATTCTAAATGCACTGAAATAAAATTTACATTAGGTTGTCATTTTGGAAACATTTTGTTTTTACGAAGTGATCATTAAAAAAGATAATTAAATAAGATAATAAAAAAAGTATTTAAACGTACATTTTCTGATTAGTGTGTTGATATTTAAGTAGCCTGCAGATATTTTCAAACTGGAAATGGCTTTATTGTATTTTTTGTTAACAATAATAATTTAATTTATTGAAGTTATTTTTTAAAGTTATAATACGCATCCCAGACATTTTGTTTTATTTTCTAATTTTAAAGCAGTTAAAGTTTTGTTTCCGATTTTCTCATGCTGTCATCAAAAATTGTAGTGAATTCCTGCAGGTCTGATCTTTCATGCTTTTAATCAAAGTAACATTAAATTTGATAATGAAAATTACTCTTCAATATGTCAATATATTTCACAAAACGTGTTGCTTTGCTGATCACAGACTTTGTCAATATTAATTTAGGAGACTTGCATTTTAATGTTGCTTAAATAAGTAATAAATATATCACTGTATTAATTGCTCATATATATTTTTGAAGCTGAAAGGAGAGAAATTCTTTCTTCTTGACTGAGGTGAGTGTTGTGTGTTTGTCAGGCGTCACTCGTCCTAAAGTGAGCGTCCTGCCGCCCTCCAGTGCAGAGATCTCCTCAAAGAAGACAGCGACACTGGTGTGTGTGGCCAGCAAGGGCTTCCCGTCAGACTGGAGCCTGAGCTGGAAGGTGGACGGGAGCAGCAGGTCTCAGGAGAGCAGCGCTGGGCTCCTGGAGAAGGACGGTCTGTACAGCTGGAGCAGCAGCCTGACTCTCTCTGAGCAGGAGTGGATGGAGAGCGTCTCAGTGAGCTGTGAGGCCACACGGAGCGGTCAGCCTGCGCTCACTGGACACGTGACGAGACAGCAGTGTTCAGAGTAGATCTGCTGCTCTTCTCACTCATGTCTCACATGGAGACTAACAGCACATGAGCGACTCCTTCATTCTCCACATCCAGCTTCAGTCGCTCGCATCTGCATCTGCTCTGCTTTGTGTGCTTCATACAAGAACATATGTGTCTGCTTTATCATTCAGTTATGATGCTATTACAATTCAGTCAATAAATAAAATACAACTGAAACTTTGAGTTAATTTGAGTCCTTATTGTTTTGAGTCATTCATTGGTTCAGGGTTTTTGCTCAGATAAACTTCACTCAGTGGAGCGTGAAAACACCTGCAGATTCATGATGAAACAAGATCATGCTGTCAGATTATGAACCTCAACGATATAGTGTAGTGTTAGATTGTTTTAATAAGATAAAAAAGTATTAGATTAACATATTTACCAAATGGGAAACCAAGTGAAAGCTTTGTTTTAATTAATATTCTTGAAACCTTCTCTGTAGAGTGAGTGATAGTGTTTGATCAGCTGCAGCATCAGTTCAGTCACTGTGACTCTGACTGACACAGGTTTTTGTACCAGCCTTTATAACTGTGTGAACACATCTTTACTGTTGATGTAGTGTGCACTCATACAGTAATAATGTCCAGCATCTTCAGTCTGGACTCCACTGATGCTCAGAGTGAAATCTCTCCCAGATGATCTACTTCCTGTGAATCTAGATGGAGTTCCTGATCGCTGATTGATTGATGCATAAATCAAGAGTTTAGGAGCTTCTCCAGGTTTCTGTAAGAGCCAGCTAAGAAAATGGTTTCCATTGTGACAGCAGTTTGCATCTCTGTTAAATGTACAGGTCACAGTGACTGATTGTCCAGTTTGAGCGAGCAGCACTGAGGGAGTTTGAGTCACTGTCACCTGCCCAATAGATTCTGTCAAATGAGAAAGATCAGAAATCACAAACACTTTTACAAACATATATCTTCAGTACATTAAAAATAACAAACATATCTTTCCAGACACAAACCTCTACATAATACAGTCAGAGTCCAGATCAATATGGTGATGAAAGTCATTTTTGTTGGTTGTAGGTTCAAGTTCTAGTGAGAAACAGTTGTTGATCATGTTTGATGTTTGTCAGAGTTATAAACACATGCAGAGCACTGAAGTGTGTGTCGCTCATGTAAAACACACTCTCTATGCAAACACTGCAGCAGTGAACAGGTGTAAGTTCGTTTAATGGTCACTGAAACATCGCTGACTGTAAAAAAAAAAAGAATAAAAAAAAAGAAACTCCTCATAACTGAACCAAGCAATCACAGAAATTATATAAAAAGTCACATACTCAATTATAACAATGTGCTTAGAAGAAGATTATGTGCTAGTTTATGATCTTAAAGTAATGTCTTTTTTTCACACAAGTTGGCGTTGCAAGAACTAAATAAAGTACATCATCACTTGTGATGTCTATCTACTTGTAATGACTGTGTGCAGTGGGATTGGGGAGGTTGGACAATGTGATTTCTGGACTATTTTACACCAAGGTTGTACCCCTCTGGAGTAGTGATGGCTGATTCGTGAACGTGAATTTGATTCACTAAGAAGAAACGGTTGAACCAGTTCACCAAATCGAACTGAATCGTTTGAAACGGTTCGTGTCTCCAATATGCATTAATCCACAAATGACTTAAGCTGTTAACTTTTTTAACGTGACTGACACTCCCTCTGAGTCAGAATAAACCAATATCCCGGAGTAATTCATGTACTCAAACAGTACACTGACTGAACTGCAGTGAAGAGAGAACTGAAGATGAACCGAGCCGAGCCAGATAACGAACGAACACGGCCACTGCTGGAGCAGTTCTCGTTCTCGAGTCAAGGACCGGTTGCATCGTTTTTCGGATCACCAGTACACTCAACCGAGAATCGTTTCTGTCGGACACATCCGATTTGAGAACAGATGAACTGATGGTACTTTGCATGCATGTAACTTTTCATGTATTTTTTTAAACATAGGAAAGTGTGATAAAATAACTATATTTTTTTTTATTTTTTTTTAAATGAAAGTATCTAATCTGTGTATTTTGTTACATTGTAGATTATGTTAGACTATAGGCCAAATGGGTTTTCAGGGAAGTTGGACAATAATTAAGGCTCTAAAGACTCTTATGTTTAATAGGAATAAGGGATGATTTATGAGATATCTGTACTGTTTTTATAGTTAATGATGACACATTCACAAATTGAGTTTGTAGTAAACAGAACATGAACACGAGTAGAGCAGCTGATGATACTGAACTGCAGCACGTGCTGGTTAAAGCGATTCTCGTTCTCGAGTCAAGAACCGGTTGCATCGGTTTTCGGATCATCAGTACACTGAACTGAAAACCATTTCTTTCGGACGCGTCCGATTCTAAAACCGAGGAGCTGATTATACTGCGCATGTGCGATTCAGCGTGAAGCCAACTGACTCACAGCATGTCTGAACCAAACTGATTATTTTGGTGATTGATTCTGATTCTGTGCTAATGTTATCATCCGAGGGCTCGGATAAAGGGCAATCTGGCGAAATGTAAATTCATTTAATAACAAATACATCGCAATGGATTATGTATAGTAAGTGGATCATGGTTTCTGCGCTGATGACACCTAATTTAATTACTTTATATATTCAAGACATCCTCATATGCACATTATTTCTGTTGCTGTATTTAGGTGTTGTTGCAAAACTCAAATGTAAACTTTTCATGATTATGAGGTTTTTAACTGACTACAGTTATGATTACTGACCTTATATATTTGAATGTTTGATACACTTTACGCCATTACGTCATCACAAATGACGTCATTACGTCGAGCATAAAAGAACCGCTGAACCGTTTTTTTCAACCGGTTTATTGAACCGAACCGTCCGAAAGAACCGGTTCGCGGAAAAGAATCGAACTTCCCATCACTAATCTGGAGTTGATATTAACCACAGATGTGTCTTTTACAGTATGGTTTATTAACACAACACTGGGGTTTAAGGATTCACCTGCAGGCCTCAATAACATCTCTTTCAGCAGCAAGTCTTCTCAGAAAATCTCACATCCAGACCAGTACGAATACAAACACAAATACAGACCAGACTCAACCCTGCTGAGCTTCAGTGTGTGTGCAGGTGAAAGCTTCATGTTGGTCACTACTGGCTTGTTTAACATGATTCCTCAAGCGTCCAATATTCATCTGACCCAGAGCTTTCAGACTAATTGGAAATATGTGCCTCTAAATACATGTCTGCGTCACTGTTATTATATGCCTTACTGCACGAGTCGTGACAGTTTCAAAGAGAAATGTCCAGAAAGTTAAGACACTCGTTCAATACGTGACCGTGACACATTTTGAATAATTTGGGACAGTCACATATTCCTGTGTTTTCATACACTGATGAGGTACTTATTGTCGCTGTTCAGAATGGAAAAATCTGGGGAGTGTAGCTAAGGGTTAATGCTTTATCCTGTATATATCCCCTACACCAAACCCAAACACATAACCTACCTGATGCAAATGCAAAACTGATATAAAATTAATTTGTGGATGCAGCCGTGCTATTTTAACTTCAGTGCTTTTTAAACTGCAGTGGTTCGTACTGTACATACCGGTAATCAGTTTTACAGAAATGTATGTAGAGGCACGTATTTCCAATGAGTATATATGTTGGAGACTCTGATTGACTTTTTGTCAAAGTGTTGCTCTCAACTAATAGTTTAACATCTATTATTCTTTAGAGTGACGGATTCATTTAGATATGTTTTTTTTTTTCCAGATGCATGTGTGACGATGTTGTATCACATCCTCATGAACAGCTGCAGCATCAGTTCAGTCACTGTGACTCTGACTGATGGAGGTTTTTGTACGACTCTTTATCACTGTGTGAACACAAAATCACCCAAACAAGAAATACCACTTGCTCTGCAGTAGAAACTCTGACAGTAATAATGTCCAGCATCTTCAGTCTGGACTCCACTGATGGTCAGAGTGAAATCACTGTTAGATCCACTGCCACTGAATCTAGATGGAGTTCCTGACTGACGGCGGTTTGTTTTATAAATCAGGAGTTTAGGAGCTTCTCCAGGTTTCTGTAAGTACCAGGCTAAACGACTCCAAGTCACATCTGTGCTGGTTCTACAGCTGATCTTCACTGTTTCTCCTGGTTGAGCTGCTGTCGTTGAGGGACTCTGAGTGACGCTGATCTGTCCTCTACACTCTGAAACACACAACAAGAAGAAAATCAACTCAAAACTTTGACAATATACTTGAAGAAATGAATTGATATCAAACTTGTGCTCCACAAACCTTGAGCAAACGCTGTGAGAGTCCAGATGAAGATGATGATGAAGGTCATGTTGATGAAGATTGTTGTGTGTGTCAGTGATGAAGTGTTAAACTCACAGCACTATAAACACTCTCAGAGCACTGAAGCATCTGATCAATATGCAAACACACTCACATCATTTACCTGGAGACAGCAGATTCATCGTTTACTGTTTAATATCTTTTCTTATAATTTTTTTTTTCTCCATTTTCAGAAACAAACACTCATGATTTATCACATGTTATTTAATTATTTATTTCAGGTCGAGCTTCTCTCTCCAAACACTGTTTTATGTTAAGTTTCAGTCAGTTTTTCACACTGAGATCATTTAATAACTGTGTTACAGATTTGATGTCATCCATGATAGGTCTAGTATGATACTGTATAACAGGTCAAAGGTCATTCAAGGGAGTCACCTTCTAAATCTTGGTCATCACAAAGTGTTTTGTAAATATGATGATTTTTGGGACTGATTATAAAACAAATGATTTGATTTTAGTCTTAATGTAATAACAAGGATTAATTATTAAAGATGACGATTTTGTGCTGTTTTTTATAATAATTGCTGAGTTCTGTTGAGAAGAGCTGCTGTTGAGTCTGATATCAGTGTGTGAGTCTCTTCTCTCTTTCTCTGCTGGAGTTTGTGTTTATTTGAGTGTGACGGAGGTTTTTGTACGACGCTTTCACTAGAATGAAGCACTGTGGTACACTTTTGGTGGAGGAACTAAACTGACCATCGGTAAGTCTCTTCAATTCTGTCATTAAAATATATGATATTTGATTCATTCATTTTAATTCATTTTTAGATTATTTCTGCAAAAACATTTTAACATTAGTCCTTTTATTATAAAAATGTTTTTGTAAATTGCAATATTTAATTTATTTCATCATTTACTTAAGTTGTATATTTTTTTTCGTATTTTTTTAAAATCTCATTTATCATTTTAGATGAATAATTTAACTCATTATCAGTACAAAAATATTGTATCTTTAGATGACATGATATATAGTCAGTTAATTCTTGATATATATAATTTTGACAATAATTAATGGTAAATATAGCAATTAGGATGTTTTTAGATGCATGTAAAAGTCTGATAATACTAAATGTAATTGTGTAGACGTCGTCACCAGACAAAGAGAAATGTAGTTAATGAACATGTTCAGAATCAAGTTTGCATCTGCTGCTGATCATTTAAAAACAACAACATCATAACATACATTTACAATTACACTGAAAAGTACAATTCATTGTTAGTGTCTTATAAGAATAATATTTTTATAGTACAAATAATATTGCAATTATTTAAATTTGTTTTCCATACCTTTTGACAAAATCACAATATACTAATTATTTTTCATGTGGGCAGTGTTTTTATTAGATTGAGATTAAAAGTTAAAAGTTCACATGTTCTGTAACTTACTATTTCTGAAATAAATCTTATTAGTGTATTTTTTGCATTTATTTCATCCTTATTTACATTTTATAATTTTAAATTCTTTTTAAATGTTATTTTTTATTTATATGATTAATTACATGCATTTACATGTATTGATAGCAGTACTTTAAAATCTATTTAATTATTTCTTGATATGATTTTGTCTAAAATCTTGGCACATTTAACAATAAAGTGTTTGTCAACAGACAACAAGGAACTTGAAGAGCATTTAGAAAATTAATCATTTAAACTATTTAAACTCTCAAGTTTGCTGATATTCATGATTGTGAGTCGGAATAGCATGAATATTAGTATCATTAATAATGAAATGATAATTTTTTTTCTAAGTCATATAGAGACATCATAATATAAACATACATTTTCTTGAATAATGTTTTGTCTGAACTCTGAAGATTGTTTCATATGCATCTTATACAATTAAACTCCACTGATCAGTTTTTCATTTCTGCTTCTCTCTCTGTGTGTGTGCGTGCGTGTGTGTGCGTGTGTGTGTGTGTGTGTGTGTGTGTGTGTGTGTGTGTGCGTGCGTGTGCGTGTGCGTGCGTGTGTTGTGTGTGTGTGTGTGTGTGTGTGTGTGTGTGTGTGTGTGTGTGTGTTGCAGCTGGTCCCGCAGTGAAGCCCTCCGTGTCTCTGCTGCCTCCCTCTTCTCTGCAGATCTCTGGAGACTCAGCCGCACTGCTCTGTCTGCTCAGCTCTTACTCTCCACAGGGGGCGCAGGTGAGCTGGACGCTGGACGGGTCAGAGGTCACCGAGGGGGTTCAGACCAGCGCAGAGAGCGAGCGGGACGGACGCTACAGCCGCAGCAGCGTCCTGAGCCTCAGCAAAGCACGCTGGGAAGCCGGCGAGCGCTTCGTCTGCAGAGTAACACATGACGGAGCTGATCACGAGACCTCGTTCCTCAAGAGCTCCGAGTGCTGATGTTTCTCCAGTGAAGAGCAGCAGGATTCACAGCAGTCTCCTGATTTACAGCTCAATACTCAAGCAGTCTTTCAATGTGCTGCCATTGCTGTTCATTCAATAAAGCTTCTGAACGCCTTCCATTTGTGTTCGACTGCATCATTGATCAGTGTGTCCTTCCTTCACTAAAGTTTCAGCTGCTGTTGATGGATTGTAATAGTTGAGAACAGCTGTGCTTAGCAGTAAATGTGAACTGAAGCTCTTGGGGTTTGAACATGGTCTCTGGAGACGGAGCTGCTCTATTCTGAGACCATCAGAATCACTAAAGCTGTCAATGCAAATCTGATTTCAGCTCAAACTCACAGTTTCACTGTTTGATCGGTTCAACGCTCTGAACTGAAACACTTTCACTTCTGCTCATGCACTAATGAGACACTTATGAAGTTTGAGTCGTAGTTTCTTAAGGCAGTTTATCAGTATGATTGTAAGTACAACCTAAAAAAAACATAAAAACTATCAAACTGTAACAGAGAAACATTTGTGTGTTTTTGGATTGATCTGATATCAATTTATCACAAAATCAGAGCATAACTGAGTCAAACCCGTCTGTCCCAGGACAGATCTGAGTCTAATAGAGCTGATGTGAGTCCTAACTCAGTTGTGAGCTCATGTGTAGTTCTGTGTTTGGTCTCTGTGTGTCAGTAGTGAGTGATAGTGTTT
Organism: Carassius auratus; assembly: GCF_003368295.1. Taxonomy (NCBI): domain Eukaryota; kingdom Metazoa; phylum Chordata; class Actinopteri; order Cypriniformes; family Cyprinidae; genus Carassius; species Carassius auratus. Next base: position 2,621,637 of record NC_039266.1, read on the forward strand.
GATCAGCTGCAGCATCAGTTCAGTCACTGTGACTCTGACTGACACAGGTTTTTGTACGACTCTTTATCACTGTGTGAACACACCACCACTGCTGTGATAACTCTGACAGTAATAATGTCCAGCATCTTCAGTCTGGACTCCACTGATGGTCAGAGTGAAATCACTGTTAGATCCACTGCCACTGAATCTAGATGGAGTTGGAGTAGACTGGAGGCTTTTGGTCCAATAAATCAGGAGTTTAGGAGCTTCTCCAGGTTTCTGTAAGTACCAGGACACACATCCTGGGCTGCAGGCTGTATCTGTACTGAGTTTACAGCTCATCACAACATTTTCTCCTGGTGTGACAGGTTTCACTGGAGTCTGAGTGACTGTGATCTGAGCTTTACACCCTGAAACACACACATTTATTAGTCCATAAAAATATATTATTTGACATATATAATACAATTATTTAAATAATATTATTTGAAATATAAACTATTCACCTTGTAGTATAAAGCAGTATGAGAGAGTCCAGATGAAGATGATGATGAAGGTCATGTTGATGAAGATTGTTGTGTGTGTCAGTGATGAAGTGTTAAACTCACAGCACTATAAACACTCTCAGAGCACTGAAGCATCTGATCAATATGCAAACACACTCACATCATTTACCTGCAGACAGTCGCTCATTAACAGACAAAGGCCTGAAATAAAAAAAACAATTACTGAACGTCTTCTATTAGCCAAACTATTAAAAACTGTATCATTCACTTTAGTTCTGAAAACATCTTCAAGACCAACTTTCGTACATTAACCTTACTCTTGTGATGTCAAATCCGTGGATGTTGTGCAGGTTTTTACAGACATGAGGATCATCACACGTGTCTCTGTCAATCACTGAATCAACTGAGTTTGATTGTGAGTCACGTCACACTTGATATAAAAGTGAATTTCTTTCAATAATTGAGGTTGATGTTTTAGTAATAAGACAGATGAAGTAAATGCAGGTGATGTGTGCTGTGAGTGTGTGTTTGTTGGAGACTCAGTTGATGTGTGTTTGTTCAGTTAGTGAAGCGTTCAGGAGGTTTTTGTTCAGCTGCTCTATTAGTTTGTATCACTGTGGTGGACTTTCGGCAGCGGCACCAAACTGGATGTTGGCAGTAAGTCAATCATCATTTCATTATTAATACAACAACTGACGCAGAAACACTTTGTTACGCTATAGAAATGAGACACTTTTAAACTTAAGTGTTTTCATTTTATTTTTAGTTCACATTGAATGTTTGGCAGTCAGCATTGTAAAGATGGTTTTATTGTTATGGCATCTTTGTTTTCATCCATTGAACTAAAATAGTTTTCAGTCTTCAGCTCTTTATTCTTCATTGATAATTAAATTCTAATGGTAAAAAGGTGCACTGAAATACTTTACAATTTAAGACAGTAATTAAATGAAAAATATTAGAATAGTTTGTTGGTTTTTAAGTGAAGCCTGCAGATATTTTCAAACTGGAAATTATGGTTCCTTAATTGTATCTTTGTTTATATTTGAAAGGTTAATAATTTAAATTACACATGGGCGACAAAAATACATTTTACAATAAAAAAAATGAATTCTTGCAGTTATTATGTTTATTCACATTTGATCTTTGATGCTTTTTATCAAAGTGACTAACACTGATGTTGATAATGTAAATGTCTTTTCAAATCAACATATTTCACTAAACTTTCATTGCTTTTCTGATCACAGAAAAGCTTTTAAACATTCATTCAGGTGACTTGCAGTTTAATGTTGTTAAAATGGACAAGAAAAGATATCATTGTATTAATTGTTCCTATATTTTTATGAATCTGAAAGTACAGAAAGCTTTGTACTTGACTGAGGTGAGTGTTGTGTGTTTGTCAGGCGTCACTCGTCCTAAAGTGAGCGTCCTGCCGCCCTCCAGTGCAGAGATCTCCTCAAAGAAGACAGCGACACTGGTGTGTGTGGCCAGCAAGGGCTTCCCGTCAGACTGGAGCCTGAGCTGGAAGGTGGACGGGAGCAGCAGGTCTCAGGAGAGCAGCGCTGGGCTCCTGGAGAAGGACGGTCTGTACAGCTGGAGCAGCAGCCTGACTCTCTCTGAGCAGGAGTGGATGGAGAGCGTCTCAGTGAGCTGTGAGGCCACACGGAGCGGTCAGCCTGCGCTCACTGGACACGTGACGAGACAGCAGTGTTCAGAGTAGATCTGCTGCTCTTCTCACTCATGTCTCACATGGAGACTAACAGCACATGAGCGACTCCTTCATTCTCCACATCCAGCTTCAGTCGCTCGCATCTGCATCTGCTCTGCTTTGTGTGCTTCATACAAGAACATGTGTGTGTGCTTTATCATTCAGTTCTGATTCTATTAAAATTGACTCAATAAATAAAATACAATTGTGACTTTATGCCTGTGTTATTTTGTCATTTTTGTTTCAGGTGTTTATTTGGATCGAGGTTTTAACTCATATTTAAAAATACATTTAGAAACTTGACTCAGTGGACCATGAAAAAACATCTGCAGATACATGACGAAACATTATGAACCTCACAAATATAGTGTTAAATGAATGTGTTAAAGAGTGTTAGATTAACATATTTACTGAAGCAAGTGGAAAACTCATTGAATGCTTTATATTTAATTTAATATCTATGAAAATGAAAAGCTCAGAAACATAGTTTCACTGTTTGATCGGTTAAAGGCTCTGAACTGGATCAGTTTCACTTCTGCTCATGCACTGATGAGACAGTTTTAGAGTTTGAGAGATAGTTTTATTAGACTTACACAACTTATGAAATAACAGCAGCATCTTTCTGTCCTGCTGATTTTTTTTTTTGGAATATGAATGTTTAATTAAAAATAAATACATAGTCAAAAATATGATGGATTGAAAAATGAGTGAGTGGAGAGTAGAAGAGATAAAACATAATAGATATGAAAAAAAATGTCATTATATTAAAATAACTTTAATAATATTTAAAATTGATGGACCTCAACAAAATTGATATCAAAATCATATTTGTGTTTCTTCTCTGTAGAGTGAGTGATAGTGTTTGATCAGCTGCAGCATCAGTTCAGTCACTGTGACTCTGACTGACACAGGTTTTTGTACCACTCACAATCACTGTGTGAACACACGACTACCACTGACGCTGTGTGCATTCTGACAGTAATAATGTCCAGCATCTTCAGTCTGGACTCCACTGATGGTCAGAGTGAAATCTTTGTTAGATCCACTGCCACTGAATCTAGATGGAGTTCCTGACTGGAGGCTGCTTGTTCCATAAATCAGGAGTTTAGGAGCTTCTCCAGGTTTCTGTAAGTACCAGCTGACAGCAGGATTTCCATTAACAGTACAGCAGGAATCCTGGCTGAATATACAGTTAACAGTGACTGATTGTCCAGTTTGAGCGAGCAGCACTGAGGGAGTTTGAGTCACTGTCACCTGCCCAATAGATTCTGTCAAATGAGAAAGATCAGAAATCACAAACACTTTTACAAACATATATCTTCACTACATTAAAAATAACAAATATATCTTTCCAGACACAAACCTCTACATAATACAGTCAGAGTCCAGATCAATATGGTGATGAAAGTCATTTTTGTTGGTTGTAGGTTCAGTTCTAGTGAGAAACAGTTGTTGATCATGTTTGATGTTTGTCAGAGTTATAAACACATGCAGAGCACTGAAGTGTGTGTCGCTCATGTAAAACACACTCTCTATGCAAACTATTTTAATGTGCTGTTTCTTTGAGATTTAGGAAACATTCAAAAGTTCACATTAATATAATTCTTATTGATAAAAAGTAATAATACACAAGCAAGAACTGTTTCATCTGAATATCAGCATTATTGTGAGTGTGATACGGCTTTTGTGCAACAGTTCAATAAACAATAAGTTCATATTGAGTGATTCCTCTATGTAAATCTGTGTACATGTTTCAGAAGATGATGCACATAAAACATATCAGGATCTTTGACTCATGTGTCTGAATCTTCAGATGAAGTTGCTGACTGGAGGCTACTTGCAAAACAACATTTTAGTTTAGGAGATTCTCTAGGTTTCTGTAAGTACCTGCTGGTAAACTGAAAGTGAAGTGATCTGTTGCAAAGTATAGTGTCCAGAATTTGTGCTCTGCATTTAAGTGCACACACACACACACACACACACACACACCGTGAACACACACACCCAGAGCAGTGGGCAGCCAGTAATTGGGGGTTGCTCAAGGGTCTCACCTCAATCATGGTATTGAAGGTGGAGAGAGCGCTGGTTATTCACTCCCCCACCAACAATCCCTAACCCTAACCTGAGACTAAAATACGAACTTTGGGTTGCAAGACCAACTCTCTATCCATTAGGCCACGTCTGCCCTGTGAGCTATCACTGACACCTGGAGCATCCACCTAGATGATGACCAGCTTATTGATGGAGATGAGACAGAGTGACGAAAACCAGATAGTAGATATAGGGATGATTAGGAAGCCATGATGGTCAGAGGCATTTAGGCAAATTTGGCCAGGATGACGGCATTACACCCCTACTCTTTTTGAAAGAGTCTTGGGGATTTCCTGGGAAGTTCCTGGGATTTTTAATGACCCAGTATAGTGTCATTCAGACTGCAGGGTGAACTCAACCCTGTTTAGAGGGTGAAATGGCTGCTGGCATATTTATATAATTAATTATATGGCATATTAATTAAAGGAGACATATTATGCCTTTTTACAATATTTAATATAAGTAAATTTCAGCTCAAAATACTGAACAAAACACTCAGTTTTTTGGGCCTGTCTCTTTAAATGCAAATGAGCTGCAGCTCCCAGCCCCCTTTTCCAGAATAGAGCTGTGTCATCATAGCTCAGACCTGCTAAAAATCACCTGTTTTGGTTATGATTATCATGTTTTTTGGGCTGAAATCAGAGAGTTTTAAACAATATTAGTTTAAACTTCTGATATACGGTTTTATGAGCGCACATATCAGAAACACACGGACAGAAAGCGGCTGTCACAGCATGTGAGTACTAAACTAAGTTCTCTTTCACACACAAGTTTACGTTAACAGCACACGAATTACAAAAACTTTTGGTTCCCAGACAGCAAGCAGTGTTGGCCCAGACCGGTAGGTGTTGGGTTAGGTGTGAGGGAGGGGTTAGGATTTGCCAATCAGGTAGTGATTTTAATGAGGGGGATAATAATTTGAAAGTCGAACATGGGCACAACACTGAATCTGGCCTTCACTATGTTGCTGTCTGGTTTATGTCTGTGAAGTTAAACAGCTGGTAAATATATCAAAATGCGAATGACATAACAAAATGACGGAGCCTTGGGTGTAAACGAACAGGTTAAGGGGCAGTAATATTATAATGAGATTCTTTTGCCACGTCACCAAGGGAGTGAAATCAGATGCACTCATTTTCTCAGACACTTGCAGAAACAAAGTCACTGGGTTAATCTTTTTCACGTTTCCTTGGTTGGTAGATGCATCGGGGACCTGATTGTAGCACTTAAAACCTGGAAAGGTCAGTTTTTTATGATATGTCACCTTTATACAAAAAGTAACTATTGTTTAATTTATTACTGATTAACTACTGATTACTTACTCATTCATTTAGACTCGATATTGACATTAGTTTTTGCTCAGCCAGCTGACATAGTTCAAAATGAACAGCTTGAATCATTTGATTGAATCATTTGCACTGAACGAGTCACTTCATGAATGAACTGGAACATCTCATGATCGTCGATGAATTGCTCACTGAACCAATCAGAACAAATCTTTTTGGTGAAAGGATCTGATAAAGATTTGAATCACTAAGTTGAATAAAAATCTCCAGTAGAGAGTTGAGGACTCGCAGGTGATTCAATCCAATTTCTGTTTACTACAACAAACAGACAAATGGAGCTACTGTATGAGATGTAGAGTGGAAGTCAAGTTTTCTGTAGACAAATTCTGTAGTTCCTCACACATGGATTCAGAAGACATTTTGTTGCGATTTTATACTGCAAAAGGGTTTGATGGAGGTCTTTTTGTGACAAATACACTCCTTCAGGGTTCGAATAAGTTTTGGAATGTTTGTTTGTTTAATATGGGCCTGTATGACATCATAAAGGGCAGAATTGCTTTTATGGGCAGTTCTCCCAGAAAAGAGCGCACACATCAACCAGAGCGAGATCAAGAGCACGCTCATCAATGTGCTTCATTTAGGTTACAGAAGTTGTTTGACCCCCAAAGCCTGGTTGGTTAGTCTAGTGTGATCGCTCTGTTTAACCGTCCCTGGCTTGCTTGGAAGATGTGGGCCAGAGCACGGTTCAGTTCGGCTCAGGTGCGGTACACATGTAGTGTGAGCGCTAAATGTACCCCTGCGCTGAACTGGAAATGTGCAGCACACACATCACAACAGCTTGACTCTGTCCCAGTCCCAAATGCCACACTTCATGTGCACTTGCGGATTTACAATGGCCACCGTATGTGCGTGTCCATGAAGTCCATAAGTCTGTAGAGTGTCCCATTCATCATTTTAGCTTCTAGAAGGGTGCTTGCGAGTGAACTCTTTGCTATGCACACTTCTCTCGACCCCGCACTGAGACGAGCTCCGTGGCAGACTTCCACCCGACAGTCAAAGTTGCATCACGTCCCGGCAGTTTGGACTCAGAGGAAGACTGCGAGGGTCTAGGGTGTGATTTGGGACAGGGCCGCTGTCTACACTGGATGGGACAATGCTACTGTTGCAAATCATTTGATCTTTGTGTCAGTACGTCATAAATAGAACGAGGCAGTAGTTTAATGTCTGTGGTTTGTCGAGCTACTCTGCATCCGGTATAGACATGGTGTGAGCGGCAAATAGATCTGTTAATCAATAGACTACATTGTGAGAGGGCAGTGTGTCACCATCTCACAATTGACTCAAAATAATAATCCACAAAGTTAACAGGTGGTGGTTGAGCAGAGACCCCCTAACAGACCTTAATAGAGCTGATGTGAGTCCTAACTCAGTTGTGAGCTCATGTGTAGTTCTGTGTTTGGTCTCTGTGTGTCAGTAGTGAGTGATAGTGTTTGATCAGCTGCAGCATCAGTTCAGTCACTGTGACTCTGACTGACACAGGTTTTTGTACCACTCACAATCACTGTGTGAACGTTGGACCGCTGTGTGCACTGTGACAGTAATAATGTCCAGCATCTCCAGTCTGGACTCCACTGATGGTCAGAGTGAAATCTTTTCCAGATCCTCTGCCACTGAATCTAGATGGAGTTCCAGACTGGCGAACATCTGCATCAAAAATCAGGAGTTTAGGAGCTTCTCTAGATTTGTGTATTTACCAGGCTAAATAGTATTTCCCATTCCAAATGTACACATTTCTGCTGGTTCTACAGTTGATCTTCACTGTTTCTCCTGGTTGAGCTGCTGTCGTTGAGGGACTCTGAGTGACGCTGATCTGTCCTCTACACTCTGAAACACACAACAAGAAGAAAATCAACTCAAAACTTTGACAATATACTTGAAGAAATGAATTGATATCAAACTTGTGCTCCACAAACCTTGAGCAAACGCTGTGAGAGTCCAGATGAAGATGATGATGAAGGTCATGTTGATGAAGATTGTTGTGTGTGTCAGTGATGAAGTGTTAAACTCACAGCACTATAAACACTCTCAGAGCACTGAAGCATCTGATCAATATGCAAACACACTCACATCATTTACCTGGAGACAGCAGATTCATCATTTACTGTTTATTATCTTTACTAATACATTTTTTTTTCTCCATTTTAACTTTCTATCAGTTTTTCACGCTAAGATCATTTAATACCTGAGTTACAGATTTGATGTCATCCATGATAGGTCTAGTATGATACTGTATAACAGGTCAAAGGTCATTCAAGGGAGTCACCTTCTAAATCTTGGTCATCACAAAGCTTTAAATAACAGGTGTTTTGTAAATATGATGAATTTGGGGACTAATTTTGAAACAAATGATTTGATTTTAGTCTTAATGTAATAACAAGGATTAATTATTAAAGATGAAGATTTTGTGCTGTTTTTTATAATAATTGATGAGTGCTGATGAGAAGAGCTGCTGTTGAGTCTGATATCAGTGTGTGAGTCTCTTCTCTCTTTCTCTGCTGGAGTTTGTGTTTATTTCAGTGTGACGGAGGTTTTTGTACGACGCTTTCACTAGAATGAAGCACTGTGGTACACTTTTGGTGGAGGAACTGAACTGGTGATCAAAAGTAAGTCTTTCTTAAATTATCTCATATAAATATATAATGTGTGTGTGCTTCAAAAGGAGGTTTAAGTTTATTTAAGAACATTTTGCAACAATATTTATAATTTTATTGTAAATTTTCATTCTGTTTTATTGATTGATTGCACCTATTTATATATTTAATCATTACATTTTCTCTGTTATATTTGTCATATTGATCATATTCAAGTCATATTTGGTGATATTCAATATTTTTCCATTTCAAGCCATAGTTTATATTTGTTCTTAATATTTTACATAAGTAATTTCACATTTTTGTATGCTAACAATTTGATATATTTTAATTAATGACAATTTTTTTATGAATTCTCAGTTATTTCTTAAAATATTTTAATTTGTGCATGAAACAAAAGCTGAATGATATAGACAGAATATATTTATTTTTATGAGTCAAAAAGAAATTTAGCTGTTAAGCATGTTAAAATGCATTAGTTAAACTATACATTTACTTATAATTATCTTAATGAGAAAATGTCCTGAATGTTGATTATTTTCAAAATAGTTCAATTTGTTTCCTAAATCTTAAAACAGTACCACAAAAAATTATCAATTTGCACTTGGTCAGAGATGTTTTATAAAATCTTTTTTTAAAATGACTTAATTCAGTAAAAAATAGCATATATTTTACAGTATATCATGTTTGCTTAAGAGAACTGATTTATATTTCTACAGTATGTTGTGTTTGATTCACTGTAAACATAGTAAATAAAAAATAGCAGCTGTGATCGTCAGATTTATTCTTTCATTTTCAAAAACTGCATTCAATATTTTAATGTAAAATAACATTAAATGTCATTTTTAGATTTACTACAGTTTCACTGTATATAGTGAAATATAGAACTGTATAGAACTTACTGTTAACCAATTAACAGTTTTTCCCATAACATTTAACAGTCTTTTGCCATTAAAATTATGACTGTCTTTGTAGTGTACATTTCTTAACAGTACATTTAATTGTTAATAGCTGATGGGGAATGTTTCAGTCTTCATTCAGGATATTTGTGTTATATGAAGGACAGCAGTGATGTGGAGTTACAGTAAAGATGAACTGATGGTGATTTTGTCTGCATTATCTCGTCTGCTCCAGTGAAGATTGTAGCTGCAGATGTGAAGAAGTGTGTGTGTGTGTGTGTGTTTCAGCTGGTCCCGCAGTGAAGCCCTCCGTGTCTCTGCTGCCTCCCTCTTCTCTGCAGATCTCTGGAGACTCAGCCGCACTGCTCTGTCTGCTCAGCTCTTACTCTCCACAGGGGGCGCAGGTGAGCTGGAAGCTGGACGGGTCAGAGGTCACCGAGGGGGTTCAGACCAGCGCAGAGAGCGAGCGGGACGGACGCTACAGCCGCAGCAGCGTCCTGAGCCTCAGCAAAGCACGCTGGGAAGCCGGCGAGCGCTTCGTCTGCAGAGTAACACATGACGGAGCTGATCACGAGACCTCGTTCCTCAAGAGCTCCGAGTGCTGATGTTTCTCCAGTGAAGAGCAGCAGGATTCACAGCAGTCTCCTGATTTACAGCTCAATACTCAAGCAGTCTTTCAATGTGCTGCCATTGCTGTTCATTCAATAAAGCTTCTGAACGCCTTCCATTTGTGTTCGACTGCATCATTGATCAGTGTGTCCTTCCTTCACTAAAGTTTCAGCTGCTGTTGATGGATTGTAATAGTTGAGAACAGCTGTGTTTAGCAGTAAATGTGAACTGAAGCTCTTGGGGTTTGAACATGGTCTCTGGAGACGGAGCTGCTCTATTCTGAGACCATCAGAATCACTAAAGCTGTCAATGCAAATCTGATTTCAGCTCAAACTCACAGTTTCACTGTTTGATCGGTTCAACGCTCTGAACTGAGACACTTTCACTTCTGCTCATGCACCGATGAGACAGTTATGAAGTTTGAGTGATAGTTTCGTAAGGCAGTTTATCAGTATGATTGTAAGTACACATAAAAAAACACAAAAACTAACAAACTGTAACAAAGAAACATTTGTGTGTTTTTGGATTGATATGATATCAATTTATCACAAAATCAGAGCATAACTGAGTCAAACCCGTCTGTCACAGGACAGATCTGAGTCTAATAGAGCTGATGTGAGTCCTAACTCAGTTGTGAGCTCATGTGTAGTTCTGTGTTTGGTCTCTGTGTGTCAGTAGTGAGTGATAGTGTTTGATCAGCTGCAGCATCAGTTCAGTCACTGTGACTCTGACTGACACAGGTTTTTGTAACACTCACAATCACTGTGTGAACAGCCAGCTACTACTGATTAAATGAGCACTCTGACAGTAATAATGTCCAGCATCTTCAGTCTGGACTCCACTGATGGTCAGAGTGAAATCACTGTTAGATCCACTGCCACTGAATCTAGATGGAGTTCCTGACTGGAGGCTGCTTGTCCAATAAATCAGGAGTTTAGGAGCTTCTCCAGGTTTCTGTAAGTACCAGGCTAAAAGATCAGATCCACTATATAAGTACACATCTGTGCTGGTTCTACAGTTGATCTTGACAGTTTCTCCTGGTTGAGCTGCTGTCGTTGAGGGACTCTGAGTGACGCTGATCTGTCCTCTACACTCTGAAACACACAACAAGAAGAAAATCAACTCAAAACTTTGACAATATACTTGAAGAAATGAATTGATATCAAACTTGTGCTCCACAAACCTTGAGCAAACACTGTGAGAGTCCAGATGAAGATGATGATGAAGGTCATGTTGATGAAGATTGTTGTGTGTGTCAGTGATGAAGTGTTAAACTCACAGCACTATAAACACTCTCAGAGCACTGAAGCATCTGATCAATATGCAAACACACTCACATCATTTACCTGCAGACACTAAACAGTTTTACTATTTAATATCTTTGCTAATAAATTCCTTTTATCCATTTTCAGAAACAAACACTCATGATTTATCACATGTTATTTAATTATTTATTTCAGGTCGAGCTTCTCTCTCCAAACACTGTTTTATGTTAAGTTTCAGTCAGTTTTTCACGCTGAGATCATTTTTTTTTTTTGTAAATATGATGATTTTTGGGACTGATTATGAAACAAATGATTGGATTTTAGCCTTAATATAATAACAAGGATTAATTATTAAAGATGAAGATTTTGTTCTGTTTTTTATAATAATTGCTGAGTGCTGTTGAGAAGAGCTGCTGTTGAGTCTGATATCAGTGTGTGAGTCTCTTCTCTCTTTCTCTGCTGGAGTTTGTGTTTATTTGAGTGTGACGGAGGTTTTTGTACGACGCTTTCACTAGAATGAAGCACTGTGGTACACTTTTGGTGGAGGAACTAAACTGACCATCAGAAGTAAGTCTTTCTTAAATTATCTAACATCAATATATAATGTGTGTGTGTGTGTTTTAAAAGGAGGTTTACATTTATTTAAGAACATTTGGCAACAATATTTCAAATTTAATTGTAAATTTTCATTTTGTTTTATTGATTTATTGCAACTATTGATGTATTTTATTATTAAATTTTGTCTTCTATATTATGCACAAGTCATATTATTTTTCCATTTTAAGACATAGTTCATATTTGTATTATTTTAATATAATATAGACAGAATATATTTAATTTCATGAGTCAAAATGAAATTTATCTGATAAGCATGTTAAATGTATTATTTAAACTATGAGTTTACGTATAATTATCTTTATGAAAAAATGTCCTGAATGTTGACAATTTTCAAAATATAAATAAGAGTTTAATTTGTTTCCTAAACCTTAGAACAATAACACACACACAAAATAGCAATTTGCACTTGGTCAGAGATGATTTATCAAATCTTTTTAAAAATGTTACTTAATTCAGAAACACATAGCATACATTTTACAGTATATCATGTTTGATTAAGAGAACTGATTTATATTTCTACAGTATGTTGTACTTGATACACTGTAAATATTATAGTAAAAAAAAACAGCAGCAGATCGTCAAATTTGTTCTTTCACTTTCAAAAACTGTATTCAATATTTTACTGTAAAATAACATGAAATGTCCTTTTAGATTAACTACAGTTTTTCACTGTATATAGTGAAATATAGAACTGTATAGAACTTATTGTTAACCAATTAACAGTTTTTCCCATAACATTTTATTCTTTTGACTTTAAATTTATGATTGTTTTTGTAGTGTAAATTTCTTAACAGTACATTTAATGTGTGTGTGCGTGTGTGTGTGTGTGTGTCTCTGTGTGTGTGTGTGTGTGTGTGTGTGCGTGCGTGCGTGTGTGTGTGTGTGTGTGTGTGTGTGTGTGTGTGTGTGTGTGTTGCAGCTGGTCCCGCAGTGAAGCCCTCCGTGTCTCTGCTGCCTCCCTCTTCTCTGCAGATCTCTGGAGACTCAGCCGCACTGCTCTGTCTGCTCAGCTCTTACTCTCCACAGGGGGCGCAGGTGAGCTGGACGCTGGACGGGTCAGAGGTCACCGAGGGGGTTCAGACCAGCGCAGAGAGTGAGCGGGACGGACGCTACAGCCGCAGCAGCGTCCTGAGCCTCAGCAAAGCACGCTGGGAAGCCGGCGAGCGCTTCGTCTGCAGAGTAACACATGACGGAGCTGATCACGAGACCTCGTTCCTCAAGAGCTCCGAGTGCTGATGTTTCTCCAGTGAAGAGCAGCAGGATTCACAGCAGTCTCCTGATTTACAGCTCAATACTCAAGCAGTCTTTCAATGTGCTGCCATTGCTGTTCATTCAATAAAGCTTCTGAACGCCTTCCATTTGTGTTCGACTGCATCATTGATCAGTGTGTCCTTCCTTCACTAAAGTTTCAGCTGCTGTTGATGGATTGTAATAGTTGAGAACAGCTGTGTTTAGCAGTAAATGTGAACTGAAGCTCTTGGGGTTTGAACATGGTCTCTGGAGACGGAGCTGCTCTATTCTGAGACCATCAGAATCACTAAAGCTGTCAATGCAAATCTGATTTCAGCTCAAACTCACAGTTTCACTGTTTGATCGGTTCAACGCTCTGAACTGAAACACTTTCACTTCTGCTCATGCACTGATGAGTCATGAATAATAAATTCATCATCAGCTTGAGATGAAAGAGCTTCTTGAGGAACTGTTAAAACATCTTTATGTTGCTACACAATGACTTATTAAATTAGATTTACTCTATATCAACTTACACCCAGTTTTCTCTGATTCTGAACATAACTGAGTCAAACCCGTCTGTCACAGGACAGATCTGAGTCTAATAGAGCTGATGTGAGTCCTAACTCAGTTGTGAGCTCATGTGTAGTTCTGTGTTTGGTCTCTGTGTGTCAGTAGTGAGTGATAGTGTTTGATCAGCTGCAGCATCAGTTCAGTCACTGTGACTCTGACTGACACAGGTTTTTGTAACACTCACAATCACTGTGTGAACAGCCAGCTACTACTGATTAAATGAGCACTCTGACAGTAATAATGTCCAGCATCTTCAGCCTGGACTCCACTGATGGTCAGAGTGAAATCACTGTTAGATCCACTGCCACTGAATCTAGATGGAGTTCCTGACTGGAGGCTGCTTGTCCAATAAATCAGGAGTTTAGGAGCTTCTCCAGGTTTCTGTAAGTACCAGGCTAAAAGATCAGATCCACTATATAAGTACACATCTGTGCTGGTTCTACAGTTGATCTTGACAGTTTCTCCTGGTTGAGCTGCTGTCGTTGAGGGACTCTGAGTGACGCTGATCTGTCCTCTACACTCTGAAACACACAACAAGAAGAAAATCAACTCAAAACTTTGACAATATACTTGAAGAAATGAATTGATATCAAACTTGTGCTCCACAAACCTTGAGCAAACACTGTGAGAGTCCAGATGAAGATGATGATGAAGGTCATGTTGATGAAGATTGTTGTGTGTGTCAGTGATGAAGTGTTAAACTCACAGCACTATAAACACTCTCAGAGCACTGAAGCATCTGATCAATATGCAAACACACTCACATCATTTACCTGCAGACACTAAACAGTTTTACTATTTAATATCTTTGCTAATAAATTCCTTTTATCCATTTTCAGAAACAAACACTCATGATTTATCACATGTTATTTAATTATTTATTTCAGGTCGAGCTTCTCTCTCCAAACACTGTTTTATGTTAAGTTTCAGTCAGTTTTTCACGCTGAGATCATTTTTTTTTTTTGTAAATATGATGATTTTTGGGACTGATTATGAAACAAATGATTGGATTTTAGCCTTAATATAATAACAAGGATTAATTATTAAAGATGAAGATTTTGTTCTGTTTTTTATAATAATTGCTGAGTGCTGTTGAGAAGAGCTGCTGTTGAGTCTGATATCAGTGTGTGAGTCTCTTCTCTCTTTCTCTGCTGGAGTTTGTGTTTATTTGAGTGTGACGGAGGTTTTTGTACGACGCTTTCACTAGAATGAAGCACTGTGGTACACTTTTGGTGGAGGAACTAAACTGACCATCAGAAGTAAGTCTTTCTTAAATTATCTAACATCAATATATAATGTGTGTGTGTGTGTTTTAAAAGGAGGTTTACATTTATTTAAGAACATTTGGCAACAATATTTCAAATTTAATTGTAAATTTTCATTTTGTTTTATTGATTTATTGCAACTATTGATGTATTTTATTATTAAATTTTGTCTTCTATATTATGCACAAGTCATATTATTTTTCCATTTTAAGACATAGTTCATATTTGTATTATTTTAATATAATATAGACAGAATATATTTAATTTCATGAGTCAAAATGAAATTTATCTGATAAGCATGTTAAATGTATTATTTAAACTATGAGTTTACGTATAATTATCTTTATGAAAAAATGTCCTGAATGTTGACAATTTTCAAAATATAAATAAGAGTTTAATTTGTTTCCTAAACCTTAGAACAATAACACACACACAAAATAGCAATTTGCACTTGGTCAGAGATGATTTATCAAATCTTTTTAAAAATGTTACTTAATTCAGAAACACATAGCATACATTTTACAGTATATCATGTTTGATTAAGAGAACTGATTTATATTTCTACAGTATGTTGTACTTGATACACTGTAAATATTATAGTAAAAAAAAACAGCAGCAGATCGTCAAATTTGTTCTTTCACTTTCAAAAACTGTATTCAATATTTTACTGTAAAATAACATGAAATGTCCTTTTAGATTAACTACAGTTTTTCACTGTATATAGTGAAATATAGAACTGTATAGAACTTATTGTTAACCAATTAACAGTTTTTCCCATAACATTTTATTCTTTTGACTTTAAATTTATGATTGTTTTTGTAGTGTAAATTTCTTAACAGTACATTTAATGTGTGTGTGCGTGTGTGTGTGTGTGTGTCTCTGTGTGTGTGTGTGTGTGTGTGTGTGCGTGCGTGCGTGTGTGTGTGTGTGTGTGTGTGTGTGTGTGTGTGTGTGTGTGTTGCAGCTGGTCCCGCAGTGAAGCCCTCCGTGTCTCTGCTGCCTCCCTCTTCTCTGCAGATCTCTGGAGACTCAGCCGCACTGCTCTGTCTGCTCAGCTCTTACTCTCCACAGGGGGCGCAGGTGAGCTGGACGCTGGACGGGTCAGAGGTCACCGAGGGGGTTCAGACCAGCGCAGAGAGTGAGCGGGACGGACGCTACAGCCGCAGCAGCGTCCTGAGCCTCAGCAAAGCACGCTGGGAAGCCGGCGAGCGCTTCGTCTGCAGAGTAACACATGACGGAGCTGATCACGAGACCTCGTTCCTCAAGAGCTCCGAGTGCTGATGTTTCTCCAGTGAAGAGCAGCAGGATTCACAGCAGTCTCCTGATTTACAGCTCAATACTCAAGCAGTCTTTCAATGTGCTGCCATTGCTGTTCATTCAATAAAGCTTCTGAACGCCTTCCATTTGTGTTCGACTGCATCATTGATCAGTGTGTCCTTCCTTCACTAAAGTTTCAGCTGCTGTTGATGGATTGTAATAGTTGAGAACAGCTGTGTTTAGCAGTAAATGTGAACTGAAGCTCTTGGGGTTTGAACATGGTCTCTGGAGACGGAGCTGCTCTATTCTGAGACCATCAGAATCACTAAAGCTGTCAATGCAAATCTGATTTCAGCTCAAACTCACAGTTTCACTGTTTGATCGGTTCAACGCTCTGAACTGAAACACTTTCACTTCTGCTCATGCACTGATGAGTCATGAATAATAAATTCATCATCAGCTTGAGATGAAAGAGCTTCTTGAGGAACTGTTAAAACATCTTTATGTTGCTACACAATGACTTATTAAATTAGATTTACTCTATATCAACTTACACCCAGTTTTCTCTGATTCTGAACATAACTGAGTCAAACCCGTCTGTCACAGGACAGATCTGAGTCTAATAGAGCTGATGTGAGTCCTAACTCAGTTGTGAGCTCATGTGTAGTTCTGTGTTTGGTCTCTGTGTGTCAGTAGTGAGTGATAGTGTTTGATCAGCTGCAGCATCAGTTCAGTCACTGTGACTCTGACTGACACAGGTTTTTGTACCACTCACAATCACTGTGTCAGGACATTTCTGCTGTTGAATACATGTCCAGGCTTACAGTAATAATGTCCAGCATCTTCAGTCTGGACTCCACTGATGGTCAGAGTGAAATCTGTTCCATAATCTGCTCCATTGCCACTGAATCTAGATGGAGTTCCTGACCATCGTTCTCTAATGCCAAAAATGAGGATTTTAGGAGTTTCTCCAGGTTTCTGCAGATACCAGTTGAGACATTCACCACAACCCCATGAACGTTTTCCAATTTCTCTGCTAGTTTGACAGTTTATAGTAACTGTTTCTCCTGGTTGAACAGCTGCTGCTGAGGGAGTCTGAGTCACAGAAACTTGTCCTGTACTTCCTGTGAATAATATTTCATATAATAATAATGGCAACAGTTATTCAAGTATACAGAACACAATCAGTTTTACCATCTAACACATGCATAAAAATATTGAGTAATAAATTAACCTTGAACACAAAGAATGAGTGTCCAGATACAGACGCTGATGATCATCATCTTCTTGTTAGTTGCTCTTTCAGTTAAAATTTAGAAAAGCTCTCAGTGATGAAGTGTTAAACTCACAGCACTATAAACACTCTCAGAGCACTGACGCATCTGATCAATATGCAAACACACTCACATCATTTACCTGCAGACAGCAGAGATGCACAATTTTGTTTGTGCTTCTAAATGATGCTTATGACATGCATTAGTTTGAGCTCAGTTCAAAACTGTTTTAATGAGTAGTTTCACTGGACGGAGACTCTTCACTGGTAGATACATATGTAACTGGATCCAATAGTGGTAAAAAATTTTAGTAGACAGAATTTCATAAATTATTTTTGATAATTCAGAATGCTTTAATTTACATTGATTATGATTAATTAATTATTTAATTAAATATTATTATCATTATTATTATTACTATTATTATTTTATCAGGGGTGCCCAATCCTGTTGGAGATCTACTTTGCTGTGAAGTTCAGCTCCAACCCTCATCAAACACAACAGAACCAGATTAAATAAACTACTTCAAATCGGTTATTTCAAAAGCAAACGCATATACAACACTCTAAAAAACGCTGGGTTGTTTTTTCAACCCAACTGCTGGGTTGAGGCCGTTGGATAGGACTTTGGGATGTTTTAACCCAAGTTTGGGTTGAAAATAACTATCTTTTTTAACCCAGCGGGGGTGGGTTGAGGACGCGGACGTGAAGGAGAGCACGCACGTCACGTCAAAATCGTACGTCTCTCCAGTGCGAGCAGCCGCCATTTTCTCAGCGTGATAGAAGCGAGAAGCGAGTGAAAGACTATGGTAAGTAACGTTAAATATTCAAAATGTAAAGTTATCTTTTATTGTTTTCCCGGTTGTATGAAAGGCGGAAGGTTTTATGAAAGGCGGAAACAAAGGAGCTTAACGTTATATCTAACGTTATATTAAAAAAACGGACGCGGTTTTCGCCTCGGACACGGAGGTCTTAACTGCCTCATGTAACGTTACTGAACGGAGGATGTACTTTTAATATAACGTCTGTGAATGTATTTTGTCATATTTACATAAGATTTTACATTATCTGTTCTCTTTGAGGCGTTAACAGACGGTTATGGTCACGGTTACGCTCATGTGAATTTGTCTTGTTTTTTCGCGGTTAAACTGAATGTATGTTTGTCTCCTAAAGGAAACGGCATTGTGTAGTAAAGACTAGCATAATTATTTTGAGGCTGTTGAAGTGGTAACTGTTAAAAGTATGTTTTACATGTAATGTTTCAGACTTGTCCAGCTCCTGTCTTCATTGTCCTCGCCCTGAGAGTTAAAGACACAGAAGCTGTTTGTGTGAGGAGTCACAGACCTGTGTGAGGATGAGGAGGAGGTGACGAGGCTGACTCCAGCTCCTTATTCGCCAGCTCCTTATTCGCCGAACTATCCGTTCCACCTTAAAAATGTCGGGTGGTTGTTAACCCTTCCCCCTCAGTGCTATTGGTTGTATTTTTTTAAAGGAACAGTTGCACCAAAAATGGCATGCTTCAGACAGCAGTTAACATTGAACGTAAAAATATATAGTTCTGTAAAAATGTTTTATTTGTTTCAATAAATGATGCATGTGACTAATTCAGGCAGAGTTCTTTTTTTATTTAAGCTCTATGCCTTACTCAATGTCTTTTTCAACATACCCTGTATGAATGGAAAAAGAAAATATTGTTTGCAGCTGTGATGTAATGGTTTTGTCATTTTAGATCTTTCTTGGAATTTATCCATTACTGTAAAATATTAAAGAGATATATACATTATTTAACTTTCGCACGAAATCTTGTATTACCGCAATTTCTGATGTGCTGTTGAAGAAACGTGCCCTAGTAAATTGTATTCTGACAAAGCATATTGGGCATGTCATAATTTTGTTATTTCAAAGGTTCTCAAAAAAAGGAGCACGTATAGGGTAAAAGTAATTCACTCTCTAACGAAATCCTGCATTAGAACATTTTCTGATGTTTTATTATGAAAATATGACCCAGAGAATATGCCCTCCAAAGCAACTTTATGTGCATACAAAGCATATTGGGCATGTCATAATTCTGTTATTTCAAAGATTCTCAAAAAAGGAGCACGTATAGGGTAAGAGTAATTCACTCTCTAACGAAATCCTGCATTAGAACATTTTCTGATGTTTTATTATGAAAATATGACCCAGAGAATATGCCCTCCAAAGCAACTTTATGTGCATACAAAGCATATTGGGCATGTCATAATTCTGTTATTTCAAAGGTTCTCAAAAAAAGGAGCACGTAGAGAGCAACAGTAATTCACTCTCTAACGAGATCCTGCATTAGAACATTTTCTGATGTTTTATTATGGAAATATGACCCAGAGAAAATGCCCTCCAAGGCAACTTTATGTGCATATAAAGCATATTGGGCATGTCATAATTCTGTTATTTCAAAGGTTCTCAAAAAAAGGAGCACGTAGAGAGCAACAGTAATTCACTCTCTAACGAAATCATGCATTAGAACATTTTCTGATGTTTTATTATGAAAATATGACCCAGAGAAAATGCCCTCCAAGGCAACTTTATGTGCATATAAAGCATATTGGGCATGTCATAATTCTGTTATTTCAAAGGTTCTCAAAAAAAGGAGCACGTAGAGAGCAACAGTAATTCACTCTCTAACGAGATCCTGCATTAGAACATTTTCTGATGTTTTATTATGGAAATATGACCGAGAGAAAATGCCCTCCAAGGCAACTTTATGTGCATATAAAGCATATTGGGCATGTCATAATTTTGTTATTTCAAAGATTCTCAAAAAAGGAGCACGTATAGGGTAAGAGTAATTCACTCTCTAACGAAATCCTGCATTAGAACATTTTCTGATGTTTTATTATGAAAATATGACCCAGAGAATATGCCCTCCAAAGCAACTTTATGTGCATACAAAGCATATTGGGCATGTCATAATTCTGTTATTTCAAAGGTTCTCAAAAAAAGGAGCACGTAGAGAGTAA
Source organism: Carassius auratus (assembly GCF_003368295.1). Taxonomy (NCBI): domain Eukaryota; kingdom Metazoa; phylum Chordata; class Actinopteri; order Cypriniformes; family Cyprinidae; genus Carassius; species Carassius auratus. Next base: position 2,641,840 of record NC_039266.1, read on the forward strand.
CAGTAATTCACTCTCTAACGAGATCCTGCATTAGAACATTTTCTGATGTTTTATTATGGAAATATGACCCAGAGAATATGCCCTCCAAAGCACCTTTATGTGCATACAAAGCATATTGGGCATGTCATAATTCTGTTATTTCAAAGGTTCTCAAGAAAAGGAGCACGTAGAGAGCAACAGTAATTCACTCTCTAACGAGATCATGCATTAGAACATTTTCTGATGTTTTATTATGAAAATATGACCCAGAGAATATGCCCTCCAAAGCACCTTTATGTGCATACAAAGCATATTGGGCATGTCATAATTGTGTTATTTCAAAGGTTCTCAAAAAAAGGAGCACGTAGAGAGCAACAGTAATTCACTCTCTAACGGAATCCTGCATTAGAACATTTTCTGATGTTTTATTATGAAAATATGACCCAGAGAATATGCCCTCCAAAGCAACTTTATGTGCATACAAAGCATATTGGGCATGTCATAATTCTGTTATTTCAAAGGTTCTCAAGAAAAGGAGCACGTAGAGAGCAACAGTAATTCACTCTCTAACGAAATCCTGCATTAGAACATTTTCTGATGTTTTATTATGAAAATATGACCCAGAGAATATGCCCTCCAAAGCACCTTTATGTGCATACAAAGCATATTGGGCATGTCATAATTCTGTTATTTCAAAGGTTCTCAAAAAAAGGAGCACGTAGAGAGCAACAGTAATTCACTCTCTAACGAGATCCTGCATTAGAACATTTTCTGATGTTTTATTATGAAAATATGACCCAGAGAATATGCCCTCCAAAGCAACTTTATGTGCATACAAAGCATATTGGGCATGTCATAATTCTGTTATTTCAAAGGTTCTCAAAAAAAGGAGCACGTAGAGAGCAACAGTAATTCACTCTCTAACGAGATCCTGCATTAGAAAATTGTCTGATGTTTTATTATGGAAATATGACCCAGAGAATATGCCCTCCAAAGCACCTTTATGTGCATACAAAGCATATTGGGCATGTCATAATTCTGTTATTTCAAAGGTTCTCAAGAAAAGGAGCACGTAGAGAGCAACAGTAATTCACTCTCTAACGAGATCATGCATTAGAACATTTTCTGATGTTTTATTATGAAAATATGACCCAGAGAATATGCCCTCCAAAGCACCTTTATGTGCATACAAAGCATATTGGGCATGTCATAATTGTGTTATTTCAAAGGTTCTCAAAAAAAGGAGCACGTAGAGAGCAACAGTAATTCACTCTCTAACGGAATCCTGCATTAGAACATTTTCTGATGTTTTATTATGAAAATATGACCCAGAGAATATGCCCTCCAAAGCAACTTTATGTGCATACAAAGCATATTGGGCATGTCATAATTCTGTTATTTCAAAGGTTCTCAAGAAAAGGAGCACGTACAGAGCAACAGTAATTCACTCTCTAACGAAATCCTGCATTAGAACATTTTCTGATGTTTTATTATGAAAATATGACCCAGAGAATATGCCCTCCAAAGCAACTTTATGTGCATACAAAGCATATTGGGCATGTCATAATTCTGTTATTTCAAAGGTTCTCAAGAAAAGGAGCACGTAGAGAGCAACAGTAATTCACTCTCTAACGAGATCATGCATTAGAACATTTTCTGATGTTTTATTATGGAAATATGACCCAGAGAATATGCCCTCCAAAGCACCTTTATGTGCATACAAAGCATATTGGGCATGTCATAATTCTGTTATTTCAAAGGTTCTCAAAAAAAGGAGCACGTAGAGAGCAACAGTAATTCACTCTCTAACGAGATCCTGCATTAGAACATTTTCTGATGTTTTATTATGGAAATATGACCCAGAGAATATGCCCTCCAAAGCACCTTTATGTGCATACAAAGCATATTGGGCATGTCATAATTCTGTTATTTCAAAGGTTCTCAAGAAAAGGAGCACGTAGAGAGCAACAGTAATTCACTCTCTAACGAGATCATGCATTAGAACATTTTCTGATGTTTTATTATGAAAATATGACCCAGAGAATATGCCCTCCAAAGCACCTTTATGTGCATACAAAGGATATTGGGCATGTCATAATTGTGTTATTTCAAAGGTTCTCAAAAAAAGGAGCACGTAGAGAGCAACAGTAATTCACTCTCTAACGGAATCCTGCATTAGAACATTTTCTGATGTTTTATTATGAAAATATGACCCAGAGAATATGCCCTCCAAAGCAACTTTATGTGCATACAAAGCATATTGGGCATGTCATAATTCTGTTATTTCAAAGGTTCTCAAGAAAAGGAGCACGTAGAGAGCAACAGTAATTCACTCTCTAACGAAATGCTGCATTAGAACATTTTCTGATGTTTTATTATGAAAATATGACCCAGAGAATATGCCCTCCAAAGCACCTTTATGTGCATACAAAGCATATTGGGCATGTCATAATTCTGTTATTTCAAAGGTTCTCAAAAAAGGAGCACGTAGAGAGCAACAGTAATTCACTCTCTAACGAGATCCTGCATTAGAACATTTTCTGATGTTTTATTATGGAAATATGACCCAGAGAATATGCCCTCCAAAGCACCTTTATGTGCATACAAAGCATATTGGGCATGTCATAATTCTGTTATTTCAAAGGTTCTCAAAAAAGGAGCACGTATAGGGTAAGAGTAATTCACTCTCTAAGGAAATCCTGCATTAGAACATTTTCTGATGTTTTATTATGAAAATATGACCCATAGAATATGCCCTCCAAAGCAACTTTATGTGCATACAAAGCATATTGGGCATGTCATAATTCTGTTATTTCAAAGGTTCTCAAGAAAAGGAGCACGTAGAGAGCAACAGTAATTCACTCTCTAACGAAATCATGCATTAGAACATTTTCTGATGTTTTATTATGAAAATATGACCCAGAGAATATGCCCTCCAAAGCACCTTTATGTGCATACAAAGCATATTGGGCATGTCATAATTCTGTTATTTCAAAGGTTCTCAAGAAAAGGAGCACGTAGAGAGCAACAGTAATTCACTCTCTAACGAGATCATGCATTAAAACATTTTCTGATGTTTTATTATGGAAATATGACCCAGAGAGAATGCCCTCCAAAGCATCTGTATGTGCTGACAAAGCATATTGGGCATGTCATAATTTTGTTATTTCAGAGATTCTCAAAAAAGGAGCACGTATAGGGTAAGAGTAATTCACTCTCTAACGAAATCCTGCATTAGAACATTTTCTGATGTTTTATTATGGAAATATGACCCAGAGAAAATGCCCTCCAAGGCAACTTTATGTGCATCTAAAGCATATTGGGCATGTCATAATTCTGTTATTTCAAAGGTTCTCAAGAAAAGGAGCACGTAGAGAGCAACAGTAATTCACTCTCTAACGAAATCATGCATTAGAACATTTTCTGATGTTTTATTATGAAAATATGACCCAGAGAATATGCCCTCCAAAGCAACTTTATGTGCATACAAAGCATATTGGGCATGTCATAATTCTGTTATTTCAAAGGTTCTCAAAAAAAGGAGCACGTAAAGAGCAACAGTAATTCACTCTCTAACGAAATCATGCATTAGAACATTTTCTGATGTTTTATTATGAAAATATGACCCAGAGAATATGCCCTCCAAAGCAACTTTATGTGCATACAAAGCATATTGGGCATGTCATAATTCTGTTATTTCAAAGGTTCTCAAGAAAAGGAGCACGTAGAGAGCAACAGTAATTCACTCTCTAACGAGATCATGCATTAGAACATTTTCTGATGTTTTATTATGGAAATATGACCCAGAGAAAATGCCCTCCAAGGCAACTTTATGTGCATATAAAGCATATTGGGCATGTCATAATTCTGTTATTTCAAAGGTTCTCAAAAAAAGGAGCACGTAGAGAGCAACAGTAATTCACTCTCTAACGAAATCATGCATTAGAACATTTTCTGATGTTTTATTATGAAAATATGACCCAGAGAATATGCCCTCCAAAGCAACTTTATGTGCATACAAAGCATATTGGGCATGTCATAATTCTGTTATTTCAAAGGTTCTCAAGAAAAGGAGCACGTAGAGAGCAACAGTAATTCACTCTCTAACGAAATCATGCATTAGAACATTTTCTGATGTTTTATTATGAAAATATGACCCAGAGAATATGCCCTCCAAAGCAACTTTATGTGCATACAAAGCATATTGGGCATGTCATAATTCTGTTATTTCAAAGGTTCTCAAGAAAAGGAGCACGTAGAGAGCAACAGTAATTCACTCTCTAACGAAATCATGCATTAGAACATTTTCTGATGTTTTATTATGAAAATATGACCCAGAGAATATGCCCTCCAAAGCACCTTTATGTGCATACAAAGCATATTGGGCATGTCATAATTCTGTTATTTCAAAGGTTCTCAAGAAAAGGAGCACGTAGAGAGCAACAGTAATTCACTCTCTAACGAGATCATGCATTAGAACATTTTCTGATGTTTTATTATGGAAATATGACCCAGAGAGAATGCCCTCCAAAGCATCTGTATGTGCTGACAAAGCATATTGGGCATGTCATAATTTTGTTATTTCAAAGATTCTCAAAAAAGGAGCACGTATAGGGTAAGAGTAATTCACTCTCTAACGAAATCCTGCATTAGAACATTTTCTGATGTTTTATTATGAAAATATGACCCAGAGAAAATGCCCTCCAAAGCAACTTTATGTGCATACAAAGCATATTGGGCATGTCATACTTTTGTTATTTCAAAGGTTCTCAAAGAAAAGAGCACGTATAGGGTAAGAGTAATTCACTCTCTAACGAAATCCTGCATTAGAACATTTTCTGATGTTTTATTATGGAAATATGACCCAGAGAGAATGCCCTCCAAAGCATCTGTATGTGCCGACAGCGTAGTGGGCATCACAACTTAAATATTTTACAAGTTCTCAAAAAAAAAAAAATAATAATAATAATAATTCACAATTCATTATCTAATGAGATACTGCATAAAAACATTTTATAATGTTTTGTTATAAAAATATGAAGCTCAGGACCCGGCCCACCTAGGTAAGTGTATATGTTGACATTTTATTAATGGAGTGCTAACTTACATTATTTGAAAGTTAAAAAAAAAAAAAAAAAAAAAAAGTCAATGTAGAGTATTACATGAAATTATTTTCAAAGGAAATCTCTAATTACAACATTTTTGTATGTGTTGTTATGAAAATATGATGTTCAGAACCCCGCCCACGTAGGTAAAATAATAGTAATTTAGTTACCAGCCACAGCTGATCTGGACATATGGAGTCTGCTGTCTTTACAGTAAAACAGTCATACACACTAAAACACACATGCAAACATAAATATGTGTGTGTGTATATATATGTATGTATATATACAGTATATATATATATATATATATATATATTATCAGTTATTTCAAAGATTCTTATCACTGATAATTATCAATTATCAGTGTAATTGTTTAAAAGAGCTGTTATTCAGTTAATTAAATAATGAGAGCAACAGCTGTTTTTCACTTTTATTTATCCTTTTCAGGGAACTATATGCAACAGTCTGAACTTCAAGGATGAATCATTGTTCTTCAAATCTTGCAAAACTTTTGTACTTCTTTTTATCCACAATTTCTGTGCAAAAAATCTCATAGTCTGTTCTCTTCTGAAACACAAAAGTGAACAGTTCGGCTGGAGAACTTTCATCAAATTCACCCACCCAGCTGCACATTTTGTGTAGGGCTGTAATTTGTTTTTCCTTCTCCATTGAAAGAACAATGGGAAGCTTTACTTTTCCATTCCAGTTTCTGTTGCGGCACCAGTCAGCTGCAGCCCTGATGTGCAGCAAAAAGTTTTCCTGCAGTAAAGATGAAAATATTGTAAAGTACACTGAATGCATATGATGTTACCAAATAATTCCTCTAGCTTATAGATCATTTACAGTTAATTTAAATAAACAATCTTTTGGAACAATGAATGCTTTCAATAGTTGTGTCTTTCAGTAACCTAAAGTCAAATGAGCAATGGGTATAAAATTGAATGTATGGTAACACTAAGGGCCTTCCGAAGAAAGCCTAAATTATATTTATATATGAACAGTTTATTTGCAAAAACAGAAAATGTTTTTTAACTTTTCAAAAATCATGTTTTTTTTATTATGTTATCATGATTTGTGTTTCATTGTATTAGTTAGCTGTATTTTTTAGTTATTTTTTAACCTAATCAGAATAACCCAATTGCAGTTTAATTGAGATTAATTGGAATGCACAATAAAAACATGGTTTTGAAAATTGTTAAAAACAGAGTTATCTGTTTTTGCAAATGAATTCTTAATATTCATACATAGATATGTTTAAACATATATAACATTTCACAAAAATGAAACAAATCTCTTGGCAGATTTTGATCAATATGCATGTTATTAAATGTCATGTGACTGCACATAAGCTGCTTTATGTTGTGGTGATGCTGCATTGATCAAGCAGCAGACAATACTTTATGATATTTTATGAGAAAGGCTACATAACTTTTATATGATTGTTTGTTTATTGATCTTGCCTTATGTATAATTTCTCAGGGATCCCACAGTTATTTGTCAATTTGTATTTTTTTTTGTTAAAAAATGGTCCTTGAAGATGTCAATCGAGCATGTAACAGTAGCAACTTTGTTAATTAATTATAAGAAAAAATAAATAAATGAAATGTAATAAATAGGCTTTTAATTTTTTTCTATGTAGTTTTTACTGTAAAAACATTATTATGTAACTGGTCAGCATCCAGCTGATACAAACTGCGTGGAAAGTCCAGCGACGGCTGGTACCTGTTTATGAAAATTTTCTTTAATGTAGTTTTAAAGAAGGGTACAAGAATTACCACAAATTGTGTGACTAGTCAGCCGCAGGTGATAGAAAGTCCGGTAATTGTCAAGTGGGAGTTTAAATATATATGTATAATACAATATCAAGTCCGTGGCAGCAGCCAGAAACAGTGGCTATAAAACTAGCTGCAGAATACACTTACCTTTGTGGTCATGTCCTCAATTTCTTCTTCAGAGGTTCTCTTCAAAACAAAGTTTCTTAATTAATTTAAGTATTATTTTTTTTTTGATAAAACACAATTATTTAAACTTAATTTCTCAATGAAATACACTTAATTATTTCTTTCTGATTAAATATCCTCATGCCACTTTCATTTTCTATTTCCGAAGTAGTCTAGGGGAAGAAATTGAACATTTTAATGCCTTTGGAGACAATATTTACATAAAGTAAACAAATTCAAAAGTCTTTTTTTTACCGTGTTAGCCAGTTGGTAAAGTTGAATGTGTACTCACTGTAGTTTAATTGTTTTATAAATGAAATAAATATAACATTGCATGCATTTTTATTAATTACCTGTAGGGCTGTGTGTCCATGTTCCTCATCTGAACTAATCTGAAAAAGGGGTTGACAAACAGACTTAAACATTGTTTTGGTCGTCACGCTCCAAAGCCAAATGTGTTCGTGAACTGAATTATGTTCTTTAATTATTGAATCATGGTTTTTAAGTTAATGCTTGACTTGAAAAATTTACCATTATGGCTGTGTCACATGGTTCTTCATCAAGAGAAGTCTTAAAAAATGTAATGACAAAAGTTACTGATAGTTAAACTCTTAAAAATACAATAAACACAATAACGTTTATAAATTTTAAATACAACATGACAGTGTTTTCATGCTGTATTTTCGTTGTCTTCAAAGTCCTAATTTTAACCAATATAATCATAATTATTTAACCAAGTTTAATCCCGTTTTAGGGTCCATCTCTATTTCACTCCTGCCACTTAATGAAAAATACCCTCCAGTTTCCAAAGTTAAAAGCATTTTTAAAAGTTTACATTACCTTTTTGCCTGCATCACCATCACAATCAGATGAAATGAAACAAATCATTGTAATTATGCATCATCATACAGTTTACATGTGATTTTTTAACTACGTTATAATGGTGTCAGCATTTTCCTTTTCCGAGTTGTCTTTGAAAAGAATAATTATTATATTGTATTGAAATATTAAACAAGATAGCAAAATATTAAGTTGTAGATTTAATTAGGGAACTCAACTGTTGATTTTTTTGATCGGCTTATTAACATTTCTTTTACCTTTTTGTCAGCTTCATTTTGTTCCTTTTCCGCCTGAAATTTACACTTCATTCATTATCTCACAACATTATACATTTGCATAACAGTTGACTGACCCTTATGATTACAATGATTATCAGAACTGTAGAACATTGGCAGTACAAATGTGTAGCCATTTCTGTAATTTGTTTTAATTAAGTGTGTGGCTTACCCTTAATAGAAGAACATGACCCACAGTACATTCTGTTGAGAACACAGCACTCATAACTTGCACTGTTGCAATCTGATCACCAGAGCCTGGTTGCATTTTTTCATTTATTCCATCATAGAACCTCCACTGATCACCAGTGAGTCGATGGAATCCAACAAAATGTTTTTTTTGAGCCTGATGATATGTGACAGCTACTGGATTGTACCTGTATAAAAAATATACATACTTGTTGGCATTTGTTTCTTTACTGTGCATGCCTATCTATCTATCTATCTATCTATCTATCTATCTATCTATCTATCTATCTATCTATCTATCTATCTATCTATCAGTCTGTCTGTGTGATCAGAACCATTTTTGATTTGGAATTAAATAAATGTAAGGTACAATAATAACCTTTTGAGCCAATCTTGGTAGGCTCAGTTGTGTTTCAGAACCTTGGTCAGCAACTTTAAAAACTATGAAGATTTCTAGAAATGCTTAGTGAAAATGTTACTACCAATTAGAAGTAATTGTAAATCAAGGTACACAAAGACTAAGTCTTACCTTTTGTCATCGATGACCACGGTTGATGGTATCGCTGTTGGCTGCATTTCGGTATGATCATGACAGAACACAGTACAATCTATTGCCACAATCATAAAAGGAGGACTTCCATTTGTAAATTTGCGCTGAGTGTATGTCCTTTTACCTGGACATAATGAGTCTTGCCTGTGAAAACAATTTTTTTGTTGTTGTTGTTTTTTTAAACAGTTTTGTTTCAGATATTAATTTCACCACATTTATGTTGAAAGCAATTATTTAAAGTTTCTTAAACAATAAATAAATTATATTTTCTTTCAAATTGTAGAGCTAAATTTCTGTTTGTATTACCTCAATTCTGCGCATGGAAATCTGTGACTTCTCCAACACCACTTTTCGATTGACTCTTGGAATTTTGAGAAGTCACTGCATCTGTAATAATAAATTAAATGATTAAATGAGAAATGCTGATACAGTGATGTAGACAGTACATTTGCAATTCATTTTAAGTAGACACTTTACAGGACAGCAATGGTGTCATCTGGGTACTCCTTAACTGGGTTGGGACAGTCATGGTCATCACATATAAACTGTCTTGAGGTACTGTGCAAGTACTGCAGATGGGATGTCATGAACTCGGCTTCGGTTCCATATAGATCCCACTGCTGCTGTTTTTCACGGAAACATTTAGATGTTTCCCACAGCCAGGAAATTTTTCCCTGGGACCACTGTCGTAGCAGGAAATGCTGATGCACCTTCAGTAATGCCTTGAAGCATATATCAAGGGCCTGCTTGTTCTCAATTTCACTCAAAAGTGAAGGTCTGTTCTTCATAGCTAGAAAAATGAAATATAGCAGGTTGTCAATTGTGCACGTGTTTGATAGTGCTATGGTTCTTCTCGCTATCTGTCCCTTCCCAGACCATGGAGGGGCAATGTAAATGCTTTCTAGGCCAGACATGTTTGATGGTGGGTTGTAGTATTTTGCTTTTTTTTTCTGTCTGCCTTTCTTCCATTTCTCCTCCTGGCTCAGGGGTAGTTCAGAGTTGCTGGTCTCAGTTTCATTTTCAATGACTCTCTTTTGGCGAGCTGCAGAAACACTCACACCACGCATTCTACCATATATGAATTTATACATAATTTGTACAAAATCGCCAGGTCTTCTGTGGAGTTTGTTTCTGAGAATAATTCTCTTTGTTGTCCGGAACCAATTTTCAACCTGAGAATTTGTATCTCTTGTTTTCCCTAGATGTTTTAACATAATGCCAGTCCATAATGGCAATGTTGCCAAGTATGGCTTCAAAATGTCAATCAAGGTTGGACAGTAATAGTGATTCACTTGAGCTGTCTCAGTGTCTTGTCCATTCTGTGCCTCCAGTAATGTTTTCTCAAATAATTTAGCAAACGGGGAGTCATGAATGATTGTCTTTGGAGTTGTTTCTGGAATTAGGTCTTTCAGAGGGGTTTCACTCCAATCAGCATCAACATCAGCAAAGACAGTCTGGTTTTGTATTTTTGTCTGCAGTGCCTTCAGACCATCAAGTATGGACAAAGCATCTCTTTGAGTAAATACTGTGCACATGTCTTTCAACAAAGATTGGATTTCAGCCAGTGTGGTGGCATTTTGCACTAGTGCAAACACATGCAGAAAAAAGGCTTTTGTTTCTTTGGTGCACTTAGCCTTTGCAATTTTGTTGCTCAACAACTTCATCATGTGGGCAGCACATACATGCACCACAGTAAATGTACAAGGTTTTGCTTCCAGACAAACCTCAAGACATTTCTGCAGGTACGTGTGTATGTTACACTGACAGAACGTATGCAAGGTTGCATGGATGATTGCCCAGCTGAAATCAGTTTCTACTTTCTGGGGTTGGAGGTTATGTTTGTACATGTACATGAAATCCCGGGAAAGGCAGGTTAACCAGTTCTGAATTGTTGCGGTGCTCTGATCGGATGACATCATCTCTGCTACAGGAATAGTTGTTGCAGAAGTTGACAGAACTGGGCAGCAAAGTGCATAATATAAAATATTTTTACAACTTGCAGGTTTTGTAACAACGCTTCCAGTGGCGTCTAGGTACAAAAAAAGGTTTGTGTCCTTTTGTAAATTTCTTATGAGTTGGAGCTGTTCAATGGTATACATATGTAATGTAAAGGGATAAATTGCTATGTACTGCAGGTATTGGTGTTTCAGAGGTTCAAACTTTTGGTCTAAGTCCTGCGATTCTTGAATTTTTAGACAATCCAGGAATGGATTGATATCCATTCTATTTTCCAAGTTTTTTTTGCTTGATAATTTCTGTAGAACTGAAAGGGGGGGGACCTGATTTGAATTGCCCATTAGCAGCTTTTCCTCATCTGCAGCTGCCAGTTTTTTAGTGTGTAAATGCATAGGTGTGTGCTCACCAAGCATCTGTTTGAGGGTTTCCCTCTCCAAGTTACTTGTGCGCCTCCTTAAAAATGCTGTTCCCGAATGATCAATTGTTCCAGACACACTGACAGAAACTGATACTGTGGATTCATCTGTTGTTGGTTTCTTATATATGTAAAATTGGAAGGATGCACAACCATGGAACTTGCAATGCGCCTTTCCGTGCCAGAATGGTGACATCTGCTTTCTAGATGTTTCTGGCCTTACCCTGTTGTATTTAAATGACAAAACACAGTGCATTTTTTCACCTACTTTTTCAGAAATGATGTCTGTCCATCCTTGACTAAGATGCCTAAACCCTTGTCTTACATTAGGCTTTATCATTTCCCACTCCTCTCTTGTTAGTGTTATTGTAAACTGAGATTGGGAGGGATTGTGTTCAGGCTCATCACATTGTTTTGTTTGGTGAGTGTCTTCATTGTCATTTTTTTGTTTTGTTATGTCAACATTGTCTCGTCCTGTTTGTTCGCAATCATTGTCCTTTTGTATAAATGACAGCTTAGTATTTTTCAGTTTTGTTTTTTCTGTCTTTCGTGTTGCACAGTTTGGACAGAGCCAGGGTGAAATAACAGCAATATCTTCAATGTCCTTACATCCAACACATGTTGGGTGAAACCAGTCTTTGCATTGACTGCACTGTGCCATGGGCTTTACTGGGCTATTAGGCCGTCTGCAGACACAATAAAGCTGCTCATCATTGTCATCACTGGAGCCAGTGGATGGTGGACCCTGTATTTTCATGTATGCCATATCCAAAATTATTTTCAAATGTAACCATTAACTTTTTAATTTGATATTTTATAGAAATACTTGTATCCTCAATGTTTATAGACTCACAGGTATCTCACTTACCTTTGCTTGTGTTGTGTCTTTATCTTTTTCTTCAGTGTCATGGTTGTCTTGTGCAAATGTATTTGTTTTGTCAACATTGTCTCGTCCTGTTTGTTCACAATCATTGTCCTTTTGTATAAATGACAGCTTAGTATTTTTCAGTTTTGTTTTTTCTGTCTTTCGTGTTGCACAGTTTGGACAGAGCCAGGGTGAAATAACAGCAATATCCTCAATGTCCTTACATCCAACACATGTTGGGTGAAACCAGTCTTTGCATTGACTGCACTGTGCCATGGGCTTTTCTGGGCTATTAGGCCGTCTGCAGACACAATAAAGCTGCTCATCATTGTCATCACTGGAGCCAGTGGATGGTGGAACCTTTATTGTAATGTAAACATAGCATGCCATATCCAAAATCATTTTCAAATGTAATCATGAAGGATTTGATTTGATATTTAATTAAATGTACTTGTATTTTCAATGTTCACTTACCTTTGCTTGTTTTGTGTTATCTTCAAATTCATCTCGTACTTCACTAGACTTATCCTTGAAAAATAATTTTTTAAACTGGATAAAACTTGACTAAATTCTTAAATACATGTCAATAAAAAGACGAGAAGTTTATGTTTAAGTAGTAGCATATACGTTTGTTTTGCTAAGCAATTTATTGAACTTAAATAACCAACAAAGGACACACAGAACATGAAATTTGCCATGAATATTTTATCCTGAAAATTGTCTATAATTTCTTTGTAATGAATGAATGAATAAATGAATGAATAATAATAAAAATAAACCTCATTTTCAGTGGTGCTTCCTACAGGAATTTTTTTCCCCTGTAAAATAAAGACAAAATGTAAAATTTTAAATCATATTTTTAATCACCCTTTGATGAAATGTATTTATAAACTTTTTTTAAACGTAGTTTTAATTGCATTCATAATTCAGAGTTATTAAAAAGGGAGATGGTGTTTATGTGTTTTATTGTGTTTACCTGAATACGTTTTGCATTTATTAGGTGAAGTTTTCTTCTGTTATTTTTAGTGTTTGGCACAGAAAGAGATGCACACAACAGCCCCCAGAATGACTCATGCCTGTAATAAGACTCCTTTATACATTTTCCTTTAGACTGTAAATTTAAAATTTGCCTAGTTATAGTAGGTAAATGTATACATCGAACTGCCTGTAAAAAATACAATATATATATAACATTAATGTTCAGAGAACATATATCTGAATACACACACGTGTGTGTGTGTGAGGCTATTAAGAATTACTTACATTCCCAAAGACTTTGAACCTGTAACAATAAAAGCTATATTAGAAGATAGTACACACACACACACACACACACACACACACACACACACATATATATATATATATATATATATATATATATATATATATATATATATATATATATTATTATTATTATTATTATTGCTGTATGTAGAATACAGTTTACAATTTAGAATAAAACAATGAAGATAACTGTGATCAGCCAAATGGGTCAATTGTATCAAACTGAATTAAAGTTCACTGACCTGTAACGTGGTTCTGTCATCTTGAACAGGAAAATAGCAAGAATGTATCCTCTGTGATTATGGACTATGGTTACAGATTACATTTGAATGTAAGGTTATTAAAGGAAATCATCAGGTAAAATAAAGTCACGGTGAGACTATAAATAGTTAGGCAGCAATGATCCCATCTTCTTCTACTGCCATTCTTTAAAGAATGTTAATATTGTTGCTAAGAATTTGCCGGAAATGCACATGTGTAATTAACTCAGATATGTGCAATTTAAGAAAATGTTACTGCTAATATAGGAAACCCTTTGGCGACCTCTACAGGCTGTGCTTATTTTGCACCATCTGAACAAACATAAAGCCTGCCTGTAGGTGGCGGTCATCTGCAGCTCATATTTCCATAATATTACCACCAAATATTAACTTTTTACTGGTTTTGGTATATAAAGTTACCTACAGTACATGGGCAAGGTTCTGAGCTTCATATTTTCATAACAAACCATTAGAAATTGTTCTAATGTAGGACTGCGTTAGAGAATTCATGAATTACTGTTGCCCTCTACGTGCTCCTTTTCTTGAGAACCTTTGAAATAACAAAATTATGACATGCCCAATATGCTTTGTCAGCACATACAGATGCTTTGGAGGGCATTTTCTCTGGGTCATATTTCCATAATAAAACATCAGAAAATGTTCTAATGCATGATCTCATTAGAGAGTGAATTACTGTTGCTCTCTACGTGCTCCTTTTCTTGAGAACCTTTGAAATAAAATAAAAAAATGACATGCCCAATATGCTTTGTCAGCACATACAGATGCTTTGGAGGGCATTTTCTCTGGGTCATATTTCCATAATAAAACATCAGAAAATGTTCTAATGCAGGATTTCGTTAGAGAGTGAATTACTGTTGTTCTCTACGTGCTCCTTTTTTTGAGAACCTTTGAAACAAGATATTTATGACATGCCAAATATGCTTTTCCGCTCCATAAAGTTGCTTTTGAGGGCATTTTCTCTGGGTCATATTTCCATAATAAAACATCAGAAGATGTTCTAATGCAGGATCTCGTTAGAGAGTGAATTACTCTTGCCCTCTATGGGCTCCTTTTTTTGAGAACCTTTGAAACAAGAAAATTATGACATACCCAATATGCTTTTTCGCAAATACAGTTGCTTTGGAGGGCATTTTCTCTGGGTTATTTTCCATAATAAAACATCAGGAAATGTTCTAATGCAGGATTTTGTTAGAGAGTGAATTTCTCTTGCCCTCTACATGCTCCTTTTTTGAGAACTTTTGAAACAAGAAAATGATGACATGCCAAATATGCTTTTTCGGCCCATAAATTCTCTATTGAGAGCATTTTCTCTGGGTCATATTTCCGTAATATAACATCAGAAAATATTCTAAGGCAGGATTTTGTTAGAGAGTGAATTAGTCTTGCCCTCTACGTGCTCCTTTTTTTGAGAACCTTTGAAACAAAAAATGATGACATGCCAAATATGCTTTTTCGGCCCATAAATTCGCTATTAAGAGCATATTCTCTGGTTCATATTTCCTTAATAAATCATCAGAAAATGTTCTAAGGCAGGATTTTTTTAGAGAGTGAATTACTTTTACCCTATACGTGCTCCTTTTTTGAGAACTTTTGAAACATGAAAATGAGGACACGCCCAATATGCTTTTTCGCATATACAGTTGCTTTGGAGGGCATTTTCTCTGGGTTATATTTCCATAATAAAACATCAGAACATTTTCTAATGCAGGATTTTGTTAGAGAGTGAATTACTCTTGCTCTCTACATGCTCCGTTTTTTGAGAACCTTTGAAAAAAGAAAATTATCAAATGCCAAATATGCTTTGTCGCATATACAGTTGCTTTGGAGGGCATTTTCTCTGGGTCATATTTCCATTTTTCCAGAAAATGTTCTAATGCAGGATCTCGTTAGAGAGTGAATTACTCTTGCCCTCTACATGCTCCTTTTTTGAGAACCTTTGAAACAAGAAAATGTTGTCATGCCCAATATGCTTTTTCGGCATACAGATGCCTTTGATGCCATTTTCTCTGGGTTATATTTCCATAATAAAACATCAGAAGATGGTCTAATGCAGGATTTCATTAGAGAGTGAATTACTGTTGCCCTCTACGTGCTCCTTTTTTTGAGAACCTTTGAAGCAAGAAAATTATGACATGACCAATTTGCTTTTTCGGCCATAAAGTTGCTTTTGAGAGAATTTTCTCTGTCATTTTTCCGTAATAAAACATCAGAAAATGTTCTAAGGAAGGATTTTGTTAGAGAGTGAATTACTCTTGCCCTCTACGTGCTCCTTTTTTTGAGAACCTTTAAAAATAAGAAAATGATGACATGCCCAATATGCTTTTTCGCATATACAGTTGCTTTCGAGGGCAATTCTCTGGGTTATATTTCCATAAAAAATAATCAGAAAATGTTCTAATGCAGGATCTCGTTAGAGAGTGAATTACTCTTGCCCTCTACATTCTCCTTTTTTTGAAAACCTTTGAATCAAAAAAATTATGACATGCCAAATATGCTTTTCGGCCCATAAAGTTGCTATTGGGGGCATTTTCTCTGGGTCATATTCCCATAATAAAACATCAGAAAATTTTCTAATGCAGGATCTCGTTAGAGAGTGAATTACTCTTGCCCTCTACATGCTCCTTTTTTTGAGAACCTTTGAAACAAGAAAATGTTGTCATACCCAATATGCTTTTTTGTCAAATACAGATGCTTTGGAGG
This sequence comes from Carassius auratus, assembly GCF_003368295.1. Classification (NCBI taxonomy): domain Eukaryota; kingdom Metazoa; phylum Chordata; class Actinopteri; order Cypriniformes; family Cyprinidae; genus Carassius; species Carassius auratus. The sequence goes on from NC_039266.1 coordinate 2,658,225, forward strand.
GCATTTTCTCTGGGTTATATTTCCATAATAAAACATCAGAAGATGGTCTAATGCAGGATTTCGTTAGAGAGTGAATTACTCTTGCCCTGTAGGTGCTCCTTTTTTGAGAACCTTTGAAATAACAAAATGAAGACATGCCCAATATGCTTTGTCAGAATACAGTTGAGTAGGGCACGTTTCTTCAACAGCACATCAGAAATTGCAGTAATACAAGATTTTGTGTGACAGTTAAATAATGTATATGTTTATTTAATCTTTTACAGTAATGGATACATTTTAATAAAGATTACATAAGAGCTGCAAACAATTAAACAATTTAAAATAAATTATATTGTTCCATTCATACAGGGTATGTTGAAAAAGACATTGAGTAAGGCATGGCGTTTAAATAAAATAAAAAAAAACTCTGCCTGAATCAGTCACGTGCATCATTTATTGATACATACAATACATTTTTACAAAACTATACATTTTTTCCGTTCATTGTTAACTGCTGTCTGAAGCGTGCCACTTTTGTGCAACTGTTCCTTTAAAAAATACAACCAATAGCACTGAGGAGGGAGGATTAACAACCACTTGACATTTTTAAGGTGGAACGGATAGTTCGGCGAATAAGGAGCTGGCGAATAAGGAGCTGGAGTCAGCCTCGTGAGGAGGTGTTCTTCTGAAGAGACGGACAGACGGTTTAAGGAGAGTAAACTTCAGAATAACATCAAGTTATCTTTATTTTTACTAAGACTAAAATAATGTGTGTGTTTTTTTTAGATGTTGAAATCCAGAGACAAGATAACGTCATTCTTTTGAGACTGATGTAAGTTAAATTATTATTACTTTTTTTTTTTTAGAAAATTTATGTTTCTGTTGTGTCCTGCCTGTTAACTTCACATTTTGATGCAAAAACAGTGTGATTTTATATATGTATGTATGTATATGTTAATATTTTATTGAAACCATTGATGCCCCTCTTTGCAGAACTCAAACTAACTGCAGTTAAGGACACACAAGTCTGCTTGTGTGAGGAGGTGGTTTTCTCAGCTTCTTCTGAAGAGAGGGAAAGATCGTTTAAGGCAAGTAAACTTCATAATTTCATGTTATCAGTTGTTGTTTTTTTACTAAGAGTAAAATAATGTTTGTTTTTTGTTTTTGTAGATGTTAAAAGCAAGAGACATGGGAGATCATCATTCCCTTGAGATTTTATGTAAGTTATTTTTAGAAAATAAATTTTTCTGTTGTCTCCTGCCAGTTTACTTCACATTTTGATGCAACAACAGTGTGATTACGTGCTCATTTCATTAAGACCATTGATGTCTGTGTTTTTTATTGCAGAAATCAAACCAACTTTGGAGTTGTCTGATTTGGAGAGTCATTATTCTTGGTCTGCGCTCTTAGAGGTAAAGTTCACACAAAAAATCATTTACTTGCCCTCAAGTCATTCCAAACCTATAAGACTTTTGTCTGTCTTTACAACATAAATTAATATATTTTTAGTTTTCTCATAATATTTGTTAATAAATTTATAGTTTAGATAATCAGTATTTTCAAGCTTCATAAATATAGAGTTATTGTAGAAGTAAATTCTGATATTTATATATGAATACATCTTTAATTATATTATAGCAAACATGTATGTTCAAAATAAAATACTGGTCTCCCAGACCAGCAATGGAGGACACAAAAAGAGAATATTAAATATATTCATATGTTTTCCAAAAAATGAACAGAGTTTGTATGAGTCTGGAAAAACATGGGGAGAGTAAATTATGAACATTTTAATTATTTGGTGAACTAACTGTTTGAAGAGCAGCCCTCCATGTACATGAATATTGTGAGGTATGTGAATGTCATGTCTGTTTTAATGTTTCAGTAAAGAAGCTTTCTGAAAGCAATATTTATTCAAACAATATCGCATGTCCTCACACTAGTGCTGCTATTATAGCATTCTGGAGCGCTGTGGTGGACTGAGACATTAAACAACCGCACAAAGTGTTGAAACTTTAAAACCGATTATTTACCTGTCCTTACGGATGTGAATACACCTCTACCTGAAAATTGATAGTTTAATTAAATGTTTAATTTTTTCAAATGTGTTTCTCTTAGGCCACTGATGAAGAGCAGGCGGTGACTGGGATGAATGCTGGTCAGAGAGGAGAATCTTCTTTCCCCTAAACAGCGGTGGTTTTAAGGGAGGACGCTGCCCTGGATGATGTAGAAGATGTCAGATGCTGGGCTGATGGGGTTTCTTCATGATTACATCAGTTATGCTAAAGAGAACATGAAAATTGACCGTGATGCATGATCTGTATTCATGGACAATGAAACAAACTGTAAGTGTATAATTTGTTAAAAAAAAAAAAAGTTAAATGCTTTTTCTGTGTTGTTTAGTAGAAAAGTTTACACTCTGTCATTCATACACCTGCTCACATTCTTTCACACACACACACACACACACACACACACACACACACATGCGTCTGTTAAAGGTTATAATATCAAAGTTAATGTTGTGATTTATTTGTGTACTGTCATGCCAGAATAGTTGGAAAAAAAACTAACTAATTGTAAATTTATTGTATGTGTTTTCGTATATTTTTATACAATATATACAATTGAACAAAGTCCAATTTGATCTTAAGTTATATTCATCAAATGTTCAATGCTTTGTTTATGAACTCTGTAGTTGTTAATGCCATCCTTTTCTGCATTTCTTCTAACATGTTACTTTTTGACTTTTCTCTTGTTTTTAATAAATATTTTCCTTTTGGTAATTACACTCTAAAAACTGCTGGGTTGAAAACAACCCAATTTGGGTTATTTTGACAACCCAGCGCTGGGTCAAAAAGGGACGAACCCAGCGCTGGGTTGTTTTAACCCAACCAGTTGGGTTATCATATTTAACCCAGCCTGCTGGGTTGCCTTTTTTTATGGTTTAAAATGACTATATTGCAGGGTTTCAAAAACCAGAGCGGGTGTTTTTTATCACTGTATTTCAGAAGGAAAACTACTGTATTTAGAAAATGTTCGATATCATTTCGCATGTGCTTGATAAGGCAGTGTTTGTGAGCTCAGCACTGCTCTGCAGCAGTTACCGGAGAAACCTACCTCTCCCGCTCTTAGCGCCTCCTGCTGGCAGAAAATAAACTCGCAGAGTGCAGCCATGTGGGGAAACAATGCAATTCTACGTTAACATTAACCCAAATTGAGCTAGGCATTTAACCTACAAATGTTGTTCATTTTAAATATCACTTTTACACACAAATAATAATTATCAAAAGGAAAATATTTATTAAAAACAAGAGAAAAGTCAAAAAGTAACATGTTAGAAGAAATGCAGAAAAGGATGGCATCAACAGCTACAGAGTTCATAAACAAAGCATTAAACATTTGATGAATATAACTTAAGATCAAATTGGACTTTGTTCAATTGTATATATTGTATAAAAATATACGAAAACACATACAATAAATTTACAATTAGTTAGGTTTTTTTCCAACTATTCTGGCATGACAGTACACAAATAAATCACAACATTAACTCTGATATTATAACATTTAACAGACGCATGTGTGTGTGTGTGTGTGTGTGTGTGTGTCAAAGAATGTGAGCAGGTGTATGAATGACAGAGTGTAAACTCTTCTACTAAACAACACAGAAAAAGCATTTAACTTTTTTTTTTTTTAACAAATGATACACTTACAGTTTGTTTCATAGTCCATGAATACAGATCACAGTCAATTTTCATGATCTCTTTAGCATAACTGATGTAATCATGAAGAAACCCCATCTGCACAGCATCTGACATCTTCTACATCATCCAGGGCAGCGTCCTTCTTTAAAACCACCGCTGCATCAGTTTAGGGGAAAGAAGATTCTCCCCTCTGACCAGCATTCATCCCAGTCACCGCCTGTTCTTCATCAGTGGCCTAAGAGAAACATATTTGAAAAAATTAAACATTTAATTAAACTATCGATTTTCAGGTAGAGGTGTATTCACATCCGTAAGGATAGGTAAACAATCGTTTTTAAAGTTTCAACACTTTGTGCGGTTGTTTAATGTCTCAGTCCACCACAGCGCTCCAGGAGGCTATAATGGCAGCACTAGTGTGAGGACATGCGATGTTGTTTGAATAAATATTGCTTTCAGAAAGCTTCTTTACTGAAACATTAAAACAGACATGACATTCACATACCTCACAATATTCACGTACATGGAGGGCTGCTCTTCAAACCGTTAGTTCACCAAATAATTAAAATGTTTATAATTTACTCTCCCCATGTTTTTCCAGACTCATACAAAATCTGCTCATTTTTTGGAAAACATATGAATATATTTAATATTCTCTTTTTGTGTCCTCCATTGCTGGTCTGGGAGACCAGTATTTTATTTTGAACATACATGTTTGCTATCATATAATTTAAGATGTATTCATATATAAATATCAGAATTTACTTCTACAATAACTCTATATTTATGAAGCTTGAAAATACTGATTATTTAAACTATAAATGGATTAACAAATATTATGAGAAAACTAAAAATATATTAATTTATGTTGTAAAGACAGACAAAAGTCTTATAGGTTTGGAATGACTTGAGGGCAAGTAAATGATTTTTTGTGTGAACTTTACCTCTAAGAGCGAAGACCAAGAATGATGACTCTCCAAATCAGACAAGACAACTCCAAACTTGGTTTGATTTCTGCAATAAAAAACACAGACATCAATGGTCTTAATGAAATGAGCACGTAATCATGCTGTTGTTGCATCAAAATGTGAAGTAAACCGGCAGGAGACAACAGAAACATTTATTTTCTAAAAATAACTTACATAAAATCTCAAAGGACCGATGCTCTCCCATGTCTCTTGCTTTTAACATCTACAAAAACAAAAAACAAACATTATTTTACCCTTAGTAAAACACAACAACAACTGATAACATGAAATTATGAAGTTTACTTGCCTTAAATGATCTTTCCCTCTCTTCAGAAGAAGCTGAGAAAACCACCTCCCCACACAAGAAGACTTCTGTGTCCTTAACTCCAGTTAGTTTGAGTTCTGCAAAGAGGGACATCAATGGTTTCAATAAAATATTAACATATACATACATATATATACATATATATATACACACATACAGACATATATATACACATATATATATCTATATATATATATATAGATATATATATATATATATATATATATATATATATATATATATATATATATATATATATATATATCTATATATATAGATATATATATCTATCTATAGATATATATATCTATAGATAGATATATATATAAAATCACACTGTTTTTGCATCAAAATGTGAAGTTAACAGGCAGGACACAACATAAACATTAATTTTCTAAAAAAAAAAAAAAAGTAATAATAACTTAACTTACATCAGTCTCAAAAGAATGAAGTTATCTTGTCTCTGGATTGCAACATCTAAAAAAACAACAACATTATTTTAGTCTTAGTAAAAATAAAGATAACTTGATGTTATTCTGAAGTTTACTCTCCTTAAACCGTCTGTCCCTCTCTTCAGAAGAACACCTCCTCCTCCTCCTCACACAGGTCTCTGACTCCTCACACAAACAGCTTCTGTGTCTTTAACTCTCAGCGCGAGGACAATGAAGGAGCTTGACAAGTCTGAAATATTACATGTAAAACATACTTTTAACAGTTACCACTTCAACAGCTTCAAAATAATTATGCTAGTCTTTACTACACAATGCCGTTTCCTTTAGGAGACAAACATACATTCACATGAGCGTAACCATGACCATAACCGTCTGTTAACGCCTCAAAAAGTACAGATAATGTAAAATCTTATGTAAATATGACAAAATACATTCACAGACATTATATTAAAAGTACATCCTCCGTTCAGTACCGTTACATGAGGCAGTTAAGACCTCCGTGTCTGAGGCGAAAATCGCGTCCGTTTTTTTTAAATATATATATTTATAACGTTAAGCTCCTTTGTTTCCGCCTTTCATAAAACCTTCCGCCTTTCATACAACCAGGTAAACAATAAAAGATAACTTTACAATTGGAATATTTACATACCATAGTCTTTCACTCGCTTCTATCACGCTGAGAAAATGGCGGCTGCTCACACTGGAGACGTACGATCTTGACGTGACGTGCGTGCTCTCCTTCACGTCCGCGTCCTCAACCCAGACCCGCTGGGTTAAATTTATTTAAAAAAAAACCTTATTTTCAACCCAAACTTGGGTTAAAACATCCCAAAGTCCAATCCAACGGCCTCAACCCAGCAGTTGGGTTGAAAAAACAACCCAGCGTTTTTTAGAGTGTATTATTTGTGTGTAAAAGTGATATTTAAAATGAACAACATTTGTAGGTTTAATGCCTAGCTCAATTTGGGTTAATTTTAACGTAGAAATGCATCGTTTCCCCACATGGCTGCACTCTGCGAGTTTATTTTCTGCCAGCAGGAGGCGCTAAGAGCGGGAGAGGTAGGTTTCTCCGGTAACGGCTGCAGAGCGGTACTGAGCTCACAAACGCTGCCTTATCAAGCATATGCGAAATGATATCGAACATTTTCTAAATACAGTAGTTTTCCTTCTGAAATACAGTGATAAAAAAAACACCCGCTCTGTTTTTTTAAACCCTGCAATATAGTCATTTTAAACTATAAAAAAGGCAACCCAGCAGGCTGGGTTAAATATGATAACCCAACTGGTTGGGTTAAAACAACCCAGCGCTGGGTTCGTCCCTTTTTGACCCAGCGCTGGGTTGTTTTCAACCCAGCAGTTTTTAGAGTGAAGTACATGCTTGAAATATAACAAAGAGTGCAAATAAAACAAATGTGCAATTAACTCTTATTTTGCACGAATATGCTGGTTTGCACTTTACAGTATGACTGTATTATTAGAAAGAAAAAAATCTGATTGTCAAAACTCATTTCTATTTTCAAATATAAAATACAACAAAGTTTATATTAGGACTATACTGTATTAGTGTTTCTTCTCTGTAGAGTGTGTGATAGTGTTTGATCAGCTGCAGCATCAGTTCAGTCACTGTGACTCTGACTGACACAGGTTTTTGTACCACTCACAATCACTGTGTGAACACATAACCACTGCTGATGCTGTGGAAACTCAGACAGTAATAATGTCCAGCATCTTCAGTCTGGACTCCACTGATGGTCAGAGTGAAATCTTTGTTAGATCCACTGCCACTGAATCTAGATGGAGTTCCTGACTGAAGAGTGCTTGTTCTATAAATCAGGCGTTTAGGAGCTTCTCCAGATTTCTGTAAGTACCAGGACACACAGGGTGGGCTGCAGGCTGTAGCAGGAGTACTGAGTTTACAGCTCATCACTACATTTTCTCCTGGTGTGACAGGTTTCACTGGAGTCTGAGTGACTGTGATCTGAGCTTTACACCCTGAAACACAAACATTTATTAGTCCTAAAAATATATATATTATTTGACATATAATGCAATTATTTAATGTAGTTTATTTGAAATATAGACTATTCACCTTGTAGTATAAAGCAGTATGAAAGAGTCCAGATGAAGATGATGATGAAGGTCATGTTGATGAAGATTGTTGTGTGTGTCAGTGATGAAGTGTTAAACTCACAGCACTATAAACACTCTCAGAGCACTGAAGCATCTGATCAATATGCAAACACACTCACATCATTTACCTGGAGACAGTCGCTCATTAACAGACACAAAACACTGTAACTAATTAATCTTTCAATATTATATATTCTAATAGCCATTCTGTTATAAATGTACTTCTGAATAAATCTACAAGACAAACTTTAGTATTTGATCCTGACTCTCTCCTGTGAGACTCTGAGAATATTTTTGACTGTAGTTTGATAGAAACATGATTAATGTTAATTCATTAATTTGATGTCAAATCCGTGGATGTTGTGCAGGTTTTTACAGACATGAGGATCATCACACGTGTCTCTGTCAATCACTGAATCAACTGAGTTTGATTGTGAGTCACGTCACACTTGATATAAAAGTGAATTTCTTTCAATAATTGAGGTTGATGTTTTAGTAATAAGACAGATGAAGTAAATGCAGGTGATGTGTGCTGTGAGTGTGTGTTTGTTGGAGACTCAGTTGATGTGTGTTTGTTCAGTTAGTGAAGCGTTCAGGAGGTTTTTGTTCAGCTGCTCTATTAGTTTGTATCACTGTGGTGGACTTTCGGCAGCGGCACCAAACTGGATGTTGGCAGTAAGTCAATCATCATTTCATTATTAATACAACAACTGACTGACAAACACTTTGTTACGCTATAGAAATGATGCATGCTTGTTTATTTATTTCTATATTTATATATATTTATATTTTTAGTTCACATTGAATGTTTAGCAATCAACATTGTAAAGATGGTTTTGATTGTCATGGCATTTTTTATTTCATCCAGTAAACTATAATAATTTCTGTTAATTTGATATTTATTGATTATTAAATTTTAAATGCACTGAAATCAATGTTATATGATTGTCATTTTGGCACCACTTGGATTGTACTACGTGATAATTAAAAAAATAAATAAATAAGATAATTAAAAAAATAATTAAAATTACATTTTCTGATTAGTGTGTTGAATTTTAAGTAGCCTGCATATATTTTAAAACTGGAAATGGCTTAATTGTATTTTTTGTTAAAAATAATATTTGAATAATTTATTTTTAAAGTTATAATACACATCCCAGACATTTTGTTTTATTTTCTATTTTTAAAAGCACATTTTTGTATCTGATTTTCTCATTCCGTCATCAAAAACAAAAACTTACTTTTAACCAAAGTAATATTATATTTGATAATGAAAATGACTCTTAAGTATATTAATATATTTCCCAAAACATGCGTTGCTTTGCTGATCACAAGTTTTGTAAAAAATTATTCAGATGACTTGCAGTTTAATGTTGTTAAAATGGCCAAGAAAAGATATCATTGTATTAACTGTTAATATATTTTTCTGAATCTGAAAGGAGGGAAATTATTTGTTCTTGACTGAGGTGAGTGTTGTGTGTTTGTCAGGCGTCACTCGTCCTAAAGTGAGCGTCCTGCCGCCCTCCAGTGCAGAGATCTCCTCAAAGAAGACAGCGACACTGGTGTGTGTGGCCAGCAAGGGCTTCCCGTCAGACTGGAGCCTGAGCTGGAAGGTGGACGGGAGCAGCAGGTCTCAGGAGAGCAGCGCTGGGCTCCTGGAGAAGGACGGTCTGTACAGCTGGAGCAGCAGCCTGACTCTCTCTGAGCAGGAGTGGATGGAGAGCGTCTCAGTGAGCTGTGAGGCCACACGGAGCGGTCAGCCTGCGCTTACTGGACACGTGACGAGACAGCAGTGTTCAGAGTAGATCTGCTGCTCTTCTCACTCATGTCTCACATGGAGACTAACAGCACATGAGCGACTCCTTCATTCTCCACATCCAGCTTCAGTCGCTCGCATCTGCATCTGCTCTGCTTTGTGTGCTTCATACAAGACTATGTGTGTGATTTTATTAAAATTCAGTCGTTAAATAAAATATAATTGTGACTTTGTGTCCCTTTTTTGTAATTCTTGTTTAAGGTCTTTCACTGAATTAGGGGTATTTAGCTAATGTATTATAAATAAACTTAACTCAGTGGACCATGAAAACACCTGCATATTCAGTATCTTCTCTATTCTCAGAGGAACACAATCACGAATGCAAATATGAGTTCAACATTCAGTTTCACAGTTTGAGTCAGTATTCTGTGAAATGAGTTTGACTAATAGAGAGAAAAGCATGCTATCTAATAGTTTATAAAAATGTATAAAAACTATAATAATTATAGGGCTGTACAATCAACAGTCCTGTGGATAATAATTAAACAAGAAAATAAATAAAACAAGAAAACATAAAGTACATAAAAGTACACACAAATAGAAATAAAGACATATATTTGAGAACAATTAACATTTAGTAAACGAGCTGTGTCTCCCCCTGTGGTAAAGAAGTCTTTTTTAACCTATTTCTCTGGAAATCCTATCTTCGAAACTGCATTTAACCAATAGCATTTAAGTTCGGGCTGTGAAACCATAATTTTATTGGTTGGACATATTGAAAGAACACGCCCCTTTTTTTTTTTAAGTTTTTGAATGTGAACGCGAAGTGCATGCATGCCACTGAATGAATCATCTCATTAGTGAAGCAACTGAACGCCAACCGCTGTCGTAAAATAAAATGCATGTCTATGGTTGTAATGACGCATAACCTGCAGAAGGAGTCACTTAATGAATCAGAGAAGGATTCTGAACACATTTCTTTAGTGAACAGATTCAAAAGTGATTCACCAAGTGAGTCACCAAGATGAACAAAAAAAGTCATGATTTTTATTCAAAAACACAAATCAAAGTTTGTTTAATCAAACTTAATCAGACTTAAATTTCAGTGTATACCTCACAAATGGCTTTAGAAAGTAATATCATTTTTCAGTTCTGGACCATGGCAATTGTAAGTTATGTAACCAGTGGTGTTTTATTGAAAAGGAGCAGCTTGGACATTCTGCTAAACATATTTTGTGTTCCATAGACGAAAATATATGGGTCTGGACAGGGGCGTAGCAACCGGGGGGGACGGGGGGGACACGTCCCTCGCACTTTTAGAAACAGGTGATTCTGACCCCTGCTAATTATTTTTTTTAGGATCCAGCGTGAATATTTCCTGTAGTGTTCTCTGATTTGTTACTTAGATTTGAGTGAAGTAACATTCAGCCAATCACAGAGCGAATCATCTCCTGGGCGCGTCTGCTATGAGCTTCAAATCTCTTGTTGCTCTTCTGAATTTTCGTTCGTTCGTTTGTTCACTTTGCTATTAGGCCGTCTGGGATAAAATGCACCCCAGAAAAAAGCAAAGGACGATAACATCCTTTTTTCAAACACACACTGTAAGTATGTTACAGTATGTCGCGATGACACGAATCGCGCAATAAAGTTTTCATGTTATGATTTAACCTATTGAACCCGTATGGACCTCGTCACGTCGCGCCGGATTCAGTGTGTTAAATGCTCTCCTAATTGTCGCTTTGGATAAAAGCGTCTGCTAAATAAGACGTAACAATATTATTGGTTTCTGCTGTCTTTTGTTTGTCTACGTGCTGCTCGCGGAGTAAAATTATCATTTCACAATAAATCATATTTGTTTTGCAACGAATATCTTAAAATACTTTATCAAATTTTATTCTTTTAATTCATAACTGTTACTTTATGTCCTAATGGTGTAGGAAAGGCAGGCTGTGACGTCACTGGCAGAGAGAGGGGGCAGTTGCTCAACCTCTCCAGAATGTGTACAGGTGAGATTTGTATAAAAAAAAAGCAGATCGACTATCTTAAAGCTGCGGTAGGGAACTTTTGACGTCTAGCGGTTAATAAACAGAACTGCTTGCGTCTTGCGGAAGAACATCGTAGCCGGAACTACTTCTCTCTGTTTATGTCTATGAAGAATCACAAAGGTACTGGGTTACTCCGCCGCGGTATCCCCGAAGCAATCTAAAATAGTCCGAATATAAACACTTATTATAGGTGCACCCTAGTGATTCAGGACAAGCTAAAAACACAGTTTGGAAAATGGATTCATGGTGTACTCGCTTATTATATACATTTTTCTACATTTTGAACACAAACAAAGTTACGGACCGCAGCTCTGATTGGTTATTTCTTACCGGGAGTGATGTATTTCTGCAAATGGCAATAGGACCACTGGGAGGAGCCAGAGGAGCTTGATTTTTTCACAGATTATCTGTCTCATATTTTTCATAAAATGTATGTTGTATAAAATTACTGTAGATGTAATCTGTATACTCATTTAACACCTGTGTTTGTCCAAAAGTTATTGTTCAAATGTAGTGCAACTGAAATATTGTAAATATCATAAAATATCTTTATTTAATAAAAAATAAAAACATTTATAGATGGTCTCCCATTGGTCTCAAAGTCCTGCAGTATTTTTAAATTTTGAGTATGATTTAACAAAAATAGGTTCCTGTAAGCTATCATGTCATGTTCCCAAATTTGAAAAAGTAAAATGCCAATTGGTATTCTATTTAGAATTTATTATGAACATCAGCTTTGGGTCAAATCACCATACAGCTGCCCCCCCCCCCCCCCCCCCCACTTTTAAAATGGCTGCTACGCCCCTGGGTCTGGAGCAACATGAGGGTGAGTAAATGAATACAAAACTTTCATTTTTCAGAATTGGGTTTCCCATGCATATCATAGGCCCTTTATTATATCTAGATTAAAGTTTTGGATTTACATGTTGAGAGCATAGTGTCTCTCTGGGTTTGCTGTTGTTAAATACAATTATATATGAATATACGGGATAAAAAAAATGAAATGATTCAATAAGATAACAACAAATACAACATCAAATAACACTGAAATGAAAATACAAAGTGATTTTAATAAATAACGTCTAATATTATTATGACTTTTGCCATGCAGAACATTTTCCTGGATCAAAAATTTTTATTTGCTTTAGGAGCAATATTTCTGTAAGGAAAGAGTCTTAATCTGTGACTAAAGGAAACTGATAACCTTAATATCTTAAAAGTCTATCATGGATGTTGATGATAAAGAACATTGTCAAACTTAGCAAAAGCAGAGAATGCTATTAAAAAGTCGCAGATGTGTTTACATTATGAGACTATAATTGGTCAAACAAAGATACACACAGATAATCATCAGCATATTATCATATTCCATTAAGGATCTAAGCTTTTCTGAAAACAACACTTTTATCTTACCATTTACTTTCTATCTACTTAAGATATTCGAAATCGTGCTTCTTTTTTGTGTCTTATTGCCTCGTTCGCTCACACCTTCTGCAGGCTCTCTGTAGTCTACAGGCTGGTGCTGACCACGGTTATCCGCGGCCGACAGTCCTGGACATGATGGTTTATTACTGAGCTTGTCATTAAAGAGCTGTAAACTTTCTGCTTCTTCTCTCTCTTGCACGTAACATCACTTCCTGCTGGACTTTTCTCTGTATTTTTTGTACCGTCCTCCCCATTGACCTCAGTGTGAGACGGTCCAGACTCGTTTACTGTGAGGTTTAATGGTCGTGTTTCATCTCCACTGGTTTGATTCTTCGGATTCTCTTTAATATCTGCTGATCTTGGGGAACTATTCTGGATTTCCTCATAAATGCATATTTCTGGTTTGGATCGGTCAGAAGCAGGTGTCAGGTGATTGTCAGACGATGTGATTGGTTGAGTGTCTGGTGATTGATTGGGCATTTCTTTTATTCTAGCTTGGGATATTTCAGATGTTGTTTTGGGACTTTGGCTCCACCCACAGTCTCCTCCCTCTGGTATATGAAGCGTTTGATTGGCTCTCTGGTCTGGTTGTTGATGTTCCATTGGATTGAGAGATTCTTGAGGTTTTGTGTCATGAACGTAGACTGGGACTAGCTCACACTGTCGGTTATTTGACAGAAAACACTCAGATTTCAGGTTAACTGAATACTTTTGTTGATCAGAACTTCTGTTATTTTTATGAGGTTTGTGTGTTTGATTGTTTCCCTGATGTCCCTTAAACACCGTAAGAGTTGAAATATGATTGATGGAGTGGCTTTCTATGACGATGATGTCATTGTGAGATGATTGTTGTGATGTTTTGTCATTGAATTCATTGTGGGCTTTTGCATCACCACGTTGTGGCTTTATTGGGTTGGCCGACTCATTGCTGTGGCTTTTAAATTTGTGTTTATCAGCGCTGTAGCCATTACTCAAGTTTACAACAGCAGAATCTGGAAAAGAAGAGAAACATGGCAGAACTGTATTATAATACAATCACTGATACATAGATGCACTCATTACATGTCGATGTGCATTGAGGTGAAATCTTTCGTCCTTTGCCAATTTTGATGCAGGTGATACTGAAGATGCAGAAATAACTTCAAATAGTATTTAAAATAGTAATTGGCTGAACACATAAATCATACAGCTGTATTATTTAGAGTTTTCCTTGTGCATTTTGTGGCATTAATATGAATGAATACCTGAAAAATCCATGTGAATGTTGCATAGTAGTAAAATGAGCGTGTATGACTTGGTACTCAGCAAATGCATGTACCTGCTGTGTACTTCTCTGTATCTTTCTCACTGGCTGTAATGAGTTTCAAAGGATGAATGTCGTCTATGAAGTGCTCTCTGGTGGCACTGAAAAAAAGAGTAGAGTATATCAACAAGGTAGAAACTGAATGTTTGGGACTGAACAACTGTAGATAGTTATTCAGTGAAATGAAAACAAAACTCAGACTGAATTAAAATGTGTTGTTTCTCAAAAAGCAATTTAGGCATAACATTAGAATTTATAGATGTGCACAACAAAATAACATGCATGAGATATAATGCACAGAGAACTTAAAGATTGAGTGCAACTTTGAAACCATGCAGGATATCTTAATTCATGCAAATATATCTTATATTCATTTCAATTTTAATTTCAAACATGCATAGGGTATTTGTATTCATGCATATATATATTTTATTATGGTAAATATTGACTGAATTGTCTATGGGTGTAAATTGTGATCCATACCTCATATTTCTGTCTCTTTTATCCATATGTCTGGGTTTAGTTTGGCGTTTCTGAGAGCTCACGGCAGCGTCACAGTCAGACTCAGAGTTTGTGATGCTCAAGGCTCCGGGCTCAAGCTGTAACATGCATTCATGCACACATGCACAGTCACCCATATTTATAGTGATTGCATTCTGGGTCATTTTGTTTGCACTTTCACTACATTTCCCAGCAGCCTCTGAGTTATTCCATCTCTTTCCACATGGTGGTGCTTCAACAATTTAATTACCTTTGGTTCAAATTCTGACGTTCAATAAAGACCGTGTTTATAATATTGTGAAATATTATTTCAACTTAAAATAATTGTTTTCTAAGTGAATATATTTTAAAATGTAATTTATTCCAGTGATAAAAAGCTGAATTTTCAGCATCATTACTCAGAAATCACTCTCACCTCTTGCTGACAGTGTGTCCAGACCTTTCTGTCAGCCAGTGCCTTCTCTCTGGCACTGCTGTTGTGATTTTGAGCCGGTTTCTTTTGTTGCATCTCTTCCGGTCCGTCGGCCCAGTGTAAGTGTCTGTCTTTGTCAGCCGTCTCATGCTGAGTTCTGCTGGGTTTCTTTGCTGCTCTCCTCTGGCTGTTCCTCAGTCCTGACTGTAGATTGATCTGTTCGGGCGGTTCAGGATAGGGGTCATCCACAAAAATGCGCTCTGCGATTAGTGACGTGGGAAGTGTAGACGTCACAACACGTGTCAGACGCAGTGGTTCATGTGAGGCTTCATGTTCAGAACTCGTCCTGCTGTAACTCTGATGAATCTTCATGTATTCCTGCTGCTCTGCTTCAGTCACACACTCCTTTTACATGAGAGAAAAAGACAGATTTCATCTTTAAATCAAACTTTTTAATACTAAGGAACGCTCTGTGAGGGACCCCTTTCCTAAAATATAGTGGTAAATTATTCATATATTATCTATTACTATTTACTTTGTAAGTTAACCGTTGCTGTTGTTGTTTTTTCTTCCCACTTTTAGCATTAATGTTGAATAAACCTGGAAAGAAACATTTCAATGTAACATAATGCAAATTTATTTGTATTTCTCATTTTTTTTCAGTCTTTAGAAAGCAGAATTACATCATAGTTTTTTGCTGATTTTTTGTAATATATTCTTATTTATGTATATTTATACTAAAAACATTACATTTTTCAGGATGACCAGTAAGTCTGTGCTGATTAAGTTCAGTATCTTAATAAAATGTTTATTAATAAATTAAATAACATTAATACAATTCATAAAATGTATTTAAAAAATATATATATATTTTCTCCTATATTATATTATATTATATTATATTATATTATATTATATTATATTATATTATATTATATTATATTATATTATATTATATTATATTATATTATATTATATTATATTATATTATATTATATTATATTATAATATATAGCCTATCTCTTTTATTTTTATTCATCCAGTTATAAGATTGTGGTTGGCGATACCAAGCCAAACTAGTGAATAAATTGTAGATTAAAATTTTGCAATCTCTCATGATTGTGTATTTGTGCCTTTAACCACAAGTTGCTTCATAGGAGATTTGGCATCATTTTAGCAGTATTGTGGTGTGATTTTAAACTCCGAGCTGGTAAACAGAAGTTTCCTGGTTCAATTAGAAAATAACAATGATTAAGCTACTGAAAGTTATACATGTTTATCAGTAATTGATGATTTGAGGTGACGTGACTTTTAACTTTCTGAAAATGTAACGAAGTGCTTATTATTACCATGTTGATCCCTCCTAACTCGCCCTCAAAGTAGGAAACAGGTTTTATCTGAGGAGCTGTAGGATAGAAAGAAAAATACATTTACGTATAAATGCTTAAATGAATGCACTTTGTCACAGACTGATACATTTACTCACCACCCTGCTTCTGTAGACCCAATAAAGCCATAAAGTGGTTCTTGTTCACCCTCAAACCGCTCAAGATATCCTCCATCATCCAGAGCTGCCTCTGTGCCTGAATCTGCTCCTGTGTGCGGTCGAGGAGTTTGGATTGAAACATGTTTAATTAGTCATTTAGCAGATGCATTCATCTATGGTGACTTACAACCTTCAAACTGGTCCAAATCTTTAATGGTTTTAATGTTTGTAATCTGAAACTTTACAGTTTTTATGTATCTGTATGCAGACGGTTGCACCCAAAGGAAGTAGTAAAAGCAGAGCATCAGCTGATCTGTCCAAACATCACATTAAGTATGTGTGTGTATTACCTGTGGCATCCCGAAGTGAAGGATGTGTTGGAGATGAGAATGGAAAACAGACAGCTCGCTCTCCATCCGTTCATAATCACTCCACAATCTGTCCATCTCCTGAAGAAGAGAGGCATTGCCAATATGACAAACTGATAAAAGCACTGAATTGTATAATCTCTGTTGCATACATATATATTTTTTTCTCTGTCTAAAATTATGAAATACTTGCCAAAACAAAATTAAATCTGTACAAAACATGTGACCCTGGAGCACAAAAGCAGTCTTATGTCGCTGGGATATATTTGTAGCAATAACCAAAAATACATTGCATGGGTTAAAATTGTAGATTTTTCTTTTATACCAAAAATCATTAGGATAATAAGCAAAGATCATGTTCCATGGAGACACTTTGCAAATTTCCTACCCTAAATAAATATAAACATAATTTTTGATTAGAAATATGCTTTGCTTAGGACTCTAAATGAAAGAGCAATTTTTTTTTCTTTTCACTCTGAAACAAACAGATTTTAATGCATATTTCTATGCAAGCCTAACACACACAAACACACAGCACTGTACCGATGACAAATCACATATTCTGGCTCTGAGTGTAACCAGCTCCTCCTGAAGCAAAGCCTTCTGGGATACTTCCAGCTCTTCAGGAAGTACGTCTTCCATCCCCAGCCATTTGATTTCTAAAGCATACTCGATGCTTTTCTAAAGAAAAGGAGAGAGCAGGCAGGAACATATGTCAGGTGTTTTTATCTACAGTACATGATTTCAGTGTGTGTGATCTGACCTTCTCTTCCTGTAACTGAGCCAGCTGCATAGAGACGGACTGCAGCAGTTTATCACAACCACACAGACGAGTGAGGACCACCTGAACAACAGGAAGAGGAGGAGCCAAAGTCTGAGTTAGAGTTAACTAAGACATTCAAATACTTTAACTGATGTAAAATGAAAAAAAAAAAAGCATTATATTTCAGTTAGTAGCTTTGGCATTTCTTATTTTCGTTAAGTTGAAGTTGAATACTAAAATTCATAAGACTGCAATACATTTTTTATTAAATTAATACAATTTAAAGTTAAAAATGGTGCCATTTTAAAATAAAAATGACAAAAACACAACAAAATTACTTAAAGTTTTAGTAAAAAACTGAATTTAAAAATAAAATGTACATAACATTTTATAAAACTATAATAGAATATTAAGGATACTAAACTAACACTAGGGAGGATTCATGAAAATGTTGTTAAGGAAGATGTTTATTTAATAAGAAATGTCAGATGTAAGAATCTGTTGGATGTTTCAAGTGAAGGTAGTTCTTCAGTCAAAAGTACACTTTTGTTTTAATAGCATCTTTTGAATCAATAGTCAGTTTCAACTGTTCTCAGATCATTAAGAAAGTTGGATTACTAAAAGTAATGTTCTAAAAATCATTGCATAAATATAATCTTGTAACATCCAACATGACTATTTAAAGCCCCAAAGGTATACAGAATATTCTTAACTTTATTATGAATTCTCACAAACACATTCCAGTGCACTCACATCTGTATCATTTTCCAGATCTCTGATTGGTTGTATTTCACCTGCCTGGAGCAAAAAGAAGTAAATAATGGTGTAGAAACTATATATATATATATATATATATATATATACTCAAATGACTAATACATTTTACAGACAATTACAAAGAATGGGCAAGTAACACATTGACTTAAAATTGGCGAAAAAATTGAAATTTTGAAATAGTATTAAATAAACAGTATTTTCCTGTAAAACATGCTCCAGTAATCATGCAATGTAGAAACTTTTTCAGCAAAAGAATGAAAATGTCTGAGTCTTGTTGAACATAAATGCAATGTCAGTGACATCCAAGTTCTAAATTAATTTTATGTTCTGAATTATGGCTAAAAAAACTAGCATGAAAAACTAATAATAAATCTAATAAAGGGATGTCAGAGACCATGTGATAGTGTTAAAGAACTGTACTTTTCAAGCTGTTTAAAATATATATATTGCTGAAATAGAAGCAGATGTTCAATCACAAATGATGAATGTTATATTTGCTGTATTGCATTTAAAATTCACTTTAAAAGATTCATAACATGAAGTTATTATCACAGGTTTGTCTCACCTTGCACACTGCCATGTGTTCTGCTGTGTGGTAGTTGGAACAGTAGCACACAGAACACTGAAGCTCAGGCTGAAACACAGAGTCAAAGAAACTGTGTTTTTGCACCGTATCAGCTCATTGTGTGTGTTCTTGATTCTCACCTTGTCGAGCAGATGTCCTCTCTCTCTGTAGACGCAGGGTGACATTGGAGCACTCGAGCAGTTATCTGAGGGCCAAACGTCCACTCTGCCCATGTTATCGTGACACGGTGACCCATACTGATCTCCGCGAAATGAAGGTTGCTTGAAGGTTGCCTTCGGATGTAGGAAGGAAAGAGGTTCCTCATCTGCGTTCAGCAAACTCTGAGAATATTTGGCAGCTTCAGGTGTGCTGACAAAGACAAAATGGGCATCTAAAGGTAAATTATGACTGTTTTGGCACAAGAAACCTTGATTGACTTGGACTTAAATTTATGGGGCCTTTATATTTAAATTAAAAAGGCCAGCAAGACCTTTTTAAAGGTCCTTCATTCTGTATCATCTGAAGCATGTCAGATCATTTACATTTGTCTGCTCTCATATCTTCCTCTCAGCTCTGCTGTCTTCATTTTAATTCCCATCATGTCTTGATCTAGAAGAGTCGGCTCTGTGTGCACCCTGCTCAGATTTGTTGCGGTCTGGGCGTTTCGTTCTGGAAAAGTGGCCGAGTGCTGGAGCTCCATGGTTTCAGCATTATCTCCCATCTGAGTGAAGTCCTGAAAACTGGCACAGCGTCTAAAGAACGAGAAGATACATTAAAATGACTCTTAAAATGGGAATTAAAAATGCAAACTGTAGAATGCATACAAATGGAGCGATTTCGGTTTGGTTCACCTATTGATGATGTCATCAGCCTCCATGCTTGCTGATTGGCTGAGAGCCCTGACCCAGCCCAACATGTCCTCCTGGGTTTCAGCGCTCATGATGTACGGCCGCATCCCCTGATGAACAACCTACAGTCACAAGTGTACAATGAGACCGTATGAACATTTAGATTTCAGGAGCTCCAGAAGACATTGGCTTTCACCTTGAATGCATATTTCCGGTTCCTGCACTCTCTAGGGGAGCAGTAGAGGATCCTGTAGCTGGGAAGAGGAATACTGCCCAGGACAGAGTCCTCTCGGCTGTCTGGAGACAAGGGTTTAAAAAGGGATTTCAGTATCTAAAGTGAAAACTGTCAATTCATTATGTTTGAAACGGAAAATGACTGCATTTTAAAACATTTAATTTTAACTAAACGTTGTATAAGACAATCACATAGAACTGGTTTTACCTTTATAATAGTACAGGCAGTAATTGGAGAGAACAAACCATCTTCTTTTCCACAATTTCAGTCCAGTGCTGTCCTACAGAAAAATACTTAAGTATTGTAGTATTTTAAATTAGCTTTTTAGTTTCCAGTTTTGTAATTTTGTTATACATGTATGCTTTTTTTTTTCAATAGCTTTAAATAATTTTTAAGCTTTATCTTTTAGTAATTTTTCTACTTCAGCTTATTGATCTCTAATTTCCAAAATGTTTCTCATCTAATGTTTGTAATGCATTTATTTCAATTATCAAAAACGGTTTAGAACCGTTTTAGTTTACAATAACATTTGCTAAAATGCCTTTACCCTGAAAATATGTCACTTATTTCAAAACTTTATATTTATGCTCACATGCATTCAAGGTAAATACATTATAGAAAAATTACTTGAAATATTGAGCCTTGGTGTTTTTCATAATATATGACACCAGCATGAACAAAAAAAAATACATAATTTAAAGTAAGAAAGATCAAAATAAATAAATAGGTGAGATCTTTATTTGTCATGATTTGGTGATGCTGCCACAGAGGCTCAGTATTGTGCTCTGTTCTTTACCCTCTTGTACAGCCATCCTCTGATCACCACAGGACAGTTGGGGTCTCTCTTCGCCGCTTGACATCTCTTTCCAAACGCCTGCACTTTTTCATGACACTGCATGTGTATAATCAGACAGACTCTTGTTAGTAGGTTTGAAATATGTAGTCGTTTGTGTTTGTCCATATGTGTATGTGATTCACCCTGTCTCTGATCGGCAGAAAGGACACTGTGGCGCTGCTGGAGGCCTGACTGACCCTGTCCTGATCCTCCATCCTAGACAGACAACAGCAACAGAATCAGAATGAAGCATTAGTAACCATCAAGAATTTATTCAGCTTTTTTGTGATGATTCGAGAGTTTTCTACTTAATACTGATCTTCAGATGCTTGTTGGAGGTTATAAAGCACTTTTAAAACAATAAAACAGTTTTGCAATCCCCGTACAAATAAATATGATTTAAATGATAGAAAATAATTATTTTGTTTATTTTGGCTTTAGTGCAGTGTTTCAAAAGCCTATTATTTAATTAAAGATTTGTTTTATATTTTTTATATTTCCTCAAAAAGTATAAATACAAACAATAATATATTTAAATTAAAAAATTAGGACATTTTTGGGGGGTTCAAAGCATCCAAATAATGCTAAAATATTTTTTAAAGTTATTAATTGAGCAACTATGGTTGACATCATCACTTATAGTAACTCACTTCTGCTTGTGTTAATCAGTTGCATTATTTCAAAACATTCAATCAGATAATAAGTCATGTTTGACCCCACTGACCACAGTTGCTCAATGAGTTTAGTGAAACATGCTTCATCTCTCTTCCACTCTGTAGTGTGTGTTCTCTGGCTGCTGTGTGTGTGTGTGTGTGTGTGTACAGTACATACTGATAGCCTCAGTCCTCTCTGAAAACGTCTGCTGCATTTTTTATTCACATCATTCCTATATTCCCACTGACATTCTTTAGTCATTTATCAGAATAACAGAGCTATTGTACTGATGCAAACTTGATTTTTTACATTCATAGGAGATGTGAGTGGTGCTTTCCTGTGCAAAAGTCAATGCTTAAGTCTTCAGAATGTTTTAAGTGAATTGCTTTAAAGTTCTGAGTATTTGTGTTGTTACGCGTAGTAAGTAAAAAGTACTAAAAGTAAAAGCTTTATTCAACAAGACACCTGATTAGAGAAATCATTCAAACACTGCAGGACACACACCCTGAAGTTTAATGCTAATGGTTAGTATCTTGTTCAGATCACTAACTCTAAGTATAAACAAAAGACTTCACTAATCAAAAAGTGGTACTGCAAAGAACATAGTAATTCACAACACTTTGTGTTATTTCAGAAGCTCACTGCATGCACAAGTTTCAGATGAAATACTAACCGAGCTCAAGGATTTCATATAGAAAAGTGCTCCGGATTTTATTGAATTTCTTAAAAACGAAATAAAACAGCTCAAGAAGTGCTGCAGGGGTCTGTCTTCGTGCTATTCTGAGTGCTGCTGACACATAACTTTAGAGTGACACATAACAGCTGTTTTGCTTTGACCACTGGATGGGTTCATATGTACGTGAATGAGAGAGAGTAGAATTAGAAGAATGAACGGTCACAGTTGCTGCTGGTCAGTACAGCTGCGGTTGCCAGAAAATCACTTAAAAATATGGCAATGTTTCACGCAAACTGGGAGGCATTCTGGTCAATTAAAACATTCAAATGTACATAACCGATTAAAAAAATAATAATAATAATTAAGAAACTTAAAGGGACAATAAGTAACTTTTTAGGTATTTTATTATCTAAAATCAATATTTTTATTCATAAATATGCCCTCAATGGTGTACAAATACCTATGCCAATGTTTAAACTTATCCTTGTAAATGAAGAATTTATTATCTTTATATACATGGGACGGGTAGGTCGACGGAGGCTTCCATGTAGTTCCGCCATCTTGCAAAACTATAATAGCAGAGAGGGACAAAAAGTACTAAGCCAACGCGTTTCCACAGCGCGTTTTCGGTCAGAGCCAGAAACGCAGGTGCAGAGCACTGAGAGGCGCTTGAAACTGCACCGGCAAGTTTAAAAGTCTGGATTGCATTCTTATTATGGACCATACATATGCCGCGCCACAGGAGAAGAAAACATCGTCGCCAAAACAGTCAAAAATAGAACGTAAAAGGAAACGTGACCGTAGATTACAGAAAACAAGAGTTAATGTCGGGGAAGCTTTTTCTAGGTGGAAAGAGCTAATGCTTGATAAAGATTTCAAAAGAGACGCTGAAGTGGCCAGTTTTCTTCTCGACAGGTAAGTCAGTGTTACAATCTATATTATAATATTTTTTTATATCTAACAATGCATATAATTCAGAAAATATAACGAATAAATTAGACATAACTACTAATTACAATATTTCATGTTTTCCACAGTCAGTAATTCATACTGTAACATTCGTTTGTTTATGGTCATGTTGCAGTTTGTTTGAAATAACACACCTGTTCACCTGAAGGAAAACTCGATGAAGTGCTATTAGAAGACATCCTGTCAAAGCTTTTTGGTACATATCGCCTACCGTAGATGCAACGCGCATTTGAAAAGGCGAGGCGCTGGAGAGCAAAATTAGTTTGAATGCAAAATACAATTTCACCACTAGATGGGAGTAATTCCTACTTAGTGTCCCTTTAATATATTATAAAGGGTGATATTTCATCTACAATGTTCTGTGAAAATACATGTATTGTCTTGATAAATGTTATGTAATTATCAGCATAAATTATAAAATAATTCATACTTTACCAAAAAAGTGATTCACTCAGTATTTTACAGTAAAATATATTGTATTAGTAAATCTAATATTATTTTTCACCATTTGACACTGTCCGGTAACTAACTTTAAATATTAATAGGTTTTTATTGTAGCATTTTTATTGTATTTTCTATATATACTGTATTTTGTACAGTAAAGCAAGAATGCTTGAATAGTTGTGGACATTGAGTATATGATGTGTGGGAAAGTGTGTGAGAGTCAGAGAAATGGTTGCATAATGTCTGTTGTGCAGAGCACACTCAAACAGAGCCAGAGCAAGACAAAGCATGAACTGTTAGAGCCACATGAACAAAACAACAGTCACTTATTGAGCAATGCTCACTGATGACCTTTCAGCTTGTGTGTGAAGACAGAGTTCTTGAGAAAGCTTGAGGTAATGATATTGTTGCATAAATCATGAAAAACATGTGAACCACCACACTGTGTGCACAGTGATCATTTTCCAGCAGTAATGTAATAGCAAATATTGATCAATGGCAGTTACAGTTTTAGGCCGATATATATTTTTTAAATGTTTCTTATGTTTTAAAAGTACTCACCATGGCTGCATGTATTTGACAAAAAAACAGCAATATTTTGAAATATTGCAATGTAAAATAATTCCATTGTAATATGTTTTAAAAATGTAATTTATATATGTGATCAAAGCTGAATTTTCAGCATGATTACTCCTGAATCTTTCTTAAGATCCTTCAGAAATCATTCTAATATGCTGATTTGCTGCTCAGGACACATTTCTGATTATTATACAATTAATGTCAGTTTCATTTCAGTGGAAGCCATTATACTTTTTTTCTGGATTTTTTTTTTTTTCTTTGTTGTGTAAAGTTATTTGATATGTAAAACTTTTCTAACATTATAAATGTCTTTACTGCCTCTTTTGAAAAATTCTTATCCATCCTAGCTGAATAAAAGTAATAATCTTTATCTTTTCTTTTCTTTTTAAAAAAAACTGTACTGACCCCAAAAGCGTATGCAAACAGTCAATACCATACACCACAAATAATCTGATTTAGAGTCATAAAGACTGCTGTACTGTTTAAATAAGACTGTATTTTCATGAACAGTGGTTTAAGCAGAACATGAGCATAACCCCAACAAAAAAACTAAACAATAAAAACTACACACTATGCAAAGAAACCCAGTATCATGAAGGAAAATAATAAAGTGATATCCTGTACCTGGTCTGTTTTCGGTAGCCAACAGCAACTTCCAGCTCCATGGTGCATTCAGCATCTCTCTCTCTGAGAGACAGACACTCAATACAGTCACACAGACTCGGAAGCGGAGGCTCAATCCCTCTTTCATCCCTTTAACACTGAATCCTCTGTTTCCCATGGTTCACTCTCAGCTCAGACTCTCTTTATTCGCTTCTGATGTCTGTAAAGTGGCATTTAGCTTCATGTCCAACAGTAGGACAGAATAATCCTAAACCAAAATGACTCTAACGACTAATTTTTCTTAGAGAGCAAATGGAGACTCATTACAAAATGCAAAGCTTCTGTTTTTTCTAAAAATAAAAATACAAGTTTCAGAGGTGCTTGTTAAAATGTCTCTAAATGAGACTCTTTCATAGTCGCACTGTTGAGTATTTCAGTTTAATCTGGGTATTTTTCATAAAACTAACATAAAGCCTGATTGATTTGATTTGGTGATAATTATGAGTAATTAAAGGGAACATTATTTTTAAAGTGTTATGATTAAAACTGCTGTCAATGTACAATCAAAGTGAAATGCTATTGCTGTTTTATTCATCATTTACAGTTGACCTTCTAGCATTTTTGCAGTCCTGTGTCATGTTATTTCATAGTATAAATACAAGTACACATGATTAATATACCCCCATGGGGTCCGGCTGGGCTCAGCCCGAAGGAGTGACGTGGGGCCGCCCTCCTGTGGGCTCACCACCTGCAGGAGGGAGCGTAAGGGACCGGTGCATAGTGGATCGGGCGACAGTCGTAGGCGAGACCCCTGATGACCCGATCTCTGGACACGGAATCTGGCTTTAGGGACCTGGAATGTCACCTCGTTGGCGGGGAAGGAGCCTGAGCTTGTGCGGGAGGTCGAGAGGTACCGACTAGAGATAGTCGGGCTCACCTTCACGCACAGCTTGGGCTCTGCAACCACACTTCTTGAGAGAGGCTGGACTCTCTACCACTCTGGAGTTGCCCATGGTGATAGGCGGAGGGCTGGAGTGGGTTTGCTAATAACCCCCCAGCTCAGCCGCCATATGTTGGAGTTCACCCCGGTGAACGAGAGGGTCACTTCCCTGCTCCTTCGAGTCGGGGATAGGTCTCTCACGGTCGTTTGTGCCTATGGGCCGAACGGCAGTGCGGAATACCCGGCCCTCTTGGAGTCTCTGGGAGGGGTGCTGGAAAGTGCTCTGACTGGAGACTCCTTCGTTCTACTGGGGGACTTCAACGCTCACGTCGGCAGTGACAGTGACACCTGGAGGGGCGTGATTGGAAGGAATGGCCCCCCTGACCAGAACCTGAGTGGTGTTCTGTTATTGGATTTCTGTGCTAACAATGGTTTGTCCATAATGAACACCGTGTTCAAGCATTAGGGCGTCCATCAGTGCACGTGGCACCAGGACACCCTAGGCCGGAGGTTGATGATCGACTTTGTAGTCGTGTCATCAGACCTTTGGCCATATGTCTTGGACACTCGGGTGAAGAGAGGGGCGGAGCTGTCAACTGATCAGCACCTTGTGGTGAGTTGGATCCGATGGCGGGGGAGGAAGCTGGACAGACTCGGCAGACCCAAACATACTGTGAGGGTCTGCTGGGATTGTTTGGTCGAGCCCCCTGTCAGAAAGAACTTCAACTCCTACTCCGGCAGAGCTTCAACCGGATCCCGAGGGAGTCTGGAGATATTGAGTCCGAGTGGACCATGTTCTCCACCTCCATTGTCGCTGCGGCTGCTCGGAGCTGTGGCTGTAAGGTCTCTGGTGCCTGTTGAGGCAGCAATCCCCGAACCCGGTGGTGGACACCGGAAGTAAGGGATGCTGTCAAGCTGAAGAAGGAGTCCTATCGGGCCTGGATGGCCTGTGGGACTCCGGAGGCAGCTGACAGGTACCGGCAGGCCAAGCGGACTGGAGCCCGGGTAGTCGTGAAGGCAAAAAATCGGGCCTGGGAGGAGTTCGGTGAGGCCATGGAGAAAGACTAACGGTTGGCCTCAAAAAGATTCTGGCAAACTGTTCGACACCTCAAGAGGGGGAAGCAGTGCCCTACCAACACTGTTTAAAGTAGAGATGGGCACCTGTTGACCTCAACTGGGGATATCATCGGGCGGTGGAAGGAATACTTCGAGGATCTCCTTAATCCCACCGACTTGTGTTCCATTGAGGAAGCAGTGGCTGGGGACTTGGAGGAGCACTTGTCCATCACCCTGGCTGAAGTCATCAAGGTAGTTAAAAAGCTCCTCGGTGGCAAGGCACCGGGGGTGAATGAGATCCGCCCCGAGTACCTCAAGTCTCTGGATGTTGTGGGGCTGTCTTGGCTGACACGCCTCTGCAACATCGCATGGTGGTTGGGGACAGTACCTCTGGACTGGCAGACCAGGGTGGTGGTCCCTCTTTTCAAGAAGGGGGACCGGAGAGTGTGTTCCAACTATAGGGGGATCACACTTCTCTGCCTACCTGGGAAAGTCTATGCCAGGGTACTGGAGAGGAGAATTCGGCCGATAGTGGAACTTTGGATTCAGGAGGAACAGTGTAGTTTTCGTCCCGGTCGTGGAACACTGGACCAGCTCTATACCCTTTCCAGGGTGCTGGAGGGTTCATGGGAGTTTGCCCAACCAGTCCACATGTGTTTTGTGGATTTGGAGAAGGCATTCGACCGTGTTCCTCGCGACATCCTGTGGAAGGTGCACTGAGAATATGGGGTCGGCGGCCCCCTACTTACTGCTGTACAGTCCCTGTACGACCGGAGCAAGAGCTTGGTTCATATTGCCGGCAGTAAGTCAGACCTGTTCCCGATGCATTTTGGACTCCAGCAGGGCTGCCCTTTGTCACCGGTTCTGTTCATAATTTTTATGGACAGAAATTTCTAGGCGCAGCCAAGGGCCGGAGAGTGTCCAGTTTGGGGATCATACGATTTTGTCGCTGCTTTTTGCGTATAATGTTGTCGTGTTGGCCTCCTCAGACCAGGACCTTCAGCGTGTACTGGGACAGTTTGCAGCCGAGTGTGAATCGGCCGGGATGAGAATCAGCATCTTCAAGTCCGAGACCAGGGTGGATTGCCCACTTCAGGTTGGTGGAGAGTTCAGGGTCTTGTTCACATACCGGTCTGTCGTGGTGAAGAAGGAGCTGAGCTGTAAGGCAAAGCTCTCGATTTACTGGTCAATCTACGTTCCTACTCTCACCTATGGTCATTAGCTGTGGGTCATGACCAAAAGGACAAGATCCCAGATACAGGCGGCCGAAATGAGCTTTTGGGATGCCTCCTGGACGCCTTTCCAGGGAGGTGTTCCAGGCACATTTCACCGGGAGGAGGCCCCGGGGAAGACCTAGGACATGCTGGAGGGACTATGTCTCCTGGCTGCCCCCCGGAAGAGCTGGAAGAAGTGGCTAAGGAGAAGGAAGTCTGGGCGTCTCTGCTTAGACTGTTGCCCCCACGACCCGGCCCCGGATAAGCAGAAGATGATGGATGCATGGATGGATGGATGGATGATTAATATAGTCTTTCATTAAATTAACCATTAACTGCAAACTGCATGCAGTGTCACTGCAAGACACGCCAACTTCCCTTTTACAGGTTACTTAAGAAGCAACCATCTGGAAGACAAACATCTAAACCGAAGTGATCTTCTCTCATACAAGACCTGCTGATCATCATAAGTATTCTTAGCTCCAACCTAAGTCTCTAAAAAGTGATTGAACACATTTAGTAGTAATAAACTGTTGTAATTTAATTTTTAAAATCAATGCAGTGGTGTATAATTAATGGATTTTCTTTTAACCTTTTCCTTCAGACTTACAGCAAGATGTTGGTTTTATTTTTCTGTCTACTATCTCCGAAATCAGCAGCTGCTGAAGGTACAACATTTTTTTAATTAACAGATTACACACACACACACACACACACTTATATATATATGTATTTGTGAGCAGGATTTTGCTTTTCTATTGTAAAAGATAGATTTTTTTTTCTGGTTTATTCTGGTTTTGTCTTGCAGTGGGCCTCAGTGGTAAAGCGCTTCTGTTTCCAACCAAGACTAACACCAGCTTTGTTAAACTCACTCCTGAAAAGCCACTGAGTCTTTCAGCGTTTACTCTCTGCATGCGTGTCGCGTTGGAGCTCCAGGATAAGAGGCAGATCATTCTGTTCACTTATCGCACAACCAAGTTTGATGAACTCAACGTGTGGAGAGAGAGAGACGGTCGCACGGCCTTGCGGATTCAGTCTAGTGGAGTTTCAGCGTTTTTCCATCTGCCTCCTCTCTCCACCTTCCAGACTCACCTGTGTGTCACCTGGAGCTCTGCGTCTGGTCTCACTGCCTTCTGGGTGGATGGACGTCGCAGTTTGTTCCAGATCTATAGAAAAGGTTACTCAATCCGTACTGGTGGCACTGTCATGCTCGGCCAGGATGCTGATAAATATTTGAGTGATTTTGATGCAGAGCAGAGTTTTGTAGGAGAAATTTCAGATGTGCAAATGTGGGACTATGTTCTCCCTGGCAGTCAGATTAAGGCGGTTTATTCAAACCAGGAACCATATGTGCCAAAGGGAAACGTGTTCGACTGGGACACCATCAAATATGAGATTACTGGAAATGTGCTAGTGGTGCAAGATAACTGATTCTGATCAGGTGTGACATCACACTGTTGTGTCTCTATAATCTGTTCATCTGTTTTAATGACTTGCAAAACTGTAAGGGTTAACAAATACATTTTTCTCAGCATTACAACTGCAGTTTCTGTGCATAATTTGAAAAAAGTTTAGAAATTTTCACACACCCACAAATATGATGATATAGGCCTAATATTTTCCCCCAAAGTTTCCTCTACAGAAAAAGAAGTGTGAAGTGTGTTTACAGACAAGTTGAATGGTCATCAAAGTGGTGAAACATTTTGAAGAAATGTGATTTAATTTTAACCTACAATTTTGATGTCACAAATATATTTTTAATAGGTTTCCTGCATGTTCGGCCTTTTACTTGTGCTTCTGCAAAGTTAATGACAAAAGCCCTTACATTCCATCATTTTTATCTGAGATATTATTTCACTTATGCATACCTTAAATATATATATATATATATATATATATATATATATATATATATATATATATATATATATATATATATATATATATATATATATATATATATATATTTTTTTTTTTTTTTTTTTTTTTTTTTTTTATCTGTCTTCACAGAACCGTCCACCTGAAGTAAATATTTTTCATCTGAATATTGAAAAAAAAAAAAAAAATATATATATATATATATATATATATATATATATATATATACATACATACATACAGTACAATATCCAGTTAATAAAATAATTGTTATTGATTCTATCACCGTGGAGAATTCAGCCACGGTGGAACTTTGGATTCAGGAGGAACAGTGTAGTTTTCGTCCCGGTCGTGGAACACTGGACCAGCTCTATACCCTTTCCAGGGTGCTGGAGGGTTCATGGGAGTTTGCCCAACCAGTCCACATGTGTTTTGTGGATTTGGAGAAGGCATTCGACCGTGTTCCTCGCGACATCCTGTGGAAGGTGCACTGAGAATATGGGGTCGGCGGCCCCCTACTTACTGCTGTACAGTCCCTGTACGACCGGAGCAAGAGCTTGGTTCATATTGCCGGCAGTAAGTCAGACCTGTTCCCGATGCATTTTGGACTCCAGCAGGGCTGCCCTTTGTCACCGGTTCTGTTCATAATTTTTATGGACAGAAATTTCTAGGCGCAGCCAAGGGCCGGAGAGTGTCCAGTTTGGGGATCATACGATTTTGTCGCTGCTTTTTGCGTATAATGTTGTCGTGTTGGCCTCCTCAGACCAGGACCTTCAGCGTGTACTGGGACAGTTTGCAGCCGAGTGTGAATCGGCCGGGATGAGAATCAGCATCTTCAAGTCCGAGACCAGGGTGGATTGCCCACTTCAGGTTGGTGGAGAGTTCAGGGTCTTGTTCACATACCGGTCTGTCGTGGTGAAGAAGGAGCTGAGCTGTAAGGCAAAGCTCTCGATTTACTGGTCAATCTACGTTCCTACTCTCACCTATGGTCATTAGCTGTGGGTCATGACCAAAAGGACAAGATCCCAGATACAGGCGGCCGAAATGAGCTTTCTCCGTTGGGTGGCTGGGCGCTCCCTTAGAGATAGGGTGAGAAGCTCGGTCACTCGGGAGGAGCTCAGAGTAGAGCCATTGCTCCTCCACATCGAGAGGAGCCAGCTGAGGTGGCTCGGGCATCTACTTTGGATGCCTCCTGGACGCCTTTCCAGGGAGGTGTTCCAGGCACATTTCACCGGGAGGAGGCCCCGGGGAAGACCTAGGACATGCTGGAGGGACTATGTCTCCCGGCTGCCCTCCGGAAGAGCTGGAAGAAGTGGCTAAGGAGAGGGAAGTCTGGGCATCTCTGCTTAGACTGTTGCCCCCGCGACCCGGCCCCGGATAAGCAGAAGATGATGGATGGATGGATGGATGGATGGATGATTAATATAGTCTTTCATTAAATTAACCCTTAACTGCAAACTGCATGCAGTGTCACTGCAAGACACGCCAACTTCCCTTTTACAGGTTACTTAAGAAGCAACCATCTAGAAGACAAACATCTAAACCGAAGTGATCTTCTCTCATACAAGACCTGCTGATCATCATAAGTATTTTTAGCTCCAACCTAAGTCTCTAAAAAGTGATTGAACACATTTAGTAGTAATAAACTGTTGTAATTTAATTTTTAAAATCAATGCAGTGGTGTATAATTAATGGATTTTCTTTTAACCTTTTCCTTCAGACTTACAGCAAGATGTTGGTTTTATTTTTCTGTCTACTATCTCCGAAATCAGCAGCTGCTGAAGGTACAACATTTTTTTAATTAACAGATTACACACACACACACACACACACACTTATATATATATATGTATTTGTGAGCAGGATTTTGCTTTTCTATTGTAAAAGATAGATTTTTTTTTCTGGTTTATTCTGGTTTTGTCTTGCAGTGGGCCTCAGTGGTAAAGCGCTTCTGTTTCCAACCAAGACTAACACCAGCTTTGTTAAACTCACTCCTGAAAAGCCACTGAGTCTTTCAGCGTTTACTCTCTGCATGCGTGTCGCGTTGGAGCTCCAGGATAAGAGGCAGATCATTCTGTTCACTTATCGCACAACCAAGTTTGATGAACTCAACGTGTGGAGAGAGAGAGACGGTCGCACGGCCTTGCGGATTCAGTCTAGTGGAGTTTCAGCGTTTTTCCATCTGCCTCCTCTCTCCACCTTCCAGACTCACCTGTGTGTCACCTGGAGCTCTGCGTCTGGTCTCACTGCCTTCTGGGTGGATGGACGTCGCAGTTTGTTCCAGATCTATAGAAAAGGTTACTCAATCCGTACTGGTGGCACTGTCATGCTCGGCCAGGATGCTGATAAATATTTGAGTGATTTTGATGCAGAGCAGAGTTTTGTAGGAGAAATTTCAGATGTGCAAATGTGGGACTATGTTCTCCCTGGCAGTCAGATTAAGGCGGTTTATTCAAACCAGGAACCGTATGTGCCAAAGGGAAACGTGTTCGACTGGAACACCATCAAATATGAGATTACTGGAAATGTGCTAGTGGTGCAAGATAACTGATTCTGATCAGGTGTGACATCACACTGTTGTGTCTCTATAATCTGTTCATCTGTTTTAATGACTTGCAAAACTGTAAGGGTTAACAAATAAATTTTTCTCAGCATTACAACTGCAGTTTCTGTGCATAATTTGAAAAAAGTTTAGAAATTTTCACACACACACAAATATGATGATATAGGCGTAATATTTTCCCCAAAAGTTTCTTCTACTGAAAAAGTAGTGTGAAGTGTGTTTACAGACAAGTTGAATGGTCATCAAAGTGGTGAAACATTTTGAAGAAATGTGATTTAATTTTAACCTACAATTTTGATGTCACAAATATATTTTTAATAGGTTTCCTGCATGTTCGGCCTTTTACTTGTGCTTCTGCAAAGTTAATGACAAAAGCCCTTACATTCCATCATTTTTATCTGAGATATTATTTCACTTATGCATACCTTATATATATTTATATATATATATATATATATATATATATATATATATATATATATATATATATATATATATATATATATATATATATATATATATATATATATTTTTTTTTTTTTTTTTTTTTTTTTTTAATCTGTCTTCACAGAACCGTCCACCTGAAGTAAATATTTTTCATCTGAATATTGAAAAAAATAAATAAATAATATAAAAAAAAAAAAATATATATATATATATATATATATATATATATATATATATATATATATATATATATATATATATATATATATATATATATATATATATATACATACAGTACAATATCCAGTTAATAAAATAATTGTTATTGATTCTATCACCTTAGCATCTGCCTTAGAGTTTACATGTTCCCTTCAGAATATTTACCATAATTTTACTACGAAAAAAGTAAAACAAAAAAATTAAACATGGTTCTTGTAGCAATTATAACTACAAATTAACCTTTGATACTTCAAATAATAATTTATGAAGTAAGGTATTCAGATAATATTTTTGTGGTAATAAAAACAGAACTAAGCGAACAGCAACCTTTAAAATGCCATAAAATGTATTATATAAAAACAATGAGGCATTAATGATAGGCTAATTAATAATATTTGTATGGTTTCACTGAATAAGACTGTTAAAATAATGTAATACAAATAAACAATTTATGTACATTACATAGGCTATTATTACAAGTCGAGATGCAATTTATTGAAGTAACTGATGCCACAGTATTGAAGAAAGACAAATGGACTGAAACATAAAAAGTAAACAAAAAAGCACTTTCTTTTAAATTGGATATGGGAGTGCAACATGATCTCGTACAAAGACTTTCAAGCATTTGCAGGGAAATCAGAGTCACTTTGCAAGTCAAATTATATGTTAGTTTCGTATTCTGGCCACAAGATAGAGCCAAAGGGTTCAACAAAATTCATCTGCCAGTTTAAAGACAGTGAAGCTTAGATCGAATTACAAATTATTGAGAAAGACTCACTTGCCATCTCAGGAAGATCGGCGTGCACAGAATAAGGACTTATCAAAAGAATCTTCAATGTTTGATGATGTGTTCAACGGATTGGGCTGCATACCAGGTGTGCATCACATCAAGATTGATCCAGACATGGCACCTGTGACACATTCACCCAGAAAAGGACAAAATAAAGACAGGACTCAGAATGGAAAGACTCAGAGTCATTGAGAAACAAACAGAACTAAGAGATTGGGTCAATAGTATGGTGACTGTTGTGAAGGCATACTAACTTCAATCTGCATTGACCCAAAAGACTTGAATAAAGTTGGAGTCATGAGTGAAATGTCAAAAGCAAAGGTTTTCTCAGGGTTAGATGCTAACCATGTATTTTGGCAAATTTGATGAAGAAAGTTCAAAGCTTTGCACATTCTATACACCTTTCTGAAGGTACTCTTTCAAGAGGTTACCTTTTGGCATATCTTCAGCTCCAGAAGTCTTCCAGAAGTGCATACCTCAAAGGTTTGAAGACCTGGAAGGTGTTGTAAATATAATGGATGATATACTCGTATGGGGAGAAAATGTGGAACAGCAAGATGCGAAGCTTAGGAATCTTCTGGAGAGAGTAAGAAGTTATCAATTTGAAATTAAATTGTGAAAAGTGCAAAATCGAAATGGTTAAAATAAAGTACATCAGACATGTACTAAGTGGAGAAAGTCTGAAGCCAGACCAAGACAAGATCAAAGCAATTGTGAAGATGCCCAAAACACAAGCATGTTTCTTGGCATGGTTCAATACCTTGCAAAGATTGTTCCAAACCTGACCAGTGCGCCGATGAGGAAACTTCCGGAAAGTGGAGTGGTGTGGCATGGATGTGAAAAATTCAGCCAGTACCTTTATGAGAAGATCGTAAGAGTACAGTCTAAGGACTTTAACTGTAGTAAGTCATTTTGTGAGAGTTTAATACCTGTCATTTTGATTGGTGACACTGAGTTCAAAATTTTAAATAGGTTGCACAACCAAAGGTTTGAAAGAAGTTTATTGTGTTGCTCTTGGAAAACAAAAGGGAGATGTGATGTACGCTGGTTCTTACCACTAGGTGGTGCCCTGTATTCAAGTATCCTGTGGAGTCAGAGAACAGAACATTAGAATAAGAAACACAGTCTGTAGGTTTGTTCCAAACGAGATATATTGCCATCCGAAGTGCACTTCGGAGTGAAAACAATCATGGCCGCCATAATACAGGGTCATTGCAAACCAAAGTGCTCAAAACTGGTCATTTCAAAGGGCTCTTCGGAATGAAGGATTTCAAAGGGTACAACTGATGGACACTTTGGACTCCCATGATCCTCTGCGAAGATTCTTTGCATGATGACAGTGCCTCCATGTGGGCACATAATTATGACGCAGAAGGGCACTTCAAGAAACTGTTGTTTGGTCCCCTACACCCTTCATCTCATATTAAAAAGACATTTAGCAACAGTCTTTAAGATGTATATGGTTTATGTAAATTGCTTACTGGAGCTCCCCTGTTCGCTATACATAATAAAACATATTTTTACAGTAAAATCACAAACATACAGTAATATACGTTCTAAGTATAGTACAATAGCTTAACAAATTTTACATAAACTTAAACAATTTTAACATAGGGAACCATGTTTTGGTTTCTGATACTGACACTTGTAAAAACCCGATGATGACGTATTAATCTCCCATTAATCTCCACCTTTGTTCATAACCACTCCTCAGTCACAAACTGGCCCGCATTAGCCCAAGGCCAAAAAACCCTGGACACTGGCCCAGAGGAAGCCCAGACAAGGCAAAATCAAGCACCAGAAGTAGGAAACAGTGGAAACGTGACTTGCCCTGGTGGCTACGCGGCTATTAGTTACAAAAACACACTTCTGCTTCTGATAATCAGTTGCTTTATTTCATAAAATTCAATTAGATGCAAAGTCATTTTTTACCCCAGTTGCTCAACAAGTTTTGTGAAACAAGCCTTATCACACTTTCTCCCTCAGTGGCATGTGTTCTCTAGCTGCTGTGCTGCTTTGTGGTATGAAATTTGCGATCAACTCGAGAGTCAGTCCCTTAAATTTCATATGAAAAAGGTGAAAGATCTGTCTCCTCTCCATCTTTCAGCGCGGTCTTCAATCTGCAGACCGCAGCGGAGCAGCGCGAGTGGACTCAAACAGAAACAGAAGACACAATGTGTGTGTTTATGGATAGATTGTTAGAATATCTGTATCTGTGCAATTCCTTGTCATAAATACAGTTTACAACAAAAGGATATGAGGGAGCAATAGGTTTCCCATCTACTGTAAAGTTTTCGCTAAGTTCACCGCTCATCACACCGCAGTTGTTTCCTCCAGTGAAAATCTAGCCCTTAACACAAATAAACGCATACTTTAATTACACTAATTTAAATATACTTAATCTAATTATACATACTATATACATACACTACTGTGCAAAAGTCTTAGGCAGTTTGTTGTCAGACTGCTTGTGCATTCAACAATCTCATTAGATTGTTATTAAACTTAATGGCAAAATGAATGTTTGGAAATGTAAACTGATATTATCTACTGACATACTAAAGCAAAATATATAAATAACTGGCTTAAACCCCTTTTTTGGGAATGAAAATACTAATGTGCCCTAAGACATTCACAAAACTGATTAAAGACAGTGACAGACAGGACTCATTTTAACTAAATATCAGAGTGATTGACAGAGGTACAATAGAAACATTATGTGTGGTTTTGTCAGTCTACAATCTGCCACGCTTATTCAAACAGAGCGTTCTGATGAGGGGCATCAAAAACAGGACAGAAAATAAATTATTACTTCTACATTATGATGTTTTTTTGTGTTAAGATCTCAATAACATAAGCCCAGATAGCAAAATTCCTGAGGCCCAGTTCAGACTCACACCTGACACTTTCATCTGGCCCACATACCACGTGGGATGATGGCAATTGAGCGGTCTGCTCCTGTTTACCAGATTTGGGCTACAGGCAAAAGGAGGTTATTCAAGTCTTATTAGCATAGAATGAAGGCATTTTGGCACTTTAAGTGGGCCGGTACGCACCGGTACTCAGTACCGCCACTTCTAAATATAGCTCTTGAGCGTACCGCCACCTCTCCTTGCGCCCAGAACGCTCTTTTAACGTACCGGTACGCTCATTTGGACATCTGTTTTAATAGAGGTTTTAATCTTTTGCCTGTGCTGCCGCTTTTTAGTGCGCCCTTCACAATGCAAGCTTCCTAATTCATCTCACCGAAAGCAGAGACTACATTACCCATTCATCCTTGAGTTTTAGAAGTGAAAAGCGCATGCGTCTATTTTGCCGCTGTCAGTAATAACTCAACGTGGCCGGAGAGAGTGTGTGAAATGCGCACATTCAGCTCAGTATTAATACAAATACAGTGAACAACACTTAATATGCTCTCCTTGTCACAGTGTCTGGGTTGTGTTCCCTGGGTTTCCACTAGATGTCCTCCTTTTCCATGGTGTCTGTCACCTTATTACTGTCTTTTCCCTTATTTGGTCACCTTCCTCCTTGTTTGAGTTAATTGATTATTCCCCACCTGTCTCCAGTTCCCTCATCACCTTCTGTGTATTTATACCCGGTCTGTCTGAGTATGTGTCACGGAGTCCTTGTCTTATGTTATCCATAGTCTTGATCCTGCCTTGTGTTTTGTCTATTCTTGTTATGGGATAATCTGGTTTTGACCCTGCCTGGACTGTTTACCCCTTTGGATTACCCTTTAATAAATATCTTACATGCACTTGGATCTCTCCGTGTTTCCTTGTATCTCCGCCCATGACACTCCTGGCTTCAGACTCTGATTACTGAATCAAGACGGTCAAAATCAGATGATTCGCTGACTGATACCCCAATAAGCCTGAATGATATCACTACAGTTCAGACGCAATCTAATGAAATAGTGCAGTAGCTCTTTCAGGTAGGGTGACCAGACGTCCCGAAAAATTCGGGACAGTCCTGAAATCTAAACTGAAATCTAAACAAATCTCGAATCTGGCCCTAATTGTCGCGAAAATTATACTAAAGCAAAATCTTGAATACTTATTGTCTGATAAACATTAAAAACTGTCGGCGGAGGTTGAGTCATCCTGCAACCAGCCCCCGCCGGCTGCTCATTGGCTGCAGAATCCTTTTTAATAATAATAATAATAATAATAATAATAATACATTTTATTTGTAATGTGCTTTTCTTAAACACAAAACACTACAGTAATAAAGTAAAAAAATAAAATAAAACAAAACACCAAAAGCAATACAACAATTCATTAGAGAAAGACAGTCTTGAATAAATGTGACTTAATAAACTTTTTAAAATCACCCAACATTGGTGCATTTCTGACCTGCAGAGGAAGTACATTCCATAGCTTAGGGGCTTTATATGAAAAGGCTCTTTCCCCCATGGTCTTTAGCTTACATGATGGCTGGTGAAGTGAAAGAGAGTTAAGAGAGCGTGATGGAATATAAGGACTGATGAGATCACAAAGATACTCAGGTGCAGTCCCATGAAGTGCCTTGTATGTTAAAATAAGAATTTTAAAATCAATTCACGCATTTACGGGAAGCCAGTGTAATTGTGAAAGAACCAGTCTAATGTATTCACGAGGAGAAGTACAAGTGAGCACATGAGCGGCAGAATTTTGTATATACTGAAGCTTGCTCAACGATTTAGCTGGAAGGCCAGAGAACAAGGCATTACAATAATCTCACCTAGTTGTTATGAAGGCATGTATAAGCCTTTCTGTGTCTGCAAAAGAGCGAAAAGGTCCAAGTCGAGCTATGTTTCTCAGGTGGAAAAATGCAGTTTTAGAGATGTGTTTTATGTGTGCTTCAAATGATAATTGTGGATCAAAAATGACACCAAGATTTTTCTAAGTTCAAAAAAAGGCACGAATTTAGATATTAATTTATCTAATTAATCTATATGCACAAAGACAATAAGACCTTTTTGTCCCCTTTTTGTTTTCAAGCTTGATGAAGAGAGCACAAGTTGCTGCAGCTGCGAGAAGGACAGTGATGCACGCGTACAGGAGTAAAACCAAATTCAGGGCCAGACTGAGATATGCGTCTTGCCCTGTCAAAGATCTCCCCAATCATTGACCAAATTATTACTCACTGCCAGCAGCAATCCTCACACTGATTGATAAAGCCTCACAAATAACATGCAAGGATTGATGTGCCAGACAGCAGTCATTTTGTAACATTCTTAGTTTTTTTTTCTTACACGCCAGTGAAAACTTATATTTTTGTTATTGCATTTCAAATAAGGCCAATTTAAAGGCTACTCCTAGGCTTACTTTTTTAATTACAAATGGCCTACTGATGTTTTTGCTATTGTATTTTCAATATTATATATAGTCTATTATTTGTGCATTAACATCTGGTTATAGTAATAAACATACATGTACCGTTTGTTTGTAAACAACATTTTTGTCATCCTTGCTGCAAGCTTACAAGAGTTATAATATCTTTAAATGTGAAGGGGGGCC
This sequence comes from Carassius auratus, assembly GCF_003368295.1. Taxonomy (NCBI): domain Eukaryota; kingdom Metazoa; phylum Chordata; class Actinopteri; order Cypriniformes; family Cyprinidae; genus Carassius; species Carassius auratus. Next base: position 2,697,635 of record NC_039266.1, read on the forward strand.
CTAAAATATTTTCTTGGGAAAAAGGGGATCTCAGACACTTTGCTTTTAGATCATTAATATAGGGACCATTGTAGTAGTAGATCTAATATTATTTTTCATAATTTCACAATGTCTGGTAAGTAAAAAAAAAATTACAGGTTTTTACTATAGGTTTTTGTTTGTTTGTTTGTTTTTTATATTTTAATACTTTGTAAAGTAAAGAAAGGGACAACAAGAATGCATGAATACTTGTTGACATTGAGTATCTGAGGTGTAGGAGTGTGTGTGAATGTCTAAGAAATGGTTGCATTATCTCTCTAAAACCAAGCATGAAGTGTTAGAGGCCAAATGAACAAAACAACATTCAATTATTGAGCAATGCTAACTGGCGATCTGGACAGGATGGTCGCAGCATTTTAGATTGTGCATGCAGATAGAGTTCTTCAGAAAGGTTGTGGTGATGATTATTATTTCAGATTACATTATGTCGTAACCAGGGGCCAGTTTACGAAAACAAAAACATCACAAAACATAACATATTAAGAATATTCTGTTTCTTAAAAATGTTCTTCTATTTTTTATTTCTTAAAATTATTTTAAAGACAGAATTGCTGGGGTGCTTTGAGTAGCTGTATTTGGGCTGAAGTGTTCTGGAACAGTGTTTCTAGTTGTGTCCTCTTTTGGAAGGCCAAACAAAGTAGCTTCGCTTTCACAACGAAAAACACAGCATCTCCGCGACATGGCAGTGGCGACAACAGCGAGAATAAAAATGACAACTTCTGTCTTTTGCATGAACATTCGGGCGGTGTTATGCAAATCTTCTCACATAGTGACATAGACATGGGGGGGGGGGTTGAGACTTTAGTTTTTGCAACTTTGCAGATCTTCTTTATGCACCAAGAGTTTGTAGAACTCCAAAGAAAAAGGAAACATTTAAATGCCATCATATGACCCCTTTAATAAGACCAGTGTTGGGCAAGTTTAAATTAAATTACTGATTACTGATTACTTCTTTTAAAAGTAATCACGTTACTGTTCTGAATACTTAATTTAAAAAGTAATTGGTTACATTAGTAGTTACGTTATTTTTTTTCGGTGGCTACATCCATGAAATGTACATGAAATCCCAGTATAAACGCTCCTGATAAATATTTAATATTAACATTCACAGAACACTGCTATTTTTAACCAAAGCAAGCAAAGGCGTACGTCATTTGACATGGCAGAATGCCAGCAAATATTGCTGCTTTTATAATTCTAAAAAGACTTCTCAGTTCATCGCAATCTCACAAAGATCTTTTATAACACAATCAATATTTTCACAATAAATCTTTCATAATGTCTACAATTTGTGTGTTATAATGAGAGGATCAATTAGAACTAGAACTAACTAATTCTATTAAAGTGCAAAATGCATTTACTAGGACATATTTGAGAATCGAGATATTTCATGATATATTTTGGGAATATTTAAGAAAAGAAGAAGAAGAATAAAACCTCTGCTGAATAAAACAATTTAAAATTTGTAATGGTTTTACTGGTGTAATGGGACTTGTATTGGTTTTACTGGAAACTGTAATGGACCCTGTTCATCTCTACTGGTAATTTGTCACTTTCTGTTGTTTGTAATGGTATTTGCTGTGGAAGCCATAAACATTATCTGTGATGGTTTTATTTATTTATTTTTATTGATTCATTTTTTCAGTAGGGACAAAAGCCTATAGAACCACAAACTACATGTCTGACCGCAGGACAGAAAAATCACATTTTAATATCTTAGCCTCTCATTAAGCAATGTCAATGCAGGATATGTCCTCTTCCTTTTAGAGAATTTTCAAAAACAGATGACTAGGAGGTTCTTAACTGAATTTGGGCTCTACCCATTCTGCTAATAAATACCCAAAACCCTCCTGATCACGATCATCTTGGAGACAAACAGCTGACCTGAAGTCATCTTTCTTTGATAACGCTTGTTAAACATTGTAAGTATTCTTGAAGATTTTGTGTAGTGGTTAAAAACAATTTAGGGAAGAATTTGTCTGCTAAAAGGACTGATTTTCTTTTTTACTTTTTCCCTCAGATCTGCAGTAAGATGTTACCAATGGTTTTATTGTTCTCTCTTTTTCTGAAACCAGTGACTTCTTATGGTAACACATTTTACAATAATATATCTAATAGATTATTGTGAGTAAATTTCATTTCTTGCCTGCAAAAGATTGTATTTTTGTCTTTCAGTGGGTCTTGGCGGTAAAATGCTTGTGTTTCCAGCCAAGTCAGACTACAATTATGTTAAACTCGTTCCTGAAAAAGCACTGAGTCTTTCAGCATTTACTCTCTGCATGCGTGTCGCGACGGATCTCCGGGATGCGAGGGACATCATTCTGTTCGCTTACCGCACAAGTGAAGTTGACGAGCTGAATGTGTGGAAAGAGAAAGACGGCCGTTTGTCCTTGTATATTCAGTCTAGTGGAGAAGGAGCACTTTTCCGTATGACTCCTGTCTCCCCTTATCGTACTCACCTGTGTGTCACCTGGAGCTCTGCGTATGGTCTCACTGCAATCTGGGTGGATGGAAGACGCAGTTCATTACAGCTTTATAGACCAGGTTTTAGAGTTCGTGCAGGTGGTATTGTTGTGCTCGGCCAAGACCCTGATAGCTATCTAGGTAAATTTGATAGAGAGCAGAGCTTTGTAGGAGAAATTAAAGATTTGTACATGTGGGACTATGTTCTCTCTGACAGTCAGATAAGGGCGGTTTATTTAAACCAGAAAACGTATATGCCGAAGGGAAACTTGTTTGACTGGAACACCATCAGATATTCTATTACTGGAAATGTGCAAGTGGCTTATGATAATAATTTCTGATCAGGTCACACATTTGTGTCAGTCTTTATAATCTAACACAGTTGTGTCAATATCTGGAAATCTGTTCATCTGTTTTAATGACAAAAATTGCTAATAAATAAAAGTGTCAGCATTCAACTGCAGTGTCCGTGCATAATTTGGAAAAAGACTTTCAAAAAATTTTAACTGCTTAATTTCAGCCTAGCAATTGTTAATATAAAAAATAAAAGGGGACATATTTGTCCCTAAAGTTTACTTTACTAAAAAGAGATGTGATTTGAAAATCCCATTAATTTTCTCCATAGGGAAACTGATAAGAAGCCTATGAGACAGATCTATGAGTTCTGAAGTCAAGTTATCAATGATATATCGGCCATCAGTCTGTTATATAATAAAAAAGCAATTATCTATACTGTCATTCGAAGTGTAAAATACATGCTCAAACACATTTAATGGTGATTAAAAGAGATCTGGTTAAAAAGGTCTCATGAAAACATCATGCACTTCCTTTTTTTTTTTTTTTTTTACAAACAAATATTTATTTACTCAGAATCTAAATAAAACTCATTTAGATATTGTGGGATTTGTGACGTCACCTTGATCTACTGCCATGTGGTCATGTGGTTAAACAAGCTATAAATAGTTCAAAATGAACCAGTGCTGTCCATCTGTTTGAATGGGTTTAGTCCAGACAAACAGCAACAGTGGCTATATTTATATATTTATATATTTTATATAACATTTTTTTGGTAAATATTATCACAAAATGTCCATTGATTATTATGTTTGATACCTTTGCAGTAGCAGTTTTTTTTTTCATGTGGAGCTATAGAGAGAGAAACTGAGTCTGTTTTTCTTGTGTGTAATTTTTTTAGCATCTGTTTCTCATGTGTTCAAGGTTACATATATATATATATATATATATATATATATATATATATATATATATATATATATATATATATATATATATTTGTTGTTTTATTTCTGTTTATGTTATTACATTTACATTTTTATGTTGAGTAACAAAATAGAGGTTAACTCCTCTCTTTCTCTGCAAAGTGTAAACTGGACATGACGATTTCTGTCACAGTTCTTAAGATAAAGATATTATTAAGATTAATAATGATAGTCTTAAAACCACGTAGTGTGTGATGCGCTACAATTATCCAGAGGCGGGAGTAAGTCACAAGTCTCAAGCAAGTCCAAGTCAATTTTTGCTAGAATTAAGCAAGTCAAGCCCAGTTTTTGATGATTTAACTGAATTTATATACAGTATTACAATAACTTAAAACTACAGTAGTAATGAACTGTGAGAGTTTTATTTGCAACAAAACTAGATTGCAATATGCATTTCTACTCAAAAACAACCAAGTTGTTAATAAAATAAAAATCGAAAATAAATAAATAAATAAAAATTCAAACTACATAGCAACTGAAATGAGTCCAACATAAAACCATGAAAAGTATTTAGGTAGACTTGTTTCAATATGCCTCAAACATTGAAGAAAACAATGAAAAAGTATTAAACAATTCACGTAAAATGGTTTCTATGCCACTAAATGGCATTCTTCAAACAGGCATCACCTTTATCGGACATGAACACATCATTAAAGGAATACTCCACACCAAAATGAAAGTTTAAGTCATTAAATCACTTACCCCCATGTTGTTCCAAACCCGTAAAAGCTTCGTTCGTCTTTAAAACACAGTTTAGTATATTTTGGATGAAAACCGGGAGGTTTGTGACTGTCCCACAGACTGCCAAATAAATAACACTGTAAAGGTCCAGAAGAGTATGAAAAGCATCGTCAGAATATACTATTTGCCATAAGTGATTCAATTCTAATTCAACGTTTCATTCAAAATATCTTAAATCTTGTCCTGAAGACTTACGAAGCTTTTATCAGTTCGGAATGACATGGAGGAAAGTGATTAATGACAAAGTTTTCATTTTGGGGTGGAGTATCCCTTTAAGTTAGATCCCTCCCTTCAAACTGTATTTTAATGCAGCCAAATTATCAATAACATTTTTTTCACTGGTATATATATTTTTTGTTTCTGTTAAGACAATGGGATGAGTATGAAATAGTGTCTGAAAGTGGCCAATTAAGACTATCAGCTCATTGTATTATGTTAATATGCACAGAAATCCTGATTCATAATCATGATGTTGTCTAATGAACTCAAATACACATAAGAGAAAGACAAATTTGCGACTTAAGTCTGACTGAGTCAAGTCATCTGACTCGAAGTTTACCTTCTTTTGAGAGAAGACAATCTGTAAAGCTTCTCCTTGTTCTCCTGATTTCATAATCCTGGACAGGGTTTTTGGAGTTTAGGACAAGATTATTATATTGTATAGTGTGTTTTTATAGTCTATAGTGTGAAGCCAGTTTAAAGAAGATTATCTGTGACACGTCCAGTTTAACAGCCCATTTGCGTCTCTGTAGAGACGTCTGAAGGACTCTTCATGGCAGGAGGGGAATAGATTATGTTTTATTATTTCTCAGATCACGCCTGAGGATGTTTGTTCGTAGCATTTGATTGTTTCGTAAAAGAGGATCAGTGTAATAGAGAGTTCACAATGAAACATATGTTGACAGATAAAGCAGCCAACTGCATTGGATCTGAGAGCAGAAGCATCGCAAGCCTTAAGTAAAACCACAGTTTAAGATGCAATCATAAATCAACTGAATGAGTTTACTGCTCGATTTTAGATCGAAAGATCAGAACTCACCCATAGACCCTCCTCTGAGAGAAATCAGGAAAGCGGTCAAAAGTGATATTATAAATAGGTGTACATCATAAATGTAGTCTGATCGACCAAAATGCATCTTAAAACTAAACAAGACCTTTGCATATGTGAGCACCTTTGACGCAGAGCAGAGCTTTGTAGGAGAAATTACAGATGTGCACATGTGCACATATTTCTATTCATCTAGTTATTTTGCATAAACTCAAACTATGTTGTAACTAGAATCAAAAATAGGGCTGTCAAACTGATTAATCACGATTAATCGCATCCAAAATAAATGTTTGTGCTTACATAATATGTGTTTACTATGTATATTATGGGTATATTGCCTATATATACACATATTCAAAATATTTACATATATACATATACATATTTATACATGATTTATATAGAAATATATATTACATTTATTTCTTAAATATATATACTGTACATGTATGTCTGTTTATATATACATAAAAATATCCACAGTAAACACATAAAAACAACGTGATTTATTGATTTGTCAGCCCTTAATTATAATTAACCAATGGATTTGAGTATTATGCAGAACTTTTGAGCTGTTCTTATATTAAATACACTTTATACTGTATAATACACTGCTGCAGTCAAGTGGTCATATGCAGAAGTGCAGTTCTCATGTCAGAAATACAGACAAAAGTGTTGTCTTCATTTATACAATGTTTTAACATCTACATCTCATTAGCCACAAACCGAGGCAAAGAAAACTATTCGAAAATCTATCAATCAATAAAAATAATGATTTATAAAATCATATAGCACACGTTGACAGCTCCTGTGATCCTGAAAGGGAAAACAGATTAAAGTCAACTTTTTGTCAAGATTACATAAGCTTAAAAAAAAATAAATAGCTTGCTCTGTCTGACATTTGTTCATTTGGTTGACAAAGAATACAGAGAAAGAGACATTTGAAAACCTCTTTTTGTCTCTTTAATGAGTTTTCAGTCTCATGATCGTGTGAATCCTCACAAAGCATCTTTTGTTGGCTTGTTTGATGTCATGATGGTGCAAGGAGCGAAGCGACTCAGCAGCGTTTCTTTACTCGGAGGCAGAAATAAACATCCTTCTTCTACACAGTGAGTATTCTGGAAGTCTTGCTTTGTTTAGTCATAATTTATATATCATTGAAGCAATCATTTCAACTTAGATGCATAATGATACTAAATGTTACAGTGTAGTTATAGTAGTAGTAATGATAATAATGATTATATTATATATTATGTTATTATATAGCTATGCCACTCCAGTGTTATTTTAATATAACTGAGATATTAGTTTTTATAAATATTTTTAATTATAGTTTTAATTTTTGTAATTTTGTTTTCATTGACATTTAGTTTCAATTTGTAGTGTTGTCTTTTTTTGTCTGTAAGGATCTATTTGTTAAGTATATTTAATGCATTAACTAACATTAACAATGAGCTATACGCAGTTACAGTATTTATTAATCTTTGTTAACATTAGTTAATAAAACACAACTGTTCGTTGTAAGTCCATGTTAGCTCAGGTCCAACATTAATAGATACTTTCGATTTTAATAATGTATTAGTAAATGTTGGAATCAACATTAATTAAGATCAACAAATGCTTTATAAGTATTTTCGTTGTTAGCATTTGTTAACAAATGGAACCTTATTGTAAAATGCCACCAATTGTTTTTTCTTCATTTCAATTGCAGCTTTAGTTATTTTTAAGTACCATTATAGTATTTAATTCGCACAGTGGTTTTTATGTATTTTTTTTCTAATGTATTTGCATTATGACCAATGAACAATTTTACTTCTAGAACCAAATTTACTTTGCAAAATATTACTTGTTTTCAATTTAAAACCAGTATAAATTATGTATGATTAAACGGTACATTACAAATATACGTACACATGTATGTATGCCTATGTTTTATGTCATTGTTCCGTTTCCTTCAGACCTGCAGCAAGATGTTGGTGCCCGTGGCTCTGTTTTTCTCTCTGCTCTCTCTGAATCCAGCAGCTACAGAAGGTACTTCGAATCAGGCTACAGTAGGAGTTCGTGCTTTTTTGTGTTTGTTACAGTATTTTATTTTGTCTTACAGTGGGTCTTGCTGGTAAAGTGCTTCTGTTCCCGTACGAGACTGATTTCAGCTATGTTCATCTCACACCTAAGAAGCCACTGGGCCTTACAGCGTTCACGCTCTGCATGCGCGTCGCGACGGAGCTCCAGGGCGAGCGGCAGATCATTCTCTTCGCCTACCGGACGCCCGACTTCGACGAGCTAAACGTGTGGAGAGAGAAAGACGGTCGTGTGTCCTTCTACCTCAGTGGTGACGGGGCGTTCTTCCACCTGCCTCCTCTCTCCACCTTCCGGACTCACCTGTGCCTCACCTGGACCTCGCGCACCGGACTCACGGCCTTCTGGGTGGATGGGCACCGCAGCGCGTTCCAGCTGTATAAACCGGGTCACAGCATCCACCCGCAGGGCACCGCTCTTCTCGGCCAGGACCCTGATAAACACCTGGGGGACTTCGAAGCGATGCAGAGTTTCGCCGGAGAGCTCACGGACCTGAATATGTGGGACTACGTCCTCACCGGAAACCAGATTAAAGCGCTGTATCTGAACCACGCGCAGCGCGTGCCGAGAGGAAACGTGTTTGACTGGAACACCATCGAATATGAGATTAAAGGAAACGTGCTAGTTGTGCAAGATGATTAAAATATTCAGTCCCGTACAACGATTTCTGTTAATTTGCTATCGTTTTTTTTTTTTTCATATAATATTCTGTTTAATTGGAAAAATGACAACAGCGTAAGTCCCAGACGTGCCACTTCCTGGGGAAACGCTATGCAAAGGATTTATAAATTGCCTAAAATGTTGGTTATTTGGTTTGTGATGATCGATCGTTGCATGACATCAAAGTACCGCGAGAGCTAGAGAGCAGAGCAGACGGCTCCATGCTTTCGAATCCTCTCGCGATACTTTGATGTCATACAGCGATCGGTCGATCAGCGCAGCGCAAACCAACACCCGGTTATTTTATAGTTAATTTAGAAATCCTGTGAAGAACGTGTCCCCGGGAAGTGGCAAAAAGTAAACATGCTAATATTTTTGCATCACAAAATAGATTTTTTTTTTTTTTTTGGGGGGGGGAGGGGGGGGGGGGATAATCGATGGTTGATAAATCTTTTTTAAAAGTGAAATAAATTATTGATCAGTCATACGCCCGGCGCAATGCGACGCAAGGCGCAGCGCAAGTATGAGTCTGGCCCAATGTTTTTTCTTTGTTATTTAAAGACGCGTTCTGTCTTTGCGATTGTCAAATTCCGCTGTGCAAATAGCAAATCCTTCTTTGCACGAGCACAACTGGCTCTTAAAGGGAATGGAAGTTGAGACTCTCATTGGTTTATTGCACGTTACGCACAAAAAAACACCCATTACTCATTAAGAGAATAGGGACAACCCGTTTACACCATTTGCCCGGGCGCGTTAACCGTCGTTAAAATATCAAAAGTGGATTCGCACGTCCGACGTGCGCTTTACACTTTGCATTTAGATCGTTAAAATAGGGCCCTATTTTAACGATCTAAAAAATAAATAAAAAATAAAATAAAATAAACAATAAAAATAAATAAATAAACATTGTTACTACACTTTTACTATAGTAAAACCATGGTTAATTTAAGTGCACTGTACTAACAGTAATAGCCTATTTGTGTCACAGTAAAAGTTTTCATTAGGCTAATCTTTACTTTCTCAAATAACTGACACTTACTAAATTTTATGATTCGATTTATGTATCTGCTGACAACTTAAACTTAATGTAACAATGTGTCTGTATTTAAAAACAGTGATGTAATAAATTATATATTTGTCGATGTGAGTTTCGGCTGCACTTTCTCCATGTGGCCACAAGAGAGCAGCACCACACCAATTCTGAATCACGTGTCACATATTCAATAACAGTTCAATTAATAGGACTGCATCCATTTTAATTTTAAACTAGGCAGTAAGCTATTTTATTTCAACGTGCAAGACTGATACATTAGCTACATAGGTAAATAACGAAGTAGCTATAACAAGTGTATTAAGTAATATATTACAAATAGCAAACGTAACAAACAGGCTATAGCTATATTCTGCAATATCAAGCAGCATAATCGGCTTTTTTTGCACAGGAAATATAACTGAAAGCGAATGAAACCGGAAAGCCTCACACATAGCCTGCTTCTTGATATGGTCGACTGTAAATTTTTAAATATGAGAACTTTATTAATGTCACTAGGCCTATTTAATATGCAGGACACAAATGGGTGAAACTTTGGGGCAAAACTAAATAACAGCCTTTGCTCATTGAGAATCTTATCATGAACTTTAAAAACAGCTGCGTGACTCTGAGGCAACGCTGAGATCTGCTTTATTTTGAATGTCTGTTGCCAGGGTTTAAATAATGATGTGTTGAAACATGATTGATTATACACCGAGATGTTATTTCCATTCATTACACATTAGCTACAGAACCGGATGAATTTAGATTACGCTTTGACAGTCATTCCGGTGGGTTGAACATCTCAGCCTTTACTCTTTACTTTGAGTATTTTTGTTCCAAGTTAAACAGGCTTGTAGATGTGAGGAGTTTTTTCTGCACACTTTTTTCCTTCTAATTATATTTCATGATGACGGCTATAAAATAATGGTAATTTGTGCTGTTCTGGCCCAAAATATATTTTGAATAAATTATAAATATATAATTTATTTTATATATATATATATATATATATATATATATATATATATATATATATATATATATATATATATATATATATATATATATATTATTTATTCATTATTTTTTATTTTTATTCAAATCCATTATATGTTCACATAGAGTCATAGACAACAAATAAAGTTATTTTTTTAAATGGGACATATTTGAACATATTTTCTTGGAGTGCAAAATATATTTTGAAACAGTTTTTTTTTACTTTAAAAAAAATATATATATACATATAAATAAATAAATAAATATATATATGTGTGTGTGTGTGTTTGTAATTAATAGATTTTTTTTAAATACAAAAAAGCCCCAAAATATTTTTTGGAGGGAAATATATTTACACAAATATATCTTGAAACATGTTTTAGAAAACATATTTGTTTTTCTTTTTTATTATTTAGAAAATGTATTATTATATATTTCGATTTTTTTTTTTTTGCCATATGATTCAGATGTCTCACATATTCACAGAAAAATATCTCACTTCCGCATTACAAAATAAGGTGGATATCACGGCACAAGTTGAATCATTGAATCAATATGTGAATGATATATATTTTAAATAAAAATAATAATATTAATGAGAATTTTAAAAAACACACTATATTAATCCACAGTCCTATTCCAAAATCTCAATTTGCCTTGAACAAAAATTCATATTGCCTCTCATGTAAAAAATTTTATTAAATGCAAAACATCATACATTTTTGTCATGATTAACTCTGAGTCACTGGTAGCTGTGTGTATAAACTGAGCACAGATTAAGAGAGTGAGATGTGGCACATCTTACCCCACTGAAGAAGGCCAGGCCGCTGATCTTCTGTGAGTCTCAGAGTGAAGGAGTCTGACGGAGCCAGGGATGTAGGTCAGGTTACACTCTGTGACGAATATCATAGAGAAGAGTAGATACTTCCACTATCTCCACATGTGGGATTGATTTTATTCTGTGGAAGACATATCTGTGGAAGGAATATCCAGAGAGCTGTTTATAATAATGGGGCTTGGGATGTAGAAGCCATACTTCTACAGATTACAAAGATATGAAGCCATACTACATTGAGTTTAAACCAGTTAACAAGCAGTCTTATTTCTGTAATGTAAAGGGTTTTAGAAAGAGCAGTTTTGGACAGTCTTGAAAACATTTTTAAAACAAACAAACAAACAAACAAAATGAAAGTTAAGCAAATCTCTGGGGTTTTGTGAGGTGGTGCAAAGATAGTCATTAAATCATAAAAGGTTTATAGTTAATTAATACTAAAACCACAAAGATAATTGAAATAAAATAAACTTTTATATAAAAAAAAATTGTTTAAATTCTTAAACCTATTTCATCTAGTTACTTTGTATGTATGTATATATACATGAAACAAAAACTAATAAAAATGACAAAAATGCAAAAACAAAAAATTTATAATATTAATAATCAAAATCTAGGTGATCCTAATATAACAGCTTTACGCACAGAAATTAAGTTCAATAAGTGTTAATATGTTGCAAAATTCATCAATTATGACATATATTCAATTCTGCTGTAAAGAAGAAATGTATTTATTGATAGAAATCAATAATGTCAATTCTGTTTAATAACATTACCAGGGTCGCAAAGTTAAAAAATCAATTATAAAATCTAAATATTAATATTTTATTGACTTACTTGGATGTCATATGACCGTTAACCAATAAATAATAATGACAATAATAATAATAACCAATAATAATGTTAAATTACTGACATAACTTAAAATCTCAGAGGGGTTTGACTGACACAAAAGTTTGAGAATCTAATATTAAAGTTGACAAATTGTGCATATTCATTCATAAATTATTAATAAAAGCCAATCATTATTGCATTTTTTTATTTGAATTTGAAAAAGCATGGCAGAATTCACATGTGTATTATATAGGTTATTGTATTTTACACACATAATGTAGTAAACATACGTGTCTTCTGAGGATGAGCGACAGACAGAGGGAGGAGTGGGGGTTATTCTGGGCATGTGTCTGCGTGTATGTGCTGGTAAAAACTTTTCCACATGACGGACGAGAGGCGGCGCGGGGCAGGCCGCTGGGGCAGACAGCAGGAGCGTGTGTGTGTGTGTGTGTGTGAGACAGCAGGACAACATTCTGGACCCCTTCAAGCAACTCCAAATAGATTTCAAGGCAAAAGATATTTGCATAAGTAAGACAGGGCTAAAAGCCATGGTGGAGTGTGACTCGTGTTCACTGAACAGATGGAGATCTCTCTGGGCTCTCCTGCAGAAATTACAACTTATTAGAACATCAGTGTGTGTGTGTGTGTGTGTGTGTCCTGAAAAACCCGACCACATAAGATACGCAAACTGGAGTTGAGTTGTCATTTGTTAACATTAGCTGACATGAACTAACAATGAGTAATATGATTTTACAGCATTTGTTAATCTGTAGTAATGTTAGTTAATAAAATTGTTAAAGTGCATTAACTCATGTTAATGAATCATTTCATTTAAAAAAAGTATTAATAAATGCATTAATATATGCTGAAAGAAACAAAGAGAAATACATGCTGTAAAATAGTTAAAGAGCTCACATGATGCGATTTTAAGTTTTCCTTTCTCTTTGGAGTGTTACAAGCTGTTCGTGAATAGATAAGATCCCTAAAGTACCGAAGACTAAAGTCTCAAACCCAAAGAGATATTCTTTATAAAGTTCAGAGTCGTCCACATCCCCCTAAACGCCTCATTTTAACATGTCTACGTCAAGTTGTGGAGTCACTGTGTGTTTCATTGTGAAAGCAAAACTACTTTGTTTGGTCTTCCAAAAGATGACACAATTAGAAATCAGTGTTTACTGTATTTTTCGGACTATAAGTCGCACCAGAGTATAAGTCGCATCAGTCTAAAAATATGTTATAACGAGGAAAAAAACGAATATTATATGCACTGGACTATAAATCGCATTTATTTAGAACCAAGAACCAAGAGAAATCATTACCGTCTACAGCCACGAGAGGGCGCTCTATGCTGCTCAGTGTAGACTACAGGAGAACTGAGCAGCATAGAGCGCCCTCTGGCGGCTGGAGACGGTAATGTTTTCTCTTGGTTCATTTCTCTTAGTTAATTTCTCTTGGTTCATGTCAAATTTATTTTGATAAATAAGTCGCACCTGACTGTAAGTCGCAGGACCAGCCAAACTATGAAAAAAAGTGCGACTTATAGTCCGGAAAATACGCAAAGTTGTATTCACAACACTGTTCCAGAACAGTTCAACCCAAATATCTAGATATGTGCATCATATTTGATGGAGGACTGTTTCCTGATTCTGGGAGAGAAGACTACAATGCCAGAGCTTCTGACTCACAGTCTGTGAGAAGGTTTACATATGTAAAGGATTGACCACTGATGATTCAAACACAAGTTTTGAGCAGTGTATCGCTTGCGTTTCTCTGATCACAAATGCAGACATGGTTTTATGTTTACGCTGCATGAAAGACAATATAAGCCATTATAATCTGAAATTATGTCCCCACTGGACGCGTTTCAGAAGGCGGGGCATAGAGGAGATACAAAAGTTTTGAGGTTAGTAAGATTTTTTTATAAAGAGGGCTCTTTTACTCACCAAGGCTGCAACTCATTAAAAATACAGTACAAACAGTAATAATGTGAAATATTATTACAATTAAAAAAAAACTATTTTTCTATTTTAAGATATTTAAAAACATAATTTACTTCTGATGCAAAGCAGAAATCTCAGCGTCATTACTCCAGGCTTCAGTCCTTATTTTTATCAACACCAAAAACAGATGTGTTCATATTTTTGCATATAGTTCATCATTTTTATATATTTTTCTAAGATTTCCAGGTATGAATGTCTAAAATGTACTGATATTTGCAGGTTTTCCCAGTCATGGAAAATATCATTAAATTATAAAACATGACACTGAAAATACTTGAAAATTAACTATTATTAACTATTATGAATTAACTAACTAATAAATAAATTGGAATTTTGGGAAATGATTTGAATTCCAATTATGATTTAATGATGCTGACATAAAAATGTTCTTTCAATATATTTTATAATGCATTTCATAATGTGTTAATAAAATAAAAATGAACTGAAATATACAAATTTAAATATATATAAAAAAAAACGGTTTTTTTTTTATAAATATAAATAAATAAACAATAAACTAAAATATGAATCAAATATACCATTAAATAAAAATGAGTTATCAGGGAGGATAAAGTGGGGAAAAAGCATTATAAATGTAGTTAATATAACTTTTGCACCTTTGTTAGGAAGCCCTTGCTCTTGTCACAAAACAAACTTGAACCAGCAGTGTCTGAAATCAGTCTGATGTTTCCTCCAGGAACAAATATGAACATGTATTTTTAAGGGTGATGAAGTGATGACAGTCATTTTGTTTTTGGTGAACTATTGCTAAAAAGCCATAAGAATGGACACAACAAAAAATGTCGCAATCCAGATTCAAGCTTGCGTCGCCTGTGTAATCACCGTGACTCAACATTTGAGAGCAGACGAGCTACAGAGAGTCAGAGGAACTTCACAGGGTCTGATGAGCTACTTCACTGCACATGCAGTAATTACAACGAAGGAACCAAGTATGTTTAAAAAAAAGACATTTCTCTGTCTCTGTCTGTCTCTCTCTCTGCAGTGCGATGTTGCTTCCCTCTAGGCAAAATGAAAAATTCACCACTGGGCCCCATTAGAGTCAAACCGGATCAGGACAAAAGGAGCAGCACTAACACACACACACACACACACACACACTCAGCAACGCAAATGTAGAATTTAAAACTGTACGATCTCCGTCTGAGCGTCGTATGTGATGCTCCTCATTCACTAGACTTCTCTCCTCACAGCTTCAGTGTCATACGTGAGCTTTCAGAGGTGTGTGAAGACTCATGACAGTCACGACCAGCATCTGAAACACACTGCAGAGCTACCCATCAAGATACTAACAGAGAATAATACATTTAATGACTACACGAATCTTATGGAGGCAGTATCAGTTAAAAACTAGGAAACTGTATAACTGATTTTTAAAAAGAGAGCAGCACATGAACAAGGAGAACTGCAATAGAGTCAAAGTACTAAAAAGATCCTAAAACAATGGATTTTGAATAAACAAACCAAAAATCATTAACTACTGAATTTCTACTGAAAGCATAAAGATTGCCTTGACAGGTCTGAACGTCAGTTTGAAAAAAATACACAGATATTATTTAGTGATGAAAAAACTGTCAATATTTAAATATTCATAGAAGTGTACATTTCATGTCTGCTAATAATAAAATTAAATATATATATATATATATATATATATATATATATATATATATATATATATATATATATATATATATATATATATATATATATATATAATTAAAAATAATAAATGAATGAAAAATACTGAAAGTGAAGAGATTAAAAATATATAAATATAAAAATATTATATACTTAAATTACAACAAAACAAAAATAAAATAGAAAATATACATAATAAAATAAATAAATATGCTGAAATTACAACATAGCAATAAAGTAAAATAGAATATAAAATAAAATAAAAATAAGTAAATGAAATATCTAAAAATTATAACTATAAAAAATATATATAATTAAATACAGTAAGAATAACAAAGCAACAAAACATATATAAATAAATAGATAAAATTTGCTAAAATTACAACAAAATAACACTGTATATACATATATATAATTAAAAATTAATACATAAATGAAATATATTAAAAATAAAAACAAAACAACAAAAAACAGAAAAAAATAAATATTTACATATAATAAATTAATGAAATATAAAAATAACTAAAAATAACAAAACAACAGAATAAAATAGAAAATGTGAAAATATGTATGATTAAATAAAACAATAAATAAATTAAATATACAAAAATATACAAAAACTATTTTAAAAAATGAAATACAAATACTAAGTAACTGAAATATAATTAATAATAATAAAAAAAATGAAACAGAAGATGCGTTCAACACTGAACCGGACTGAAAGCATCCAGCCAAACACAGAAGACAGAGGGAATCAGCCGCGTGCCTTTGAGCGCTGAATTCCCCTGCCGTCGCCCCTAGATGATTTCAGAGGTGTCGTCACTCACCATTATGAACATATGCAAGCTGCCAGTGAACGAGAGAGAGAGAGAGAGAGAGAGACTGGGGGCCATACAGAGAGAGAGAGAATGAGATGATTAAAAATCACATGTAGAGAGATTATTCACAGTGGGAATGTTTTGGCTTAATATGCCTCATGGCTAAGAGATGGGCACACAAACACACACATGCAGGCATATGCAAATATAAGTACGACTCATATGAACACACAAAAACATGCTTAAGTGCTAAAGGAAATGCATAAATAATGAACACAGCAAAAGCTGCACAAAGACAGACCTTATAAGACGAAGTCAAAGGTTAATCTGTCAGTCAGAACATCAAACAAACTACAGACCCTCAAATTAATACTCAGATTTTTCTGAATTTATCTGACAGATTTATGAGTTACTTTCACACTACGAAAATCACTATTAGTGTAGTACTAACAATATTAACAGTGTATTAACATCAAATCATAACTAGTGGCTGTAAAGGACTTCTGGGACAGTTCTATTAGATGCACATCAACTTTCATAAATTGTTTATAAATCAGGTTACATATGATAATATAAACCATTTTAATTTGCAAACAAAAAAAAATTAAAACAAATAAAAATTACAACATATTTAAAATATATTATAGGTTATTTTTTATGTTTTTTTTAACTTGATACACAATACCTAATAAAAATGATTATATTATATTATATTATATTATGTAAACGATAATATTAAAATATTACTAATGTTAAGAATTTATCTATTATTATATATTATCTATTATTATATAATATTATTTTAATTTATAAAGTAATTTATAAAATTCTAAATAATAATAGTAATAAATAATAATTAAAAAGTAATAAATGCATGTATAAAATACAAAAAATATAAACATTATTATATTATATTGTAAACATTTATATTATATTATATTATATTATATTATATTATATTATATTATATTATATTATATTATATTATTATAAACAATAATATTAAATTATTATTAAGAGTCTTGAACTAGACATTTTACTAGAAGTTTACTTCCGAGGACTGAATAAAGATATTACAAATAATTATTATATCACATTATATCATATGATAAACATTACATTTTTTTAGAATATTAATTCAGTTTTGAATAATGTTTGAAAGCTATAAAAAACACCACTAGAGATAATAATAATATATCACACACATTTATAAACTCTTCTGACCATAAAAAGATGTGGTTGTGCTGAATCTCTTGTTGTCTGTATGTGTATCACATCTGTCGACAGCATATGTAATAATATGTTTTAATATGTTAATTCATCATTTTCATGATTTTATCAGGAGGCGTGGGACTGCAATCTATAAAAACAAACTAAAAACCTTTCATTTTTACTTCTGTAGTCATTTTACCAGAAGCCATCATCACTAAGAGGTCCTCAGCTAAAGTCACAGCGAACACACACACACACACACACACACACACACAGCAGTACTTGGTGCCAGTAGGCAGGGACTTGCCTGAAAGATTGAAAGCAATTAAAACTATCATCTGCAATGGCTTTAGGCTGGCCTGTGGCTGCAAGCAAGAGCTGCCAAACTCCATCAGACTCTCAGAGAGAGCGAGAGAGAGACAATAGCTGGAGTCAGAGAGAGAGAGAGAGAGAGAGAGGAGGAGATTTCTCTCTTAACACTAGATGGCCACCAACACTAGACAGATGCAGCACAGCAGCTGGATGTTTCAGACACAAACTACATTTATAGTTACAGCGCTGTGTATCTGAACAACTAAGAGCCTTTTACCAACTAATTTAATCTATGATAAAAATAATAATGATTCAGACAGCTTAACTTCAGCTTAACTAACACTTTCAATTCCCCGTCATTCAGACGCTCTTTTCTGTACCAATACGAAAAATATTATTCTGAATCTAAATCAATATATATATTTCTACAAACTCAAGTGTAAATCTAACTCCAATTAGTCCATTTGCTGTAAGCTGTTTTGATGAAAGAATTATTCTGAAACATCATCAACCGAGGTGAAACTGTATTGTTTATGCTCATTAACCTGCTGGTTTTAATCATCATGCATTCTCTGGATCATAACACACTTGATTCTAGCTCTGGTTTAGAATTTTTCACTGGTTCTAATTGCAATTCTATTATTATAGATTTAAGACTAAATTCGATGATGTTAGATACTCATATTGAAAATAAAATATTAAAATAAAACAAATATTAAGCATTAAATATAAAAATACAAATAAAATAAATAAAAAATAAAATAAAAACAAAATCATACGATACAAATAATACAATACAATAGTAATGATAAAAAATGAAAGAGAGTAAAAATTGAATCTAATGATTAAATTAAAAATTAAACAAAATACAAATACAAAATGCAAACATAGTGATTAAAATACAATTAAATATGCAAATAATAATTATAATTATAATTATAAATAATACAATGAAATACTATATAATAATATAAAATAATAAAAAAATGAAATGAATAAAACAAAACTTGAGATGACTGAACATGAAACCAAACTGGATCCATGCAGCACATTTTTTATATAAGGCCATGTGCCTCTGTATTCTGAGTCTAATTTGGATTCTGCTTCTGGTTCTGAAACTAATTCTAGTTTTAATTCTAATTCTATAGTGTCTTCATCTTGCTCTCCTTGTTCTTTTCTTCTGCCCTCAGCTGTCACAGTAACTCAGCGTCTACATTATCTCTGCTGATTCCTCCCTGCCTCTCTCTCTCCTTTCCTCTTTGTGACAGTCAGAGTTGTTCAGAGTGACAGGTTGATATCAGAGTCCTAATCGCTGTCCGTGCCACCAGCCCAGGACCAGTCGACCCAGCCCTCGGGTGCCAGAACCCATCACTGTACCACACACACGCACACACAGGCCCCTGCGGTGCCGAGCCACATCACTGTCCCCGTATCCTGCAGCCACCGGGGCCGAGACAGGAACACGAGCCCGTGCACTAGGTACACACACACACCGGCACGCACACATACGAGTGTCATAAACCATCACGACTCACAGAAACACAGACACATATACATTACAACGCAGTGCCAGTTAGGAAGGGTCCCGCGGTGCCACGCCACATCACTGTCTACATCTATACTGGCATCCAGGGGTCAGACAGGAGGATACTGCATCCACACACACACACACACACACACACAGTCTTTGGGTGATTTAAATAATGACTATGTCTAATGATAATGTCTATTTAGATCAACACAAAGGAGGAGATCTTACTCTTAAAATATTTTGCAGCTTGATGACATGTAAGAAGCTTAATAAACATCTTTCTGGAGCAGGTCATCTCTATACTGAAGGTGAAGCCATGTCTGGGTTTCATGTCATTTACATTCAAAATATGCATTATAAGCAACTGATGCATCCCACGGGAATTAAACCCAAGACTCTGACATGCTCTGTTGTTGGAGATACAGGAATGCTTTGTTTTTTCAGGACAAAATAGATTATAAATTAGAGAAAATAGATCAATTTTAATTCTGCAATTAATTACTCACCAATGGGTTGTTGTTCCAAACCCATAAGACCTTCGTTCATCTTCGGAAAAACACATATTAAGATATTTATGATGAAATCCAAGAGTTTTGTGACTCTATATAGACAACAGCACAACTGAAATATTCCTTTAGTGAAAATTGTATCTTTTATTTAGTAAGGATGTATTAATTTGATCAAAAGCGACAAAAGTAACAAAATATTTTTTATTTACAATGATGTCCTTTTTAACATTATATTTAATCAAATTATTACTGTTTATTGAGCAACTGTTTTCAACATTCATAATAAGCAAAGCAAATAATTAAGCAAATCAGCATATAAGAGTGATTTCTGAAGGATCATGTGACACTGAAGACTGGAGGAATGATGCTGGAAATTCACAGGAATCAATTATATTACAAAGTATATTTTTATAATAATTGGAGTAATTCTAAACAAATAAATGAGGCCAATGCATAAAATACGTCTTTCAAAAACATTCAAACATTTGAGTATGTACATAACACCTATTACTATTCTGTTTGATCAAAAGCCATGTATAACAATATCTGAATGTCTCTGCATAAGACAACAAAAAAATCAAAGCAGGTGTCTGTAACTCCTCGTATTCGGGTTTTATCCTCTTGATTAGCATAATTGTTCTTCATTTCTTACGAAGTCTCAGTGAGTTTGAGCTGGTGTTCTGGTGATTCAGTTCACACAGGTGTCCAGCAGAAGAAAATCACACAAACTATCAGCACCATCCACTGACAACAAACAAACACACACACACAACGCCGGCTACATTTTTAACACTACATATTTTGATTTAGCACTCTAACTTCTTTTCGTCAAACATTTCACCTTCAACAGCTTCGTGTTTGATATCTAATTCAATGACATTCATACATTTTTAAGCACGTCTAAAGTGTCCAAATACTTCTGGGGCTGCTGTGTGGAGACAGAGAGGCAGAGAGATGCGCTCTTGGGCTGGTGAATTATTAAGGATTACTAATATGTCCTAAAATGTCTCTTTTCCCCGTCCATTAACAACCTGTCACATCTATTCCGTCTGAAACACACAGGATAAAGGTCAGAAAGGTCATGCCTGCGTCCACCTGGTGGATGGAGTTATAGTGCATCTCGAAATGTGTGGAGGTTTAGACTCTTCTAGAGTTTCGGAGTTTCTCTCTGCTTTTCTTTCTGTTTTTTTTTATTTTCTGCTGTATGTCTCTCTCTCTCTCTCTCGCTATTTCTCTCGCTTGGCTTCGCGCCTGCCGGTCTATCTCCACAGCCGAGCTGGTCGTTGCCGCAAGCGACGAGAAGCTGTCGTTTCTTGTTAACATCTTTGCGGTGACCATGTTCCTTGATTAGAGCTAGTGTGTGTGTGTGTGTGTGTGTGTGTGTGTGTGTGTGTGTGTGTGGAGGGGGGTGTTAGTGATGGAGCTCCTCTGCCCCCACCCTCACCCCCTCAAACACAACCCCCAGAGCTAGTCTTAAAGATCAGTGATTTGGTCAATTGGCCTGGCACATCCTATAGCACTCAAACCCTGTGACACGCCGGCAGACCAGTCACTCACAGACGGTCACGGGCCGCCCGCGCAGCATGTGTGGAGCTGCAAGTCACGCTTTCTCAGAGCACGTACAGAGCGAGGGACAAAGACTCCACATAAAGACCATAGATAGAATGAAAGGACAACAGACAGACAGACAGATACAGTAGGTATGCATATAGATAGATAGGTGTGGGCTAATATTTACTGCTCTGTGTGTTTGCTCTGTATCTGACTCCACGTTGGGTTTTATTCCAACAGTCCGTTTTCAGGAAGACATGTAGCAGAATCACTGGGTGTGATGTCATATCCTGTCTGTTATACTCAGTCAACATTAGCTTTGTCCTCCATGCAGATACATGTAGGTGAAGTAGCCCTGGTCTTTTCAGAGCTATTTTCTAGTAGTTAGCATGTGTGTCTTTGTCATGCTGAGTTGTGGTGCTCATGAGGGATACACGCAGGTTTAAAGCTGCAGAAGGTAACTTTTGTAAAAATGTATTTTTTACATATTTGTTAAACCTGTCATTATGTCCTGACAGAAGAATAAGAGACAGATAATCTGTGAAAAAATCAAGCTCCTCTGGCTCCTCCCAGTGTCCTATTGCCATTTGCAGAAACTCCATCGCTCCCGTTAAGAATCAACCAATCAGAGCTGCCGTCCGTAACTTTGTTTGTGTTCAAAATGTAGAAAAATGTATATAATTTTCCAAACCGTGTTTTTAGCTTGTCCTGAATCACTAGGGTGCACCTATAATAAGTGTTTATATTCGGACTATTTTAGATTGCTTCGGGGAGACCGCGGCGGAGTAACCCAGTACCTTTGTGATTCTTCATAGACATAAACAGAGAGAAGTAGTTCCGGCTACGATGTTCTTCCGCAAGACGCAAGCAGTTCTGTTTATTAACCGCTAGAGCATCAAAAGTTACCGACTGCAGCTTTAAATCCAGACTGCTCTGTGTCCCACCAATCTAGTTTTTGTGCTTCATATGTAAAATAGAATT
The DNA here is from genome assembly GCF_003368295.1 of Carassius auratus. Classification (NCBI taxonomy): domain Eukaryota; kingdom Metazoa; phylum Chordata; class Actinopteri; order Cypriniformes; family Cyprinidae; genus Carassius; species Carassius auratus. The sequence goes on from NC_039266.1 coordinate 2,720,213, forward strand.
GAACTCTCTAATGAAGACTGCTAATATAGGAGTAGGGAAATTCTCAGGGAATGATAAATAACTTTTAAAATACAGAATTTATTTATAATATCAGTCAATTTGTATGTCCCAATTACAACCATCAAATTTAAATGGGTTATGTAGAATAAACTGAATCAAATTTGCAAATTTGGCTTTTAGTAAAAATGTAAATATACGTTGTAGATAAGATTGTTAAAAGCAAAATACATTTGCACTGAATTGAATTTTTTCCTGTATTTTCTCTTTAGCACTGTTTACTGACAATTCCTCCGGTAAAATGATTTTTACATCATATTTAAGACAATAAGTCATTTTTATCCACTTATTTACTGTAATGATCAATTATTTTTCTTTGCACAAAGTACAAAAATATTGTAAAAATTACAAATAAATAAATCTTCTAAATCTTTTGGACACAAATTGGCCAGGTTTGGGTAAGAATGACCTACCAGAACGAAGTAAATCATAGATTTGTATATATTCTGTAAAACAATGACACAGACACAATGCAGGCCAGATTCAAACCTGCGTACCCCACACAAGCACCACAGCTCAACATGAAAAGATCTGCACTAACCAATGGCTGCACTGCATCGGAGGCATTATAGCTGTTAGAAAGCAAAAAGGCCTTTTAAACAATCAGTAAATTGGCTCAGCTTTTGATAAATATTATGTTCAATACATCAATACAATCAATACAATACAGTAAGATGCATGAAGATACAGAAAAAAGAATTGAACAGCAAACTGGCAAAAGGCGAACAGAAAAAGGGCAAAGGGAAAAGATAAAGAGAGGCCAACTGAGAAACACAGACAGAAGAGGAAGAGAGTAACAGACAGAGAGAGACAGAGTGAGTAATACTGCAGCATGGCTTCCCTCTAGCTATAGCTTCTTGACTTGTTTATGTACGGCAGAGAGAGGGGTGAACATATGGTGTACTAAAGCGTGGACTTGTCTTCCCCACACCCACAGGGGGTCTGTCTCACTGTATAACTCACGCATGAGCAGACAGGACAGGGCGCTGTTTCCTGCGTCTCTGTGGCCTGATTATCTCTGCTGCGTACTGCATTTTGTTTGATTCGTTTATCCAAACTCGCCTTTTCTTGATTTAGGAAAAAACTCTTATACATCACAAAATATAACTAGAATAGTTACCTTGTATTATTTCAAAGCTAGGCTTGAATCACTTGAACACTGTGCAACCACCAGTTAGAGACCTACTCATGCAAACAAGAAAAATATCATTTTTAATATTATTGCAAAGCAAAAAAAAATACTTGCATATTCACTTACGCAGCAAAATTTCATATAATTATTTATCTTTTTTTTTATTAAGTTAATATGCAATGTTGTTAATGTTTATTTTATCGTTTGCATAATGCATACCAATTTATTTCACCAGTTTAGTTCTCACTCTAAGTTAAAAGTTGCAATGCATTAGAAATCAATAAATAATCACTTTAAGACTGCTTGAAACTTCTTTCATTTAAACAGATTTTTTTCTGAATGTCTGCAATATTTAAAATGTTTACAGGAAGCAACATTATGCTATAGTTTTGGCCTGGTTTTCAAAGCCATCATCACACAAATCTACAAAAAAGAAATCCCAGAATGCATTGCACCAAGCTCAATTAAATTAGTATGGATACAAAAAAATATTATTAATAATGGTTATATATTAGTATATAATAATAAACAAATACATGTTAATATTTAATTATTAATACATAATATTTATGTATAATAAATAAATAAAAATATTCAAATAGAAAAATATCAATATTAAATGTTATTAAACATCATAATAAATAACATTTATAAACCAAGATGATTTTACATAAGCAAAATTGAGTGAGATAATATGACTTAAATAAATAAATATAATTTCATTAAAATCTGAAAAAGATATAAACATAAATATTTGTCTTTCAGTAAAATATCACATTAAATATCATAAACCATGATACATTTACAGTAAAACTGCATAGGATAATACAAGGTAATTTCAGAGAATAAATATGTTTGACATTTCTATTTTATGTAAAATAAAATAGAAAATATTTTAAGAACTAATAAAAATAAATACATTTATACATTTTCTTACTTAAACGTCTCATAACATTAGAAAACTGCTAAATACATTTCATTCCAAAAATAAATGTATCAATAAAAATGATAAAACACACAGATGTGTGCGTCTGCATACAGTTTTTTATTTAAGCCTAAACATAATTTGAAAAAAAAAAAAAATCTATAAAATGTAAACTTTCAAGATATAGTTGTAAGAAATCTTAGTGTTCCTAGAGCACACATCAAGCAAGAACATATCAGACCAGCACCACTGACACACAGATCGAGGAGAATTCGACAGGAACACACACACACTCACACACTCACTCACACATGACGTCCCTGAAGGTCGAAGCATTTACAAATACACGCACACACAGTTACTCCCTACAGGTCAGTGAATTCACACACAGCCGAACCCTGCAGGTTGTTTGCTGCTCGCACACACACACACACACACACACACACACACACCGCAGCGACACACACTCTCGCCCTGCAGGGTGGGCTGATTGACAGTTCTCCTGATGACGGGTGGCAGCAGCTGATGTTTCCCCTCATTTCGTCTTCCTGTTGCCTGGGTCAGGTGACACCCACAGGTGCAATGGTGAGCACCCCTAGAGCTCTGCCGCTCCACTCACATATGGCTGTGTGTGTGTGTATGTGTGTGTGTTTGTGTTGATGTTTATATGCATGTGTTTGTCTCGGAGGAAGTAGGGGGGTCAGTTATTCATAGATCAGAATCACGGAGGCAGAAAGCAGATGTTACCCATCACTGTCAGACAGACGCATACACTGACATTAACGCCACACCAGCCACAGATCTAGTGTCTCCACCGCTCCTGGCCACACATACACTGACACAAATGCCACTCGGAGTTGACGAGCGAACGCTGCTATTACTCATACTTACATGTATGCTACTTACGTAAATCGCTCAAATGTTGATTGAGGTTGCACGATAAACCGACAGCAGTTACGCTGATGGTCATAACCGAACTGCATTTCTTTCTTCTGTGGAACAAAAAAAGAAGACATTCTGAAGAATGCTAGTTGTGCAGACACTTTCACTGTATGGAAAAAAAAAACACTGAGACATTTTTGCAAGTATCTTCTTTCATGTTCCACAGAAGAAAAAGCCATAGAGGTTTTGGAACGAAATGAGGGTGATTTACTCACCCTCCGACCATTTAAGATGTAGATGAGTTTTTTTTTTTCAACAGAACAGATTTGGAGAAATTTACCAATGGATGCTCTGCAGTGAATGGGTGCCGTCAGAATGAGAGTCCAAACAGATGATAGAAACATCACAATCATCCACAAGTAATCCACACCACTCCAGTCCATGACATTTGTGTCTTCTGAAGTAAAAAGTTTTGTGTTTGTAAGAAACAAATGCATCAAGCCATTTTAATTTTAAACCATAACTTCTTGGTAAAATAATATGAATCCATAATCCATAATAACGCTTCCTCCAGTGAAAAAAAAACATTGCCTGTTGTCCTCTCCACCCACATATTGTGATTATTTTGGACTTTTTTCACTTGCAAACTCTGTTTGATCTGTGCAGATTTCTCTCCCGATTCAGACGAGACAACCTTTTCCACTAGACAAAGCAATATTTTGTATAGAGAACTATTTTTGCCAGAAGCAATGGTTTGAATTTTAAAAAAATGCTTTAATTATGGATTTTGCTTCAAAAGACATTACCTGATGGAATGGAGTGGTGGGGATTACTTGTGGATGATTGTGATGTTTTTATCAGCTGTTGGGACTCTCATTCTGACGGCACCCATTCACTACAGAGGATCCACTGGTGAACAAGTGATGGAATGCTACGTTTCTCCAAATCTGTTCTGATGATGAAACAAACTCATCCACATCTTGGACAGTCTGAGGAGAATTTTGTATTTTTGAATGAACTATTCCTTTAAGATGTCAGAATTCTATTTTAGAATGTTTGATGATTGTTTGAAGATTTAAATCAGGTTTCCTCTTCTTAACTGACAACAACAGCTTGATTCTGTTCAAACAGGATGCTACTCAAAGGCCTGTTCCAAACAATAAAACAACTGAATCCCTTTTATATGTTATCTGTTATTGAAGTGTGCATATGATGGACTCTTGAAGAACATCATTTTGCAGTTTATGGACGGTTAGTCTTCAGGCAGGCCTTTGGATTGACAGAAATGACATATTTTGGTGTTTATCATCAGGAATGGACCCTCATGAACAGATTCTATTGTTCACTCTTGCTTGTACAGAATAGAAAACACTCATGTGCAAATGAAATATTCTGGTTGGGATGGTCACTTCCTGTCCTTCAAAGCTTATATTTGGAATTTGAATGCAACAGTGAATGTAACAACAAGCAATATCAACAAAAGCAAAAATACAAATCTAATCAGGTAAAACATTGCTTCATTCTACTATTGATTAAAAAAACATATAGAGGGATAAAAGGAAAAACAGAGAGGGAGGGGCAGAGAAAGAAAGAAGGGTTAGTTGAATAATTGATATTTGCTGAGAGCGATATGAGTTTTCTTAATGTGCCTCACAGCATTAGCTAAGAGTGCTGCTGTTAGCATCCAACACCACAGGGCCAAAAACAGACAGAGTCCCAAAAACACTTCAGCCGTGTGCTTAGTCACACACACACACACACACACGAGAAAGAGCCCTCCCTAAAATATAAACTTATGCCTTATACTTATGCATTAAATCTGTGATCTTAATGTGTATGAACAATCACCTCAGGAACATTTTACAGATAAATGGTGAAAAAGTGAGGGGAAAGATGCAAGACATATAATTATGTTAAAGTGAAAGGTTCGTTTTTTTAAAGAGATTAATAGTTTTATTCAGCGAGGGCACGTTAAATTGGTCAAAAGTGACAGTAAATACATTTATATCATAAAAGATTTATAGTTCAAATAAATTGTGTTCTTTAGAACTTTCTGTACATCAGAGAATCCTACAACAAAAATCTTTTACAGCTTCTTTCACAAAAATATGAAAGTATTTTCAACATAAAAAATAATAATCAAAATAATGTTTTTTGAGCAGCAAGATCAGGATATTAGAATGATTGCTGAAGGATCATGTGTAAAACCTTAATTGTGAGGAAATAAAAACATATTAAGAATTGTGTGGGGGGAAAAAAATACAATAAATTAAATCAAAATATATTATTATTTCAGCTAATAGACAAAGCAACATTTCTCTCTTTTTTTGTTTTTGTTTAACTTTTTAAAACTTCAAAACAACAAAATTTATAAAAACTTTAACTAAAATTAACATGTAAACAGAAAAATACAATAAAGAATACAACGTATTTAAAAAAATTAAGTTACAAATTTAAAAACTACAAATTTTTTTTTTTTTAAATAACACTAACATACACCCAGTGGTTATGTAGAATTATTATTACATTTACTTTTATTATAAACTATTCATAGGGTTTAGGACCATACCGTGCAGGAGTGTGTGTGTAATCTCTTTTGATAAATGTGTTGATATTAAAGTAATGATGTACCCTGTGAAAATGTATAACTGCACAGCTGGATGGCTGCATTGTGTGTGTGTGTGTGTGTGTGTGTGTGTATATACTGGCCTAAGGTTGCTCTCTCTGACTCATAATGAAGTCGAGCTGTCATGCTCACAGATGCCTGAACATACGGACACACAATCTCTACTTCATCTTGAGGTTCATACACACACAGAAATACAGTTCATTATCTTCAGGTACACACACTCATGAATCACTGAGCGGGTTCAAATAATGTGGAAAACAACGCTCAGGGATTTTTTTTTTTTTTAGTTTTCAGAGGATGCTCTTTCAGAGATTGGGACACCCTGTGTGTTTCATTTAAGTACGGTGTTTTATATGTTTCTTTAGGAGAAATAAAAAAGATACACAAATGAGTCTTACAGCAAGTGTTTACAGTGGCTCAGATCATGTGATCTTGGAATAATATGATGGCAAAATGTTTGAGTTCACAATGCAATCTCTAAATTTGATTTGCAGACTTATTGTGACAAATCTGAGCACAATTTGAGACATTTCTTCCTAAACTCCAGAGGAAATACATGTGAGGTTATGTGATGTTATTTCTCCTTGCGTTATTTTCTTATTTGGTATTTTTGTCTTGTATCTAAACATCCTTAAATCAAGATATATAACTTAAATTATCTAAATTATTTAAAATGTATCAAAATTAAGCAAGTTTTTGATTAAAACATAATTTTCTGTCAGTGGGCTAAGAAAAAATAAACTTCAATCAAAAGAAAGTTTTTTTAATTTTTTTATTGCTATTTATACATTTAAAAAATCTTCTCAATTAAATGCATCTTGATATGTTGAATTTGTAATTTAAAGCAAAACAAAAAAATACAAAGTATGAATATAATTTTTGAAATATATCAAAAGACTTTGTAACACATTGAATAATATGTACAGGTCATATAATCAACTTTTATGTCATTTTTGAATATCATCACAAATTGCTATTTTTTTTGGAATGTCAAGACAAAGACTGAAATTGTAATTTTTGGAGAAATTATTCCTCATAAACACCCTATATATGGCTCATAACGGATGAAGGATCTCTCTCTCTTTCACCTACAAGCTTTAAGTTTAGTATAATATAGCAATATAATATAATATGTCTCTTTATGAGTGTAGCTTTTAAGCCTTAACGAACAAAAAAAATACATATACTGTATATTTTAATTTGAAAAAAAAGTTGTTAATAAATAATTATTAATAAATAAATATTAATAAATTATTAAATAATAATAAATATGACACTGGCATATTTAAAAAAACTAATAAAAATGACTAAAAACAAACAAGATTAACACAATTAAAATAAAAACACCTAATAAAAAAAAAGATGTGACTACAGTGAGTCTATGACAGAAATGTGATTTTATTCCTCATATTTTGCTCATAACAGAGGCAGGTTTCTCTCTTTCACCTAGAACTCTTCCTCAGTCTCTCTCTCTCTCTCTCTCTCTCTCTCTCTCTCTCTCTCTGTGTGTTTCTACAGATGGTTAGGCCCTACGGATCACGCTGTCACAGTTCATCTCCTCTCGTGTGTCTGACAGCACGCCTGATCCTCCAGGAAGGGCTCAACCCCCTACAAACACACTGACATTTCTCAAAGGACCTGCGCTCATAAACACTCAGCAACCATCAGCCGCTCGCTCGCTCATTCCCCATTAAACCATCCTTTTAATGAGCACTGCAAAAAAATGCAAAGATTTGAAATGCAGCAAAAATTGTAGTTGAAAAAAATCCTATAAATGGTTCACCATATTCAGCATAAATGTAACATAATTGATGAACTTTGCAACACTGATAAGTACTGAACTAAAACAACACTGCACTGAATAATGACATGATTATCTTCTGTAGAACTGCTGAAATTGAATTGGTTTCATAATTGAATAATTTTAACAGTAATTTACCGTTTATTAATGTGAAGCAGCTTTAAAACCTTTTAAACTATATTTATACAGTTTCTGTACTGTATAAATATAATGCAGTATATAAAAAGTCATTTAAAATCACATTTTAAAACATTTTTTGTGTGTGTGTTAGTTACTAAACTAAGTTTAAACAACACTGAATTGAATAATGACATCTTATGTAGTTATTTTGTTTCATAATTGATTGATTTTACAACATTATTTTCCTGTTTATTAATGTGAATCTGCTTTGAAACTGTAAATATATAAAACATATTTAAACAATTTCTGTTGTAAAAATATAATGCACTATATAAATTAATGCCAAGTGACTTGTCAATGTAATAAAAATGTAACTGAATTCATATTTAATATAAACTTTTAATAATTATAACTATAACACACCGAAAACAAGTCTTAATATATTATGCCTTTAATTTAAAAAAATATTGATTAATGATCATTTTATGAGCTGAGACAATTGAATTTTTAATTCCAAATGGTTTAAAAACATTTAAGCTAATAAAATCAACTTTTTTTTAATGCCAAATGCTAATACACGTGAGCTTCTATAATTAAAAATATTAAAACAATGATTTGACTTGTACTGCTCTTAATTGTAAATCACTAACTATAATAGAAACTCTACATTTTGAATGAATGTGAAGTACTTCATTATTATTTCATATACATTTCAGAGACAAACCATGAACTTCTCGCAGAGATGTCTTTTTTAACTATTGCAGTCGTGAGTGGATTTTGTGGCTAGTTTGTGTTAAAGATATTAAATTATGCAGCTTGTGGACAGAGACCACTGCATTACGCTGGAGATCCACAGACCACAGAAACACTGATGAGGACCGTACTGAAACATCTCAGAGATATGGAGAAGTGGAGTCCTTCGATTATTCAGAAAGCTTATTTTTCATCGCTGCTTTCAAGCTTTCTATGTCCAAACCACATCTACAGTATGTTATGAATGATTGATAGGGTTCTGCCTTTATTTACCGATCCATCATGCACTGTTAGCGGTGCACATTAAAACTTGATTCTGCAGCTTCATGCTTCTCTAAAGACACAAACTGGGTCAAACCACGAATGCAGAGTGAGAGACTTAAAGACAGAAGTCCATGAGGTAAAGGGAAGTTTCTGATGGCGACATTAAATTCCACTCCAATACCCACCTGAAGAAATAGTTCACTTAAAAATTAAACATTTATAAGCATTCATGTCGATCCCCACACAGACTTTTTATTTATTTATTTATTTTTTGAGTAAACATTAATGTTGAGATTTAAAATTGCACCGTATTTCTTGTTAAACTTGTAATTGGATAATATCTGATTTTCATTCATTTTAATTAAATAGGTATTTAACTTCCTTTTGAAGCGACTAATTTATTTTAATTTTATTTATTTTTATTTTATCTATTTTAATTGTTGAATATTTTTTGCACTGCTTTAGGCAACATTTAATTTATTCTAAATTAATCAATTAATTCCATTGCATTTTATTTCAGTTTTATTTTAATTCTATGAAAACGTTTATGCACTGCTTTGAGGAATATTTAATTTAATTAAAATTTTACTTATTTTATTTATGAATAAACCATAACATTAATATCAAAATTATGTGCTGACACTTTTGCACTGCCTTGGGCAATATTTATTTTATTTTGGTTTTAAGTAAACTATTAAGTTAACTAAATAATTAAATGTAAATAGTTTTATTTTTAATTGTTACCTTACTGTTGCTTTAGGTTTTAATTTAATTTAATTTAATTTAATTTAATTTAATTTAATTTAATTTAATTTAATTTAATTTAATTTAATTTAATTTAATTTAATTTAATTTAATGCTTTTGCAGTGGATTTGCACAATATTTAATTTTTTCCAACTTTAATTAAATTTAATACTTTATTTTAATTGTTAATACAACTTCTTTAAACCACAATAGTCATACTATATAATACATACACCAATGTACAGGTCTTTGCTACGGCAATAAAACACACTAAATTGAAACTAAACTCAGACACAATTCCATAAAGTGCTGTGAGAAGGCTGCTCAAGTTTGCATTAGTGACTTTAAATTGCACTCCGGCCCAATTAAGCAAACTGTCCCAGTACAGCGGGACTGAAGAGTCTCGACTTCTCCTTAATGGACTGGACCGGGCCAGTTTCCTAAATTGGACCCATTTGAGCTTGTGCCAATAGCAGCAGAGGCAGGAGGGGCCTGTGCCTGATTGTACTGCCCCAAGGCATCCCTCCTAGAGAATATATATATCTGCCTCTCTCTCTTGTTCATCCATGTGTGTATGAGTGTGTGTGTGTGTGCGCATCGCTCTCCCCTCATAAAACACCCGAACGCACATCACCGGCCGCCTCTGGAACGGAACATGACACAGACACGCAGCAGGTAAGTCAAGCCGTTATCTGCGGATAAAAGTTATTATGACGTATGAGGTTAGAGCAGGTTAAGCACTTTATGCGCAGTTAGTGTGATTGTCTTTCTGTGTTTGAACGTCTCGAATGCAGCGGCGTGCATCTGTGTTACTAAGATGAACTGCTGACAAGTAAATGAAAAAGTCTAGATGCATTTTTTTTAAAATAAGCTGTATGGGATGATATTGTGTGTCAGTAGAATAATGCAGGATAAAATGCGCAATCCATATGATGGATAATGCATACTAAATGTGTAGAATTAAAATTCACGTGTTTTTTTCAAATTCATGTCTAAGTTTTTAAATGAAAGGGTCGATTACACAATCTAGGAGTAGTTTGAGTGTTTGTTTTCAAGTCCAAATCTGTCCTAAAGTAGAATCACTTTGTGAATTCTATGCACAAAACTAAAACTCAATATTTGTCATATTTTTGCTACAAGTGTTTGTGAACAATTGATGACCATTAAGCTACACTTGAAATACAAAGTAAAAGTACAAAAGTAGATTTTAAGCAAAAACTGTTTGGGTTTTTCTTTTTCTTTTTTTTTTACATAAAACGGTCGGGCCACATTGTCGGATTAATATCGGGGCAAGTTGTCACATGGGTTTCAAATGCTGAAATGACACTGAATTATCTTTTTTTACTGCCGTTTCATTGAGTGTTTTGCATTTCATACTTCTCCATCTGTTTGAATGTTGCTATAGAAATCTATTATATGCTGTAGAATGATAAGTTCCATTGTCACAACTTACCCCATGTAGTGTCCCGTCACAAAGGTCAACTTGTGTTTAACAAACGGTATCTTTTTCTATAGACAAAAACTGCTTTTTATTGAAAAGTATGCATCAATGCAAAAATTATTTTAAAATATATCAAATATTTCCTTGAGTTTAAAGTGTGTCCTCTTGCTAAAAGAATGCTATAAATTAAGACGTAAAACATAAAATAAGCTTTATAATATTGATAATAAACATGAAAGTGGATGAGAATTGGATTTTTAAAAATATAACAGAATTTCTAAAGTAAAGCATTGTTGTTTTAATTATTATTATTGTTACATTTAAATTAATAATAAAATAATTAAGTGTATTTTGGATATAGATTAGAGTGACATTTGCACATTAGACAGTGATTTAAAATTTTTATTAAATGTTGACTAATTCTTTTAATAAAATATGACAATCAAAGCTGAAATTAACTTTAGATATTGTTTATTTTCTAGATCCTTCATCAAGAGTTAAATTGAGAAAAAAATCATGCATCACTATCCAACGCTTTCTGCTGAACTACTGTGGAGGTACGACACACACACACACACACACACACACAGAATTACAGAAAACATTCACACGTGTGCTTCACACAAAAGAACAACATATCATTTCAAATAAGAGTTGCCTATAGCTTTACAACAATATTACTGTACATGCCAATGTATCTTAGACAGACGATTTGCTTTCCAATCAATCATCTGTTCTGTTCGCTTCTGTGTGTTATCAGTTCTTGGATCTGTCGCAGCATGTCGATGCTTTTAGCAAGCGTCCCTATTTAAGCGAGACAATACATATTTAACACACAGCGATCAGCGTGTTCATGTGAGTGTCATCGACCAGTGTCTGACCGAACCCCGAGGGCCTTAAAACGGACACACCACAAAGAATGTCCCGCAGTGAGAACAACTCTAAAATAATTTTATTGATTAGCGCTAACAGCAGCGTTTGATGTCCAGTTAAAACCAGAGAACGGGACGAGGAGGGGGACGTAACCACAATATAACACGCACACGCACACACACACCGTTCCTGTGAATTATCTATAACAAGCGAAACACTGGAGGATGTACAGATTGCGGCAGATCACCGCAGATGTGATTTCATTCTTTCTTTGAGTGCTGTAATAGATGAAAGTTTGGTGAAATTCATCGCCACCCGTCTTCTTTAAACCGAAATAACCTCGGGCTTTAATTGTCTCAACACCCCGAGATACGAGCACAAAACTCATGCCTCACAGCGGGACATTTCATCCTCCCTTTAATTTCCTGCCTGTGATCTGGTCGATTTCTTCATTCTCTTCTCTCGCTTTTTGTTCTTTCTTTCCACCCAAAGCAAAACGCCAGGAGCAAATAATAAATAATCAAGAATAAAGTAAGAATAAAGAGTATTTTTATCATATCATAGCATTTGAGTGATATGCCATAATTTAATTGCTTTCATTGTGCCCTGTTCTTAATGCTTTTATTAATAATAAAAATGATTAGTTGAATTACATCAAATTATGGTTTAGTTGGTTATTTTTGAAAGTTGTTTTGAAAGTTTTGAACTGTACAGTAGTTTAAATTCTTTTCTATATAAACAAGTTTAAGAGGAAAAAGTATTTAAATAATATTCTAATTTAGAATTTTATATAATCTTTGCTCATGATAGGTTGAAACAGACTTATGATTTTTAACTGTAATTATTTTAAATATTTTAAAATGTATAAAAAAATATCAGAAAAATAAATAAAAAATGTAAAATGTTTTTTCAATGCCTTAAAAATTTTTTATGTATTTACTTACTGCAAAGTATTTCCATTAAGTAATATCTGTCAATAAAATATCTGTCAGAGCAACAAAAAGTTTTTTTTTAATAATTTTTAAATAAAAATTATTATTTTTGTTGCTCTAGAAAAACCAATGTTAAAGTAAGCATGAATAAATGGTAAAATATAAATATAATAATACAATAAAACAAAAATATATCAAACTTAATTAGTGCAATTACATTTAACGAATTAGAAAACCAATTCTGTTCATCTTAAAGTTTTTAACTTATTTATTAAATGCCTTGATGCATGCTTTCATGTAATAATATTTCATTTAAAATGCATTAACAAAACATGAATTATAAAAAAGTGCCATTAATGGGGGGGGCATCACTTGACTTAATACTAAAACATTATATTCCTATTATAAAAAGCAAATCTATAAAATAGTTATTCAGTAATGCATTTGAAAAAAAAAAATTGTTATTCATTGAAGAGTAGGATAAAAGTCATTCTTTCTTTGATTGTAGAAGACAAAGCAAGAGAGAAACACACAGTGGCTGAGCAGAGGAATGATGTGAGACAGTGTAATGTATGAGAGAGACAGATGACGGTCGTGGACGGACTGATAGAGCGGGTAAAAGAGCAGTCACTCTGCCTTGACCCACATTCCTCCGCTAACGATGCCCCGCGGGCGTGATGCCAATCTCTCATTAACACACATACACGCGGGCAGCCTCGCGTCCCTCTGCCCTTTGTCAGGATGTGCCTACAGCTGACCTTCAGGGTCCTGCTGTAAATACTACAGTCAACATGAGAGCAGCGCACAGGTGCAGCCGCCTCCAGAAACACACACACACACACACACCTCGCCGCTGCAACACTGGACGTAATGAAAGGTGGCAGATAGAGGACTTTCGGCACTTCTGAGAAAACCACAACGTCTCTTTGCTAAAGTCTATGTGAAGTCCAAACTGACTCGATTTACTTTCTTATGACACGTTACAAAATGATGTAAAATATCAGTTTTTATTAAGTCATCATGCCTTCTCATGTTTACAGCCACCTGACACTTAAACCCATCCAATCAATTTCTAATTAATGCATTTACATCCTATTTAATACATTGTTCTCCATTTAGTCAATAAATGTCTAATTTCAGATTACCAAATTAAATTGGGTTGCAAACATGACTTCTACACTGACGTTACCTGGCAAGTGTTTTCTCTCAATTCAAATGTAAATATTTATTATTATAAATATATTTCTAAATATTTTATATCTATAAATACATATTACACTAAAACTCATTCATTCTTCACTGTTATTTTTAATATTAAAAAAATATTAAATGTAATTTAAAATTGTTAAATTATTGTTTAGCTGTAATAATACTTTAAGTCATTAAATATGATCATTTAAAATCTTATTATATTAAGTAATAATATTTTTTTAAATAATATATTATATAATTACATTTAAAACAATTTCCAAATGTGTCCAAATCTAAAACTTTTGAAACTTTTGTTGTAATCATGACTTTTTTTTTTTTACTTTTACTTTTATCAGACTTTTACAATTTAAAATTTGATTACATTAATAAAATAATACTTTGTTTACATATTTTTCAATATTTAAATAAAATATTTTTGTTAATATTGACCTGACTTAATAAATAATTTCAAATATTATTAAATAGTTAAAATAATGTTTGATAGAATTCTAAATGTAATGTATATATATATATACAACAATTTTAAGTATTTTACATTAAGAAATGATATTTTATAATCAAAGATGTAATCATATTTTCTTGATTTTCTCAACAGCTGAAATCTGATGGCTGCATTCCCACATCATCCTAGTCCTGACCAAATACAAGTTTACAAGATTACACACACAATTCATCCTACAAACACACGCTCAATACAAACCTGTCCTCAGAAACACACATAACCCTTCAGACATCCAGCTTTGAGAGAAACCCGTTTTGTGACTGTTTTCATTTCGCACCATGTCGAAGGACGACTGTAAGGTGGGCTGTAAACACAAGGAACGCAAGCCCAAAAAGCCGCACTACATCCCGAGGCCTTGGGGCAAACCCTACAACTACAAATGCTTCCAGTGTCCGTTCACCTGCATGGAGAAATCCCACCTGTACAACCACATGAAGTACAGCCTGTGCAAGAACTCCCTGTCGCTGCTCATTGAGTCCGACTGGCCGTATAAAAAAGAGCAGCTCCGGCTCCAGCAGGGCGGCGTTCGCTCACGTAGCCCCGCTAAGGGTCACTCAGAGCAGGTCGCGATGTCAGACGAGCCCTCGCATTCGGCAGCGAGTCTGGAAGAGGGTGAGAAAGGAGAACCTGAAAGAGAAGTGGAGAAAGACAAAGAGGTTGTGGAGCCCAGTGCATCGACGGTTATGAATCCTGAATCTATGGATTCAAGAGGAAGCAAGCGATCAAAGCAAGAAGCTGAACTGGTGATGGCCGACGTCTTCTCGCTCGAGGAGCAACTTTTGCGAGCACGTTCAGTCGAAGTGGAGTCAAAACTCAGACACTATAGAATGTCTCTTTCTGGACCAGCGGCGTTGCTTTCGGAGCAATGGCGCATCTTAAGCAACCAGACGTCTGGTGCGAAGCCCAAATCTGATCCGGTGGCGTCTTCTCTGCCTTGTTATCCTCCACCGGCATCCACGGGTCAACTCGAATGCCCAGAAACACCAGGTTTCAATCTGTCTCTGCTCGGCGTTGGATATCCGCTGGCTCCTGGACTCCTTTCGTATCTAAATCCAGCACTTAGCTTACCTGCGAGTACAGCGAACACAAGCGCACCGCTGCCGTTCCTGGCATCAACCCATGCACAAAGACACTCGGAGCGTTCTTTACTTCCTCCTCACCTGTATTACCCTTTCCTGTGCGAGCACACTTTCGGAGCAACGCCTTCCTCAACGTCTTCTGAGACTGGAAAGCTCATCAAACCGCCAACCGTAAGCCTGCCAGCCCCTACATACCCTCCCAAACTCAACCTGTGGAAGGTCCCGGCCCTGCGGCCCACATCCTCGCCCGCGGCCTGGCCGTCGCCCTCCTGCTCCTCCCCAGAACGGAGCCACGGCGTGAAGGAGAGGATACGGTCCAGGGAAGGGAAGAGCGGCTGGCTGCAGGACACGTCCTTCATCAGAGAGCAAAGTCTGAAGAGGACAGCGGTGTCGTTGGACTCCCATGGTGCACCAGGAGAGAAGAAACCAGCTCTTGAGTTTGCCCTCGACTCTTTGAAAAACGCTCACAAATCTGCATCCATCGCCTCCATGATGTCCAGCAGGCTGCCAATACACAACAGGTAAGATGACGGGACTTTCTTTAAAACCTGCTGTATTGTAAATATACATATTTATTAAACCAATAAATAATAAGTATATTTGTATTAATAAAAATTAATATATGTATTATTATTAATAATAATAACATAGCTCTAACCTCTCTCTCTCTATTAATATATATATATATATATACAAATTATATATAACAATTTATAAAATTACAAAAATAAATTATATATACAAAATTATAAAAATGTCATATATGTTTCTATAATTTTGCATATATAATTTTGTTTGTAATTTTATAAATTGTTATTAAATTATTATATTAATTTTCTTATACAAATTATCAATTTTTATTTGGAGCTTATAACATAAGCAAGAATTGCTTACTCCAAATGCTATTATTTTTATAATATAATATAATATAATATAATATAATATAACAAACCACACACACTCTATATTAAAATTACATTTAACTATAATAAAACTAAAATTAATAATATATATATATATATATATATATATATATATATATATATATATATATATATATATATATAGGCCTATATATAATTATTATTATTATTAAATGAACTATTTCTGATTTTACCATATTAAACCAGTACTGTAGACACAAATTAATGTTAAGCCTAAGTGTTGAAAAGCATGACCTCTTGTGCTTATTACTTTGAGAGAAAATAAGGAGTATTTAAAGATATCCAGAAACAGACATCCTAGATACACTGCATCTAGATATAAATATATACACCAGGGACGTCTTGCCTGACTGTTCTCGCTCTCTCTCTCTGTGTAATACACGCTCAGGATGGAGTTGATGAATGGTATTTAGTTACAATTAAACTGTGTTTTCACAGCCCCCGCAGTGACGTCTCGTCCCCGCCGCATATGTCTGAGCAGCTGGAGGCGAGACAGAGAGGAATGGAGAGAGACGTGGACCCGGCAGCTGCGCTCCTGCAGGACTTCAGCACGTTACTGCAGGAGTACCAGAACACAGAGCAGCGCGCCGCGTCTCTGCCGGACCAGTGCCACCTGTGGGCGCACCTGGGAAAGATCCGCTCAGAGCTGTCCCACATCCAACAGGCGCTGGAGCACACGGCCCGCTCCAACGAGGGGCCGCTCGATCTATCCATCAAAAAAGACCAAGCAGGGCTCACGAACGCAGCTGGAGACGTTCCAGGAGAAACAAAAGACACAGGCGATGAAAACTGCTCCGAGACTGAAGACGACGAGGAGGAGGAGGAAGAGGAGGATAAATACGAGAGAGATGCGGTGGAGCGAGGAAGCGGTGTTAAAGAAAGGCAGAAGTGCTCTCTGGAAGCGCTGATGAAACTCAATCCGTCCCAGGAGACTGTGGTGAAGACAGAGGTGCTGTCCGACGGTGGGATGGCGATTCGGCCCGGGACGGCTGAAGCTCTGTGGCACAGCAGAACCACCAAGTGTGAAGCAGACTCAAGTGTCTTCCTCTGCTCCAAAACACCTAACAGACCGCCGTCCATTCAACATCTGGACACGCTTTGTCCGAGCAGCCCGTTAACAACCACCGACACACTGGTGTAGCGAACATGAACATAAGAGCTTACATCATTTACACTGGACACATGACTGAATTCATGCTTCTTTGTTGAAAGCAATTAATACTTTTATTCTGCAAAACATGACAGTAAAAACTGCAAAAGATTCCATTTTTTATATACATTTCTATGCATAAACAAATCCTGAAAAATAAAATCAGTATCAGTTTCTGCCAAAATATAAGTTTCCCAAAAAAGATTTATAATAATAATAATCAGAAATGTTTCTTGAGCAGCCAATCAGCATATAATAACTATTTCTGAAGAATCAAGTGACACTGAAGACTGGAGGAATGATGCTGAAAATACAGCTTTAAATCACTAAAATGTATGATTTACTATAAAAGAAACCAGTTATTTAAATTGCAATAGTATTTAGCAGTTTTACAGTTTTTACCGTATTTTTGATCAAATAAATTTGAACCTTTGGTGAGCAGAAAATACTTTAAAAAACCAACTCAACCCAGAGTAACACTATAGAAAACACTACATGCTTTACAAAATAAACTGTGGAAAAGAAGATACAGATATGAAGAATCAAGCACAGATCTAAATCAAGCAGCTTATGCCAAAAAGAACTGATGGAGGAAAATATGAAGGACAAAATACATGAATACACACATGTTAATTAAATTCAAATCCATGTACAGAATGAGGACACAATTCAAACCCTGGTTTAGGTTAAGGAACTACAACTTTAAACTATTTAATATATTTGTTTGTAATATATGTAGTTTTCTGACATGTCACATATTTTATTTATTCTTGCATTTCTTCACTCCATAAGTTTGTTTTAAGACTAGTCTTCTGTAAATAAACTACATTCAAATAAGAAGCAAATATGATTGTTTCACACAATAAAACTACTGCTAATCTCACATTACTGTTTCATCAGTGTGAATTTTGTGTTCTTTTAAGTTGCATAAAAAAATCCTGCAATAAAATGTTCAACATATTTTAGTGCTTGTGTGAATATCTTTGTTTCAGCATTGCAAGAAAGTTGTGAAAAAAAATATTTAAGTTTAGTTTACAGTATGAATGCTTAATAAATGTGACCCTGGACCACAAAACCAGACATGGTTGAATGAATACATTGATGTATGGTTTGTTAGGATCTGACAATATTTGGCCGAGATACAACTATTTGAAAATCTGGAATCTGAGGTTGCACAAAAAAAAAAAAAAATCCCCTTTAAAGTTGTCCAAATTAATTCTTAGCAATGCATATTACTAATCCAAAATTAAGTTTTGATATATTTACAGTAGGAAATTTACAAAATATCTTCATGGAACATGATCTTTACTTAATGTCCTAATGATTTTTGGCTTTAAAGAAAAATCGATCATTTTGACGCATGCAATGTATTTTTGGCTATTGCTACAAATATACCCCAGAGACTTAAGACTGCTTTTGTGCTCCAGGGTCACAAATACAAGCGGACAGATTGTGTGAAAGAGGTTAATGTTGGGGTTAGGAGGGCTGTGGGGTAAAGTGGTTTGCCGTAAGACGTGGTGATACAGTGATTACAGGTGTACAGTATTGATCCTGACGTGTTGCTCTGATGTGATAAAGGTGAACGGTGACCGTGAGCTGTACCTGAGAAGAAGCTCCTCCTCACTGAAAGGTCAAGGCTGCAGGGACGAGACGGTCAACGAGCCCTAGACAGAAAACCTGAAGGTCCCCAAACCTCTCACCTGCTTTCTTACACATGCATCTGAAAGGTCACCTGACACAAACACAGATGTCAAAACGCAGCTGGTCACAACAGACATGATTATTATCACAGTTCTTTTCAGAGAATAAACTTAAACATATACATAAATAACCTATGAACAATTATGTTGTTGCCTACAGGAAATGTAAAATTATTAAACTGATTGACATTTGCCAAAATAAATGGCTAGACACATTTAAATTTTCTAACAAGGAACAAACTCTCAGTGGAAGAATATGTACAAAAATAATAATAATAATAATAATAAAATAAAAGTGAAAGGTTTAATTTTTCTCTCTCTCTCTCGTCTCTTTTTTTTTTTTTACAAAACAATAAAAAACAAAAAACTAATACAATCTACTTATATTGTTTTTAGATTTTACATTACGGGATTAAATAAAACATAAACCCAATTTAAAGAAATTTGCTAAATATGTTCAATAGTCTAAAATAAATTTCTTCAATAACAAGTGTTCACCGATTTAATGAAATTATTAGACACAAATAATTTGGTATTGAAGGACCTAAATGTGACAATCTTTAATTGAAATGAAATAGGCCAATCCATATAAAATACATACACACACAGGCCTATCAATAAATATAAACTCATTTGATTACGATCAGAACATATTTTTAACAGTAAACATATAAAATAGCCTACATGTAAATATATGGGACCAGAATAATTAAACGGGCTGTTTATTCAACGCTGGAATATTTTAATGTTTTATTAATTTAGTTCACTTAAGGATAATAACTGGTCTTCACCACCTTCATTTTTGAGGTAAATATCAAGCATAAATCTTTCCCGACTCTTGTGGGGAATATGAAGCTCAACCACGACCTCTAGCGGACATCAGGTGAAGCGCTACAGCCTTAGCACAAACTCCATGGATTTTCACATATTATTGTACCGATACAACAGGATATATAAAAACAAGTACAAACGTCTCTACATTCCTAAAACTTACCAAGTTTCCAAAACACACCAATTGCGTTACAGAAAATGAAATTAAGAACCCAATCTGGAGTAACAAGAGATAAGAACCCTAGAAGCACGTTTGAGTGCATTTCAGTGAACTTGTCGTTCCATCGCAGTGCAGTAGAGGGCGCTATAGAAGTGTTCCTGGCGCAGCTCTCGTTTCCGGCCGGTGAACTTTTAAAATTTTGCTTATTTTTTTGTTTTTTTTAACAGTCTATGGTTGTGATGGAAATGGCATTACAACCAAAACGTAACATGAGTAATGCAAATCACACAGTAAAGCATTGTCTTTAGATAAAAATGGTCAAATTTTCACAAATATACAAAGGACGACTTTGGATAAAAGTGTCTAAAAAGGTGCGTGTATATACTGTATATAGGCAACACATGCACAAACAACTTTCAAAATTATGAACAGACACTGCAGTTGTAATGCAGAGAGCTTTTACTGGTTACTTTTGTGAACAATTCCTACTTGTTGGCCCTTACAGGTTTGAAAATCATTAAAACAGATGAATCGATTATAGAAATTGACATAACTGCGTGGATGAGCCGGTGTGAGACGTGACAACTGATCAGAATCAGTTAATTTGCACCACTAGCACATTTCCATTAATCTCATATTCCACAGTGTTCCAGTCGAACACGTTTCCCTTTGGCACATACGGTTCCTGGTTTGAATAAACCGCCTTAATCTGACTGCCAGGGAGAACATAGTCCCACATTTGCACATCTGAAATTTCTCCTACAAAACTCTGCTCTGCGTTAAAGGCACCCAGATATCTATCAGGGTCCTGGCCGAGCACGACGGTGCCACCAGGACGGATTGAGTAACCTTTTCTATAGATCTGGAACGAACTGCGACGTCCATCCACCCAGAAGGCAGTGAGACCAGACGCAGAGCTCCAAGTGACACACAGGTGAGTCTGGAAGGTGGAGAGAGGAGGCAGATGGAAAAATGCTTCTTCGCCATTAGACTGGATTACCAAGGCCACACAACCATCGTCACGTCTCCACACGTTGAGTTCATCAAACTCGGGTGTGCGGTAAGCAAACAGAATGATCTCCCGGTCACCCTGGAGCTCCGTCGCCACACGCATGCAGAGAGTAAACGCTGAAAGACTCAGTGGCTCTTCAGGAAGGAGTTTGACAAAGCTGGTGTTAGTCTTGATTGGAAACAGAAGCAGGTTACCACTGAGGCCCACTGCAAGACAAAACCAGAATAAACTTAAAAGAAGGGTTTTTTAAGATTAAAATCAATAAAAATAGAAATAAAAGTGGTACCTTCAGTAATCGCTAGAGTCGGAGAGAGCAGACAGAAAAATGAAACCACTGGCATCAGCATCATGCTTCAGGTCTAAAGAGGAATTCAATGATTACACGTTTGTTTGTATACATGCATGCATATATTATTTTTAAAAAAGTTTGTCTGCAAGAAGGACCATATCTAAATAATGGGAGTATATCTTCTGACAGGTAAAAGTGCAAAAACATTAGTCCTAGTTTAATAGATAAATTCTTCACTGCTCCATTATTTTAAAATTATATATATATATATATATATATATATATATTTATTTATTTATTTATTTATTTATTTATTTTTTTAACAGACAAGGCTTAATCTTAGTCTCAGATTAAAATGCATCTTTGATCTTGTCTAACTGAAAGCAACTCATACTGACAATTCTTAATGTCAGTGCCCTTAATCGGTTTCAAGATAAGGCACATTAAAACTAAAAATTTAAAAAACACCTTAACTAAAGCCTAAATCTTATTGTGAAACTAGGCCAAAAACACAATGTTAATACTTACAAAGTCTACTAGATCTTATATGACAGATGTGCTATTAGATTAGGGATGGGGGTCTTTCTTCTTTTTCTTCTTCTGTTGTTTATTGGAGTGCCATAATGATTTAGCTTCAACCTTAATTAAACACACCTGATCCAGCTAATCAAGTCCTGAATCAATGCACCTGTCACTTGTTTTTATCTGATCTGTTAATGACATACTGCTGAACCTCATAAAAAAAAAACATTTTTCAACTTCATTTACAGACTATAGTATAGAGAAACCGCATGGAGCATGTGAGGTAGCATACGATCATTTCCTGACAGTGTCATGATATGCAATGATCTTATAGGACTGCTAAAATCATGTCATTAAAAAATACCACAGGACTGTCACCCAAAACTGAAAATTTGCTTAAAACTGACTGGCCATCCGTGTAGATGAGTTTGTTTCTTCACCAGGACAGATTTGGGAAAATAGCATTGCATCACTTCCTCAGCAGTGAATGGATGAAAATTACAATTCAATTTGAATGCACTTACACTGTGGGTCTGGGACAAGTGAGAAGCATTCAAATCTATATTGTGAATAAAATGAGTCTTTTCAATGAGTTTTAATGAGGAAAAACCCTGGGACATACTGTAGAAGTTAAAGATCCCTCAGGTGATGTTACTCTTGTTGATACCAAAATGTATATATGCTAATCAATCCAATTATTCAGAGCTGCGTTTACCAAAAACACTGTATGCTTAAGTACATCATAGACCCATTGAAATCAATAGAGCTACGATCAATTTAGGCTCATGATGCTTTGGGGAAACGCAGCCCTGTATGTCTCCAAAAAGGACTCCTGACATCTCATTTTTCACTTAAACTGTCTTCACATTAGACAAAGAGCAAATACAGTTTATCTTAGAGTAGCAATGACAAACACCCTGATGGGTAAGACAGGCTAAACCAATACATAACTCCCTATTCCTCACAGACTTGAGGAAAGAGCAGCTTTCTGGATTCACATTGCACATTACAAAGCAGCTTAACAGATGCCAGTTCTAAAATCACATTAAGATTCTGTGCACAAAACAGTTATCATGTGTGTGTCCAGTTCAGCACAGCAGGATTAAGACTCTGATCCCATAAGCAAACACACACATACACATAAACATAGACACTCACTATAATACAGATCTGCCCAGCTGTGATGTTCAGTTCCAACATTCTCCACATCTTAAGCCATTTTAAAACATTTTTTAAAGCCATTTCTCATTTAAGCATTATTGGCTACCAGAAAGCATCTGATTTTAGATTTTACTTTACATGTGGACACATTCTACATTTTAATTAAGACATATTTGTGTCATTTTTGGATCTTTTAACTAGCGAGGACACATTTGGCTCTCACAATGAAAGCAAAGCAAATGTACACGCACACTCAAGTAAATGAGGACACAACATTTTATTTTCAAATAAACTCAATTCCTAACCCAAAAAGAAAACTTTTGCAATTAAAATGACTTTTTCCAGTTGAGCACATCCCCAAAGTGAACGAAGCATAAAGCACGCACAATAACCTCCACAACCCTGCCATATTCATACTTTTGCACACAGACTGTTTCCTTGAAAACTGGAGGAAGGAAAGAGAGAAGCTGGCACGGTTTCAGGTAATCCTGCTAATCTGAACAAGAGATGCCACTTCACTGAGCGGGACACACAAAAGTAGCACAATTACACCGTGTTTGTGCTTTGGCAGCATGACAGAATGAGACGGATGCTTCATTCACTGACACTCATTCAGAAGTATCAGTGTTAACTCACTGTAGGGCGGCGACGTGTTAGCGTGCATCAATCATGCGTGTTTAGGCAAGAGTTTATCCTTCCTGTACTAGCGAGGGGTCACTCCTGTCCTCAGCTGTGGGGTCAAAGGTCACACACACCCTCTAATGAATGTTTCCTGTTTAAAGAGGTGTATAAAAACTCCCTGCCCTGGGGAGACGCTCAAGCATTCACACTGCTCTGTTTGTGGAGCAGCACTTTTATTAGTGATCATATTTAGGGTCAGTGATTTGGACAAACCCTAGACACTGATGATAAAATGCCTTTGTCTGATCTTTATTTCTGGTCAACAAATTATAAAGTAACATAAATAATGACAGAAAATGTTATCTTTTTTCAAAAAAAAATTTTGAAGAGAAAAACAACAGAATAATTTTTATTTATTTTTTTTACAACAGAATAAAAAAAAAATCAATATTAAGAAAAAGCCTAAAACAAATTAATGCATACAAATGAAAAAAAAAAAAAAAAAAAAAAAAAAAGCTTGTTTCTGCAATAGGATGAAATAATCTTTTGGACATTCTGAGAATTCTAAGAATTGCAAGGCAAACTCAGAATTCTGAGATAAAGGATAATCACCTCACAATTCTTGATTTTTTACTTTAAATTGCAATTATGCAAAAGAAGAGTTCAAATTGTTAGAAATAACCTTGGAATTGTGTGAAAATAGTCCTAATTTTGAAATAAAATATTACTTTTTTTTAATTCTGTGGTGGAAACGAAAAGAAAGAAGAAAAAAAAAGAGCAGCAAGATGTAAAATCCTTTTAACACATGCATGCATTACAACTTTATGAGAATTAAAACACACTGTGCACGTATAATTACACACACTCATAAACACACCCATGAACACAAAGATGTTGGGATTCATTCACTATAATGAGTGAAGGGAATTCCCTCTAAAACATGAGCCCACCTCCAACACACACACACACACAGAGAGAGAGAGAGAGAGAGAGAGAGAGAAAGGGCTGAAATTAAACGATACACTCTTAAACTCAAAGGTTCCAATTAGAACCAAAGATGTCTCAAAGCCATGTGCCACTTTTTCCAGTTCTCAATTAAACCATCTCCTATCAGTGCCTTAAAGAAGCCAGATCCCACTGATCTGAAGAACCTGAGGAATGAAACATCAAGAGCTAAAGACACTTGTGTGACAAATAACCAGCAGATGCAACAAACCCCTTAAGTTAAGAAGACCCTTAGTCATAACACCCAATTACATCGGCATTTCTTAAGAGGTTTGATGCATGCGCTCAGATAATTAAGAAGAACACTTTAAAAAATTTTGGAAAAACTCCATTTCTAAAGAATAAGAACATCCACAGAAAATCAATTAGAAAGAACACTTTTCTTAGAAAAGTGATGTTTTAAAGTTAAAATGAATCAATAAAGATAAAAAGTAGTTGACAATATGCATGCATTTTTAGCCTATTTCATATTTTCATTTATACAAACTATTTGTAGGAATGAAAACTCAAATTTGATACTTGAATATAAGATCAAATGATCGTGATATTACATACAGTATGTATGTTCATTTTGCATGACTTTTATTTAATGAGTCTTTGGTGTAACAAATTAATCTTGTAAAGTACAAATATATCATTTAGTATTTAATTTAACAGGAAATCTGCATGTAATATAATTAAAAACAATGCATTTTTTAAATGCTTTAAAACTGTTCTGCATGTCATGCATGAATACAGCTGAAGTAGTTGGTCAAAACAGCAAATTATATGTGACTGAGATGACCAAGTCACACTAGTTTCATGGTAAATCACGTTTCTATTATATTTTCACTTTGAAACAACTTCCAGACCTGCATAGGACATCATTTAAACTAACAATTCACGATTTATTTGTGTATTTGTTTGTAGTAAACGTTTCACACAGGACAAGCAAGTCGAGTCAATTGAGTTTCCACTCTTGTACATTGTAAATGTGACAAAGAGACTCTCTTTCAGTCTGCAATCTTTTCAGTGGTGTTTTCAGGACGAGTGGAGGAGGTATCTCTCCCCCGCTGTGTCTGCAGCGGTGAGCTCCTGTGGGGCTGGGCTAAACACACACACACACACCGCTGTCTAAAGTGTGGGTTTAGCCCCCGAGGGAAGCGGCTGGCCCGATGAATGAGAATAGAAATTTTGGAGGGAACTTCTTGTTGAGTCAAGAGACACAAAACACACCCTCAAACACACACACACACACTGTTGTGTCTGGTCAGACAGGGGTTTGACCCTGAGGGCACAGTGTGTGTGTGTCACAGATGTGCTATCGGTTTCCCTCCAAAATGTACTGATTTACAATGTATCGATGACAATAGAGTCAGTCACTCGCACAAGAGGCCGCATGAAGGAATAACAGGCAGAAAATGAGGACCTAAAAGAGCCGAACATCTGAAATTCTCTGTTGTTCTCCCAGAACAAACCTCGCTGTCAAACTTTATCACTGAAGGCTTTCCAGCTGTCAGGACATTCATCAGGATCATTAAAGCAGTTGTGATGTGGTGCACTGCACTTCTTCCATGCATTTTCATTTAATGATTGGGAATAAAAAATAGTGATCAAATTCTGGTCAGTTTGGAATAACTGCAGTAAAAACTGACATATTATTAAAATTTGAAATGACTGATTTCTATTTAAATATATTGTAAGATGTAATTTATTCCTGTGATGCCCAGCTGTATTTTCAGCATCATTCCTCCAGTCTTCAGAGTCACATGATCTTCAGAAATCATTCTGATTTGCTGCTCAAGAAACATATTATCAGTGATGAAAACAAATGTGCTGCCTGTTATTTTGTGGAATAAATGCAACTGTCATAGATGTAACTTTTAATCCGTGCCCTAAATATGAAACTGATATCAAACTGAAAACTTACAACATCAGACATTCAAAACAAATTACTTTTATATCTCAAAATCAGCTTGCTGTTGAAAATGTCTCTTAAGGTACAGCACTTTGTGTAGATGAGGATATTCAGTGTGTTACAGTCGCCTGTCCGTCTCCCATTAGAGCTGCTACATTATACGAGTCTCAGTGTGTAACTCTACACTATTGATGAAGATCCTTTGAAGAGTCTGTGCAACAAACCCATCTAGTCCTTTTCAGATGTTTGTTCTCTAAGAACAGGTTTTTTTGTACTACAAAAGATGGGAAAGTAACGTTAAAATGAGAGAATTTATATATAAAAAAAAAAATTATTAAACATATAAATCAAGTATCAAAATGGACATAGAAACATGCTAAACAAAGAACACAAACAAAATAAAAATAATCAAAAAATAAACATAACAAAAAAATTATAAATCAAAACCAAACATGAAAATAGTCATATAAACAAAACAAACAACAAATAAAATAAAAAAATGAATTAAATAATAAAAAATTATTTTCATTTATGCTTTTCAGATGCAAAACAAAAACGAAAAAGATTGCAGTTATCTCGTATGTAAAAAAAACTCTCTAAAATGTCTTAAAATGTGCCAAGGTATCTCGAATCAATATCAGATTGAATTTAAAGGTTTCTCATAACATTTTCCCAAGATCAGTTGATCTGAACTTCTATGCATATTCATTTGATAACTCTATTTTACTGTAAGACAACTACTGATTCATTTGAGTCTAGATTTATACAGAGTAAAGAACTGTATAGGATCAACCTTCAAAACGTCAGAACAAAAAAACTGTTAATTTTAGGTTGATTTAGCGAAAACCTAAATATGAGGAAAATGAAAAACGTGTTAAGCTTTGGATGTAGTTGATTGTGTTTTTGACTGTTTATATTCATCTTCTGAGCACAAAGCAGAAGACGAACCGAGCAGAGAGTGTGTAGGTGTGCTGATGCATGTGTGTGAGGCTCTTTTCCATCTTTAAAAAATGCGGCACGGCCTGTTTCCTGATTGGCTGATAATTAGATAAATGAAACGCACTGACAAGTGATCATTGTGCGAGTTGGCCAGTGTGTGTGTGTATGTGTGTGTGTGTTTGACTAATGATCTCTGACAACACAGACTCAGGGGTCAGTCGGGGTCAAGGCAGGAGGTCAAAGGGCAGCTTTTCAGAGCCACTCAATTGCACCATCATTAAATCGTGACATGCTACCATTTAAATTATCTGTAAGCAAAAATCTTTTTTGTGCAATTGTTTTCACTAATCAAGGTGGTTTGTCTTCCTGCACTTCATATTGCATCCTCTAGGTTGTGTTTTTTTTTTTTTTTTTCAGTTTAATCTCAGCTCATGCATTTTGGCTGATCAGCTCTTTTGTGCTTTTACTGATCAACAAACACACACACACACACACACACACACACACAAATCCCCAGGGAATCCCGGTCAATCTATTCCTGGGTTCCTCAGAAACTCAGAAATGGCGGTAAAATGATCTTTTGACTGCTTATGACTCAGACTGACTCTTTCAGTGTCTCGTCTTTGTATGCAATTCACATTAACATCACAAACATCAGAACCTTGCTGACCTCCATCACAAACACATGGACAAAATAAGGCAGCCGACTAGAAAACACACACACACACACACACACACACACCAGCGAGGCTTCAGTTCTGAGTTTGTTAGTAAGAGTTTGTTGGTAAATTTGGTAGAAATCTATTTGGCTGAACTGAGAACAGATGCAAGTTATGAGGCTCAGGATCAGGCACAACTGAAGCAAATACATGCTTGTTTTATGCATTTAATCATCATTTATAAAATCATATCTGATGAACTTAAAAAAAAAAAGTTTTTTCGAAGTTATAAATTAATAATGGAGTACCTTTTACTTTCTACTGTTTTTTGTCTTTCTACTTCAAAATTGCATGTTAACTCAGTATGTTATTTGCATATTCTTTTAATAATTTATGAAATTTACTCTTCAATTTTGGAGTAAAAACTGGTTTTAAAGTTAATTCTACATCAATTCTGTGTGATACTGGTCTCTTTCAATGTGCATCTGTGGGGGTTTTCACACTTGTTTTATGGTTCAGCAGATAAAAATGTTGCATTTATCTCTTAGTAAATAATAACACATCTTTCCTCAAAAACACACATGAGTTGAGGAATCATTCACAAACACTGAAGACCACACAAACTCAACTTTAGAATACTACAGCTTTGACAAATACTAACGCTTTTCTTAGTGAAAACCAGTAATTAGAGTGTCTCATTCAATAAAGTCATGATTGCTGCTTTCACAGAGGTCCTTTACAGCTTATTCAACACCCTATGGTCTATTCCTGCTTTTCATGTGTGAAAAGACCACCAACTTAGGAAACGCTTGCAATGACAGGTCTTAATAATAGCTGATAAAACTCTCACATGCATGATGCATTATTAACAAATATTTTAATGCATCATATTACACTTTCAAAACGCATGAGAACGTTTACTGGGTTAAAAAGCTAAAATGTAATACATCTCCTACTGGATTAACAACTAGGGTTATTATAGTTAGACAAAAAAAAAAAGTTACCAGACATAAAATTAAATATATATTAAATAAAATTATTAAATAATTGTATTTAAGCTAGTCGCCAAAGAAAATCTCGAATTTTCATTTAGTTTAACTTGATGCACTAACATAACTACAAATTTTTTTTTTTTAATATAAAATATAATAAAAATGTCAAAAATAAAACAAAATTATTAAGATATAAACGAAAATGTAAACAAAATGAAAATGAAAAAAATACAAATAAAATTCAAAATATTAGTAAAATCTATAATAGTATATTTTTCTCTTTATAATGGTATATTTTAGTATTTTAAAACTGCATTACCAGGGGAAAGTTGCACTCCCATGGCTCAAGAGACTCATGATGTCCTCGATTACATTGAAGTATGTGTAGTATCGTAGTACATTGAAGTTAGGAAGTAGTCTCAGATGTTTCCCCCAAAATCCTTAGGAGACATGCAAACAGACACAACCAAGTTAGTATTCAAGCATACACTAAGAGTGTAGAGATATTGAGAAAATCTAAGCATATCACTGAAATCTCTTCTGAAACTCTAAATGAGATGCACGAGTCTTTGGCTCAGCAGGAACAAGCAGGACACTTATGCAAAAATGTGTCTAGGAGAAACATCTGAGATATTGAACAGCTCTCATTTGTGCTATCAGGCGGATGCAGCCTGGTCTGAAAGGACTGAAGATATTTCAGACTGTGATGCTGATGACAGGGGGAGGAGAGGAGGCTCTCAGGGGTCAAACTACACCGGCATGTGCTCATTGTCCGTGAATACGGCTGTGTGTGTGCGTATGTGAGAGGGTGTGAGCTAATCACGCTTAATGTGAACCGACACACAGAGAGAGAGAGAGAGAGAGAGGAGTCGAGAGATATCCGTCTGAGTCAATGAAGAAGAAAATGAGTGAAGGCAGGAGGGGGAGTGAGAGAGGACACACTTAAACTGATGAGATGCAGAAATACGGCTTTAGAGAAAGAGAGAGAGGGGGAGATGGAGCGAGAGAATGATGAGACATGCAATTAAACTGAAGGAAAACCCAAGGAGTTTTTCCAAAGCGTTTGTCATACTGTATGAAAAAAAATACTGTAAAATAAATAAAAGGACACATTATATTTGAAAATAAAGACATTTACAATGTTACAGAAGACTTCTATTTTAAATAAATGTGGTTCTGTTTCATCTTAGAATGATTTCTGAAGATCATGTGACCCTGAAGACTGGAGGAATTATGCTGAAAATACAGCTGTGCATCACAGGAATAAATTACAGTTTACAATATATTCCACTAGAAAACAGTTATTTTAAATTGCAATAATATTTCACTGTTTTGAATGCATTTTGGAGCAAATATATGCAGCCTTGGTGAGCAGAGGATTTTTCATAAACATTAATAAATCAAACTGACCCCAAACTTTTAAATGTCAATGTCTTTCAACTACACACATTAATAAAAGACTTTTTTTTGTGATTTTCTTTCTTTTAAATTCTGTTAGGCACACTGGATTTGCAGACTGTAAAGATTGTAAAACTGAATGTTATCTAAAATCGGTGAATGTTCTGCAGCTGCTTGTGAAATCGTTTCTTCATGATTGACAGTGATGCGCTAAAGCAAGGTTAAATATTCCTACGACAGTTAAGAGGAAAAAGAGTAAAGAAACAAGCCCACAGCTGTAGAGCGTCTGTGAAAGTACACTATTACATGTGTGTTAGTACGAGAGTGTGTGTGTTTAGCGTCTGATGTGTGTACGGAGGATTCACTTTAGTAACTCTCCCGAGCTCTCGTTTCCACACCAGAAACATCACAGGAGTTCTCTAAATGTGCTTCTGCATCACTTTTGCTATAGGGATTCAGTGTACTGACATCAAGGGCCCTATCTTGCACCCAGCGCAATTGACTTTGTACACCGACGCATGTGTCATTCCTATTTTGCACCCGCGCAAAGCGCGCTTTTCCCTCCACAGAAGCACGTCGCTAAACTAGTGAATGAACTTGCGCTCCCTGGGCGGTTCAGCGCAAAAAAGGAGGCGTGTTCCGGCGCAAACAATCCCTGGTGCTATTTTGCTGTTCCATTAAACAATTGCGCCACTGACCAGAAAAAACCTAGTCTAAAGTCAGTGGCGCGTTGCGCGTTGTTCATTATGCTATTTTAAGGGCGCATGCTTGACCATAATGTATAGCGTGCACAACGCGCATTCACTTTGCTCATGTAATCTACACAGATGCAACAGTTATTTTTGCAAATCATAAATTGTTACACTAAAAAAATATTAACACATGAGATGACGGAAATCATTGTGGTGTGTCACGAAGATGTGAAAAAATAGGCATAAATCTAGCTTACAAATTATTCAGGCTACTTGTAGTAATTAAGAATCAGACCTGTTTGCCCAATAGTGGCAAGACATATATGTATATAAGGACATCTGACAAATTGGTTTGTCCATCAAGAACCAGGAAAAAAAATAGATGAAACAATTGTGGCTATTTCCTCCCACGTCTGTTTAACCGACGCTATTTTGGGTGGGTTTCTCCCATCCCCATACAACACAACTTCTCTGTCTTTCACTGCTCTTACAAGAACATCAGTCTCCTCGGCTGTGAACCGCTCCTGGCGTGCGCCTGGTAAATACGCCATAATAATAGCAATCCATAATGGAACTTGCGCACCTGCTTTTAAAGGGAATGTTGGATGACGCTCTGATTGGTTTATTTCACGTTACGCCCAAAACACACCTATGAATAATGAAGCTACTTCAGACCAACCCACTTTAGATTTGCGCCGGGCGCAAGAGCCATTTATCCCGCCGGGAAAATAGCAACAGCGCCGAGACCCGCCCACAAACTTACTTGCGCTTCGCGCTTTGACACTTGCGTTTCAGATCGTTAAAATAGGGCCCCAAGTATTGAACTTCAAATGCAAATCCATAAATGTAAATGCTAGCAATGAGTCTTATACTTAGCAGATGATAAAATAGTTTGGGGGGTATCACACTGAAGGAGAAGCGCGTACCTAGCAACCATACAGATTACCCTAGCAACCACAAAAAAAAGTCACTTTAGAATCTCCAATAGCATAATTTTTGAACAGGCAACTTTTAGATATTTCCTTCAAAAATGTTTAGAATTAATTTTTTAATGTTTTTTTTTAAATGCGGCACAGCATTCATGTGTGCATCAAAGTAAAAACTTTTTATATAATGTTTAATCTTGACTTTAAATACCAATAAAAATTTACCAATACTTCTGCTTTCAAAAACATAAAAAAAATCTTATAGACCATTTACCCATAATACAGTCCTTTCTACTCAGTAATGAAGTTAACCATAAGCCAAAATGCATCACATAATGTTATACCTATAGTGTTACACCCTCATGGTTTTCAACAAATTACTCAGAAATGTAATATATATATACACAGGCTAGACGAACTTGAGTTGAATCCTTTGTAACTTTACATACAATGGAAGTGAAGCTATAAACACAATCTTTCTACAGTGTGACCCTTCTTCTAATCTCACTGTCCCTCCGTATATCCTTTAATCTTTCCATTATAACAGCGTAAGTAGTGCCTTCATTGAGGAAGCACACACAATGCTGTATCTGCCTGCAAGCCCCTATGAGAGAG
Organism: Carassius auratus; assembly: GCF_003368295.1. Taxonomy (NCBI): domain Eukaryota; kingdom Metazoa; phylum Chordata; class Actinopteri; order Cypriniformes; family Cyprinidae; genus Carassius; species Carassius auratus. The sequence goes on from NC_039266.1 coordinate 2,753,073, forward strand.
CTGTGAAAAATGACACTGTTGTTCTCATTGCTCTTTCTCATGTGTGTGTGTGTGTGTGTCGAGAGGAAAGACAGCAAACACAGCTGGATCAAGATCTAAAGAGGCCATCACTACCCCACCCCCAAACACACACAGAAACCAATAATCAGACTTGAGGAACATGCTTGAATGAGGGGGCAAACACTGAGCAATCAATTCATGGATCGCAGGAGAACCGCTGAAGCATTCAAAGCTGAAATCAAGTGAAGTGACATTCAGCCAAGTATGGTGACCCATACTCAGAATTTGTGCTCTGCATTTAACCCATCCGAAATGCACACACACAGAGCAGTGAACACACACACACACTGTGAGCACACACCCAGAGCAGTGGGCAGCCATTTATGCTGCGGCGCCCGGGGAGCAGTTGGGGGTTCAATGCCTTGCTCAAGGGCACCTAAGTCGTGGTATTGAAGGGGGAGAGAGAACTGTACATGCACTCCCCCCACCCACAATTCCGTCCGGCCCGAGACTAGAACTCACAACCCTTCGATTGGGAGTCCAACCCTCTAACCATTAGGCCACGACTTCCCCAAATTGAAGCAAAGCTAAACTGTTGATTGTGTAGAGACTGATTAAATGAATGGTTATAGAAATATATAACACTGCCCTACATCATATTTGCTGAATAAAACTCAATACTTGCTTATGGTGAATCACAATATAACTTGAGCATGTCACTTTTAAACGTAATATGATGGATTTGATAGCTTTTTTTTTAAGGTAAAGAAATCTTTAATCAGCAGAAAAACTGCAACAGGGGCATAATTTCCTTGCAATTCTGTGTTTATATTTTACAATTCAGACTTGGTTTCTTGACCTCCTGAGATAAAGAATAAAAAAGTAAGAATTGCAAGATATACTTCAGAAAAATGACTTTTTTTTCTTGCAATTTCATTTTCTTTTTTGTTTCTGCCATGGAACAAACAAAAAAAATGCTAAGTGATACTTTAATTTCACAATTCAGACTTTTTTCCTTTCTCTGTGATTAATTGTTTATTTATTGTTGTATTGTTGTCTCTGGGGTATACTTGTAGCAATAGCCAAAAATACATTTTATGGGTCAAAATTTTTGATATTTCTTTTATGCCAAAAAAATCATTAGAATATTAAGTATAAATCATGTTCTATGGAAGATATTTTGTAGATTCCCTACTGTAAATAAATTAAAGCTTAATTTTTTATTACTAATATGCATTGCTAAGAATTCATTTCAACTTTAAAAAGGTGATTTTCTCAGTATTTTGATTGTTTTGTTTTTTTTTGCACCCTCAGATTTTCAAATAGTTGTATCTTAGCCGAATATTGTCCTCCTAATAAACCATACGACTGAAAGATTATTTATTCAGCTTTCAGAGGATGTATGAATCTCAATTTAGAAAAAATTGCCCATTATGACGTCACATATAATGATTCTGTTGTGCACAATCCTAATTTCCACTCAGATGAAAATGTTAATTCTGAATACCTCTTTCTGTCATTAAAACATTTAACATTTGGCTGATTTTGTTATTTTGATGAGTGCATTAAAGCTGATATCATTTTTAAAATCTTTATTCATATTTTGTGAAAAACAAACCTGATAGAAAGTTTTTATTTCAGTTTTTTAACTCGGCATCATAAAATTAGGCATTCTGAAGTATTTTTTGCAAATGAACAGACATTTTTATTTTAAGATGCTGGGCTGTGTCAAATCTGATCAAATCTGTACTTCCCTACATTACACTGACAATCCAAACTTAGCTTCACCATATTTCTTAATTTACAAACGTTTTATGGATTTGTTGCATATATTGGAAAAAGACTCCATTAAAGACTCAGAGAGTCAATTCTCTTACTATATGCAACACTGCACATGCACACGCACATGCATGCACGTTCACGTTTGCTTTCATGTGTCTATTCTTTGAAGTGGTCACCAGAGAACAAAAGCCTCACTTTATACACAGCAGATCAGCAGGGAACACAATACACACACACACACCTCAGCAGGGCTACTGGACATCAGGCTTTGAATATGTCAAAGGTCCTGTCATAACCACATCAAAGGCACACGCTCACATACACACACATGCATACCATCCGTAAAGATAGATTGCAGTGATGATACAAAAGAATATCTGATTTGCTTATAATGCAGTGAGAAGAAAGAGTCCCTCAGCATGGGGTGAACAGAGGGCAGGACGTCCTGCAGAGAGCTCCATTTATCCCAACTACAACACCCATCCCCCTGCTCTCTGCATCTCTCCATAAGTTTAAAAGCCTAGTATTGGAGTGGATTTATAATGCATTTATTTTGACTTCATAATATTTCTTCAACTCGATTTGAACTTCAGCTTTGACCGCTTCTTGCAGCCTACTATTCAGTTTTCAAGCAATTTTCCCCATATTTTTAGACACAAGCGTACATTAATCATTAACCATCTTAATTGGATTACAATGTATAATTAAGATTGATTTAATTAAAATGTAACTTTTGACTACATGGTGACTTAAATCCTTTAACCATGTTAATTAAGCTAACCGAAACATGTTTAAAAATAATAATTCTCGACTTTTTCTCTGAAAACTGGAGCACCACAAATTAACTGATTCAACAACGAATTCGAACGTTCTTTTGAACCGACTCTATGAAATGATTCTTTTAGAATTGGTTGACATTCCTTTGTTAATCAGTGGATTAACTTTTATTTATTTATTCATAGAAGTATGAGTTTTGGAACAATGTAGTAACCATTAACTTTCTGGATTAAGAATATTTGGAAAACATTACAGTTCATGTGTGTTGTTTCTTATTTTTAAATAATAAACAACACAAATTCATATTTTTATAACCTAATGAATACTAATGAATAATTAAAACAAAAACAAACAGCGATTTTGGCTACAAAAATGTAACGCTAAATGCCAGAATCCAGTGAATCATTTAATCGGTTCACTGAACGAGCCGCGTGAATGATTTGATTCGCTTAAATGATTCGGACGCTATTGCCAACAACGTGTTATGTTTCAAAATCCTTCACATACATTCAGGCTGATTAAACATTCTTCTGTCGTTTTTCATTTACCGAGAGTGAATAAAGGAGAGGCCATTCATTGGACTTTAACTGTGGTGAAGCCACGCCTCCTGTTGTGGGCGGGGTTTAAGTTTAGTCGAGTTCTGAAACTCTTGCGCTGGAGCTCCGGTCAGTCAGCGGTTCTCTGATCTCGCGCACGGACTGATCTACAGAAAGAGAGGGAAAGTTTAGTTAAGACAGAACACTCTTTTAGATCAGACAACAGTATGGAATCAGTAGGGTTTCGTTTTGTTTAATTATAGATTTGGAAAAGCAGCAAAGAGAAGGACTTTGCGCACGCATCTCACTGGAGAACCGCAGTGTCTCTCTTAGCGCGATGATGCAGCTCTCGGACTTTAGGAATTTTGCGCTTTGGATTTCATTCCTGACCGGTTTCACGATGGCCAGTTACTCAGAAGACCAGTGCAGCTGGAGGGGAAGGTAAAGACTAACAAGAGCTGCAGGGCAGGCTTTATATCGGTTGATTTTGTTGATAAATATATTGCGCATTATGTTAACGTTTTGCTGGAATGCATTGATTTTTTCCTGCCATCTTGCATGATTTCTGTGCAATTAAAAGTGTGCAAAATGTATGCAATTAATTACAGTAAATATACGTAAAATATTTTGTATAAATATAATGTGCAGTAATCCTCTCTCATAAATGTGTTTGAATTGCATTGCATATCTATCTATCTATCGTGAATATTTTGTCATAGTTTCATAGTCATAGCGCAAAAAATGGTTAAGCACTTCGTTTGTAAAGTATAAAGACAATATAATTATATAATGTAATAAAAAGGTGTGCTATACGGGTTTCAATATTAATGGATGTTGAAGGATGTTTCCACTAGTGCAGAAAGTTTAAATGGCTGCAGTTAAAGGAACCAGTAACCAGTAGGGGGCGTTAAACTTTTCCTGCAGTTTAATGCATGGGTCAAAAGACTCAAGGCTCAAGTTTTGAGAAAGCAGACTAAGAGAAATGACTGTTTTTATGTGTTTGCACCAGATTTAATGTGGATACGGTGACTCATAGAGGTTTGGCCTGTTCAGATTTCTCTGGTTAACCTCTGCTGGTTTCCATCTGTGCAGTGGTCTCTCTCAGGCGGTGAAGAACGTGGAGCAGGTTTGGTTGAGGTGTGTGGAGGGCTCAGTGGAGTGGCTGTACCCCGCTGGAGCACTGCGTCTCACTCTTTCACCCCGACTGCCGTGGAGTGCCATGGGTCCCGGCGATTCCAGCAGGAGCCCGGTGTCAGCCTGCATCAAGCCGGATCAGCACTGGGGCGGGGCTCAGCTCTACGTGGAGCGGGACGGAGTCCTGGAGCTTCTGGTGGGAGACGAGACCTCCGAGCCATCCGGCCCGGCCCATGTGCGCTGCTTCAGTGCCATGCCTGGAGAACGACCGGCTCTCTTCCTGCAAGCGACGCCTCACCAGGACATAAGCAGACGCATCGCTGCATTTCGCTACGAGCTGAGAGGCGATTGGACAGCGCAGCCGTCAGTCAACACAGATCCAATCGGCAGCGAAGGTGAATATTCTGCAAGATACAGCAGATTTATGCAACATATACATAGTATACAATGGTTGCAAGCAAATTTAAAGCTATTTCGTGCAACGACAACAAAACATTTATTTTAGTAAAATTTACTTCCAATATTAATCATAGAAATTGTTTTCTGAATTTAACATTGGCCCAAAAATAATCAAAAATTTATCTAATGGTTTTGCAAAAAAAAAAAAAGTGCAGTGCAATTGCTACAAAATCATGCAAAAACAAAAAATTAGTTTAAAATATTCAAAAAAGTGGGAACTAACATTAATAATTGAATATCTGCCCAAATATAATCTAAAATTGCTTATGCACTTTTAGTACAATCTAATCAGATTAGTTTTTGAGAATGAACCTGCAGTGAATCCTGAATGTTGAAGGTTCTGCAAAAAAAAGAGCAATGCAAAGCTATGAAACTGGGCACATTTATTTAACTAAAAACTGCTTGAAATATCGAACACAGAGCATTTGTACATTCTGGAACTTAAACATTTTGATATTATCCCAAAATTAATCCCAAATTTCCAAAAATGACTACAACCAACTCTACTGCTTTTAGACTCATCTACATGGGTTCGTTTCTGAGAATTAACTTGCAGATGATGTCTCTGCAAATCTGTGATGGTTCTGCAGGAAAGTTCAGTGCAACGTTATGAAAGTATGCAAAGTAGGAGTTGAGTTGAAGTCGAGTGACCTCTGGCTGGATGGGGGTGCAGAACGAGGAACACCAGACAAACAAAACCAGCCAAGAACAGAACATTCATTCAGACTTGAACTTTAGAGTAATGCATTTCAGCTTAGATCCACCATCTGAAGAGCACAAACATGCACTTTCCATTTCAATCTGTAATCGCAGCACTGCAGATATTTAACTGTAACAGGTTTCAGTGATAGTGTTCGGTCGTCTCAGCTGGGAAGCTCCTTGCAGTCAGTTGTGGGAAGCGGAGGAGGGAGCGCTCGGATTCGAGGAGCGGAGGGGGAGGGAGAGAAAGACAAAAGCTTCGAATGGGACGGGGGTTTGTCTCCATAGTAAGCCGTTTCCGAGACCTGCATGAGAGCGCAGTCGCCGTGGTAACGGGGGGGTTGGGGATTAACCACGCAACTGAAAAGCGGATCTTTTGTTGGGAGTTTGGGAGCAGAGAGGAGACAGGGAAAGACGTTTAAAAGTTTTAAAGGGCCAACAACTTTCTTTCTCACACCCACACAGACACCTGTTGCTGTTTGAGAGCGCACACGTGTAGCTGCCGGCCAACATGCATTCAATTAACTTTCAGTAATGATGACTTTAAATAGTGCTCAACTTTACGTAATGTTCAACCAACGTTAGCCAACGTTTAGAGCGCAGGATGGCCAATATAATGCATGTTTTGTTTTGTTTGTTTTTTTTTTATTAAAATTGTCTCAATTTGTACTTATAAAATTTGTAAATATGGGAAATATGTGGAGAGCGTGCTGTTGAATTGTATAATTTTGAAAGTCCCCAAAAAAAAAAAAAATATATATATATATATATATATATATATATATATATATATATATATATATATATATATATATATATATATATATATATATATATATATATATATATATAATGCGTGTTTTTAACAATACAAATGAATATAATGTACATAAAAATTTATTGTTTTTAGTTTTTATTTACTCACAATTCACTAAACATGAAAAAAGCTAAAGTTAAAACTATAAAACTATAAAACAAAGTAAACATTAATTCAAATAAAAAAAAATTATTTCTCATTTATATCTAGTTTAACTTAATGTTCTAAAATAACTAAAACAAAAATTGAAATAAAAATTGATACATATTTAAAAAAAATTCTACAAAATTTACATCTTAACTAATATAAAACTAGTTGAAAAATTTAATAATCTCAATAATTACTAGTATTGTTTCAAGAATATAAACAAAAACATTAATTTGCTGTAATTGAACAAAAAATAAAATCACAATTTGTTTAGAAACTATACATCTTATTTCAAATTATTTTACAATTACATTTCAATTTAAATGTTTAATAAAATCTTAGACGTTTTAATTAGCGCATTATTGTCTGTTCATCACAGTCTCATTTTCATTCATTTCAAATCAATGAAGCCATTTACCCTGAACTTAAAGACTGGCATTTTGACAAAAAACTATAGTTAGCATGGAAACATTTTGTAAATGGATATAAAAATCTTCAAAATGACACAAACTTGAAGAATGAGAATCGTTTTGATTTCTGTGTGGGTGGGTTTTGTTCAGTTTTCTTACTTCACAAGCCCATCCAGATCAGCCAGATGAACGTTAGAGAGGAAGAGTGAAGTGTTAGGGTCTTGACTTTGATCAGCAGGTCATTTATCTCCATCACACCTCCGCTGAAGAGCTGCGAGTTACGTTCCTGTTCTTCTGTGTCTCATGCTCTTCTCTTCTTTCTCTCACAGGAGCCTGCAGGCCGTGCAATAACACTGAGATCCTGATGGCTGTGTGCACTAGTGACTTCGGTGAGTATTTGAATTTTTGTATTTTTTGTTCTGCTTTTTAGGACAAATGTGTTTTTATTCCAAGCAATCAGCATAACTTTAGCACTAAACTGTGTAAATGTCTCTAGGATAGCAAGAACCACAAACCTACAAGCTTCAGCTACCAATATGCCACATTTTCTAGCGGCTTAGTTAAAGATCTGGAGGTCAAAGGTTCAAACTCAAGTACAGGGGTCAGCCCTAATTTAGTATCAATTATATTTTTATTATTTATTTTAGATCAGGTTTACATTAATGCATTTAGCAGACACTTTTATCCAAAGTGAATTGCATTGCATTCAGGCTATACACTTTTCTTTTTTTTACAGTATGTGTGTTCTCTGGGAATTGAACCCACAACCTTTTGCGCTGCTAATGCAATGCTCTACCACTGAGCCACAGGAACATATATTTATATATTTAGACATAGATATAGATTTTTTTATTTTAATTTTATTTAAAAAAAAAAACAATTTGTTGCACTTTCTTGTTGTTTTTAATTATTATTTTATTAGTTTTTTATTAGTTTTTAATTATTTAAGTTTTAGTCATTTTAATACATCAAGTTAAACTTAAATGTTGCATTCATATTTAACAAAAAAAATTAGTATTTTTTTTTTTTTACTTTTATTAGTTTTTTGTTTATATATATTATAATTTTAATGAGTAATTTTAGCACATTTATTTTTTTATATAATTTTTATTATAATAAAAGTTATTATTTTAGTACTCAGCTTAGTAAACATTAATTAGAAGTACTTTTTTCAAGTGCATTTTTAGAGTTTCCTTCACACATGGTTACTCTCTGCAGTCTTCTACTGTAAACTGCTTTGGATAAAAGTACATTTCTAATTTACTCAATTTATCAAAACCCAATTGGCATCAGTCCAGCTGTTTAATTTAGTGGCTTCCAACTGTGTTTTCTGGTTTAGAAGGAAATCGTAAACCAACCGAAGTTGCAAAAGCTGAAGTCTGACACTCGTTTTCCATCGTTCTAACAGAGCTTTCTGTGTTTGTAGTGGTTCGAGGAAACATCCGTTCAGTGGATACAGACTCAAATCTGAAAGCAGCAGTGATCAAAGTGAGCGCGACGAGGGTTTATCGGCAGAAGTTTGTGCTGTTCCCTGAATCCGGGCGTCTGACGCGGTTAGGTGAGATCCGGACGCCTCTGCAGTGTGGCGTTCGTCCCGGCGCTGGCAGCTTCCTGTTTACCGGCCGTGTGCACTTTGGGGAGGCGTGGCTCGGCTGCGCTCCACGCTATAAAGACTTCCTGAAGGTGTATGAACAGGCCAAACAATCTCTGACGATCCCCTGCACTCTGGTCAACGACTGACGGGGAAACAGGATCACGTGCGGGTGAAACTCATGATTCTGTCGCAGAAGATGATCTGAGAAACTCCTGAGCAAATGAAAGAAAGTTAAGGAGAACAGAGACACTGGAGGAGGAAATCTCAGCAGAGATCACTGGATCGAGATGGATATCTGACGGAGGACATTTGTGTGTCCATGTCTGTCTAATTCCACCCAGATTTGGGGTCCTAAACCGGGCCTCTTTTTTAAACTCAGGAAATCATGTCTTTGGACGCTTTGATAAGAACATCATATCACTGAAATATCCAAAGTTGGTAAATAAGCTGTGTGCAATGCATGTAGTGCAGTCGTCTTTTGCAGTATTTGACGCCACAGAAAAACATTGATTTGTCAGCCTTTATAGGAAAAGAAAAATGTTTAAACACTCTGTATTGAGTGTATATATATATATCACCTCTCTTTTCTAAATTTGCGCTGATGAACAGAGGGAAAAGATGGCGATATCTGGACGCTGCATGCACTGAGAACCAAAACGGATCTATATGTAGCATAGTAAAAGATGTTTTATATAAATATATATTTCTATAATATGAAATCAGCTATGGTTTATATGCTTATAGGCTGAGGATAGCATGCAGCTAACATCAAGTAATGAAAACAATAGCAATAGTATATTTAATTATTTGGTGTCTATAGATAGCACGTGCTGATTACCTCACGGTTAACTAGTTAACACGGTTAACATCACCACTAGTTTGCTTTGATGTTGCTAAGCTGATATAAACTTACCGTCACGTTCAGAGCACTTTTACTCTGATGAGAAATTGTTTTATTTTCAACGTTGCGTTCACACTGACAACGAACGACATTCATTCTCTTCATTCATTTAACGTCTGAGACTTTTGCATTTAGACAAAGTTGAGCAGCTCAGCTTTATGCAAATGAGCAGCAGTGCAACGACCAATGGGAGTGAAGAATGTAAAGTCACGTGATGCTGAATATTGAATTGCTTTAATTGGACGGTTAAATTGTTGTCAGTGTGAACGCACATGAACAGGGTATCCTCGTGAATCTGGATTTTATTTGTCGTTTCGATGTATGTACTTATGATATAAACTATAAAGAGAATTTATGGTCTGAAATATCATCTCTTGCTCTCAGACTCTCTGTAAAGCTTGTCAGCACGCTCATATTGTGGACTTGTGTACCAAAGCATTGACTTCTGGTCTCAGGCAAACACGGTCCTCCATCTAATTCTGGTTATCTGCTACTGCTTTTGTCTTTATTTTGTGCTTCATATCCATTTTTGTCAGTGTTGTATGTGCACTAAACAAATGAACGGATCAACCAAACGTAGAGAGTGAGTTGAGATGCAAAGCTGCCATGTTTTATGCTGCCAGTGTTTGTTATTAATGTCTTTACAAACCAATGTGACTGCTGGGTGTAAAAAACGTGTGGATATCAGTGTATATAAGATGTTTTAGAGTTTTAAAACTGGATGATGAAATATTATGTCAACACTGTAGAGTTTGTATGAAAGATTGGTTAAAAAAATATACAATTATTGTTTATAAAGAACAAAAATCATTGAATTTGTGTTTGTCTGGTTTCTTAATTACTTATTAAAGTACAACAAGATGTGATATTGTAAAAAGAAAAATCCAAAATAGCTTATTTTCCACAATTAAATAGAAAATCAGTTTAAATAAATCAAAGAAAATACTTTTCAATACACTAGATTGGAGTTTGATTTTAATGTTTCTGAAAAAAGTCTCTTCTTCACACTAAGGCTGCATTTATTTGATCCAAAATACTATAAAAATGTTAAATATTATTACAATTTAAAATAACCATTTTCTATGTGAATATATATTAAAATGTAATTTATTCCTGTGATCAAAGCTGTATTTTCAGCATCATTCCTGCAGTCTTCAGGGTCACATGATCTTCAGAATTCATTCTGATATACTGATTTTATGCTCAAGAAACATTTCTTATTATTATCGATAACTGAGATATATTTTATTTTTCAGGATTCTTTTATAAATGTCTTTTTTGTCACTTTTGATACTCTTACTGATTCCAAAAGTGCTGCTGTCATATAGGCAATGTTTTAATTTATTATTATTATTAGCATATGTATAACCTACTGTAGTTGTAAGGTGAATAACAGGAAAATGAGGAAGGGTGTTGGTGAGCTGTCGAGGGTGTGTGGAAGTGTGTGTGTGTGTGTGTGTGTGTGTGTGTTCAGGTGTACAGTGTGTATATGTTTGGCCTTTCAAGGGCTCCAGAGATAGAACAGGAAATGAGCGAGACCCAGCCCACAGACAGTGGCTCTTTGACCTGGACTGTGTCCATTTATATCTACACACACACACACACACACACACACAAACAGAAGATCACAAACTGCACTTCAACCACAAAACTCACTATTCAGCTCAATCTGTGTCTGTTGCCAAAACTGCTCTGCAATAAAAAGAGCACTTATAATATAAAGAGTGAAAAGACTGTAGAAGTTTGACATTATGTCATTATAGACCTTTAGAATACATTGCAAAAATTATTCTCCGAGATTGTAAAAAAAAGATATTTCGGAGTAAAAACTTACTCCATACAATAATATTTCAGTCTCTTTGCTTAAAATGTAATTCTCATTTAATTTAATGTGTTCCCTGCTGTTTCTTTCTTTCTTTCTTTTGTGAAGTTCACTAGCAGTTCCTGAGTGAAAATTATTTTGAAGTAAATCCTACACATTTTTACTTAAATACTTTATATAGTCATTTAATAATAGGATTAATTCAGGCATTCACTGAATGAATGAATAAATGTATGTTAATAAAATAAATATATTTTACATTTAAAATTTTTATATAAATATTAAAAAATATAAATATTGCACACTACTGTTCAAAAGTGTGGGGTCAGTAAGATTTCTGTTTTATTTTATCTACACATCTTAATTTTTAAAGAAGTAAACACATGTATTAAGTAAGGATGCATTCAATTGTTAAATAGTGACAGTAAAGACATTTATACTGTTACTAAAGATTTCTTTTTCAATAAAATGTTGTTTACTTTTTATTTATTAAAAAATGCTGAAACATGTATCATGGTTTACACTACAATATTTAGCAGCCCAACTGTTTTCATCATTGATAATAATCAGAAATGTTTCTTGAGCAGTAAATCAGTATATCAGACTGATTTCTGAAGATCATGTGACACTGAAGACTGGAGGAATGATGCTGAAAATACAGCTGTGCATCACAGAAATAAATTATATTTTATAATATATTCCACTAGAAAACAGACATTTTAATTTGTAATAATATTTCATGATATTAAATTATCTTTCTGTATTTTTGATCAAATAAATGCATCCTTTTTGAGCAGAATAGACATCTTTCAAAAACATTAGAAAATCTATATAGTATTACTAGTTGCGTAGATTACTATGTTTGTCCAAAAAGCATGTTCATGATTTAGTTTTATCTTCACAAGGCTCCAGATCCCTGCGGTGTGTGTGTTAGCTTGCTGACATAACACTTCAACCCCCGGAGAACACGACTTCTCCAGGAACACACTTTTGTTCCTTAAGGGTCTGCAGATGGCTGTAATCCCATTAAAATGCGGAGGGAAGCCCAAGTGTGTGTGTGTGTGTGTGTGTGAGTGTGTAGAGCTGAGCTCCTCAGGTCGGGGTGGGCAGTGTCTTTCTTATTTCCCGCCAAAATTACCAATTATCACCTCAAACAAACACAATTGGAGATACACAGAAAAGCAACATCAAAAACATGATCATTTGACGACATTAACAGCGTAAATAGAGAGTTTTCTTACAATATACCAACCATTAAACCTTTAGCTTTACACTTTTCTACCTCAATTTCAGAGTTCACTCAGGTTTAAAACTAAGAAAAATGAAATTCGTTCCAAAAACCAATTACCCTCCTCTAATATTAAAAACAACACATACCGTCGCATATCACACCGACTTGCACAACACACACATATCAGTCAATGTCTTGAGAAACCTCTCTGAGAAACAAACATTTGAACCATGTTACTATATTTCAATAAATAAGAAACATCGATTTTAAATAATCATATATGACAGAAAATGAAATCCGATTAAGAGTTACCAAACGCACCACCACATTACTAATCATAACTTGATTTAAATGTATTTATTTAGCAAACGCTTTTATCCAAAGTGACTTACAATGTACAATACAATGAGCGATTCATCTTAATCAAAGATATATGAGACTATGTCTTGGTTAAAAATCTACTAATATTAGTGATTTAATGAATGAATGACTAAATAAATAAATACATAGTGATATTAGTGTGTTATTTCTAAGCACAGAGATCAGAAAATTGAGTTTTGGTAAAAAAAAAAAAATACTGAAATAAAATGTAGGATTAAGGTAAGTATTTGCGTATTAAAGGAAATACTGATATCAGTATGCAATTTTGTAGCACATAGATCAGGCTATGTTTTGGTTAAAAAAGTACTATGATATAATAAATAATTTTTGATTAAACTAACTAATGAATAACAATTAAGTAACTAAATATAATATAATATAATATAATATAATATAATATAATATAATATAATATAATATAATATTCACAGAGATGAAATTAGTGTGTTTTGGTAAAAAAAAAATATATAACAAAAAAAAATATATATATAATAATAAAATAAAATAAAATAAAATAAATACAGACTGTGTAGTAACAATGCTAACCAGCCAAACCTTGAGCTCTCAAAATGGCTTGACTAAAGGAGGACGAGTTTAGAAACCTGTCGGAAAACAGTCATTATTTATGCAAATTTGTTTGGTGCACAAAATAAATGCAGTTTAAACCTCATTTTATGGTAATTTTATGATATATAAATTAACTAAATGATGTACTAATAACTGTGATCACTGTGCAACATAGACACAGATAGGAAATGTGACCTGTTTCTCAGGTCAGAGAGACAGAAAAGTGTTTGCTCCAGTAATAAAGAACAAATCCTACGATCCCAGATTCATGCAGCGGCACCTGAAAGCCATCAGTGATTGGGGTGTTTCCCTGAGGTACGATCAGAGGCGCTGCTGAACTCCTGTGATAATGGCCAGAATGTGTGAACACATGCGAACGGACTGTGAGACCAGGAACGGGGCCAAAACATGAGGAACGGTCCAGATACGGGACGGCTCGTTCATGTGAGAGAGAAAAATGCCTGTTCTTTGTGTGGAGGGGCTACAGGAGGGCGTCTGAATTTTGTCCCAATCATGACACGGATTAAAGCACAGAACATAGTGTGGGAAAAACTCTCGGGACCCCTCCTCTCCCTCTCTCAAACTCGCCTTCAACTGCTCAGCGTGTCGTTTCTCTCTATCTCTCGGCTCAATCTCTTGATGTTTCTCTCAAACTCTTGTGCTTTTTTCTCTCCTCTCCGCAGGCCCTTTTCCCACTCAACTGCTGCCTTCTCTCTCTCTCTCTCTCTCTCTCTTCTCCAGACGTGGTGAAGAGCTGGATCTCTCTCCGAACGCTTGAGATCAGCCAGCAGCTGCTTCTGACAGAGTGGGAGAGAAATGGACGTTGAGATTACAAATGAACATTTTAAACAAAAGAGCAATTACTGACTGAGCGTAACTAGAAAATATATATATATATTTGCAAGGACTTTTAAGATTGTATTCATTTCAAGTGGTGAAAAAACCCAATTTCCAGGTTGTCTATGACCATGTGAACTATGCTCAAGCTCAAGATAATTACATTCATTTAAATATAAAAAAAGACTAGTTAAATGTAAAGTATATGCACTCTGGAAAGGTAAAAGTTCATTCATGTTCGCTGGCTCTCAGTCTGTCCGTCTGAATTCACACACTCATTAATTTGATAGTCGAGTTCTGCTCAAATTCCACTCTCACGCGTCCCACATTCTTTCGCTTTTGTCACTTTTTTTCTTGCTCTGTCTCACCCCCCCACCCCAACCCCAGCCTGTTCTCATGAATTACTGCCGTTCACAAGGCTTGTCCCATCCACTCACACACACACACACACACACGCTCTAACACGGCCTGCCAGAGTTTATTAGGCACATATCGCATGAGCAGTGAAGGCCAAACAAACGGCTGAAGCAGCGCTTCTCATATTCAGACTGCAGGCAGGTTTATAATCTTAAGAACTAGCTGCTGAAGATGGACCCTGATGCCCAGCTGGAATATTATTTGGCATTCAGAATTTTCCCACTGCTCGAAGTATCAGACACACATTCCCGAGTAGATCTCAAACAGTCTCAGACAGATTCATGAATGACTGCTGTAAACAACTACATTATACTACTGATGTTTGACTGTTTATGCAAACATAAAATAATATAAAAAAATAATAAAATCAATAAATAATGTCATTAATAATATAATAAAATAATACAACAATATATGTAAATGTTTTGATACAAAACGTAAAATAATATAAAAAAATAATAAAATCAATAAATAATGTCATTAATAATATAATAAAATAATACAACAATATATGTAAATGTTTTGATACAAAACGTAAAATAATATTATAAAAATTAACAATAAATAATCTATAATATATAAATATAATATATAAATAATATATATATATATATATATATATATATATATATATATATATATATATATATATATATATATATATATATATATATATATATATATATAGACACAAAATCTATCTGATGACACTCATTAATTATTAAAAGACTGAATTTATTTGAAGACACCTCAATTAATCCTAAATTACAAAACAATAATGAAAAATAATAAGACAAATGATAAATTCTTAAATACAAATATGTTACACATTTCTTATAAAGGTATTTCTTATAATGCTATATATGATATCTATAGTTAATATATATATAATAAGCAATATTAATAATTAACGTAATGAATAATGTGCAAATATCTTAATATAAAATCTATAAAATAATTATGTGTGTGTGTGTGTGTGTGTGCACGCGAGCATTTCACAAGATATATAATGTATAATGTTTAATTAATATATATATATATATATATGATACTCTATGTTATATATTCAAATATTGAATTTAGGTGATACCTCAGTTCATCCCATTTTACAAACAATAATGATAAATAATACAGAATTAAAATAAGAATATATATATTTACAATATTTTAAAACATAAAAAACATAAAAATATAAAATAAAATGTCTTGCAAAATTATTTCTTATAATGCTATATGTTACTTTATATAGTTTAATGAGTTTGTGTGTGTATATATAGATAGATAGATAGATAGATAGATAGATAGATAGATAGATAGATAGATAGATAGATAGATAGATAGATAGATAGATAGATAGATAGATAGATATATTAATGAATATACTATTAATACAATTCGGTATAATAATAAATGTATTGTATGTATATTTGTATATATGTACATACACAAAATATATTCTGTTTAATATTGTTTTAATATAATATTAATATAAATCACTTTTAATGTAAATCATATATACAATAATAAATATGAATCATTATTATTTAAATTACAATCTGGCTAAATCTGTGCGGTAAAGAGTGGTCTTTGCTGTTATGTTCTCATGATGTCAGGGTGTCTGTGCGGATGCCACCCAGTGTGAGCTGGCACACAGTCGACCGACCGGCTCACCCCCGAACCCCCCAGCAATCACCCTCACTACCCATAAGCCCCTCCCCGGCCCGGCTCCTTTCCCAGGGGTTCAGGGGCCACTGTACTCACTGCACCCCATTTCCCATACGCATAATCTTGAATTTTCTCCCTGGCTCATAAAGAGGCGTTCGAAGCCCCTCAGTCTGCAGCCCATTTCCCAAACCCTCTCCCTTTATCTGTCAAGCCCACAGCCTCTTTCTGTCTGGCCCACGCTTTCCTTCTGTCTTTTCCACGCTCTCTTTTTGCAGATAATTCCTGTCATTTTTTTTCTTTCCAGTAATACGCTTTCAAGTTTGCCCTGCAGTATTTTAAATTACAGGGCAGTTTTAAAGTTTTTTTTAAAAGTTCTACTTTTTTTTTTACATTTTTATGTAATTCTTTTTGGAAAGAAGTTTTATAGTAGATGAAAATTAGACTGATTATATATATATATATATATATATATAATTAATCAAAAAAAAACTTTTTTATAATAAATTATATTAAAAAACAAGAATTTTTGATTCTAACAACACTAAACTAAAACATTAAATGCATTAAATGCCTAAAAGCTTGAAAACAGAGTGTGTAAAACACTGATACGACTGAAACCACAGCAATTGATTTATTACGTGTACAAATAACATGTCTGTCACATTTAGTGTCGTGTGTTTCCCAGAGATCAGCATGTGTGTGAACTACTACCCATCAGACAATTAATTGTCAGCAGCCTTTCATTCTCGCAGCCCGTTACATTGACATAAGCTTCACAAACATTCCACACATAGTTTCTCAGGAAGGAAGAGCAAATTCAGTTACACACACACACACACACACACACAAACACACACGTTTCTTAAGGATTGAAACACGGAGTAAAAGTCATATTGCTGTGTTGGTTTTAACTGTACAACAAAACCCTTATAATGATCAAAAATCAATCTATTTTATAACCCTGTTTTTATGGTTTGCATGCAAATCAATAAACCCCATCATGAAAAAAAACACCTTGACATAATAAAAGTGTTTCTATGCAAAAAAAAAAAAAAATTCTAATTTTAAAATGAAATGATTTAAATGACATTTCATGTCTTCTGGCGTAAGATGTGCATGTAAACACTTCGTGGTTGTCTAATGCGGTTTATGATTATTTTAATTAGGCCTAAGAAAGCTTATCACACCATTAGTTTCATATTATGAGCTGAAATTACTAACCAAATCATGTTTTTCTGCAGGCTGCAAAAATGTCTAAAATATTTCAATGGTTTATCTCGTTACTTCTGTTGTTGATGGATTTACAGGGTGGGCGGAGCTTATGTACTGCACCATATCTCATAAATGTTGTTGCTGACTGATTTACAGAGTGAGGAAGGCTTATTA
This sequence comes from Carassius auratus, assembly GCF_003368295.1. Lineage (NCBI taxonomy): Eukaryota > Metazoa > Chordata > Actinopteri > Cypriniformes > Cyprinidae > Carassius > Carassius auratus. The sequence continues at coordinate 2,770,635 of NC_039266.1, forward strand.
AGTCCTACACTGTATTTAAAAAACTGCTGTTTTTGGTTGATTTTTGGAGTGGGCGGGGCTTATGCACTGCTGCCAACTATATTTCTGAACTGCTGCTCTTGAGTGACATCAGAAGTGGGTGGGGTTTAAGTCCTATATTTTAACAACTGCTGTTTGTGAGTGACACGTAAAGTGGGCGGTGCTTATAGATAGCAGCACATAATTTGATAACTGCTATTTTAGAGTGACTTTTGAAGCAGGCGTAGCTTATGAAGACCTGCACTATATTTAAAAACTGCTGACTTTGATTCATTTATGGAGTGGGCAGGGCTTATGCACTGCTTCATTATATTTCATAACTGCTGCTTTTGAGTGGTTTGTGAAGTGGGCGGGGCTTATAGGCTCTTGCACTATTTGATCTTCCCTCCTGTGATCCCAGCAGCCTGCGCAGCCGCGTTATCTCCAGTTTATACCTGCACAAAGACACCACACCTGAGCATCACATGCCACCTAGAAAGTAGTTTCATTAATATCACAGGTGGATGTGCAAATACAGTACCTGCCCAGGTGATTGTCCACATACTCCTTCAGCTCAGACACCTGCTCCTCTGCAACCGTCGCCCTTGTGATCAGTTGGGCACGCTCCCTCTCTTGAGCTTCCTGGTGGAGATTTACTGTGTTTACCAGGGTGATGATACTAAAGCTGTTTTAATGGTTACATGTGGGGATAACTGTGTATGTTTATACAATATACTGCAATAGTTATCAGTTATTATGGTTAATTAACTTTAATGGTTTATTGCGGCATGTACTACTACTATCCTGGATCAGCGTCATTATAAACCAATCAGATTTGATTGTGCTTGAACATGATCGTTTTTTATAACCCAATCAGAGCCCATCAAAGTTTTTTAACTTGAACCAATCATTTATGTAAGGTTCCAGGACTGACTTGCTATTGGTTACCTGTGTGGAGCTGGTTATTGCTCTTATCTGCTTCTGAACATCATTCCAGGCGTCTTGAGTTAGTCCAACCCTGCTAAAAACAAAACATAAAATAAGACAGTAAAAAGTATTTTTACATATAACTCTGAATGATACTCACCTCTGAGAAGATTCAGCCATCTGAAATACCAAGCACATGATCAAGTCACAGAACTAATCCATTAAATAACACACACACACACACACACACCTGTTCTCGAGCCAGTTTCAGTTGGCTCTCCAGGCGGGCTTTGTCCTCTCTCAGTCTGTGTAGTTCTCTCTCGGTCTCTCCTCTCAGTTCGGCCCCCGCGGGACTGAAGTGGGCCTCAGGGGGTCCGGCCTCTAAAGTGTGTTCAGGGAGTGCCAGGATCTGCTCACGTTGCAGTCTGGGATACAGAGACGCTACTTATCAGACCAAATCAGATCTAGTGTGTGTGGGGGCAGGTTTCGCTTTAACAGGGGGCTGAAATGTCTTAAAACGCCCATACAGAAGAAAGGGACAAAATTATCTGAATTCACATCCAAAAAGATTAAGCCTTTACGGAGCATGTTAAATTTTGTTTTATAAAAGCTAATTAGTATTTGGTAAAAATGTTAGGTTAATTTCAGTGTTGAAGTCTTAAAAAAAAACCTTTAAAAAATTATTATTTAAAATAAAATAAACATAAATATATGTTGAAAGCATTTATATTTTATTAATAATATATGTATATGAAATTAAAACATATATATAGCTAACTACTAAAATTGAAACAAATCTAGTAAACTCTAATGAAAAATAAAAAATATTCAAATATTAATAGCAACTAAAATAGCATCTCAATGATACTAAAATAACACTACACTAAAAGCACTTGCTAATTCAGGCGTTCCCTAAATAGGGGCTATGAGGAAAATGTAGACGGACTGTGAGTTTTTCCCCTCAAAATAAAACACTTACTAAAATACCATATATAATATTATATATTTGATGTGTTCCTGCATGTCATAGGACCATTAACTAACACCACAGAACGGTGAACATGCGAATGTGTGGTTAAATTATTAAAATATTCATGCAATATCTCAGGCAGACTTTAAGTGCATATTTTAAAGGTCAAAGGCTTGTGAATCCTTGTGTTGAATCAACACATGGAACCATAAATAGTTAATAGTTTTCATTAAGAGCGACAGGTGCAAACCAGTGGCTGTTCAAGCACCTGTAAGCAATGAGTAGTTGTTGATACGTGTTGCTCAGACCCTGCATGCGTTTGCGATACGTTCTGACGGCTTTAGTGAGCTGTTCCTCTCTGGAGCGATACGATGTTTTCACCTCCTCCAGCATGGACTCAACAAACCCCTTCAACTTCTTTTCCAAATCCCCCTCCCCAGCTGCGGTGAGACACTCCTACAGCACATTACAAGTCTCTTCTCACATCAGTTTGTCTGAAAACACATCTAGAAAAAGTGTGTGTTAACCATATATCTGTTGGCTTGTACACGTACTGTCACGTCCTGAATGTAGCGTGTGAGTCGTGCCCTGTACTCTCTGTTGAGCTCCTTCAGATGATTTTGTAGTTTAGAAACCTCAGCTTCAGCATCTTTCAGCTGATGTTGAGAAATAATCAGCGTCTGCGTGTAGAGGGAATAAATCAGCGGCCAGAAACACAAATATACAGCATCTTCTGTGTGAATGAGTGATAATATACTGACTGCAGACTGCTGGGACAGCTCATGTTGGGTGCTTTGAATGGCTCTCTTATTCTCCTGCTGTTCCCTCCCCATGGCCACACTGTGAGAGGAAGATAACACACACATATACACACATCAGCTGACCTTCAGCGCCCTCGTCTCACGACTAATCGAGTGCACACATGTATCAGAGCCTCCCCACTCATAAAGATAAACGCTCCTCAGGTGCACAGAGTTTGGTTTCACCAACATAGAGTTGCTTTTTTTATAATTCAGTCTTTATTTTAATTTCCATTTGTATTAATTGTGTTATGTGCTCGCTATTTTTATTAGTGTTTCTTTTCGATTTTTCTATTTGGCGTGCATTACTTTGATCTTTTTTTATGGCAGGTTTAGTTTTGGTAATTTTAGTATTTTAAAATGTCTCATTTTCATTTAAACGTTTCCATTTTATTTCAATTAACCAATAAATAATAATAATTTTTTTTTTTTTTTTTTTATAGTTTTAGATTTAGTCTTAGTTAACAATAACACCATGGGTACAAACATCACTTGTTATATCAACATGTTTATAAAACACTAAAAAAACAACAGATGTTTCTAATTTACATTCTTCTTTTAACTGAGCACCTGTTGTTTACTGAACTTCAGGTGTGTGTGCTTCACATACTGAAGATGTTGCTTGAAATCTTTCGCTTCCTTTACAAATCTGGCAACATTTCAAAACTCTAGCACAGTGTGTGATTGACAGGTAAACAGTTGCTCTTTTGTAATTGTGATCATATTTCAGTGATCACAAAACATTTTGGGCCCTGTTTATTGTAATTTTAGTGCCGCCCACTAGTGTTTAGTAACCCGAGATGTCATGATGTGTCTCACACTTTCTCCTCTAGCTGTCGTTGGCGTTCCTCGTAGCTTTTCTTCAGTTTCTCAAACTCATCTCTCAAGTTATTCTGCACTCCCTGCATTGAAAAACATAGAAAAACACCATATTACAGAACAATTATAGATAAGCACATGACAACAACAAGAAATGTGATACTTGATAGATATATAGCGCATCTCTGCTTGATTATTTATCTATAAACTATATTATTATATCTATAAACTATATTATTGCATGGCTATTTATTAAAAGTTGGAAAAAATAAGTGCATTCAGCTTTATCCACATAAATACAGTACAGCTTGCAATATATCCAATATAGCAAATCTCATTAGCTTGACTATTGATATTATTGCAAAAAAAATGTTAATATTATCGCCCGGATCTATATATATGTATATATACATCAGATATATAATTACACCTTACATTATTGGCATTCATACTGTATTCACTGTCTGCTATGTAGCATATCTCAAATATCTCATATTGTCGCAAAATATCACTATATTATTGCCCAGATTTAATCTGCTAAATGCAACTATGATGCATGAAGATCTTAAGATATTAAAACATGATTTTCAGTTAAAAATGCTTTTAACTGTGTGTATTGTGAAAAGCAATATACAAATAAACAATTAAGATATTGTCTTGACTTGAAAAAATAGGGAATATGTAATAATAATATAAAGCTGATATTCTTACGTTTTTTTCCAGTTGGCTTTTGCTCTGTTCGAACTCATCAGGCTGTTAAAACAAACATCAAAAACACAGTATGCATTCACTTCATTAAGTTCATTAAAAAATATTGCTGTTTCCCTTTCACGTATACGCAGGATTTGTAAAGGCAATCATTATTATTATCATATTTGCTTACTGAAATCCAGTACTAGTTTCATACTAATTCTGAGGTGTTGATTTTTCATAAAATATGTGCATTTCATAGCATTTCTTCTTTCGATAACCATTTGTAAGGTGAAGAAGTCTTGTGTTATCCCTTAATCAGCAGAAAATTTCCAATAAAGACATGATTCCTGTCTTCCTCTGAGCCAGATTACAACTATTTGTTCAATCCTCAGCCCATTTTCACATGTACTCTTAAAAATAAAGGCGCTTCACGATGCCATAGAAGAACCCTTTTGTCTAAACGGTTGCATAAAGAACCTTTAACATCTGAAGAACCTTTCTGTTTCACAAATGTGGTTCTTCAGATTACAAAAAGGTAAGAGATGGTTCTTTAAAGAACCTTTGACTGAATGGTTCTTTGCTGAACCAAAAATGGTTCTTCTATGGCATCGCTGTGAAGAACCTTTTGAAGCACTATTATTTTTAAGAGTGTGTGAATGATTCTGAAGACATGATTTTATGCCTAATCCTGATTTCCACATTTTCTGCTCCTTTCCCGATTGGAAGTTAAATTTTACATCTTAAATACATATTTATTGGCATTTGACTGCTTTTGCTATTTTGATAATTGCATTCAAGCGGATTCATACTGAGAGTTCCAAAAATCTTCAATCTCACTTTGTGAGAAGTTTTACGTGATGGAAACTCAGCATCATCAAATTAAGTAATATTAGACCTTTCTTTTCCAAAATGCAAAGCTGTATGACGGTTCATACATTCGGAGTGTGTAGAGCAACACACACTGCTCGAGGACATACAGTACAGACCAAAAGTTTGGAAACATTACTATTTTTAATGTTTTTGAAAGAAGTTTCTTCTGCTCATCAAGCCTGCATTTATTTGATCAAAAATACAGGATTTTTTTTTTATATTGTGATATATTATTACAATTTAAAATAATTGTTTTTAAATTTATTATACTTTAAATTATCCTTTATTTCGGTGGTGCAAAGCTGAATTTTTAGGATCATTATCACATGATCCTTTAGAAATCATTCTAATATGATGATTCATTATCAAAGTTGGAAACAGTTCGGCTGCTTAATATTTTTTCAGAACATGTGATACTTTTTTAGGATACTTTGATGAATAAAAAAAAAAAATAAAAAAAAGAAGCTATGTTTTTAAAATATAAATATTTTGTAATAATAATATACATTACTGGTCAGTAATTTGGGGTCAGTAATTTTTTTTTTCTTTCTTCTTTTTAAATAAAATCAATACTTTTATTCAGCAAGGATGTGTTAAATTGATAAAAAGTGATAGTAAAGAAAATATATTATTAGAATATATATTATTAGACTTTTTTTTCTTTATAAATGCAGTTCTTTTTAACCTTTTATTCATCAAATATATTAGACAGCAGAACTGTTTCCAACACTCATAATAAATCAGAATATCAGAATGATTTCTAAATGATCATGTGATCGACTGATGTTACATGTGACACTGAAGGCTGGAGTAATGATGCTGAAAATTCTGTTTTGCATCATAGTAATAATACTTTTTTTTAAGTATATTCAAATAGAAAACAATTATTTTAAGTTGTAATAATATATCACGATATTACTTTTTTCTGTATTTTTGATCAAATAAATGCAGGCTTGATGAGCAGAAGAAACTTCTTTCAAAAACATTAAAAATAGTAATGTTTCCAAACTCTTGGTCTGTACTGTATCTGATGAGGATGAGCGTGTTTATGTGCGTCTCACCCTGACTCTGTTCTGGGACGTCCTGCTGAGCATTGCTCGAACCCTCTCCACCTCCAGCGTGTGTCTGTGTGTGCGCTCTCTCTCCTGCAGGAGTGTGTCGTGTGTGTGTGCGAGGGCGAGCAGCTCGGCGCTGAGCTCCTCTGAGTGTGTGTGTTCTCTTTCATAAGCACTGCTCAGAGACAGGAAGTTGCTCTTTAGCACGCCGTACTCTTCGGCCAGGTCACGCTCACTTCGCTCGATGACTTCTAAGTGTGCCGATGCTGCTGACACTTCCTGTCTGAGCCGGTCACACTCTGTCTGAAGAGACGAGGCGGTGCCCTCCTGAGACAGAACCTGGGGAGGAAAGCGTTAAATAAATGTGTTAATCATTATTTTGATCTTCAGTGTGCAACGGTGTACAGTAGTTTTGGTTTGAACACTGGGAGGGTTGAAGTGTGAGTCCCAGGTCATGCTACCTCATAAGGTTTTTTAAAATTTTTGTCTGCTTATATATTTTTGTCACGTATGCAAAGTTTGTTGATAACATAACTGCAATAAAGTAACATCATAGATGATTACTATGATTACATAGGATATATATATATATATATATTGTTGTACTCTCTAGCTTTGGTTATGCACAACTATTGGTTAAAACTGGTATTGCACGCACTTACCATGTTTTTCAGTTCAAAGATCTCCGCTTCATAGCGCTCTCTCATTTTATTAGCCTCAATCTGCACATCAACGAGGTCTTTTGATATCTGAAACACATACACATCAAGTCAAGTCACCTTTATTTATATAGCGCTTTCAACAAAGTACATTGCGTCAAAGCAACTGAACAACATTCATTGCGAGAACAGTGTGTGAATAATGCAAGGCAGTTCATCATTGAATTCAGTGATGTCATCTCTGTTCAGTTGAATATTGTCTGAGCATTTGAAATATGAAATATGAACCGATGCATCAGACATCAGACAGATCCCATATTTCCATATACCTTCAGTTTGTCTTCCTCACACTGGACCAGTTTGATTGACAGGTCACTTTTTGACGCAGCCTGCTGACCCAGTTTGTTCTGGACCGAGTCAAGCTTACTAAACAGCGCTTCATTTCGTTCCCGCAGCTGTACCTGTACATCAATCACAACATGTTAAGTGACCCCCAGAATACGTATAGTAGTATAATCAAGATTTTATTTAGAATAATAATAATCAGTAAAAACAGTAACACTTACTGTAATTAATTACTGAGGAAAATTATGAAAATGCATAAAATTAAATGTTTTTTTACACTACTGTTCCAAAGTTTGTGGTTGGTAAAAGTCTACAATTATTCAAAAAAGGCTACAATTATTTTAAAAATACATTAAAAACAGCAATTAAATTGTGAAATGTTAATTCAAATTAAAACAACAGTTTTCTGTGTAATTTATTTCTGTGATCAAAGCTGTATTTTCAGCATCATTACTTCAGTCTTTAGTGTCACATTATCCTTCAGAAATTATTCTAATATGATGATTTCCTGCTGAAAAAAAAAAAAATAATAATAATAATAATCTGATTATAAATGGTGAAATCAGTTTGCTGTTTAATTTATGTGGAAAGTATAATGGTTTTTATTTTTTTGGATTCAGAAAGTTCAAAAGAACAGCCTTTATTTGATATAGATATCTTTTCTCTTTCTGTCACTTTTAATCAGTTTAATATGTCAGTGCTGAATAAAGGTAATCATTTCTTAAATAAAACAATAAATCAATCACTCTTACCCAAAACTTCTGAGTGGTAGAATATATTTCTCACTTACCTTGATTAAAAACCATGGGTTTTTACAACCCAGTTGTTTAAAATGCATAAAAGATAAAAGTCCAAATGTTTATTTATATAAACAGTTTGGCTTAAATAATGGACTGTTTTTAAACTAAGATAATAAATGTTGTTGTTTTTGCTTTTAATGAAATGTCTTAAAGAGTTAATGAATTCCTTTCAGATGACAAGAAAAGATCTTACATTTTCGTCTGTCAGAGAGTGAGTTTGCTCCTGAAGTTGGTTAGTTGAGCTGTGTTTATTGCTCGAGTCCATGTTCTGCAGCTGTCAGACGTGTGTTATGTCTGGTTTCTATAAACACGAGTCTCCATGGGCGTTCATAATGATCCTCACCCTGAGAAACAGCAAACTGTGGAAGACATGTGAATCAAAGTAAACGATTCTTTCTGATGATTCATTTGAATCATCAGAGTTGCTTAGTTATTCAACTCACGCTGATTAGACATGTTATGTCATGAGCACGTTAAATAACAGAAATACTGAACACACTGAATAAATATGTACAGAGATATGATTTGTGCTGGATCTGCTCAACAAATGTTTTCTAAACAAATGAATCATTAACAACAACCTCAAGTCTCAGCACAACAGAAGACAAATCAGATCTGTTTTGTTGTGGAAACAGTTTTGCTGAATTGTTCCTTCCGTTTGGTAAATATCAAGGGCTCTTGTGAAAGTCCAAAAGCCTATTGTCCTTTACAATAGACACAGGTTGTAAATCCAGAGCATTTCTTGTTTCGTTTTACGGCAGGCCTATTGTTCAACTGAATCGTGATTCATTTGTCTGATGCAGGATAAACTATAAAACAAAAAACTTTTTTCTGCATATTTACCTTACTAATACACGTAAACGAGTGAATTATGGCATTGACTAGCTGGATCAGTGAACAGATTCATTAAAAAGAGTCAACTTTACTAAACTGAACACCAGCAGCGCTAAACATCTTTGTCCACTTTTATAGTTAAAAACCAGTTCAAATTAAAACAATTCTTAAACTTCAAAAACTAAAGTGAAAATACCAGTCTGGCAATATAAAACATGTTTTAAATGAGTATAATGTTATGAAATTAAACGTGAATGCAACAAACTGAACTGAAATTATAATTAAAGCCATTATCAATAAAACTTACCTCGAAAACAAATAACTTTAAACAATCCCGTTTTGAGACAAACTCTTCGAACTGATTCGCTGAGGAAACAGCCGTTAGTTTTTATTCTAACTGATTTTAAAAAGGGATAATGTTAATCAGTGAAGATCAGGGACAGATCAAATCAAATCAAACACATTATGAATATTTAAAACACATTGTATCTTCCACAAAATACACAAACCACCTAAACATTTAACTTTGAGAGAGAGGTAATGTAATTCACTCAATTTGATTAAGTAAACATTAAATGTATACAAGATATATGATACAAAGATAGCAGGGTCATTAAATAATTTGTAAGTTGTACAAAATGACTTAAATATAATGGTCCCATGGCATTCTTGTTCAAAGGCCACACACACAAGCTACTCTACTTAAGGACCTGTAAATCACACACCTATCGAAGACGTCATTTACTAGACTGGCACTTTTAAAAAATTTTTAATGGGGTGAGCTAATCTCAGGAAGGTTTGACTCCGGCAGACAGGCTTCTGTAAGCTAGTTGTGTGCATTGAAGGACTTCCTAAGCAAGTCGTTCTCTCAATGATTGACGTTCTCATCTTCCTCCAGCTCTTCATCATCCTCGGCAGAATGAGTGTGTGTCTCTCTGTAGAGCCTCCAGACTGGTCTGACTCACGTACAAGCTCGTGTTGATCTCAATTCCTCTATTTTACTCCAAGCCTAATACAAATACAGTAATTTTTTTTTATTTTTATCAAACATAACTAGAAACAGATTTTAAAGGAATAGTTCATCCAAAAATGACAATACATTATTGACCCTCATGTCATTCCAAGCAAGAGACTATAGTGATCTAATTTGTTATCCTGTAAAACTTTTTTACCTTATTCGGATACTTTTGGGTCCATACAAAACATTTGTGTTGGGAAGAGAATTAAATGTAGGTTTTCAGACCTGCATAAAGTGTCTTCAAACCCCTTTTGTGTTCCATACAAAAAAAACAGCATCGAGAGGGATTTGAATGACATGAGGGCTAGTAAATAATGGTGAAAACCATTCCTCCAGAGTATGGCTATGTTTTCTCTTAAATTATAAGGGGTCTGGCAGTTTCATTGGAACAGTTCACATGAGAAACTGGTGATATAAAAGCTGTCATTCAGACCCGGGAGTGCACAAAAAAAATAAGCTGTATTGGTGTAATGATGACAAAGCGAGTGCAATCAAGAATCCGTTTGCAAGGCTTCATGCTATTGACAGTTCACAATGCTGCATCATTTCCCCACGTTGTGCTGTCTATCATGCTCGCTTTGCATGTTTGTAATGATGGAAGATGAGTTTAACAGAATCAAGTGAGTTTGAAACCAATGAAATTCACCAATCCTGAAATTTCAGGATAAGTGCATATATAAATAAGCAACAAATAAATATAAAAGAGGAAAAAAATAGCTTGTGAAAACCCATGCATTTTTTCAGGGCCCCAAATAAGAAAAAATATGCAATTGGTTGAGGCTGATGCTATATTTATATGGCCATAAAGTAAGATTAAATTATGTTAGCATGTAATGTAAAATCAATAAGACCTTATAAGAGTATATCAGACTACTAAAATACATATTAATACATACAAATGTTAGTTTTAACTCTAAAGCTCCCATTAACGTCTTAGTGAGATGCTCAGTTCTATGTCCTACATTGAATCATATAATGCAATGCAATACAATGACGATTGAGAAATCAAGCAAGCTTTATAGGGTTCATTTGAGTTGAAAATATTTTAAGTAAGAAGAACGTAACATGAGAAACTAGCTCAGTGTAGAAAATGGAAGGGATAACCATCAATTCTATTGTTCTATTGTTCATATAGAAATATCTGACTGCAAACGCAGTGAATCAGAATCAAGTATTCACAAGAACCATGTCATAAGATTCTGTGAAATCTTTCTGTGAGGGCAAAATGAGTGCTGTCATTGATTATTAAATGCACAAGTCAAACCTTGATCTTGTTTCCAGCTTGTGTGTATTTCTCAGTGGCTAAGTCGTAATTTTCTCCAGGAGCTCCTTTCTCTCGGCCTCAGACAGATTGGACGAGTCTTTTGGCACCGTCAGACTCTCTGTGATGGTCAAACTCTGGTCCAAACACAACTGAAGCACCTCATAGTACCACACACACAAATCCATGTGCATACAGTTACGAAACACTGTTGTGATTTCTATATAAATCTACTATTACTACTATTACTATAAACTTTTAATAATCATTCTAATTCCATGAGAACGAAATTAGAACACAACTATGATAATAATGGCAAGTGGAATGATATGGTTGGAACAAACTGTCCAGCTTATGAATGATAAAACAGTGACAGCCAATCAGAATTAATGTTGCTTCGAGAGATTGATCATTTGACAAAACTGCAGCTTGCACTTAAAATAAACAAAGTCATTGTGAGTTACGAATATTGTTCTTGTTGTAAACTGCCTTTGTGTTCAGGTTTGCATGCATAAATGATATGAATATGAAATGATTGATTGTATGACAGAGCATGGTGTGCATTACCTTTTTGGCAGCCACCAACAATTCCACAGCTTTTTGTGCTAGTAGGGCAGGGTCACTGTTTTCATTCAGGTCCTCTGCGATCAGCTGGCAAAAGCTAGCTTCAAAGCCTTAGACACATGACCTGCCTGGAAAACAGGTATAGTATTTTATAAGCGATCAGCGGCACCTAGTGGTAAAGTTGGACGGTGCATATACAGTACCTCATGATAAAGCATAACAGCTCGGCCCACATGAGTTGCTTTCTCTTTATAATACATTGCTGTGTCCATCATGTCTTCTGGATTGCTAAGCAGTGCCAAAGTAATTCTGCTCTGTTGCCCGTCTTATTGGGTATCTCACTCGCCTGTCAAATATACAGATCATTGTGAAGTGTTTGGTTCATTTTGTTTTGGACACAAAGGGAACTTTAATCAACATACCTCTTGGTTGTTTCCTAGATAACAGTGTCATCATTTGATTGATGTAGATCTCCAGTGAAAGATTGTCCTCTATCAGCATTCTCTGCACTTCAAACCGATGTGTGTCTGACTTCTCAAAACTATAGAATGGGACAGAATAGAGGAAATGTATACAATACATTCATGACACATGCATATATACAAACAAACTAACTACAAGAGAAAAAAATATTAAAGACTTACATTTAGTACATTTTTTTAACTTTTATTTATTACTTTTTATTGATACTATTCAATCAGAGATACAAAAGAGATTACAACAATTTTAATATTTTCTTTATATTTTAAAAAAGGGTTGTTTAAAAGTAAAAATATTGTGAAATATTATTAAAATTTAGAATAACTGATTTGCAATTTAATATATTTTTAAATGCAATTTATTCCTGTGATGCAAAACTGAATTTTTATGCAGCTGTTACTTAATTATTCCAAATATTTGATTGGGAGTGAAAATTTAGGGAGCAGTTTTTTTTTTTTTCTTAAATACTGATACCTTTATTCGACAGTGATGTATTAAATTGATCAAATATGAAAGACATTTATGTTACAAAAAAATATTATTCAAATAAATGCTTTTCATTTGAACTTTCTATTCACCAGCAAATCCTGAAAAAAGGTTTTTCAAAAAATATAATCAGATTGATTATAATCAGAAATGTGTCTTGACCAGCAAATCAGAATTTGACGACTAAAGGATCATGTGACACTGAAGACTGGAGCAATAATGCTGAAAATTCATCTTCTGATCAAATAAATAAACTATATTTTAATTTATATTACAACAAAAAACAGTCATTTTCAATAGTAAAAATATTTCACAATATTACTATTTTACTGTATTTCTGACCAAAGAAATTCTTCCAATAATGTGACTACCTCCAAACTTCTGAACAATAGCATTTATACTATAACAAAAATGACATATACTTGTATGTCAAAATAAATGATGGCATGGTTTTGATATTTGTTGGACCTCGGAGGTGTATCACAGCTGTGACACTCACTACACCAGCGCTAGGATCTTGTCTCTCACGGCCTCCAGGTGTTTGGCGTAGCTGTAATAAGTGGTTCGAGGTGAATGCGGTCGTGTGTTTCTAACCCCCTCCAACGCCTGCTGCCACTGACCAGTCGCCTGATTAAACTTATTCAATAAACCAAACCTCCTGCATGACTTATACAAACGCTCTGCACTCTCCTGCAAAAAAAAGAGAGCAAGATGCTGTGATAAACCCAAACGTTTAAATCCAAATGTTTAGTTCTTGTTATTGTACTGAATGAGACAGAGAGGCTCCAAGTGTTCTAGGTTTATTTAGACAACGCTGTGTTTGTGTGCTTTAAACACGACATGAAACGTCATTCACAATGTATTAGGCTTCCATAATGTGACTCACTTCAGAGTGAGACATATATATGACATAAGAGGTCATCTTTGGAAAGTGTTGATTCTTACCAGCATGCCATTTGGCATGATTCATTTCACACGCACACCACGTCCAGACGGCGACTCTTCACACACATCCGTACCATGTTCTCCCACACCGCCTCACTGCTGATACACACAACACATTCAGCTCACTTCATAAGCCTGAGTCTCAAAGAAGGCCATAAGACAGAAGAAAGTAAAGCAGGTTCCACAGTGGCTCGTTTGAGTAGCTATGGTTCTTTGGTAAGGTCTTTGATGTTTCAGGTTCTTTAAATCAACAGACTATTGTTGTTTTTTTAAGCTAAAGTATATAAGCTTTCTAAACAACTGTGACCACACTTTTCTAATATTTTGTCATTATTTAATGAGATTCTGATGCATCTGCTTTAGAAAAAATATATACATTTAAATTGGTTTAAATTCTTTTTTTTTTTTTATTATTCCAAATACCGTTTTCTTGTCTTTAAACTGAAAAAAGTGTGGAAAAGTGCACTGAAACATAACATGAAGCAATAGATCTGTGTTTTAAAGCTGATATTTGTGGGATCTCTTAGCAGCTGCTCGTTGAGTGTTTCTGCTCCGCCTCATGAGCGAACCGTCCCAGCTATGCAAGGAATGACCCATCAACACCCAAAACTCTCTGGCCCACATTCCCTCTCTCCCACTCGCTTGGCCCTTCGTGTCCTCCCTGCTTTTTATCCACTCCCATCTGGTTTTATTTATCCAAAATCCCCCCGTTCTCTCATTTTTTCGCTCCGTTCGGCTTTTAGTAGATGCAGATGTGGGTCGTTTATTAGAGCTAAGCAACAGGAAATTCCCTGAATCTTTGGGGGCCCAGAACTGGAAAAGAAACAACAGAAAATTAAAAAGAGAATTATGACCCCCCCCCCTCCACTTTTTTGGATAACACATGGAAATGAAGTACATTTTTACATTGTTCTGAGTTGTTTCAAGTCGAAAAAACCCTTGAATCTTAACGATCTTCTAGTCTCTTGGCTCCTTCATTCTGCATCTGTGGGAATTTGTCATTTTGTTTTATAGTCCAGTAAGTGGCACAAAGCACACCTCTCGTCAACAACATAATGATTTGAGGAATCATTTATGTATGAAGAACCCTGTTTATTAATGTAAAGAACATTTTAGTAGTCTAAATAACTTTTTTGCCACTTTTACACTCTTAAAAAAAAGGGCAGTGATGTCATAGAAGAACCGATTTTTTTTCCGTAAAGAATGTTTCAGTAAACAGATCTTAACCATTTTTCTTAGTCTAAAGAACACTTTAAACAACTTTTTATGCAATGGAAAAGTTCTATGGATGTTAAAGGTTCTTCGTGGAACCGTAGATGCCAAAAAAACATAACATGCTTGAAAATAAAGGTTCTTTTTTTAAACTGATGTTTCCATGAAGAACCTTTAAGCATTCAATAAAAGTTTTTTTTATATATAGTGGAAAGATGTTCTTCAGATCATTAAAATGTTCTAAAACTAAAAAAAAAAAATGTTCTTTTAAGAAATGTTCACTGAAAGGTTCTTTGGGGAACCCAAAATGGTTCTTCAATGGCATCTTTGTCAAAACGGCCTTTTGGGATTTTTAAGAGTGAAGCTTTTTAAGAATGTGTAGAATGGAAAGATTCCATGGATGTTAAAGGTTCTTTACAGAACCATCAATGCTAATCAAGCACCTTTATTTTTAACTTTAATATTTAAGTTTAACTAGCCCAGAGATATCGATGATATTTATCTCCCGCTCCAATTATAACCAGCTTACCAAGTCAAAGAGAGAAAGAGGACGAGGGTTGCATTCTACTTTCCTTCCAGGAAACACATCCTGTAGCTGGAGTTACATGTTCGTCACCGACCAAGAGAGAGAGAACTTATTCCCAAGCACCCCTTCCCTCTCGTCCCAGTCCTTCTGAGCTTTTCAGGGATAAAGCACACACATGCTCGCACGTGAACATGGGAAACTGAGTAATCTGAGATAAAACCAGTGAGGAAAGAGTGTGGGAAAAAACGAGGAACAGAGACCGCATCACGCAGACATTCCTCAGCAGGGAGACGAGGAGAAAAAAACCAGCCAGCGCACATCTGGAGGAGAAAGGGGGAGGAACGGACGGGCAGAGAGCAGCAGAAGTGATTTTAAGAAAGCGTGCGTGTTTATGTGATGGCCTTGGAGGTCGAGCGTCCAGCTTTACGAGCAGCAGTGACCCCCGAATCTGAGGAAGAGGGTTAGAGACTCATGTCAAGACTCCAGAATGAGCGGTGATGTCCTCTAGCTAACCTCTCACAGCATTCATGCCGCTCTGCGTTTCTGCATAGCGTACCCGTGTACGTTCCAGGAATTCGGGCGCTCAGGAGGGTGTATGGCCGTGCGCAGGCTGGTGGTGGTGGCGGCGGCGGTGGCCCTGCTTTCTCTGGTGCTCAACAACGTGGCGACGTTCAACTCCAGCTGGGTGCTGCAGGAGCTAGAGAACGGACGGCGGCGGAGCGTGGGGCTCTGGAGAGCGTGTGCACACGAGGACACACACACTCATGAACACACAGCCTGCCAGAGACTCAGCTGGGGATCGGAGCTCGCGGGGTCTCAGGAGTCACGCAGCACCGTCAAACGTGAGTGTCCGGTGAATACATGCAGGAAACTCAGTTCAGCACTTTATTTAACAGTGAAAGAAATACTTTTATTAACAGATATTTTTAACAGATCATTAGGTAATGTACAGTCATAGAAAAATATTGCTAAACATATACAAATAAATAATTTCATAATTTTCAGATTTTGATTGCATGAGTTATTGTGTTGTGGAAAAGCACTGAAAGTGTGACTAACAATCATGTTTAGTACAAGTACACTGAAATACTTAGAAATGTCATACAACTTTTATTAATATATTTGTTATATATTTTGATATTTATATACACACATAATAATAAAAATGAAGTGTAATAAAAAAGGAAATATATTATTTATACACATGTAAGTTCCTGTGGCTCAGTGGTAGAGGATTGCTTTCACAGCGCAAAAGGTCATTGGTTCAATTCCCAGGGAACACGCATACTGGTAAAAAAAAAAAAAGTATAGCCTGAATACACTATAAGTCGCTTTGGATAAAAGCATCTGCTAATGCATAAATGTATATGTATATATATATATATATACATTGCAATTTAATATTGTGCATTATTTAATCTTACTATTCTTAATTTAGAAATAGTTTTTTTATTGCAATTTCTCTTTCTGACAATTTCGCTTAATTAAAAATATAAAATTAAAAACATGAACAAGACAATTTGCTAAAAAGTGTCCGTTTTTACAGATTTAAATGAGCTGCTTTCATATGAATTGGCATCCTTAAAATCTTACATCAAATGTATTTTTAATCTGAGTTCAAGATGTCTAGAGCTCATTTTGACTTGATGTCTGGCTAAAATTAAATTAAAGCATGGCAACTATCACACAAAAAACAAGCAAGCAGAGATTTGCTGACCTGTATCATGCAGCCTGGCACGTCTGTCCATCTACCCTGATTTAGAAAAAGGAAACGGATGGACACAGTGAAGGATTGTCTTTCAGGAAGTGACACCCACATTGGCACAGTTGTGTCTTATAGACATCTGCAGCTGGATCTTCCTTACAATGATTCAGATCCTCTACCTACACACCCACACACACACACACACACTCCTCTGCTTATGCATGTATATGTGAATCAAATAAGTCAACTGAATATTTAACGAATCATTTGAGCATTCATATTTCATTTTCTCTGATTGCAGTTCAGTTTGACATGATGCGAGCATGTAACCTGATGGCTACGGTGGCTCTGACCGTGGGTCAGCTAATCTTCCTGTTTGGGTTACTGGAGATAACCAACATTACCCAGGATTCTCAGTGGTGGGAGGAAGCCATCGCTGCCCTGTTCCAGTTAGCCAGTGAGTGTTTAAACCCGCTTCTACAGTCACTAACAAACACTAACAGTCCTTTTGAGGAGCGTCAAGAAGCCTGACACAAACACCACACACCCACCTTCAAACAACATTTTAATTTTCAATATCAGACCGTCTGTCCTCAGAGATACGGCCTCTATTGTCCCGTGTTTGTTTGTTCTGCTTTTTGGGAAAGGAACGATGGAGCTTTGAGGATCTGTAACAGAACAAACATCAACAAAGCTCAGCGGCCTGAAGCTACACACAATTCAACAGGAAACAACAGAGTCCTGGCCCGAGGCCCGCTCACAAATTAAATCCACTCCCATTCGGGACGTACTCAAGCCTGTCTCTTCAAAACTTGCTGTTGACGTCCCATGAAAGGGTGCTAGCTCTGATGTTATCTTGTTTTATTGTGTGTGCTTGCTGGATAACTATACTATATGCATAGATGTTTAATTGCTAACTTGCATACTCACATAAATACGTTTATGGAGTATCAGTAAATGGACAGTTGCTGTAGAAGTTATTGTTGCTTTATTGTGTTTGAACAGTTAAATACACATACTTATATGTGTGAAAATGCCCGTCTTTGAAGGTATTCTTATAAACACAGTCATTGAGGTCTTAAGTAAATTAAACAGCTGAGAAAGAAACAGTATATTGATCCGGGCAGTTCTTAAAGTGACAGCAGTCTAATATTCCAGCTGTCTATCATTCATGTTAAACAACAGTGAGAGAAAATCGAAATCACTTCTGTAACTTTAATAATGAGAAATTTCATTTACACAGTGAAAACTATGCAGTGTCTTTTTGGGGGACTTTTGCCTTTATTAGGATAGGACAGATCAGAGCTGATAAGAAGTGAAGTGGGAGAGAGATAAGGGGGCGGGTTCGGGAAAGGTCCTCAAGTTGGGATTCGAACTCGGGACGCCCTTAATCACAGTGGTGCTAAATGTTGGAGAGCTTCCCACAAGCCTATCAACATGCATTTATTTTATTTTTACTTCTTTTCAGTGAGCTTGACTTATTATATTTTTTCAGGCATGTATTAGTTTTGTTTTTTTTGTGATATTGACAGCAGTGACTGGAATTATGAAAATTTGGTAACACTTTAGAATAGTTAACACCTATTAGTTGCTTATTAGCATGCATATTACTAGCATGCATTTTAGCCATGTATTAGTGCTAATTAAGAACATATTAATGCCTTATTCTACATCCCTAATCTTACCCAATCCCTAAATAGTACCAACTAGCAAGAACACCTTAGCTATGTCCTACCAACACCCCAGCGTTACGGACGCACTCATGTTTATTCATTCACTTTGATCACAGAGGTTGTTTTCTTAACCTCAGGTCATTTTTTTTATAGACACTCTGATCATTTCCTCTGTAAGATCATGAGCACTAGATAGTCTTGTTTTAGAAGTTTCAGCAAAGCCGTCCATGGCTGTGATTGTGCTACGAGGGTGGTCTGTTACTAGTGAGGTATATCAGTCCAGCTAATAGTGCAAAATGTGTGTGTCGTTTTAAGTGACAATAGTTATATTTAGCTGACGGGGGTCCAGAGCACCAGTGGCAGCTCCAGAGAGCGACAGTCAGGCGCCAGGATATCCCTGCTCAGGACGGGGAAGTGTCTGTAACTACCTGTTATGCAAACCCAGAGCCGCAGAGGAAAGACGGGGAGGGGGAGTGTGACAGTACGGAGGGGGCCAATGAGTGTCAGAGTTATTAGACTGGGACTTCAACGGGAATTTATTGTCTTTTAAGAAGCGCAGAGCAATAGGGAAGAAAGAGATGTGGATATATGTGACGCCACGGACGAGCATGTTTCATCAGGACGGGTCTAGGATCTCTCACAGTGTGTGTGTGTGTGGAGAAAACAAGTGTCCTGATTAACTGTCCCCGCAATACTGCATCTGTTTACACGATCTCTAGGGACAGACTATGTCTGACAAAATGAAAACAGTTCTCCTCATACTGCATTATTAATTATAAACAAACACAAACTGCTTCCATTGAGTAAACCAATCAGATGCATGCAAACCATCAACTCCTTATAAACACCCATACCATATTCTCACTGTGTAAGTGCACTGACTAGACACTGACATAGTATTTTTCCATACTATGGAAGTCAAATGGCATTTCTGGGTGAAGTATCCTTTTAATAATACAACAAATAGTTTTGGATCAAAAATCTGATTAAGCCATTTGAAAAGCTGTTGTAAAATGGCGATATACACTAGACTGCGAGCCTGTTATTGTACATCATGTTCCAGTTCAATTGTACAAGTGTGAGTAAGAATCGTCAGATGAAACTGAATGAAACAGAAGGAAGGAAGGAAGAGTGGAAGGATGGAGGAGAAAAGGAAGGAAAAGGGATGACACTGAGCCAAAAAAAGCTGCATTCAGAATAAAAACAGAACAAATGAACACCTCGGCTCGCTTTTGTTTCTGCGTAAATAAAACACGCACGTGTAACGCGATCTGAATACTGTAACTTTTTCCATTCCGTTGCTCTCCTGCCCCTGAATTCATCTCACATCCTCTACGTTCTGTGTTTCTGGGAATCTGCTGCTGTGTTTTCAGGCCGCAGTTATTAATAACACATGTGCTCGGAGTCTTTACAGGAAGTGGGAGACTTACTACTCCTATTAGCCAAAACCAGCCAAAACCAACTCGTATCAGACAAAAGGGAAGAAGACTGAGCTATGAATTAAAGGAATGCTTCAGGCTCTGTGGTCAGCTATGTGACATGCTTTCAAAAACCAAAGAAATCATTTGGTTTGTTAAAATAAATTATACAAATGATGGTTTCTAGAGAATGTTTTCTTTTTATGAATAAGGGAAAGAGTCTCAAGAGCAAAATGTGCAGCTAATGATGTGTAATTTCTTTTTTTTAAATGCTATGCTCTCATGTCATATCTTATGTTCAACACAACCAAAATTTCTTAAGAAATCCAAAAATTGGATTTGTTTTATTCTTCATAACCCATTGAAATGCAATGCTGTTAGATGGGACATTAAATTGACAGATATTTGACTGAAATAAAAATAGTTATTATAATAATAATAATAAAACTAATGCTCTATTTTAAAGGTTTTAAAAAGCATCACACATTAAAAACTCGACTCAGAGAAATATTTTGATTAAAGACAGCATGTATCATATGCTTAAATGTATGATTTCTTAAAAAAAGAAAGAAAAAAAAGTGTATTTTTATAAAAATATATTCTATAAACCATCCTAGTGGAAAGTGTAAAAAAAAAAAGTGTATTTTTATAAAATATATTCTATGAATCATCCTAGTGGAAAGTTCCCATAACTGAATGAAACAATTAAAAAAAAAAAAAGATTTTTTTTTTTTTTTTTATAATTTTGTAATTTTTTTCCAGTGCTTGTTACACTTGTTTAGTTCTCGGTCAAAAATAAAAGCCAGAAAAGACAGAATCCAAGCTATAGTGATAATATCGCATAATGAGAGATTTATAACCAACACACCAAGAATATTAGCACAGCCCAAGGATTAAAGATTGACTCTTTGGCTGGTTTTAAACCATCTTCTTAAACTAAGCCCTGCTTCTCTCTCTCTCTCTGCAGGTTTCGTGCTGGTGATCGGTCTGGTGACCTTCTACAGGATCGGCCCCAATACTTACCTGTCCTACGACTGCTACATTAACATCGCCGCTTGCTTGTTTGCCACACTAGCGGCCGCCATGCTCATCTGGAATATCCTGCATCGGCGTGATGACTCCATGTCTCCGTCGGTCATCCTCATCAGCCGATCTCTGACCACACCCTTCAGGCCACGTCTAGACAATGACTACGTAGAGTCACCCTGCTGACACACACAGACACATCTCACCTGAGACAAAACACAAATACACCTGGAGGGGAGTTCTGTCATTTTAAGTCAAACCGATCTCCTGGAATGATGAGGGCAGTGATCATGTGACTGCAAAAAGTGGATTCGGACTAAATGGAAGACTTTTGAAACGCATTTAAACACAGAAGCAGCACCGTGGATTGCCATGAATCCAACAGACAGATAAAGATCAAGCTGGATCTTGACACGTTTATGTTCATAATGAGAAAGTAGAAGCACATTTGCATGCACAAATATCTGTTGTAGTTCTATGAAACATGGAGTTTCAGATTTTATATTTGAATATTGCTCCCAGGTCAACTGAATACAGTCCTTTACAGACCGGCATGGAATCTGCACATGAATACATTCTCTGCTAATTGAAGATTTTCATATAACTATGTTCAATCATTTGTGTGTGTGTTTTGAATAAACATATCTAGTTTTGCATAAATAAATCTATTTAGTTTTAAATCTAAAACTAAATCTATTTTTAGAAACATTGCAGTATTTTGCATTATGACATATTTATTACAAATAAGCACATTTCCCCCCATATTCTCAATGTCTAAATGCTTTACTTTTGAGCGTTTTTATTTTATTACAACCATAAATTAAAGCAGAACAACAAATATATAAAATAAAACCGTGAAATAATGTCATGAGAACTCAAGTATGCACAATTGAAAACATGCTTGATTGCTACGTTTCAAGCAAAATGTAATTTCTTTTTTTTTTTTTACATTTGTCAAATTACTCCAATTTATTTCATCTACCAATTTAAGAGGGAATGAAACAGAAATCATGGATTTTATTTTTTTTCAGTAATGAGAACAGCAGGGACATTTTGCTTCATTAATAACCATGAAAATTTGCTTAATTGCTTCATTTTGTTTATGCAAAACATATTTTTTTTTATTATTGTTTATTTTTTATATATATGACATCCATATATGGCCAAATGTGTTATAAAGAGTAAAAGTGTTATCAAATGATTCCAAAATATTCAATTTATGAATACGTGAAGGGGACGAGATGAAAACCTGGAGGTGCAGATTCTATGCAGGTCTGGTCATTTGGTACCAAAAATTATTTTATTGACTTCTGCATGTGCATTCATCTGAAATCTGACATCTGATATTACATAATCTACAAGATGCCAACGAGGAAACTCTGTATAGTCACCATCTGAAAGTGATGGACTGGAACTACATCAGTTCAGTAAACAATAGACATTAATATTTGACATTAACCTGTGCCTGTGGTACCCACATATGAGTATAATATAGAGCTATATTAAGTATATTATTAAAATTTCACATTTCACCCTGAGTGGGACTGGTATAATATTATTAAAGAAATAAACATTAAGCCATTCAACACTTAAAGGGGATTTTCTGGGTTTGACTTTGCGTGTGTGTGTGTGTGTGTGTGTGAGAGATCAGTGAGCACAGAAGAGAGTCAAGGACAGTCTGAATGAGAGGAAATGAACAGAGACACACATTACACTCCACTGTGACCCTGATTCCAGACTGACACTTGAGCGATGATAACATGAGAGGAATTCATTTCATTACATGCTCAGAAACTACTGGTTTGAATAATGGATAGCTCATCCGAAAAGGGTCAAAGAATCATGAAACAAAGTATTCTGCAAGTATATGAACTTGTTTTTAACATGATTGCTCTAAGAAATGTTTCCTGAGCAGCAAATCATCATATCAGACTGATTTCTGAAGATCATGTGACACTGAAGACCGGAGGAATGATGCTGAAGATACAGCTTTGATCACAGGAAATTACTTTTTGAAAAAATATTTAAACAGTTATTTTAAGTTTTCTAATGAAAGGAACTCTTTCTCGTGAACTAAACTTCAAAAGGTGAAAAGGTTAAAAGTCATATAAACACATCCGAGAGTCCGTGCCACAGACAAACCCTACAGGGATCCGTCACAGTTCTTGAGAAAATCTGATTGTTAAAGATAAGCATCAATAGATCACTCAACTCAAGCTCTTTTCCTCTTCTCGCCGTTTCATCTGCTGCTAAAATGAACTGAAACAATACAGCAGGAATGTACAGAACACACACCCCGGGCGTACAGTCATGGAAATCTGTGTCTTCTACGCTAGTGGTCTCATACACTCCGGCGTCTTTTGGGAAGCCGCTACACACACCTACATATAAACATCAGTAACCTTACAAGCACGCAAAGTACAATTACAATTCCCATTATAAACATGAAACGCACACACACCCTTCCTAAAAGCCACTTCTGTATATTTCATTCAAACAGGGAGACGGCAGTGTTTGTGTGTGTGTGTGTGTGTGTTAAGACCACAACATCCTCTCTGGAAATATGACAGGGAATTCATTTTGTGTCTGAAATCAATGACAGCACTCGTACAATAGAAACATCCGGCGCAATGACCATTACATTTATCAGTGGGAAATCATTTTTATGACGGAGATGTTTTTACAAAGAATCTCCCTTTTCGCTGGAATGGATGGTAAATGGTGATCATGCCATCTTGCACGTCCTCCACAGAACGCAGAGAGTGTTTGACTCGACTCAGTCGAACACAAGGGGAACGTCTGTGTTTTAAATCCCAGTGAGCTGCCTAACTAGGTAGCACTTTTAGTTGTGACGCACCTATAAATTCACCAAGGCATTAATTGACCGGTATTTTGAGAAGATCATTTTGAGATGATCAGTACAGTGCTGTTATTGTTAACTAAAATGAGTAGAAATAGTAAAATAATATACAAATATATAAATAAAATATAAATATTATATATAAAAAATTGAAAATAAGAAATGTTGCCTGGTAACTAACTGAAATAATATAAGTAGAATACATTTTTTTAAAGATACACCTTTATCAAAACAAACAGACTCTTTGTAGATTATTGAAACAAATTCAGAAATATGAGTGCTGGGTAATTGTGAGGGTACTAACATCAGAGAGAACGAGGCCTACCCTCCGAAATAAGAGCTTAGCAGTGGCAGAACAATCAGAATACAATAAGAATGAGAAAAAATAAAACAATGCATTCCGATAAAAATTGTAAAAGGGTTAGAAATAGAGATGCATACAGAATGACAGAAAGGGGAATGAAGGGTGTCTGTATCTTGTTTGTATGTACCTTGTAGATATAATAGTGATACAGTGTATCTAAAGCCAGTAGAGAAAGCAGCGTAGCCGGTTTAGGCTCTGAGTCCTGCAGGAGGACACCGTGTTCCTGTGACACAAAGAACGACACCACCAACATGTCCTCCTGCCAGGAAAGACAAAACCTTTTATATACACTTTAAATCAATTACTGTATTCAAGTCTATTTTGACCTGGAAGAGATACATAATTTTTTTTTTTTAAGCATAGCTTTTAGTATATATATATATATATATATATATATATATATATATATATATATATATATATATATATATATATATATATATATATATATATATATATATATATATATGGGTCAGTGACATATGTACCATAAAAAAGTGTTTTTTCAAAAATTTCAAATAACAGGCATAAAAATGGTTGACTTTTGTTCTACTAACTCTCATCTTTATAGAAACATATGTTGTTTCAAAATTTTCAATTGGAATCAGAATTTATGTGACAATTTGTTGTATTAGTGCTTACAATCGTCATATGGTGTGACATGAAAATAATTGTATATAAACTGAAAATGGATTATATCTTTCTTAAGTTACTCACTTTATCAAAGTCATTTATCATAACTAAACTGTGATCCATTATAGTTTTGTGAAAATTAATTAAATTTGTGTATTATTTTTTAAAACATTGCTCAATGTGAGACCTATGCCGTCGGTCTTTCAACATTTTTTCTATTTATTGTGACAAACCTTGCTAGAAAATTATAAAAATATTTGTGACTCTTGCTGATACTATTTTCTATGTATTCCATGAACATTTTCAGGTTTTATCATTAATAAAGGTATGTTATTTTCACAATTTGGAATGTCACACCAAATGATATAGTGTCACACCATATGATAATGTCGCCATGTGTCAATGCAAACCATGTATTATCCTACTTATTGGTGAGTACTGATCACTCATATGGCAGGAAATATTTAACCACTCTTAAATGCTGCAAAGCAATATTCAAATTTTATTGATTTATTTGATATTTAACAATAAAACAAGCATTGTTTTAATATTGTATGAACCATATGAACATATGTTTGTGTATCAAATTTCATTTAAATTCAAAACTGGTCTGCAATATGTATTAAAATAAGTAAAACAACCAATTTTTTAATATCATATGAACCGTGAACATGCAACGTAGCTGAGTGGATCCACAAATAAATCAGGGAGCAGTTGGGGGTTCGATGCCTTGCTCAAGGGCACCTAAGTCGTGGTATTGAAGGTGGAGAGAGAGCTGTTCATGCACTCCCCCCACCCACAATTCCTGCTGGCCCGAGACTAGAACTCACAACCCTTCGATTGGGAGTCCAACCCTCTAACCATTAGGCCACGTAGCAAACATCTCCCTGTATCTCTTTGTCCTGTCTGCACTTGTCATCATTATCTGCCTCAAGTTGACAAAAAAAAAGGAAATGAATGGTTTGAGATGAAGACAACATTGTTTAGACTTAAACAGCATTCTAAGGTTTCTGGGAAGGGATCTGCGGTGTCTGTCTGATGAACTAGAAATCTGTATCACCGAATTAAACTAAACAACTTTTATGTGATGATTGACCCAAATAAATGTTTAAAAAGACAAAACATACATTGGACTTTGTTATTTATTGTTATATATGCAGGGAATTACAATTCATATCATATGGTGTGACAATCAAATCATATGGCGTGACAGGCAGACATGTCACACCATATGATGTTTTCTGCACTTAGCACAACCTTGAGTCTTGTAGCTACACATTAGCATACTAACAACATGCTAGCTATAACAAAGCAGCATAGATTTACATATAATTATGACAAAATAATAACATTTCTTTTGCATTTTTATAAAAAAATGTGTCACACCAAAAGACATCTGGAAGTGGGACTTTTGTCAGAGTGCCAACAAGATCTGATTTATTGTAAAAATAAAAATGATGACTCACCTCAGGTTGAACAGTAGAAATACACTGCTAGTTCTGTACAACATTGCTGAAGAAGGTCCTCTCCTTCCCAAGGGTGTCAAAACAGTTGTCCGTTCAAATATCCCAAAATAGTGTCACACCATATGAATTTGATTTGTGTGACAAAATCTTTTTGATTAGAACTGACTCAAAACATTATGCTTGGACTTTGAAAAGAGTAGGCTCACAAATAGACATCTGTATTATTTGTCTGTATTTTTTTGAGAATTTTTGCATTTATTTTTTTTTGTTTTATTCAAGTTCTCACTTTGAGAAACAAGTGCCGGACAGTCACAGCATATGAGTTTTGTTATGTTTGGTTGAAAATTCTGAAAAAATTAGTTATGAACCGTTTTAATGTTGAATATGTTCACATAAAGCATAATGTTCTGCACAATATTGAGAAGGTTTTTGGCAAATATATTTTGCATTCATACATGTTTGACACTGAAGACAGCAAAACTGCCATGTCACGTCACCCACCCATATATATAAAAAACTGAAACAAGACTATAAAAATAAACATCATTTAATTTTTTCAGATTTTTTTAAAGACTTTTGATAGAGACGATTTAATCAAAATTTTGTCTGTTCTGAATCAGGTGTAAACTCACATACACTCCAGGGACTAAAATTTAAAAAAAAGAAGCTTAAGTTTACACAGCTGAACTTGTTTTTATTTTATGCAAAATATTTCACATAATAAGTCATAACTAATACGGACCAAAAAAAAAAGTTCAACTTACAAAAAAAAAATGCATATAAAACAAAATACAAATAATGAATCAGCTGCTCCAAATATGAAGTTGACATCACAAAAAATGTGATGGATTATTAGTGTTTAAGTCAAGCTTTTGAATAATACCCAATTTATATTAACTTAAATATGATTTATGAAATAAAAATATATGAACATATTAAAAACAAACTTGTCCTGATGGCTCGTACATACATATTGATATATTTACCATTCCATACCATCACAATAGCCTATACAAACAAATATGAAAATAACGTAGAATAATTTGGAATTTTTTATTAAATTTCCTACATTTTATTGCTCATTTTAATATATATATATATATATATATATTATAATTACATAATAAATATTCCTTTATTTATTTTTACTTAATTTTGCCAAATAAAAAAAAAAACATGTATTTAATCTTTAAAAATTTTAGAGAAAAAAAATGAATTACCGTTAAATGTATCGTCCCTTGGTGACTTTCACGGCTCTGATGTGTGTGTTCAGTACAGTAGGTGCTGAGGTTGGCCAGGCTGAGCTGTGTTGGTGTGAGCTGCACTGCTGCCATCTGCTGGCTGTAATGAGAACACATCATATGCTTTCACAGAATCACCAGAGAATCTACGGTCTGTAGTAACCAATCACATGTCATAATGTTATAAATATCCCTAAATATCTAAAGCCACTGCTCACTTCACCTCTGCTG
Source organism: Carassius auratus (assembly GCF_003368295.1). NCBI lineage: Eukaryota > Metazoa > Chordata > Actinopteri > Cypriniformes > Cyprinidae > Carassius > Carassius auratus. The sequence continues at coordinate 2,798,513 of NC_039266.1, forward strand.
GCGTTTAGTTTCCAGTGTATTTTCGTGTCTCCTTTCTGATCACCCACAGTCACAATGTCACACAACCCCAAGAACTTCTGCAGATGAAAACACAAAGATCCAGATTACTTCTGAACAAAATCACACTTGTAAAACCACCTACATTTGTGTTTTTTAGCACATGCCTTCATGAACTGTATTCAAATAATACATTTAATCAATAAGTGCATTGCTCTGGGAATCAAATCTATTAGCTTTTTTTATTTTATTTTATAAGAATTTGCTAAATGAGAGACATGAAAGACAAAACTGTTAAATAAATGCTGTAAAAAAAGAAGAAAAAAAGAAAGATCAATAAAAAAATGCATAATAGTTTCCACAAAAATATACAAATATACAATAAGCAATACAACTTTGAGAATAATCAGAAATGTTTCTTGACACACAACACCATCGGAACACATGAAACTGCTGAGAAACTATACACATAGACGTATAGACAACCCCAAGAAGAAGCGTGAAGGGGCGGAGCCAAAACGTGAGCACTGCGTCTCAACCAATGAGGTGAAGCGAGTGGAATGTCTAATGAGGTGTGTTTTCTTATTATGGTTTGAGCTCATGTGGGGCATTAGGTTAACTACAGCTCGACAGTAGGAGTTTGTCATGAACAACCAACCCTTTTTGAACTTTTATTTGTAATTTGAAAAGAGATTATTGTAACCTTTATTTATTCCTTGTTGGATTTGGTGACCCTGCTATATATCTGCAGCTGTTCACATCAGACTAAAATGCTTTCTTCGACATCAAATGATGCATGAAATTTAGTTTTCCACAGCATAATATGAAAAAAACAACAACGTTGTTTTGCAAACAGAAGTCTTCAATGTCTCAAAGCTCTTTATTTTAGTCACTAAACATTTCATGAAACATGAACAATGCCATAGTAATTAGGGATGCACGTCTTGATCATTAAATCCCTCCTCAGGTCTCCATATCTGGGATCTGCAGCTGTGTTTTGAGGTTTTTGTCCAGCAGCATTAAACTCTGTACTGCCAAACTCCTGCAGTCTGCGTCACAATCATTCTCTGCCACATCTGCACACAATAAGACATTTATGTATAACATATATATACCCAAAACTCATACAGAGTCAAACAAGCACCATCTTACCTGCTAGCCAGGCTCTGGTCTCCATCAGGTCATCACTGAGTTCAGTGAGTAAGTTCTCAGCCGGCATGCTTAGAAACACAGCACAAACCGCAAACATGACGCCCCTCCGCACCATCCTACAGTTAAAGCCAGAGAGAGAGCATTAGATGAGCATTAGATCATGTAGACATGTTATATAATGCATCCTAGAACACAAACTTACTGGTCAGTGTGGAAGCGCACGACCCAAACAAAATCCAGCAGAGCTCGGCCCATCTGAGACGCAACCTGAGCAAAAACAGCAGTGATTAGATAAAGTGCGCATCACTAACAGGACTGCACCATTCGGGGAATAAATCAAATAGTTTTTCATTTTTTATTCCAAACTGAGGTTTAAAATGCTATTTCAAATTTCACGTTTGCTGTGCTTGTTTGTAGAGCTGCCTAAATTTTGTTATTATATATCAGCATGACTATAAAATAATAACTATAATTCATATTATTTCTAAATAAAAATATAGAATGATTCAAAATTAAAACAACACGGAATATTACTATTGTAACATTTGACTGTAAAATAAAATAGATTAATTATAATAAATAATAATTATTAATACTAAATAAAAGAAATATAAAAAAACTAAATGTCACTGCTAAATAAAATGGAGAAATATAGAAAAAATAATTGACAAAATTTTGTGATTGCATGTCAATATGGCTATAAAATAAGAAAATAATAATAATTATTATTACTTAATAAAAATATATAATATTCTGAATAAAAACTAAATACAAAATATTACTTTTTTAATATTCCACGGTAAAATAAATAGCATTTAATAATAATATAACAATAATACATTTGTATTACATTATAAAATTAAAACTACAGTACTGATATTTAATATTTAATTTCTCAGTTTTGAAACTTGTTCTTCTATTTACATTTAGCAGACACTTTTATCCAAATGAGGACAGTGGAAACAATCAAAATCAACAAAAGAGCAATGATATACACAAGTGCTATAACAATTATATTTTATTATACAACAATTTTATTTGCATTCATAAAAAAGCTAAATTACTGCATTTATTTTCAAAAAGTGTAACATACTGCAGCATGTTTAATTCTGCAAAATTATAAAATAATAATGCAAATTGTGTTCGTGTATGATTGTACCGGTGCATTGACGGCCAGGTGCATGAGCAGCCCAAGTGTGTGCAGCAGCCTTCCTAGCACCAGATGATCACCCCCCAGAAGGTCAAAGGTCACCTGCGGCCTATAACAAACCATGAAATCAGTGCAATAATGTAATACAAGCTAAAGAAATTGTGTGCACGCAAACAGACCTGTCATATTTCCTGAGCAGCGGGAAGAAGAAGTACCCAGCGACCGGAGCGTAGCGGTTGGGAACGGCTCTAACGGATTGAGTCCCACCCTGAACGACATCAATATTAGACATCTTTTCACTGTTAACATGTTAAGCGCACTTTTGTAAGGGCGTCTCACTTTGCTAATTCGCCTGGTTTTGCTCTGGATTCGTTTTTCTACGATCTGCCGCCAGTGTGTGATGTCATCACACTGCTCCAGAGGCATCACTGCACTGATTGGCTGAGCTCCAGTGTGCTTATCTGTGATTGGCTCAGACAGTTCCTGGGCAGAGAGAGCAAGGACCTGGAATAGTAGAAGTGATAGATTATTGATCCTTCAGAAATGATTTTTTATATGCTGATTTGGAGCTCAAGAAAATGTCAGATTATTATCAATGTGCCGCTTAATCATTTTGTGGAAAATATGACATTATTTCAGGATTCTTTGAATCGGTCTGACCTCCAGAATGTCCAGTCTCTGTCTCAGGCTGTAGTTGAGAGAGTAGAACTCTGTCGTCCAATAATCTACAACCTACAGAAGAAAAAAAGCAGTCACTTCCATGTGCTTCTATGTAGAGCTGAGTCATCGACTGATGTCATCGTCTGATGTCATCGTCTGATGTCATCGTCTGATCTCTCACCGGTTTGACGTCTGTAACAGTGAGGGCCACCATGGCGTTCTGCCGGAGCGTGTGGAAGTGTGCTGTGCTGTATCTGTCCTCCAGGTGGAGCAACACTTTACCAAACTGAACACTCACCTGTGAACCACACACAAGCTAATGAGTCATTATGACATTTGTAAGAGTTTTAGCCATTAAAGGTCTGCTGCGATGACCTCTGACCTCTTGTGTGGCCTTCACGTTCTTCCTAAGAAGAGCTTCCGCAGCTTTCAGACTCAGTTCAACCCTTTCAGCATCATCAGACGACATTAACGCTGCAAATAGAGAAGATCTGGTCAATTCAATAACCTGAGAAATGCTCTCAGATGAAACTGAACTGCAACTAGACACTTTCAGATCTTCGCTCTCAGGGCTATTATCCTGAACTCAAACTAAAACTATTAAAAACATTTTTGTTAGTTGAAATAAAGCTGCAAAAATAAGTAAATATTACATTTCAGTTAGTTATAACATTGAAACATTTTCATTAGTTTAAAACACAAAAATTACTAAAATTATACACACACACATACATACATATATACACACACACACACATATATATATATATATATATATATATATATATATATATATATATATATATATATATATATATATATATATTAGTATATTATTAGATTAAAAAAATTAATTGCTGTAAACTAGAAATAAAATAAATAAAAATTTAAAGTGAACAAACAACATATATAATGAAAATGAAATCTAACTTGTGTTAAAGAAAAAACTTAAAACTGAAAATATGTAAAAAATAAAAGCTACAACATAAATATATATATATATATATATATATATATATATATATATATATATATAAAACAACAATAATAGTAGGTCAATAATGCTAAAGAGTGTAGATCACCTTCCAGACAGTCTCTGATGTAACGGGGTGGTGCTGATTTCTTCTTCTCCTGATCAGCTGACATGTCATATGGAGTCAGATCATCATCACTTAGACCATAGAGATAACATTTGAAGAGAAATGTTATTAGCCAGCAACACCACAGAACTTACAGTTCTCGTGTGTGTTTATGACAGTGTAGATGTACCTGTCCAGTTCAGAATCAGCCTCCGGCTCCGGCTCCGCTGACTGACCTGCTGAACCCTCAACTTCAGACTCTGGTGGAAGACTGAGACAACAATAAGGTGTCACATGGAGCTCATATATATTTCAAAAGAAGTTCAAAATTGCATGGTAAGAAAAAAAAAAGTTCGGCCTAAATGACTTTTTTTTTATTGCAAAAACCAGTAAAAATAACCAAACGTTTGCAAACATTACAAACGCAATAAATGTGCAGTTTAACTTCACCAAAAAATCCTTTAAATGTTAAGGTAAACAGAACAGGAATTACAAATAGTAGTGAAAACAAACTAATTACAGTGGCTTTCCATATAAATGACATTTATTATAAATCCCAAGACTAAACTAATGTGTTTCAAGTGATTGTGGGAGATGTGCCATTCAAATAAACTTTAATGCTGAATGAATCCAGATGTTTTCCTTGCTTGACATTAACTGCATTATATAAGTTGCTTTGAAATATAAGCCACAGCATGTTTCAGCCGATTTAACAAATGTACTAGAAAACACAAGATGCTGATGTGAAGTGTGTGTTTTTACCTGGTGGAGGTATCAGGCTGGTGTTGCTCATCATCCTCAACAGATGGAGAGTCCACCAATGACTTCAGCTCTGTGATCTCCTCATCCGGCTCATACTGACACATAAAACAGCATTGAAAAAGTGTCAAGGAATGAAACAAATCTCTCAAGTTCACAACTGTAGTCAATCTAAATGTTTAAAGATCCAAAAGGCTCACCTGGAAGTTTAATTGTGATCCTGGTGTGTCTAATTTGAGACTGAGACACTCGCCCACAACCATTCCTATCCGACGAATACGCTCAATATTGCTGTCCAGGCGACACTGGACACCTCCCAGCATGCACTGCAGCATCTCTGTTGGACACAAAACCTCATAATAAACCAGAAAACTGCAGCTGTACATGCATTTGAATGTGTGCGTGTGCATTACCTTGCCGTAGCTCTTGTGTTTCAGCGTGGTCGAGGAAAGACACACACAGCAGTAGAACTTTACTGACGTACAGCTGCTGTTCGACAGATGTGTGTTTCACGGCACTGCTGTTACACCACACCTGACACACACTCCGAAGGACCTACACACACCAGTTAGAACTCCTCTTAAACAACGTCTTTTGCATTACATACAAAAAAAGACTTCTTAGAATTAAAACTAGTGACACAACAGACCATCATCATACCTGTTTAAGCAGCGTCCTGCGCTCTGAATCCAGAGCCAAATAACCAAGAACAGACTTTAACAACCGAGTCTGAATTTAAGGAGAAACCAAAGATTTCTGGTATTACAATCTTCATAAAAATATTGTGTTTTAACAAAGAATTCTTTTATTTCTCCACTCACTGGATGCTGGTACTGCTGCAGTAACAGTTTATGAGTGAGAACAAACTGAGCTTTCTTATTGGTCACCACCAGGTTTCCCATCAGCCTGGAGACAGCAGCCGCCCTGAAACACACACTCATGTTAGAGTCGACTAACAACTCATTCATTACCGTTAATGGACCTCCTCTTTTACCCGCTGAGGCTGCGTATGAGTCCCGTGATGACACACTCTGTGCACCTTTCTGGAACCTTCTCCAGCAGTCTCTGCATCACACGCTGCCACAGCGGGTCCACACGGGTCAGGGATGAGAGCCGAGGGGCCAGACTCTCAAAAATCTGAGCTACACACACACACATACACACACACAGACCCTAATGCAGCAGACTGGTTCCAATCAGTGGAAAAAAAGCATTAGTAACTTAAAAATAAAGCTTACCGCTGTATCCCTGAATACACACTTTTCCCAACACTTGAGCCACAAACCCAAGAGAGCAGTCATGTCCCGCTATACCAGAGAGATACACATACACAAAAAAAAAAATAGATGGACATCAAATATGCATTAAATTATGCGGTAGATGCACCAGTGCATTAAAATTCAGTGGTTGCAATGATGCATTAAAATATGCAGTGATTATGAAGCATGAAAATATACAGTGGTTATAATGATGCATTAAAATTTGATGTTGTTGTAACAATGCATTAAAATATGCAATGGTTGCATCGATACATGTAGTTTTGCCATCACATATTAAAATATGCAAATGTTGTAATGATGCATTCAAATCTGCAGCGGTTTTAAGGATTCATTACAATATGCAGTGGTTGCAAAGGTGCATTAAAATATGCAGTGGCTGTAATTATGCATTAAAATAGAATACGGTTGCAACAATGTATGAACATTTTATGTGGCTGCAATGATACATTCATATATATAATGCATAATATGCAGTGATTACAATGATGCATTAAAATGTGAGTAGTCTTTGCTTGATGCACTAAAAAAATATTGGTTGCAATGGTTCTGTAAATTATGCAACTTCTGCTATGATGCTTTAAAATATGCAGTGATGCTTTACAAATGTGGAGGTTGCAACTATGCATTTAAATTTGAAGCGGATGCAATGATACTTTATTTATTCCTTTATTTACAAGTATTTCCACCCTGAATGTGTGTGATACCTCTGAGAGCGTGGCATGTCTTCTCCAGTGTGTCCAGTATGCTGGTGGCCAGCAGCAGGTAGTACTGCTGTGGTAAGAAGGCGTCAGGTGTGTTTGCATGCAGATGGTTGCAGGTAATAGAGGGCAGAGCTGCAAGGTGGCTGATGATGATGGTCTCTCTTTGCTGGGCAGTGTCTGAATAGGCTCCGTCCACCTCACATCTGGACCACAACAACACCTGGAGACGACCAGCAGAGAGGAACTTCTCCAGTACAGACGCACACTGCTCCAGACCCACACTCTCTCTGTGTGTGGAAAAGAGACACAACACATCATTAGTACAGATAGACAGATGATAGATAGATCGTGATGTCATACCCTGTGGAGCTGATGGTGTCCAGGAGAAGCAGCAGTGTTTGGTCCGGTGGACCCTTGAGGAACATCTCATCCCAGAGCTTCTTGATCTCCTTATCTCCACACCACCTGCTGAACCAGTGCACGCTCACCAGCATCTGGATCGCGTGAGTGAAGTGATGGCGCGTGAACTCGCTGTCCTCTAGGTAGCGCGTGAACTCGCTGTCCTCTAGGTAGCGCGCGAGTGTGCGCAGCGCGTGCACGATCTCCGCGGAGTCCCGTGAGGTCGAGAGAGACCTCAAGCACGAGCCCACCTCAGTACCAGCGGAGCCCATGACGTCACGGAACCGATGCTTGGCTGAAGATCCAGTTCAATGCAGCATCACTTTTGCAACTGAATAAATACGATATTAGCGCCTAAATTGAGCAGCTGGACGAAGGCTGGTCATATCAGGATCATATGAACATCCATGTCATATTTAACTCTGGACCACAAAAACAGTCATAATGGTGTTTTTTTTAAATCGGAAAGCTGAATAAATAAGCTTTCTATTGATATATGGGTTGTTAGGATAATACAATATACGTATGAGATAAAGCAATTTGGAAAATCTAGAATGTGAGTGTGCAAAAATCTAAATACTGAGAAAATCGCCTTTAAAGTTGTACAGATGAAGTTCTAAGCAATGCATATTACTTATCAAAAATGTACTTTTGCTATATTTATGGTAGGAAACTTAAAAAATATGTTCATGTACCACGATCTTTCCTTAATATTCCAATTATTTTTGGCAAAAAAGTAAATTCTATACATTTGTCCCATACGATATATTGTTGGCCATTGCTACAAATATAAATACACCCGTGCTACTCATGACTGAGTACTTGTTGTCCAGGGTCACATATAATATTTTAAATGAAAACACAAGATGCAGTTGTTGACTTAACAGTAACGTATTAGAGCTGCAGAACTGCAACACCTCATGGGACATCTATATACACCCTATATGAATAGCATAATGTTAATATGTTTATAGCTATATAGTAAACATACTTGCCGAGTTAACTTGGTTATAGTTTAAGTCATTCCGTTATATTAAATCATGAAATATCTGGCAGCGTCAGACGTGTTGACATAGCTCCACGTGATTGCGCTCTAATAGATGTCCGTGTAGAAGCAGACCGTCAGAACAAACGTTCCTATAGTAACTCAGTTCCATAACAGTTCACTAGATGGCGCTACAGGACACGTAAACCCTCTAAGGCTTATTGTATTTTAGTTAATTACTTTTTGTTAATTAATTTATAATCAAGTTAATAAAGAATAAGTAAATCAATCCTAAAAAAGCCATTTGTACTTCCCAAAAACTGAATAGTATTTAAAAATAAGTAGTTTTCCCCTTATATGTGAATAAACAGCATAAATATAGAAATTATTATATTATTAATATAAATTAATCAACTATATTTAAACTAATTACTAATAAATTAACTAATATATGCACTATGTATATATTATGTAAGCATATGTATTATATGATGGGTAACAGCATTTAGTTGATATTAACTGAAACTGAATTAAACAGAACCCATGTGACTAATGAAAATAAGCAACTGATCAGTATTGTTTGTTACTTGAATGGGCGAGACTTCCGGTGCCATCCGCTTCCAGTTTTTTTACTTGTATAAAAACAACCCGTCATGCTGCTTGATATTGCCAAATTCTAATTATTAATAAATTCTAATTCAAATTTTATATATATATATATATATATATATATATATATATATATATATATAGTTTGAATTTATTATAAACACACTGATTTGTATCGCAAATAGTTTGACCGTTTATGACATAGGCCGAGGAATTTCAATAATTGCATCTGCTTTTAAAAAAGTCTTTCCATTTTATTTGTTTTCATTTATGTGCACAGTTTGCTGTACAAGCTCAAAAAAGTACATGAGTGTGTAATTTTATGGTGTTAAGTTACAAAATAGGCCCAACAATGTCTCTCTGATCAATGTTAAGCATAAGGACTTGCATTTTCACTTGTATTTCTATTCTTTTCTATTTTGGTGTTTTGTGTGAAGTAGGCTAAATGATGCATAAAAAAGAACCATCCACAAATAACTTATTTGCACTTAATTTATTGGTGACTAATTTTATTTTCACTTGTATTTTAACCTTCATACAATTATTTGAAAATCTATAAGACCCCGAACAATAAAAGATACATCTTATGGTGGGGGGCATCTTCAAAAGAAAGCAAAACATTCAACAGAAGACAATACTGATATCTTTCATTTATACAATAACCTTAACGAGTAAACATTTCTTATTTTATTTTTTTACAATTGTATCCTTCATTACTAGGAGTCGTTTTTTTGTTTGTTTTATTAACATGTATTTATAACTATCATTAGTCTTTTATTACAGTCTAAGTGGCAAGCAGAACTCCTAAGCGGTGAAATGTTGTCTTTGGACACTAAAAATGCGTATTGACATATCTTAAATCATAAACAACAGCTGTTTAACACAAGACAGGTCAAGAGCAGTAGATTCAGCTCTTTCCTAATTGTCTCTGTAAGGAAATTAAGGAAAGAGACAGACGGCGGGAAACGCGCGTATTCAAAATATACAGAAGCAACGTTCCCGCGCTTTAAGGTATATCAGTCATAACAGTAGCTTTAAAATAGCCATACAGACGTCACGTGACAGCAGCGTCTTCGAATGTTCATCGTCTTATAAGAAAAAACTGATAGGATGGGTTTTAAAACCAGTGGGGAAAGAAAAATGTGAACTGCAGCGTGCTTTTCCACAATCCAAAAATCTTTCATTTAAACTCTCCACTGGATTTTCCAGAGGAAAAAAAAAAAATCAAACATGCTTGTTCCGGATGAGTGGGATGTACTTCCATAATGGCGCGCTGGAACAGATGAAAAGAGACCTATCAAGTGGAAGACAAAATTAAACGGAATCTTAATTCCATTTGTCCATACAAATACGATTCCAAGAACGAAAAATACAAACGTTCTAGATCGATATTTACACCAGATTTCACTAGAGAGATAAAATTTGAAAAACAGAAAGAAGCCAGTAATTTTTTTCCCGCGTGTCAGTTAACGGTTCGATTTCCCTTCAGTGCTTCAAGTGTCCACTTCATTTTCCCGACAACATCGATAGAACAACTTCATTTTCTTTCAAAAAATTTAAATAGCAAACAATATTTTCTCAAAAAATAAAATGAACCAGAGTGCAATGAACATTTCCAGTGAGTTTTAGAGTCTTCTGTACAGAATATCAAAGTCTTTTGGAAAGGATCCGACAGGAGGCAGCTGACGAATATCCTCCGCAAACATTTTTTTTTGCAAAGGACCGATTACCTTACCCACAATGCAACACTGCGAGCTCCCTTGGTGGGCGTCGGCCTCTCTTGATCCTTTGCCTTCTGCATCATTGTAATAAATAAGAATTTTAAGAAGAAAAAAACCCACTAAACTGAAACTGAAAACAGCACTAACATTCTTAAAAAAAACTCATTTAGGAGCTTTAATCGTACGTACACGCTCAACCCTCAGGTCAGCAAATGTCCCTCACACGGGCTAACGTTGTGACTGCCTAAACCAGACTTACACTGGTAACTTAAACTAGTTTCTTACAATGAAATCCAGTCTATTAATTGTGAACACATATACAGAGGGAATGGGCACCTCGATCCCAAAACAGAGGGAAGTCACAGGAACCGAAGGACAGGGCTTCACACACACACACACATTCAACTAACAGTGCTCTGAATTATTAAATTATTTGATCAAAATAATGATTGGAATCTTCATATCATCTGCAAGTCTGTTCTTTAAGCCTCTCGCCTCCCGTTTCAGTTCATAAATCAGGGTCGTTGCCATAATGATTATTTGACCTCCAGGATGGAGGGGTTACACTCCATGATGGCGACGATGATGCGGTCGATGTAGTCCTGCAGGCGGAAGTTGATCTCCTCCTGTTTGTGGATGGCCTCCATCAGCTGTACACAAACATGTTAAATATCACAAAGTGTTCATATCAATAGCATACATAATGGTGCGTTCACACCAGACACGAATGAAGTGTTAAGCGCGAGTGATGTACATGTTAAGTCAATGCAAAGACATCCTGCGGTGTGAAAGATGCAAATGAGGCGGTGTGAAAGACGTGATTCGCGCAAATGACGCGGTGCAAATTGAGCGTTTCGGGTGAGACGAGTTGAAATATCTGAACTTTGGCGAAAATTTGCACCGCGCTAACCAATCAGGAGCTTGCTCTGGTAGTGACGTCATATTTGAGAGTAAAACAACTACATTCTCGCCTGAAATACTTCTAAAACTACATTTCATGACACAATAACAGTAATATTTTGAAATTTATCCAAATAAATGGTGGTTGAAATCACAATGCTGCGTGAGCTCAACTGGCAGAAGCCCCTCCCATGACGCAAATTCGTTGTGATGTGCAAATTTTGCGATTTATTAGTGCAAGTCGCGTCTGGTGTGAACGCACATTAAGCATAACAGTGTGATACAGACCTCAGCGCGGGACACGTTGTTGATCTCGGCAGCGAGTGACTCTGAGAGTGACTCTGAAAACAGACTCTTTGCTCCCTGGATGCTCAGATTTATGATCTGACCGTTCAGCTCGTCGTTCTGCTCCTTCAGACTGCGGTTATCCTGCACACAGAGAGAGAACCACAATATAGATACTTGACCTGTTTTACAAGTTTGAGTCTTGGCCCTGTTGTTATCTGTTGAGTCAATGTGGAATAATTAGTGTCTGTTTACCCTTTTGAGGCTTCTGGGCTTGTGTTTACCAGTTTGGGCCGGTTTTTATCAGTCTTAGTTAACCAGTTTGAGTCTTGGGTCAGTCTTTACCTGTTTTTAGTCTGTGTTGACTACTTAGCAAAAAGTCTGTTAATGGTTTGAGTGTGTTTACTAGTCTAAATTTACCAGTCTTGGGTGTGTAGTTATCTGAGGGATAACTAATTTGATTCTGTTCACCTGTTGAGTTATTTTAGTTTGTGTTTCCCTGTTTGAATCTGTGTTAGCTACCAGTTTAATTCCTGGGTCAGTCTTCGCCTGTTATTCAATCAATCTTGAATAACTTTATTCTGTTTACCTGTTTAAGTCTTCAGGGTTTGTGTTTATTGACCAGTTGTCTCCTATGTTGACCAGTTTGGGCCTGTGTTTTACCTTTCTGTGCCTGTTTAACATGTTTGAATTTCTTTTTTGAGTTTGTGTTTAGCTGTTTTAGTTAGTGTTAGCATTTTGAGTCAGTTTACCTGTTTAAATCTTTTTTTTAGCTTTTTGAGTCTGGGTTCATCTGTTTTAAACCAAACTTTTTTTTTTTTTACCAAAAAGTCTGTTTTTCTTGTTCTTCTTTGTTTTTAAGTCTTTTTTTTAAATCTGTGCTTCAGTCTGTGTTAACCAGTTTAACCTGTTAACCTGCACCCCCCATTTCGGGACTCTGAAAATCAGAAAATGATTTAAAATTGTAACAGTTCCTTACAACAGTGTGATACACACACAATGTGTGTTTGGTGTCTTTGAAAAGAGGACCCTTTGGTCTTTACTATCCATCATCCAGTTAATAATGCTCAAAAAGAAAAAGAAAAAAAGTTATAGACACTGAACCCTTATGAAACAAAAATATATTGCAGTATATTGGAAAATATCATGTAATATATTAGGCATATATTCTTATATATATTTATTCTTTTCCAATATATTGCAATATATTGAAAGCAGCAATCATTTGTATATTTTGCAATATATTATATAATATATGTACCATCAATATATTATTAAATGTATTCAAATATATAAAATATTAGAAAATAAAAAGAAATTTTAAGAAATATATTGGTAAATATATTTTCCTTTCGTAAGGGAAAACTGTACCACACTGATTCATGACATTTCATGAGTTTATATTTCAAATCTGAAGAAGATACCATGTAAAATGAGATTTAAGTCCGTTTTAATAAAAATTGCCACCAAATGTATGGAAGAGTTCTATAAACTATTTTTTAATTCTAAAACACTAGTTTGACAGTTGAGTGTGTTTGTACCTGTTTGAGTCTGCGTATCTCCTGCTCCAGTTCGTTCTCTTTCATGTGAGTGTTGTATTCCTGCAGGCCGGAGCTGGCCGATCGGCCTCTTCTCGCTTCTGTCTCCAACTTAAACAGCTGCAGGTGTTCCAGCTGCTTTCTTAAGTCCTCGATCAACTACACACACAGAGAAGCCATTAACAGTCAGGGCTGTGCTGAACAACCATGTGACCGCACCTACATAGACAAACGGTAGACATCTCACCCCCTGAGTGCACTCCTTCTCTTTCTGGTTTGTGTGACGTTCATGGCTCAGTTTGTCGGTCATTTTCCTGCGAGATTCGATTTCTTCAGTCAGTCGATCTGTGATGTCGTCGACCTCATCCTGAAGTTTCCTCTTTTCCTGAAAAAAAAAAGACTCCACCTCAGACACCGCTTGGACTTTTTTTTGTCTAAAACAATGAATAAAAATAACTTTAAATTAGGTTTGATGGTCATTAACTCTTCTTAATTCATTCAGCATTGGCAGATGTGACAAACAGGTCATGCTGGACTCTGTATGTGATCTACAGACACGTATTAGACACATTATTGTGTTGGTACCTCCTCGAGTCTCTCAATGTTGGCTCTCAGACAGGGAACACATGACCTCAGCTCACTGTTCTCCTCATCCAACTGATTCAACCTGAACACATCGGGCACACAGACAAAAATGCACCATATTATTTTCTTTTGGGGCAGAGCGCACAATGAAAACATTCAGACACAATACTGGGTGAGAGAAAACAAAAGTCATGTTAACACAGCCGGATTATATTAAACGTCAAGCCAAGTAATCTCAGAGCGACTTCAAACCAAACCAATCAAATTTAATTTATGCTGTTCTCCACTAGATGGCAGATGGCAAACATCTTATCTTCTCACAGAAGTTACAAATGAACACTGAAACCTTTAAAGCGTTCTTGAATTTGTTCAGCTGTAGGGTTATTTTAAGTATTATTTATATACTGTTTATCAACATTTTAAACTGGCTTTTCTTTTTATATTTCCAGTTTGTTTTATTAATGTTCTATTTTTTTCTATGCAGCTTTAATTCATTTTTATTTCAACTTTAGTTTTAGTAATTTTATTACATAAACTAAACTTACTTTTATTCACTTAACTGCTACATTTCAAAATGTTAAAAGTTAAAAATAGATATACTGTATATTTCAGTTTTGTGTAAATCAAAAACGTTATTTATTATTATTTTAAATTTAATTAGTATTAGTTAACAATAACAACAGTATAATCATCCTGGAATATATGAAGAGTGAGAAAGCGTGTTTGTTGCATGTGATGCACGTCTTCATATTTCTCTGCAATTATAAGACCCTGAAGAGACATTACCTGGACTAATGAGTTTCTCAGGAGGACTGTTAGTATCATTAAACCTCCCCAAATGTGCTTAACAGTATGTGCTGCAAGACTTAAGAAACACACAAGTCTCTGAACTCATCTGATCTTGTAAATGTTTCGCAATTTAAATTTTTATGTTTTATTTATTTTGCAATAAAACTGAATGTTGTTGCAAATTGTGCAAAAAGTACCAATATTTACCTGGATAATATAAATAAAGATTTATCAAAATTAAAAGAAAAAGACAAACTTGGAATCATCAGTTAAAATCCCCAACCCACCAGCAGTGTTGGGTGTTACGAATCACTAAGTAATGAGTTACTCTAATTTAATGACCTTTCCCTTAAAAAGTAAAGCAAGGGATGACTCTTATTTTTTCCTGCATTTTAATAACAGTTACATCTACTGTAATTAAACTGTGTATAGTCTGCAAAACATTTATACACAACACAACAGTGGATTTAACATCAAAATTTTAAGTCTAACCTTAAAATGCATGCTTTTAATGTACCCTTCTCACTTTAAATACTTTGGTGAGTTAATAAATATATTGGTAACACTTTAGTGTCAAATCCTCATTATTAACTAGTTGGCTATTAACTTGAATATTACTAGGATTTTGGCTATGTATTATTACGTCAAAAGCACATATTAATGTCTTATTCTGCAAGACCTTATTCGAAATCCTTAATCCTACCCAATTCCTTCATAAACTTAACAACTAATTAAGTATTAATGAGCAGTAATTGAGTCAAAAGTCATAATTATTAGTTAGTTAATAGTAAGCATTTGACCATATGAGTAACCAGAATAATGTATTTACTTGTCAAGATTGATATAGGATTTAGAAAGTAATAAGTAATTAAATACTTCTTGGTAAAAGAGTAATTTGTACAGTAATCTAATAACACTGTTGAAGATGTAATTAGTAACTAGTAAGTATTAATTATTTTTTTTCAGTAACTTACCCAACACCGTCAACCAGTAACATTAGTCCTAATATAAAGCTGGTATTGCATATTAATATTGCAAAAAAAATAAATATTTTTCAAGGACATATAAAAATGTAATTTTATTTAGTTATAATTATTTAAATTATAAATAATTGTACATTTTTGTGGCAGGGAAAGTGTGAATCTAATCTAATTGTTTTGTTTTTTTTGCTGTTGAACCATGATAAGTTTGTTGCAATTTTGTCCAAACTAGATATAAATAAATCCTGCATGAGACATGTTGTTGGTTGCTCACAGGAGATCTGCTCAAAATCCTATTTCAGATGAATCATTAAAGCTGTTGTGTCTGGCCTCACCTGGCCTGGAGGTTCTCGATCTCCAGGTCTCTCTCTCGCTGGAGTTTGTTCAGAGCATCTCTGTGTTTGCGTGTGTGCATGAGTAAGTTGTCCTCCTCACGCAGCTCCTGCTCCTTCAGCTGTTCCTCCAGAGCGTTTGCGCGGTGGACGAGAGTGAGGTTCTCCTGCCGCAGACGTGCATGCAGCTCTTCGCTCTCCGACGAGTCCTTCTCCAGCTCACACACGCGCTTCTCCAACAGCAACACCTGCAGGACAGACACAGCCTTCGTTCCTCATGCAAATCACTCTTGCATTCACAAAACATGTTTTTCCATTATGTTCATGTCATGTTAATAATTAAGCATTTTTGACTGCACTGTTACAGTCGGATGAGAACAGAACTTGAACCGAACTGCGTTGCATTATGAGTGATTAGCGTAATATATTTTTGTTTTAAACTGAATATAGATGTTGCAAATTTCGTCAAATTCTTGGAATCATCTGTTGAAATAGATCTAAATTACACCAGTAACATATTCCAACCAAAGTGTCTTTTATGAATTTAAACTGTCATAATATCCAGCTGTTACTGCACACTAAAAAAATAGTTTTATTTTAATCCAATAAACATGTTGCAAAAATAAAGCATCATTTTGATGCACAGAAACTGAGAATGTAGCAGAAAAAATTTAATGGATTTATTAGCAACTTCAACATTAAACTGATTTTAGGTGAATAATAACTGAACTTTGAGCTAAACTGAACTTTTCATGATAAATGAACGTAACAGTTCATTGAATTAAATCAACACTGAACTGACTTAAATCATTACTGAACTTGTAGCATCATTGATTCTGTTATTTTCCTATTTATTACTGTGAAACTGCTTTGAAACAATCTGTTCTGTATAAAGAGATATATAAATAAAGTTGAAAAAAATATTGTAGCATGGTAATATTAACCCATTTAATTACTTTTTGCCATTTGATGACAAAACTAGCAACCTAATCCACATTAAATGCATCATTTGAACCAGTTTAACAAATTGTCCATATTAATTTCTGAACCTTGTCTGTGATGTCCCGATCTGCAAGGTCCAAAATGTCTTGAGACAGATCTCCCATGACATCCAGAGTGCCAGACTGCTGCAAGTGTCTGAAAAACACACAAACATTTCAACATGTTCCCTGCTGAACCATAAACCAGCAGGAATTTCCATCATGGTTTTTATTCTTGCTGGTGGAGCAGCAAACTTAGACTTAGTCTGTCAAAGAACACTGCAAAAAAGAAAAATGATGTATTTTCTCTTGTTTTCTAAACATTCTTGACTGAAGATACATTTACTACTTAAGATATTAAGTCTTACTAATTTTGCAAGCAAGATTACTTAAGATGTAAGTGTTGTTTTTGAAAAATTTAATCAAAACTTGAGCAAAAAAGCATTCAAAATGACACGAAACACATCACAAAATATCTTTTTAAAGATTGCCCTTAAAACGTTTTGGTGCATTAAGAGGGAGGATCTCACCTTGCTGCTTTCTTACTGGATAGCCTCTTGCTGGAACTATAAAAAAAGAGAAAAAACAGGAAGCAAGTTAGGAAAAGAGAGTGGGAAAAGAGGAAAAACTCTTTTTCCCTTCGTGACCTGTGAACCGCAGGTCAAAAAACACTCGAAGGCTGAATCAATGCTCTCTCTTCAATGGTAATGACCTCACAGCACACGGAAATAAACACTGTATTTATGGAGGTGTAATGTGGATGTGTGGAAACAGATTCTGTTCTTGTTGTGCAAGTCTGAACCCAGAGAAGTGGCTTTGTCTATTCTATTCAGAATCAAAAAACAGACCCACATAAAAAGTTCCCTAGCGCTGCTTGAGACAAGCCAGGATTTTCCATGATATTTGAAACAAAATGCCATATTTTAATATGTTAAAATTGTGTTTCCAAATTTAGGAAAAGGCTCTTTTTCTTTCTTGATTTTGGAAAAACTATACCAAATGCAACAAAACATTTAATATTTTATGCAAACTTGGGTAGAATGATAACACAATGTTATACAGTTCTTAAAGGTACAGTACAATGAAAACTCAAGTCATTCCAAAACCACAGATTTTAACTTTATGACTTTTAAGCTACTAGACTTTATGACTTTGATGCTATATTCCAAGCCGTCTAAAGTAATAAAATAGACCAAATGTGTACTGAAAAACAGCCCCATTCACCATAGCTCTCAAATCTCAATTGTGAAATCTAAACATCTGTTGGTCAATGAATGCTGTCGTTCTATGGAAGAGAGCTCCCTGGACATGAAATAAAGGTTTTTTGGTGTTGTACAGAAGAAGAAAGTAATATAGGAAAGCAAATGAAGACAGCACTGATGTTTTTGAGTGAACTGTCTATTTAAGAAACTTAAAGCTTTCAACACAGTTTTGAATTTATATTATGTAGCCTGTATTATATTGGTAAATTTGATCTCAAAAGAACTTAAAGACTATTGTGCATGCATCAAATACACACACAACACACACCACAGCAACAACAGCAGAGCATCTATGTTCACCACAAACTTCACCTACAGAATGTACAAACACAGAGCCTTCACACGAGTCATGCAACACTGTACATGAAGCCTGAAGCACACACATGCAGACGGTGAGTGTGTGTGTGTGCAGTGGTCAAACACAACACAAACACATGGGAGGCGTGCACATGCTGCAGGCCTGTTACCTATTCATCTCTAGCAACTGCAGTCGCGTGGACAGATCCTCCAGACGACTGAACTGCTTATGACAGTGAGTGCAGAAAAACTCCAGCGCCTCCGACTGAAGGAAACTCTGGAAGCTAGCAGGAAAAGAGCTGGGGCTGAGAAACAAGAGGAGAGGAGTGGGTACGATGGAGAACATGAGGGGAAAAGAATAGAGCAGATGAGAAATAAGCAGAGGAAAAGACAAATGAGCAGTGGGAAGGGTTCGTGAGCAGAGGAGAGGAAAAATAGAAGACAGGAGAAATTGGTAGAGGAAAAAATCATGAGAAATTGGTTAAGGAAGGGAGAAATTAGTAAAGAAGAAAAGATACAAGAGGAGAGAGTAGGCGAGAGGAGAAATGAGCAGAGAAGATATGATGGAAGAAATGAGGAGACGGGAGAAGATGCAAGAGGAGACATTAGTAGAAGACAAGAAAAAATGAGGGAGAGAACGAGAAAGAGAAGGACGGAGGAGGATCTACACAGAGGTGAGCACTACAGTGCAGGAGTAACGCAGCAGGAGCAGTGTGTGTGTGGTTTGAGAGTGTGTTGTGTTTCCACACTCTCTTCTCTAGTGTCTAGGAGTGTGCTGGATCACATACGCCTGACATCACCAGCATTACAGTTAAACAATAACCACAACAACTCGACCTTTACACGCTGATCATAACACCTCACTAGAGAAATAATAGAGCAGTCATCAGGACATCATTGCGGTTTTTTGTCTATCACACACACACACACTTGTCTGTGGTCAGGAAGTCGCTCTATAAGGTCTCATTATGCACATGACCTTCTCTTCAGCACTGTATGGAATCTAGAAATGGTGTATGTCTATTTGTGTCAAGCTAGCCCACATAAACATTTACAGTGCCTATGTTTACACTTTCCAAGTTTAGCTCGGGATAAAGAATAATGGCGCACTGTTTTCTATATAAGGAGTGTGTAAGCTATACGATACTTAATCAGTATGAGAACTTTTTTCTATCTGCTATTTGTAGAATATGTTTGTGTTACCTAGGCGAGAGCAGCATCAGGGGGCGGGGCAGTGGGCTTTCTGGGTGTGGCTCTGTAGTTCCCTCCTCCTCTGGCCCCGCCCCTCTCTCCTCCTGATTGACCAGCAGAAGGTCTGAAGTGTTGTTACTCTCACCGAAATCCTCAAAGTGCTCCTCCTCTCCTCCAATCACGGCTACGAGGGTGTGGCCATTCAAATCAGAGCCCAATGTGAACCTAAAACAGAAACACATGGAATATAATGAATTATCAAGCCACTGATTGGGTTCAGTAAATGCTATTGAAAATAGCAAGCTAATATAATAATTTTCTCTTTAGTATTGTTCCTATAATTGAAACAATGGTGAAAGTTTGTTACATTAATGAATACATTAAAATGTATTTTTAGGTTTGGGGCTATAATTCTAACAATGAATCTCAAAAGTTTGGGGTCTGTAGGATTTTAAAATATTTTTAAAAGGTCACCAAGGCTGAATTAATTTGATAAGAAAAAATACATTGAAAACAATAATATTGTCGAATATTATTACTATTTAAAATAACTATTTTAAATTTTAATGTATTTTAAAATATAATTTATTCCTTTGATCAAAGCTGAATTTTTTCAGCATTATAACTCCAGTCTTGTCACATGATCCTTCAGAAATAATTTTAATATGCAGCTCAGGGAACATTTACTATTATTTTTAGCACCGAAAACTGTTTAATATTTTTGTGATTTTTTTTATTTATTAAAATTATATATATATATATATATATATATATATATATATATATATTTGATAAAGTTCAAAAGAACAGCATTTATTTTAAATAGAAATTGTTTGTAACATTACAAATGACTTTACTGCCACTTTTTATTAATTTAATGTATCCTTGCTGAATCAAAGTATTATTTGTCTCATTTTGTTTTATAATATTTATAATATTTATAGTCTTTCTAATAGCTTTAAAATTTCAACTGATTGATTGTTTGATCAAAGTCTGCTCTTTTTTTATTCTTACAATAAAAATACAGAACAACTTCCTTGAATAACATTGTTATGTGTTTTTGTGTGAGGAAGAACTTGAACAGTTTGTCTTGAGGATGATAATCTGATAATTCACTTTAATCTCTCAGCAGCTCTGAAAAACGTCTGGAGAATTCCTGTTAGATTAAACAAAGAACAGCACAAAACCTAAACAAACCGCACAAAAACAGCACAATGCCAGTGTTTTCAGAAGGGATCATGAAGGTGAACAGATTCAAGTAGGACAGTGATCATGAGCAAGTCACGTGAAAACAACATTAATGATGAAAAACATCACAAAAGTTCCAGTTTATTAACAGCTGATTGGATCATTGGTTTCCTGACAGACAGGTCAGGGCATGCACTTGATTGGTGAACTCTGTGAACTTTTAAAGTACTTTTAACGCATTAATTACATTACCAACCAAAAGTTTAGAGTCAGAATTTTTGTTTTGTTCATATTTCTTATTTAGCAAAATAAGAAATTAGTCAAAAGCTGTTTTTTTACACATCATAAAATCATAAAAAATTTATCACAATTTCCACAAAAATACAAAACAATTTATTTCAAACTATTGCTGTATTTTACCGTGTTTCTACCAAATAAATGTAGCCTTGGTGAGATTGTAAAAGAAGGACAAACCAAGACCTAAGTATTTACATACACACAATACAAAAAAACAGACAGAGGAACAAGAAATCTGTTATATTCGACATAACAAAACCCCTCAAATACTCACCCTCGTTTCATTATAACATTGCGGTTGGTCACACAAAGCACATGTGAAGGCGGTGACCGCATCTTAAAGCGATTCGGCCTTTCTTTGACGATCCGGAGCAATTGGGCACACAGCGTGTCAATGCAAACCAAACTCCCACGACTGATAATAAACACTGCTTACTCAGAACGATCTAGCCTAACTAGCCTAGCTTTACATGCGGTTACATGTAGGGTTTAATCTGCTGGACATTCCGGCCACACGTTTGTGACTCAGTAAATCTGAATCAATCTCCTGTGCAAGCAAAGTTACATATGCTTAAACCATACGGCTGGGTGGAGATGTGTGTGCGTATTAATCTGATTTAGAGCTCAGTAACGGTGACCCAGTGTGTGTGCTGGCATGCTCTATAATCAGTTTAATCTCCGTATGCATGAACTTAACGTTGTCCAACTGACACTCAAAACACATATTGAACACAGAAATTAATAAATTGACTAAATAAACCATGTCTGAGGGATCTGAACAAACCCTGAATGCCAAGTACTGATAACTGAGTCCGGAAATCAAAAGATCCAGAGAAAAATCTGCAAGTTACCGTAAAACTATTAGATGCATTTTCCGTAACTCAGCATGTGAGTTTCGGGAAGGTCAGCGTTGGCGAGACGGCGTGACCCTGACACAGCAGGAATGCTAAATCGAGAGAAACACATGAGAGGGCTGAGAGCCAGTTTACAATGACAGAAGGCAAGTAAGAGCGAGAGAGAAACGGACCCAAGAGAGTGAAAGATGGATAAACTCTAGGAAGGCAGAAAGAGCAAACTCCACACTTCCTCCAACTGGACTACAGGAAAATAAAGACTGACAGCGATAACACGGGAAACAGGAACACCTCGATCAGCTGAGCTGATGTTAGCCGCTCTCAGGAAATGAGAAACTCTAGTCAGCAGATTCTTGAATAAACACAAATAGACTAACTTTCTTAAGCACAACAACACTGGACACTTACTGCACAACATTTGGGACAAATGCAATCAAATATGTATTTAAAAAAATCACTTTTGTGGAGGTTGGGAAGTTAAAGCCCAGAAAGTGTTTTTCCAGAGAACACTGAGTCCAGCGGTGATACATTGTATCAGTAAATAGTTTTATTTTGAGATTATGGCTGATACATTCAAGGCTACTGAAACAACATGGTTCACAAGGTCCATGTAACCATTAGACATCATCACATTTCTGCGGTGCTATTTTAGTATTTTTTTATATACTAATATAGTCTTTTTTATTATTTTAAATTAGCTCTGTTTTGTAGCTTTCATTTAAATTTTTTTGTGTGTAATTTCATTTTGGTATTTGTTCGTAATATGATTTTCTTTCCTATTTAACTTTTAGTTTTAGTTTTAAAAAGTTTTAGTACTTCTTTAACTTAGCTTATTTCTTAAACATTTCAACTTTTCATTAAAGCTTTTTAAGTTTCAGCTTTATTTAAATAAGTGCAATGATTTTTAATAGTGTTAGTTAACGGAATATAGTACACCCAAAAACATACATTTGCTGAAAACTCACCCTCAGGCCATACAAGATTTAGATGAGTTAGTTTCTGAACAGATTTGGAGAAATGTAGCATTCCGTGTAGCACTTGCTCACTAGTGTATGGGTGCCGTCAGAATGAGAGTCCAAACAGCCGATAAGAACATCACAATCACCACAAGTAGGTTCCGGGAATATCCACAAGTAGTTCACACCACGCGAGTCCGTCAATTAATATCTTGACAAGCAAAAAACTGTGTATTTGTAAGAAACAAATTATCATTAATTCGCTTTAACTGTTGCTTCTGGCCAAAAGTCCATAACCCTTAATAATGCTTCCTCCAGTAAAAAAAAAAAAAAAAGTGCATCACAATCAACTAATTTATTTGTTTTGAATTGCTTTGGAATGTTTTCAGTTGTAAACGTTCTTGATCTGTGCATATTTCAGACAAGACGACTTTAATCAAAGGAGAAAGCTATATTATGGAACGGCCAAAAGCAATGGTTTGCTTTTTGTTGCACAAGACATTAATTGATGGACTGGAGTGGTGTGGATTATTGTGATGTTTTCGGCTGTTTGGACTCTCATTCCGACGGCACCCATTCACTGCAGAGCATCCATTGGTGAGCAAGTGATGAAATTATACATTTCTCCAAATCTGTTAAGATTAATAAATAAACTCATCTACATTCTGAATGACCTGAGAGCTTTAAACACTGCATTTATGGCATGAATCTGGGTGATTTATGACCCCAGTCTCTTTGGGTGTGTTACTGTGTACTGGTGTGTTACCTGTTGCGATCGTCTCCATCTGTGAGTGTGTTTTCAATGCCGCTGTCGGTCTCCACATCCTCATGAAGTTCTGGATGGACCAGAGCCGTTGTGTCCTCATCCGTGAAGGTTTCACACTCGCTATAGGCGCTCTCCGATCCGAGGTAGGCACTGTCCGAGACCTCCGCCTGCTGCCAACACACACACACTGATTAGAAAACTTTTATTGCTTTTGGAGACATAAAGGTGTTCTAGCTTACTTTGCAAGTATCAACTTTATCTCAGAGGTTTCTCCTAGGAACAACTGAATCAATAATTGACATGCAGTAAGAATATAGAGTTATAAAATGAACATGTTTAACAGCTCAGATCATTTGTTTTTGGAAGAATCTGTTGAGAAATTTTCATATATTTCAATGCAGATTTTGGAAGGCGTTTTTTGTCCATTTCACATGCAATCACAGACAAATGGAAGTTATTTAGGCTTGTGGTAAATGTTTACAGAACAATATGATCTGATGCATTCACAAGTGCATGTCCAGATAACAGCCTACTCACCTGTCAATCATCCACTGCCCAAAAACAAGGGTTTAAGACCCTCACAAGAGAAACAGTTGATTTGTTGTTATCTAGTGCCAAGTTTAAATGTACTAAATATACATCTTGTCTAATATGGCTATTTCCATTTACATTATGCTATGTATAATATATATATATTTTTTTTAATCAAAAAGTTACAAATAATACACAGAATGTATACCTGTTGTTCTATTGTTTATTTTCTCAGTTTTTCTCATTTTTGGGTGAATTTGTTTTCTTACAAAAAAAAATAAGAATTAAATAATACAAATATATACTCCTTTTTCTACTTTTCTGTCATTTTTTTTAATTATGCACAACATTTTCATATTAAAAAAAAGTTAAGACAAAAACAGGATTTTTGCCCCTTTTTATACTATTTATTTTCTTCTTTGCCTCCTTTGTAATACATTTTCTTAAAAAAATAATCAATAATAAAAAAAGTTACAAGTAATGACATAAAATGTATAAACCTTGTTCCACTGATTTTTTTCCTATATCCTCTTTAACTAAATAAACTTTTCTTTTTTTAACAACTGAAGTTACAAGACTCTTTGTTCAATTTCTTAACAGTCGTTAAAAAACACACTGGATTAACATTTTACCTACTGTGATGACCATCACAAATTATTGACAAAAGTATAAGACTGAATCTCAAGACTGGTCAGTAAGCTCTAACCAAAACATCAAACTCCTTTAGAAAACCTGCATCTCAGAGCCCAACATACCTGTGTGAGTCCGTGAGGAGCTCTTAAAACAAGAGAGGACATTCCTAGAACCATTCTTCCTACTTGAGTACCGTCACACGGGAAAAACAGGTTCACTAACTAACCTCAAAACTAACAAATACTGTTTGCCGTTTCTCTCTCAGTCTCCACATAGGGTCAACAGAGAGAGAAATTACTGCTAGTCTGCTGTCTTGGAAAATGAGGACCAAAGTCTGAAGGGCATGAGGACCAGGAATGGGCGGAGTCTGTGTTCCTGACCACTCCCCTTTAATTAACATTACACTCACGTGCCAACAGAACTTCTCAACACACCAAACACAACGTGTGCGTACATTATGTGACTATGACTCGAAGTCTAGTGCACTGCCTACTTAGAAATATTTTTTATCATTGCAAAAATGCTTTCTAGGCAGATACCCTACTAGGTTTTAAAACAGACTATTGATGTTATTCATTTTGATCTGTTCTCATGTCATTAACACTTCAAACCCAACGCGCACAAAACACTTATTCATGTGCTGCGACAATCATATGTTCTGATGAACGACAGGTGTGTGTGTGTGTAACAAAAAAATCTATCACCATCCTGTATATTGTCAACAATATGTGTGTGTTTAAGTGTGTTCGGTCCTCTAGACGAGGTGCTACACAAACCACCTCGCCCAGCGTTTTTTTAAAGCAAACATGGAAACAGCCCAGCTATTCATGAGCCACAGTAAAACACACAGGTGTGTGTGTTTCATTAGAAGTGACGGGAAGACAGAAATGAGGAAAGGGAAAATCAGATCGCAAAAACAAGAACCCAAAGCAGCACATTTCTGTATTTACAAAAGTAATATTTGAAAGACTGCTGGGAATAATAAACCACATTTGCAGTTTGGAAAAGAGTACGTTTTTGTAATTGCACTTTATGAATTTAGTGCCAAAATATATGAATGCAGATAACTATAAAGATGTATGTTACTCCTTAATTATAATTAAAGCTTTGAATAGACTGGACCACAAAGAAACTGAGGCGTACAGATTAAAGGGTTAATTCACTCCAAAATGAAAATGAGTCCATAAATTACTCAACCTCAAGTCATCCTAAGTGTGTATGACTTATTTCTTTTAAACAAATCCAGAAGTCATATACTCCTAGGATGACTTCAGGGTGAGTAATTTATGGGCTCATTTTCATTTTTGGATGAATTAACCCTTTAATCTAACCAGAATTTTATATAATCAGAAAATATAAAAAAGTTAGCTATGCTGTAAGTTACAAAAAAAGTAGTTAGCAAACTAAAGGGCTAAAACAAAACTAGAAAAAAATAACTAGAGTATACCCTAAGTGAGTGTGTGTGTGTTTTATATATATATATATATATATATATATATATATATATATAATCTTTTGCTGTAGTGTCAGTAAGAGAAATCAGTTTACATTTCCAATCATTTATTTTGCTATTAATTGCAATAAAACAGTGAGATTTTTTCTGACAACAGTCAGTGCTCCACACAGAGATCTGATCTGATCTGATCATCTGAAACAGAACAAACTGAGAAAACTGTGAAAAACAGAAGAACTGTAGCAACGTCTCCAAGATGAAACCTACCTGCAAAACTATGTGCAAGTATAAATGCAAAGGATGATAATTTGATTTAGCTAATAGAAGTTAGCTGATAAATAAAATCCCTTTTTGACATTATTTTTGAAAGCAGCCTCACTTTACAACATTTTTACACAAGTTCCTAAAACTTTTCAAAGTACTGTAGTTTTGCAGGTAGGTTTCGTGAAGTATCTTGGAGAAGTTGTTCTCCACAGTTCTTCTGGATTGAGTTCTGATTCTTAATGTTATTCCAGACAGACTGGATGAGATCAGATCTCTGTGTGTTGTCTGACTCATTATGCACACAAAAACCTCACTGGATTATGACAATCTATGGCAGAAAGAATGTTTGCAAATATAAAGAGGTATTATTATGTATCTTACAGAGTAAATAATGCCTGAACTGAACACACATGAACCAGCAGGAGGTGCTGTAGCAGAGAGAAGAACATGCTCTGTTTCTCATGTTCTGAGCTCGTCTGTGGTCCTTCAATCTTTTGGGGAATTTGTGGAATGTGCTGGTCTGGATTCCACGATTCTGCAATAATGGGGTCCTGAAATGCTGATTTATTATGTTTGTCATTACAAGACAGGGAGGAGAAATGGACCCGATAACCCCAGCGATGGTGTGTAATACCTCGTCGTATTCCTCTGGAGGTCCACTGACTTCCTCTGCGCTGAGATGAGTCTTGTAGAGGTCTGGATCAGATCCTGATAAAGGATTTAAAAGAGAATATATTCGAAATGTAATGTATTTATCTATCTCTATGTATTGGGTTGATCAACATCACTAGGACAAGGTTATTGGGTGTTTTGGAGACACAGCGGTTTATGTCATTCACATTCTCTTTTTGTTTTCCATTTGTAAACAGTCACCATGGAATATCTTGCGCTGAGCAACCACACTGTTTGGAGTCCAGGAATCTATATTTATGTAATAGTCTGTTTCAGCTAGATGGAATATTTTCCTCCTGAAAAATGGTTCTTGAATCTGGTAAATACTATGGAGTAGAAATATGCAGGCAGGGAGACGTAGATGCTCCAGTTACTCATCCATTAATGAAGAGAGAAATCTGACTCGTGAAACACTGGACACCCAGCAGGCCATTAGAAACATGATCTGAACAGTATTATCAGTAGAAAACCCAAGCAGAGTGCTTTAAGCTATCCCAGCATCATCGTAACAGGTTTAAAGATAGATGAGGAGTGTATGAGAAGACTAGTGTATGGCTTTGCTTTGAAACATAGTGATTGAGCACTCAACAAAGACTACATTTTCAACTAAATAAATACATGTAAACATTTGGCAACCAAGATATAGATGGGTTTGTTTCTTCATCAGAACAGATTTAGAGAAATGTAGCATTCATTGCTTGCTCACCTGTAGTGAATGGGTGCCGTCAGAATGAGAGTCCAAACAGCTGTATAATCCACACCACTCCAGTTCATCAGTTAATGTTTTGTGAAGCCAAAAGGAACATGTTTGTAAGAAACAAATCCATCATTAATGTGTTTTAACTATAAATAGTCTGGCCAAAATACAACTATGATGCTTGCTCCAGTGAAAAAGTCCAGCACCTGTGACTTCTCACATAAAAAAATACACCCGTATATTTGTTTTGGACTTTTTCCCACTTGTCACCAATGTTTGATCTGTGCACAATTCTCTTCTAATTCAGACTAGACCACGTTTTTCTGCAGAAAGCGTTATTATTATGGATTATTGAATCATATTTTAGCCAGAAGCAATGGTTTTAAGTCCTAAAGTTCTAAATTTTTGAATTTGTTTCTTACATTCAAACACACAGTATTTTTGTTTCACAAGATGTTAATTGACTGGAGTCGTGTGGATTATTGTGATGTTAACAGCTGTTTGGATTCTCAGTCTGACGGCACCCATTCACTGCAGAGGATCCATTGGCGAACAAGTATGATACAATTCTCCAAATGTGCCCTGATGAAGAAACAAACTCATCTTGTGTGGACAAGTACATTTTAGCACATTTCAATTTTGGGGTAAACTATTCCTTTCCTAGGAAGAGAGTTTTCCAAGTTTTGAAACACAGCCCATGATAACCGAAACCAGAATAACTACGCTGAAGGTTTAGAGTACAGATTGAAATATGTAAAGCATCTGTCTCTAGCAGGAGGATGATCATGTGTGTTTTGTCCCATAATCTTTGCAGCTATGACCAGGTTCTGTCAAGGTATGGTTCACTATTTCGTTAATGTTTAATGTAGTTATAAATCTAATTACATCAGTCATGTTATTGCTCCTGTGTGGCGAGTAAAAGCTCTTCTAAATGAGACTCTTGTCTTTAAAAGATGTGAGTAATTCACAGATGTGAATTAAAAGTGGTGAGTAATTTAAAAGTGGTGAGTAATTCACAGATGCTCTGACTCATTATTTTGCACTTTGTTTTTCTACACAGTATTTCAGATCATGTGAACGATCCATCAGGAAAATCCTGATCTCGAAATGTTTGTGTTTCTGACTTGGCTATTATTTTGAGGACAAAACTGATGATGAATTTCCTAGCCAAATCGACTAAAGTTATATTTTAGGGTTTGGGATAGTCTGTAACATAATTAATGTCTAAAAAAGAGCAACATATGTAAAGGGAATCTCCCCACATGATTTAAAGCATGCCTTGAGTGTTTGTCTGTGCTGCTGCTGTACCTTCATTGCTGATTGCACTGATGCCTCTCTGGAAATCCTCAAAACTGATCACACCCAGACCGCTGGGATCCAAGAACCGTGTCAGATCTTTCACCTGAAACCACAAACACACGGCACTCAACAAACACGACAAACTATTCATTTTACACAAACTTACGCATCACAGACTACATTATCATAGATTTGATTAGACACCAAAACACACAAACATTAACTGATTCTTCCACGAAAAGCAAAAAATTAAAAGGAGGAGGAAAGAAATGTGATATTATTTACACATATTTAAGGAAGTAAAATTTTCCTGAACAAATTACATAATCAAAAAATTGAGAGTTAGGAGACTCAAAAATGGCGTGGGCTCATTTTAGTACTTTTCCAACCAATTATACTGCATTTAGTAGTTCCTGTGGCTCAGAGCATTGCATTAGCAGCGTCAAACGTTGTGGGTTCAATTCCCAGGGAACACACATACTGTTAAAAAAGAAAAAAATATATATATATATCCTGAATGCACTGTAGGTCGCTTTGGATATATGTAAATGTACATATAAACTCATTCTTAACTCAAGAAAAGTCAAAACACAAACAAAAGTCTGTCCAAACACACTGGTAAAACACACATTCTCTCTCTCTCTCACACACACACAGAGTAATGTTACACTCCAGTGAACAGACACAATTCCACACAGCTGGTAACCAGGCAACAGCAGAACTGATATCCAGGATGGCAGTCGTGAGTTCCAGAATCAGAGTTCTCAAAGAAAAACACCAAACATCCACAAATACCTCTTCATCAAAACATAAAACTGTTGCCTAAACATTTAACTGTTTGTGTATGTGATATTTTAGTCCTTAAAGGCATTCATTTACACATAGAGAACATTGTAAGTCAATGGCTACCGTTGATTGTTTCATTTCCAACATTCTTCAAAATATCTTTATTTGTGCTTAACAAAAGAGAGGAACTCCTACATATTTGGAATGACATGATGGTGAGTAAAAATGACAGGGAATTTAAAATTAAAAATAAAATACTGTAGGAAACAGGGTTATTTTTGTTTACTAATACAAAAATAAAACTAAAAAAACAGTTTTTTTATTGAAATTAAGTTGAAATATAATACAATAAATAAATAAATAAAATTCAAACTGAACTTTAAACTGAAATAGAAGTCAAGTACTGATACTGATATTTAAAAATAAATAAATAATTTACCAAAACTTAAAATACAATGAAAACTGAAAAAATATATATAAAAATGTCAATTCAAAATATAAATAAACAATTCAATAGAACACAAAATACTAAAATAACTGTACACAAGTTATCAAAACACTTCTGCCATGAAAAGCAATCATTTAAAGGTAATTATTCCTGGAATTTTACTGTTTAATCAAATGAGTGCTTTATGTAATGCAGGTCAGGCACGGAGCTGTTTCAGCCCTGTATATAAAAGCATCACAAGTCAAAGTGTGAAAACTGGCGAATCACGAATCAGTCACATGAGCGGTGTCACTTTGATTTCACACATCAAAAAAAAACCTGTGACATACTGAATCACGTAAATAACATCTGCCGATTAAAGCAGAAATAACCTGAGGCCATTGATCTTGTTAGAAACACTGTGTTTTTAGGTCTCCGAGAGCTAATTAACTCCATACAGAGAAATTATTCTTTATTCCTATTTACTCTTTTCAATTTCTACATTTCTTACATTTTAATATTCACAGTAGCAGCCTTCTCAGAGTCACACACATGGACGGTTTGCTCTTTTGCCTGATGCTAATTACCAGTTCCTTCCTGGAAAACGCTACTTCTGGGTAAAAATTTGCATTTAACGTCACACGATCCCATAGCAACCGTATCATACAGATAAAAAAGACATGGAAACGACATCATAATGAAAAACAAATGCACAGACAAAATATCTCACCAATGTGTGCTGAACCAAATCGGAGACAAATACAAATCTCCACACACAAACTCAGCATTTCTTTTGACATCATATCACTTCCTGTCCCTCTGATTCTTCATCAAGTGTATTTCTCTCCAGCTTTTTAATCATAAACTATACATTCACTTATATTACACTTATACTGTACACGTATATACGGAGTCTAATCACAGTCACGCAGACAGAGGAATGACCCTCGAGGCCGAGACGGTTTGCAATTTCACCCCTGAAACCATAAACTAACTTATAAAGAACACAAACTTGCTTAGTGTTGCAAATATGTGCTGCTTTTATCATAACAGGGCGGTTAAAGTTTAAACCCGTCACAAGCTCACTGCAAAATCAAGAAACTCAAAAGACAAATGCAAAAAGAAGTCATATGTTCATACACTTCAAGTGCATTTGAGAAAAGATGACTAGCAATTATGAAAAGACAAATACAAGAGTTCATTTGTCCATGCACCCCTCTCTATCGTTTCAGCTGATCGGATCAGCAGTTTTAACTGTCCCTCCTCTCTTAAACACACAATGGCGCGTGTCTGGGGGATCAGGAGTTAACAGGAACTCAAATCTATATTCTCATCTAAACGGCAAAGTAAACACAGAGGGATTCTGAAATCCTCCTTCACAATATCTAGCATCACTTGTGTACTGACCTGCCAAATACACACTAGTTAAACATCATTAACGCTCATCAAGCAATACAGAAGTTCATATTTTGTTAAATGAACTCACATCCATTCTTACTAGAACGGTTTTGTATTTTTACTTATGTTAACCCATTTGTTCCCAAATTTTTCTGAATAGTTTCATGCATATAGTCTTACTTATATAGTCAACTTAGCTATCAGTTCGTAAGCACATCAAGTAAACAACATGCGATGTTGTCATCAAACTTCACTTTCCACATGTACAGCTTAAAAAAAAAAAAAAAAAAAAAAGACGACATAAAGTGGAACTTAGTCATTTTCCAAAACCGCTAAGCAAATATATACAGTTTCAGTACATACCACGTAGAGACGCCTTTGCTGATGCTGCTCTTGTTAAATTTCAGCCTCTGGATCAGTTTCACAGCTTCCAAACGCTCTCAACAAAAAAGCCTACTCGTGCTCGTGATTCTTTAGTACAGACTATCTTTCTCTTATAAATATAACAAAAATAAAGACTTTTTGGAGTTATGAAGGATGCAGTACTACTCTATAGGTACTCAAGATTAACAGGATATTGAGTGAAAACGAGCATTTCACCCCCCCCTTTAACCTACAGCATACCCAATTTCCACATGACAGGTACTTACAAGTCATTTGCCCACTGGCAACTATAGTTGCTGCTTGGACTTTTGACTCAGTATACAAAAAACTTTAAGGTTTGTTTTGTTTGGATGATTCTAGAGACCTTCATGATTACGTATATATATATGCCAACAAAAAATATGTATTAGTAATATGAAAATTGCATTTGTTTTAAAGGGTTTGCCTTCACCATGCTTCCTGGAAGTAGGGGTAGGAAGATGACAGCCTCATGTGAAAGGAAGGAAGTCGATGCATTTTTTTCTTCTTTGAAATCCTTTATTTGGTTGTTTACTTGCATGCCATTGAAAAATAAAACATGGATAACATCTAGAAAAATGAAGAACTAAATGACATCTATGAACTGTGGTAACTGTTGTTGCCAGTGGGCTTAAATGGGTTAACTACCTATAATATTCCTGTTCTACAAATGAAGATCAAATTAACAGAACATGTGACAATATTGATAACAATTAAATTAATTGCTACTTGTCCCTCTTTTTCTTTAAAATAAGCAAAAAACGAGTTGCCTGTTTCAATAGTATAGCCATAAAAAATTTAATTTCAACATGATTTTAGTGTAAAAATTCCTATGCAAAGTTATTTTACAACTTTGTCGCCATGACAATGCAATGCCCTAAAACAGCTATAAAAAGGATGATTGAAAAGGCTTGGAAGCTCAACTCAGACAAAACTCCTAAAAGAAGGCCTAATGCAAGTAGGTGTTTTTATTTTTTGAATGAAAATTGGCCCCGTTCATTTTCATTGTAAACGTCTCACAGCAACCACAACTGTTTTTAGGATAAGTCAAAATATATCCTGGATTGTATTGAACCGGTAATATTCCTTTAAACTGTTGATGTTCAAGTTAAGATACAGAAATTATGACAAGTTACCATGTAATTAAATACTACTTGCATAGTTTGATAAAACTGATGCAAAGCAAATGATAGTTAAAAAGGAAAGACGCCATGAAAGACAAGAGTGAGAGGACAAGAGTGGTATTCTGAGTCTTTGAGGGTTTGAATAATAAAAGAGCAGTTCTTGGGTGTCACCATGATCAAGTTTCACTTTGAGCTTTGGGAACCAAATGAAGACACACACTGTCCTGTAATCATAAAGCATTTTTATAACATTTACCCCCACCACCCAAAACTAAGCCACCACAAACTCACACAAATAGACAAGGAAAGCCAAAAACTGACCTGTTCGGCTCCATATGCTTTTGCAAACTCGATGAACTCCTCGATATGGACAAATCCATCCCCGTCCTGATCCAAAGCCTGGAAAACCGCTCGAAGAGCTAACTGCTCCTCGCTTTTATGGGCTGTTGCGGAAACTATAGGCACGTTTATCAAATCCACGGGGACTCTCTGGTCATGGAGCGATTTGGTCGGCAGAGCATCTGAGGCCTTGCACAGATCCAGAGTCATTTCTGCATGTTTGGGAATGTTGGGTGCATCAGGTTTATTCTCCATCAAGGTCAGGTAGGCCTCCCTATCCAGGCTGGCTCCACAGGGAAAGACATTTCTGTGTGAGGGAGGAGAGCTGGGGGCGACTGAGCTCACTTGTTGCTCTTGTGCCAG
The DNA here is from genome assembly GCF_003368295.1 of Carassius auratus. Classification (NCBI taxonomy): domain Eukaryota; kingdom Metazoa; phylum Chordata; class Actinopteri; order Cypriniformes; family Cyprinidae; genus Carassius; species Carassius auratus. Next base: position 2,832,593 of record NC_039266.1, read on the forward strand.
GTCTATCTGTGATAGTGTCAGCTGATGGAAATCCTCCTGATGTGTAAGCTGAGAAGGAAACTCCGCCTCTCCCTCACCAGTAGCTTCACGCAATTGGCTGGGAGTCTCTGTGGTCTCTGTAAGATCCGGCCCCACAAGTCCACCCGTCACGGTCAGCTGATCACCTGCACAGGTGAAGGGAGTGGACTCTAAAGAATCAGGATTACTTGCACAATGAGGTACGACTTGATTCTGAGTAGACAAACTGCAATCTGATCTCTCCCCTCCCTGTAAAGACAAACTGTGAAGTTTCTCTTCAACATTCGGCGGTGTGTTAAGACCGTCATTGTGAGCTGTTACATTTTCTTCAGATGTATCTATAACAATTGCACTTGAGTTTGCGGTCAACGAGTCATTCAGTTGGTCCAAAGGTGTGAGATTTTCCACAAGCGTGCTCTCTTTTTGTTGAGCACTGACTTGCTCCTGACAGGTTTCGCTCATTGCATTCAGTTCTTTATTGTTGTCAGCTTTACTGTCGTCTAGGTGTAAATTAACTATTTGCAAACTGTCCGACTTACTCTGAGAATTGGTTGCCTTTTGATTTTGGTGCAGATCTGAGCTCTCTAAAACTTTGAGTGCGTCTGAGTCTTCTGTGTTGCCTATTGTGGGTCTAACATCGGCAGGGTCAGGGTCACCCTTTACATTGTCTGTTTCTACATTTCTTACATTATTCTGAAATTCAAGGGTGAGTGCATTCGATTCAAGATCAGGTAAGTTTCCATCACATTTGTCCAGTTCTGTTAGCTCCGTTGCATCGGTCACAGGTGGAATTACAGAGTCTAAAGATGGCACAGATTCGCAAGAGATGCTGTCTGTTAAGATCTCAAACATGGAATCAGGAATATCTCCGTCATGAGACACCTCAGATAAGGCTTCAGCCTCAGCTGAATGTTTGGGCTGGCTGTGATCCTCAGATAAGATGTCATGTTCAGTCGAGAGGTCAATTAATGCATTATTTTCAAATGTGTCGACTGACAAGGCTGATGTAGACTCTTTATGTTTATCTTTGTAAAGCAGGCTTTCAGGTGAAGGATCTTCTGCTTGTATATCACCAAAAGCAATTGGTGTGAGTTCTGTTTTTGCTTCAGAAAAAACATTTTCAGTTATAGCATTAGACACAACCTCCTCCTCTATCTTTTCTCCAACCGTTGGTGTCCATTCTGTGGATAAATCACACAACACTTCTTCACAATGTTCAGGTGATTTGCAAGACTCACCTAATGGAGTACTACATACAGTATCCGCTTCAGAAGATAGTTGTGTTGTTTCTATGTTAGCGTCTGTTGTGTCTTGGCTCTGAAGATCATCGTCATGGGTCTCGTTACTACCCGAGAGCTTACTACTCTCCTGTTCAGAGTACAGACCTCCAACCAGCAGCCCAGGTAACAACATCTCCATCTCATTCAGTGAAAGGAGAGTGCTACCCTCGTGAAATGACATGACAGTTGGTTCTGTACAGGTCGTCAGAGGGATGGCCTCACAGGAAAGGGTTGAGGATGGGAGGTAGATGTGTTCTGGTGTAGATAAAGGTGTCTGACAAATAATTGAAGGTTTGGGATTTGAGTTTGTATCTGTACATGACAATGCCACAGGAGAAACGGGCAACAAACCTTCAGATTCCAGAGTGAGATGCGTCCCGTGCGGAAGCAAGCACTGACTGTCCATGTTCACAAATGTTCTTTCCTCTAAGGAATTATGGCTGAATTCACAGTTTGTTAAAATTGTTTTGTCAAAGAGGTGAGTTTCTTGTAGTATTGTTTTGTCAGACTGAATTGTGGGGTCAATAATACCCATCTCACCTGTGTACACATCTAGAGAGTTTGAAGTGGCAGTAACCTCCACAGGTTGCAGGAAATCAGGCACCTGTTCAGAAAGGTCAGAAAAGTTGTTTTGGTTCTCCACGGGTATGTTCGAGAGTGTAGGACTAGTAGATCTAGAATTAAAAGAGATGAGATCTCCATCAACAATTTCAGAACCTCCAGGCGAACCCTCTCCTTTGAGACCTTGGGAAGGATGAGGCAGAGTCGTCCATTCGGGATAGACACATTCCAAACCATTTTCCCAGGAATACGTCTGCCCGGAATACTGAGAGGACCAAAACAGGTCATCAAGGTTTATGGCATTTTCCTGAAATATTTCATTAGTAGAATCACCAACAGAAATGTCGTCTTTATCCATAAGGAGAAATCCGAGGGGATTCTGCTCGGATTCCCACTCAGCTTTCCCGCTCACCTCCCACTCAGAACACCCTTTAGGGCTGGAGAGAACTTGCTCCATTGAATAGAAGAATGCTCTCCTCTGACAAATGGAAATATCCCAGAAATTCGAATCCTTTGTTATGATCCCACAAAGTAATAACGTTCGGAATTCAAAAGCAGTTGGTGGACTCTTCCAGAATACGCACCAAAATAAATATCCTTGTCGAGACCCATGGGTAAGCGTCCACCTCCCTGTAAATGATCAACTACTGTTTACTTTTGTAGACACGGGGATAATGTTTCACTGCTGTAATACAGCTCATATTTTTTTCCGATATGCAAATCTCTCCAAAAAAAAAAAAATTGTTGGCCCTGTTCCCCATTCAAAGTCAAGTCTAATCCATTTAACATAAGACTTCTCAAAACATGCTGATCCACATCCTGGTCCACATCCTAATCAACACATAATAAGATTACTTCACTGCTTAAGATTGCTACTCATAAAAATACAATTTTAGAAACTATACATGTATAAGAGATTACATAAAATAGAAAGCTACATCAGTGCAAACATCAGACTCTATATCCAAATTCCATTTGAGTTAATTCATAACCCCTAACTTCCTACTGTTAAAAAACTGTGCCTACCACATTAGCAAATCATTATAAGTGCACACTTATAACAGGCTTGACACTTCCCTGGTTTAAATAGTAATTTTTAAAGTCTGGTTATGATATATAAACACGAGGCAGTGTATTCAATTATTACACTCTGATTGTCACGCAGTCTGATTGAATAAAGCTTTACTTATTTTATTTGTTAATCACAACAGACTATGTTCTAAACAGCTGTCAGTTTGTTATAAGACTAAAAACAAAAACGAAACCCCTTAAATGATAGACTGTTCTAGTGCGGTTAGCATCAGCATCCTCCACATCTGAGGTAAACCAAATAGCCGACTAACGTTAGCTGGCCCACACGACCCCCGCTTGATTTTCCATTTCGAAATAAAGAAGACCCGTGATGTGTTTCTGATTCCCGTCAGAGATGATTTAAATCCTTAATTCGGTTTGATTCCCCAGTCATCTTTCTCGAAAACAGGACAACATCCAGGTCGAGTCTCGCGAGTCATCCACCTGCGCTTGTTATTAGCCTGTTAGCGGGATCAAATCAGCTCGAGACCACCGATAATCGCACCATAAAGCGCGAATCCTTTTATTTTAATCCCTCTGCGGCGATTTATCCGTTAACCAGATATCCAAAGGTTAAATGAGAGGTCCTGTTTTTTTAGTCGACGGATTGTGTTTAGCTATCTCTCTCTCTCTCTCATCAGCAGCAATACTCAACCCCTGCTGTCTCACTCAAACTCTATCTCTCTCGCTCTCTCTCTCACACACACACACACACACACACACACACACACACGTCAGCAACACGCATGCGCAGCGCCGGCGCCGCAGTCTGCAACTTTAAACCACAGGCGTCAATAATCATTCCTCGCGAGGTTATCTGTGCCTTTGGTTGCGATGGTGATGATGGAATGCAGATTTATGACGTTTTTTTTTTTAAATGTCACATTCCCGCGAATCAGTTAACCGACGGCTATGATGCCATCGTTTGCTACTGAAGACTGCTAGAGGTGAAAATAAGGGTTAACAAAATCGAGACAGTTTGCCAGAAATAGAGTAGATAACGTTTACTTAGAATAAATGCTGATTTGTTAACCAAACGTTGTTGTTTTCAGTTAGTTCCTGTGATTTTCTTGCGCCCCCGTGTGAACGATCAAAGATATTACAGCTAACAACATACTCCCAGAAAATATAATTAGAGAAAGATAATTATAAAAGATTTATTATGACAAAAGTTACGTACATAAGAACACAATCATTTTTGTTTAAAAATGTATACATGTACTGTAACTGAAAATTAAAAAACGCCATTAATGTAGTGCTAAAGTGGTCATTTATGATACCAGAAGTAAATACATTATAATTAATAATACTCTGTGGTTAAACATGCTTGAAATGTAAATAACTTTCATGTAATGGCAAGACACAGTTTAAGGGTGTCTACAAATATCTCATAACATTCTAAAACATGTTCGTCATATTTCACCTCAAAATTAAAGGAAGAAAATTGGGAAATATATTTCCATAAAAATGCAGTCATTTCTGTAAAGAGATAAAAGAAACTCATCATCATAAAGTAGGAAAACATGAATTTGATTAAAATTGGAATTTGTTCTTTGTACTGATGATAATTTATGCTGAAAATCCAATGAAACGAATGAGAATCTACTACTAAAAAAATGTACATCATCATTATGAAAATCTGAATTTGGGAGTAATAGGTTTATTTATAAAAGACCTAAAATTATGCTTAATTTTTTTTTAACACAAAACATAATTTCTTTATTTTTTAGTTAATTTAATGTAGAAAAACAATATGGATGTTTTTGTAAAATTCAACAATTATCATACAGGTGTTGGCACGATCAGCTGGTTCATTGCTGTTGATTTCATCCTCTACATTCATTCTATTTATCCTTTCTTTTCTCTGCAGACCAAAAACCTAGAAACATAAGAGAAACAAAGTTAGAATGAGATTTTACATACCAATACATTTTCCAAATATTCACAGGTCAATCATACAGCAGTACAAAAATTTTAATGTTTTGCTCATAAGATCACAGAATTAAAAAAGACTTCTCACAAGCATGTTTTGAATAATTATTAAAATTATTAATTTATGTTAATCAGTTCAGTCCTATATAACTAGCAAACACTGTCTTCTTGCACAGGCGCACACACACCTGTGTGCAGTGCTGTCTGTTCATAGTTTAGCAGAGCGAGATGAGATAATACCCAGCAGCCGCTCCACGTCATTGGCTGAGGTAAGCCACGCCCCTCCATCTGCGACCAGTATAGCGCCGGTGACGTATGAAGATGCGCGACTGGCCAGGAAAAGAACTGCATGTGCGATCTCCGTCTTATTGCCGGCTCTTTGCAGCGGAATGCTGCGGAAAACCCCCGCTGACTCGGAATGTGAGCCACCTGAAAAACCACAGTGATATTTAAAAAGAAAAGTATATTGACACTACAAATGAGGCCACACACACACACACACACAACTGTCTTACCCAGTCTACGGTATCCCTCTGTACCAGAGATGGGCCCCGGAGCCACTGTGTTCACCCTCACACCGCAGGGGCCCCACTCGACCGCCAAGTGCCTCGTCATGGCATCTAAAAAAACATATACATATGCAGATAATTATTCCTTTTTTTTCCCAGAATAATTTTAGTATAATTTATATATATTTTTTATTTATTTAGATTTTTTAATATCTATTTTGTTCTCACTTTTTATGTAATTTTGTTGTTTTTGTCATTTTTTTAATTATTTGTCTATTTAGTTTTTGTTTATTATTTTTAGTTTATTAAGTTTTAGTTATTTTATATACGGATCCCCGCACATGACATGCAAGAAAAAATTTATTAATTGTGCGCACAATTTACTAATTCGTTCCCTCAATTTGTTAAATCGTGCACACAATTTATAACTCGAGTGAACGAAATAGTAAATCGAGGGAACGCAAATAATCGTGTGCACGTTTTAGTACAGTAAGGGAACGAATTAGTAAATCGTGCGCATGATTTAGCACACAATTTTTTCCCTGCATGCCATGTGTGGGGCTCCGTAATTTTACTATGTCAAATTAAAATAAATTAAAGTTGACTAACTTTCATCATAGTGCCAAATTAGTCTTTTCAGTCAACAGAACATGTTATCCTCAAAGTCGACTTGAAAATTTATTTTATCCAACATTACGGGGTAAAAATGTGTTAAAGATTTATATGCATGTATAAATTGTTCACAATTGGACCAGCAATATAAATTAAAAATGTATAAATAAAGAAATAAGAGGATATACTGATTTCATGCCATCTTTAAACCACAAATCTAATACATTTTATTCCACGTTTTTGTCTGATTTATAAATGAGGAACATATTAATCTTCATACTAATTACATTTATTAATCTGCACACTATTGTTGTCTTGTGTATGTTTTTTTTACATCTGCCATTCTAAAAGTTACTCGTATTAAATACTTATTATATATTCTTAAGTTTATAAAACAATCATAAAACTTTGTATAGCTGAAAATTGCAAACTGAAAATTATGTCAGAACATCGACCAAAAAGACACTAACCATTTGCCGCCTTCGCTGACCCAGCATGCACCTGGAGAGCCTGACCTCTGTATCCCAGTGTGGCGGAAATGTTAACAATGGAGCCGCCATGATCCTGAGATGAAGAGAAAACACCCACTTAATTTAAGACACTGACAATAAATTACTGCTTAATACATAGAGACCTCAACATGTGACAGTAAAGCCAAGAATTGATATATTTAGTTAATAAAACTCTTGAAATGTATATTTTTACCTTGAACCATTTGTCATAGATGACTTTACTGGTGTTGAAAGTTCCCATAGTGTCAATCTCCATTACTGTCTTGAAAGCGTTAAATGATAATGATGTAGCTGGACACAAGAAATTACCTGCAGCATCTGTGGAATTAAAATCATAAACCACAAAACTCTCAAACTTTTTGCATAAGTACATATGCTTGCATAGGGTATAATTAATTACACAGTAGAGAATGAACAAAAGAAACATGATAAGAATGTTTTAGTTGATCTTTGACATCATTATATCTACAGAATCAAGATCTCTTTGGTAATGCACTGCATGTTTTGGAGAATATATGATTTTATTACGGGTTAAGGCCCTGTGTTTGGCTTTCTTAAATCTTTGACCGACTCAAGCCTTACTGTTAATGAGTATGTCAACACGTCCAAATGTCTTCAAGGCTTCATCCAGTGCAGTAGAAATTGTCTCTGGATGACGCACATCCATGGCAATTGGCAAACACTGTCTGCCTGTAGTGCTGGTTAACTTTTTTGCAGCCTAAAACACACACACACACACACACACACACACAATGAGAAGAATGACTCTTCATCAAAGTAATTCTGGTTTGTAGAAAAAGTACCTCAGTGAGTTTCTCCAGATTTCTGCTGGCAATGACCGTGTCACAACCATGCCTGGACAAAAAAATAAAAAAAGCTTCAAAAAGATTTTTGCAAGATTATAAACATTAACATAAACATATTGAAATGAATCTGAAGATGCAGGTTTGAAAAGACTACGTAACCAAAGTTCACCAAGGTTAAAGATCAATGTGTACGTCACTATAAAAAGGCAATTTGTGACTGAAAAAGTCTAACTGAGAGTTTCAGTCATGGACAATGTGTGAAAAAACAACAACAATTGACTGACCCCTCACCTCATAAGAACTTCTGCTATTCGAAACCCAATACCTGACCCTCCACCGGTTATAAAGGCCACCTGATCACTGGAAACACACAAAAAAGTCTGTCTCTATGCATGAATATGTGCATATTTAACAATGCATAGATATAAAATGGAAAAAAAGACACTTTCGGTGTTTATTTTGCTTACATGAGAAGCTCAGGGCTGTAGAGGTGTGTGTATGTGCTCATGCACTCATCAGTCTCAACGTCCTCTGGTGAAGTATTGACCAGCTGAGGTTTCTCTGCCATGATCCTTCTAAAATGCACATTAAAAACCACTAAAAGTCATTTTCATGTTAAAACTCATCTTTTGATTACATTACATTAGCAGATGATTAAAAATCTACATCTACTAAAAGTCTGAGATTTTGCAACCTCTCGCTTTACGTCGTTTTTGCAATGCGACAGCGAGAGAGAACCAAAACAAAGCGTGGAATAAAGTCACGTTACGTTACCCAAAATGTGAATCCGTTTAAACGTGCGATCTGCTTCCGTGTAATTAATGAAGTTTACGCAACAGTTGTTTTCATTCTGCACGATGGACTTCTGTACCTACCTGGCGAGATGCGTGTGACGTCAAACGAACGCGTGAACGTAGGGCATTATGGGAAATGTAGTCAGCTTTTTTTTCTATTTGAACGCTATGATAAAAACTGTTAAGATAAGTACAGAGACGTATGTAAACATGGTGCTTACTGTAGTTTTAGACTAAATGTGAACATGCGTATCCTCATCTTACTTGCACAAAAACAAATTCAGTATTTCTAAAAATCTGTAAAAACTGAAATGCAAACTCAGAATATGACGCAAACCTGCAATAATACATTAAATAACAAATGCCCCTTATGTTTTGATCCCATTTTATTAACCAGTGTCTTTGCTGCTGTCTTTCTATGATCCAATTCAACCATACTAATGAGCAAAAATGAATTTAGACATGTTTCTTTTATTATTATTATTGCTGAAAATGAATTTAGACATTACATTTGCTTCATTTTTCTTTTTTTTCCTGAAGATTTTTAAACTTTCTTATTTAAAAAGTAATGCAAAAATAATGTAATGCATTGCTTTCCATACAAGATAATGTGTTAGTTTCTTTAGGCAATAATGCAATATTCTAATGCATTACTTTTAAAAGTAACACTGTCAGTGTAATACTAAATGATAGCCAAACCTATTTTGCTATCATTTTAAACGTGATTTAAAAAAACAAGCATAGCCTATTGGTAGATAAAAACCACAGCAATCATTTAATGAATGAAAACGTACAATTACAAATTCATACATGCACCAAAAACAGTTCATTCTGATGATTTGTACAATATTCTGATCTATCACAGCAACTGGACGACCTGTTTGGCTCTCTGTTTTTTATTTTCAGCATCCGCTGTATCTTCCTCTTCTCCTTGTCCTTCCCAGCGCAAAATGGCTTCAGCTTTCTGCAATGTGATGTCTCGCGACGCTCCGCGCATGCCTTCAAGATATGCTAGCAACACTTTGAAATGATCATCATTCACCTGAAATAGAGAGAAATGCATGCATATGCAGTAAAATCAGTTAAAATTGTTCATGAAAAGTACTTATTTGGTTCAAAAAAAAAAGAAACCATATGCATGATTTAAAACAAAATCAGCAGAACAGCCCATGTTTTATTATTGTGTTGAGTGGAGAGCTGAAGAGATCAATGATGATTGTGAAGTTTCTTGTACCTTCGTGGTGTCATACATGTGCTGCAGTAACCATATTTGCCTGCCTTTGTGAAACTTCCACTCGTCCCGTCTCTCAGACCAGCTAAACAAGCACACAAACATGAAGTTAACCCATTAAAACTCTGTTTGACAACCTCTGGTAGAACTGGGAAATACATACATGCATAAAAATAACTACATCTGTCTCACCATGTGAGGTATTCTAGCGCCACCTTCTCTGCAAGATTTGACTGGACCTTGTCTTTTTCTACGCTTTTGCCTTCTTCCTTCAGTTTCTTCTTCTCCTCCTTTTTCAGAATCTTCTTCATCTTTCTCTCCAGGACTCGTTTTTCCTCAGGACTCAGATCTTTCTCATCATCTGAGCCGTTTTCATCCTCTGCTTCAGGTGGTTCCTGCTGCTGTGAGGTGTCCGTATCTTCAGTACTCTGAGACGGAAAATCATACGTTGCTTAATATTTGCATTCAGGATTCAAGGAGTAAAAAGTCCTAATGAACTTTCTATTAGAAATACAAATCTTTTGCAACATTTTATATGTTTTTGCTGTCACTTTAGATCAATTGAATGTGCCCTTCTGACCATCACACACACAAATACATGCATTGTCTTTTACTATGAAACACTAGATCTTCCATCTGTCTAATTTTCCAGCCAGCAGAGGAAGTAATGGAGCATTTCTCCATCATATTGTTTGGGGTAAACAGAGGCGGCCATTGTATGTGTCTGTTTGGCACAACCTGGTCCTCCTGTATTTACGTATTTATACATGAGTCAGCAAGACTTCAGGAGAAGAGACGTCTCCTTCTGCAATATGTCCGAAAGGAGAAAGAAAAGAGTATCTACAAATCAAAGACTTCTACATTTATTTCTTAATGACCTTTAAGGTACACACAGATCAACTTGGACAATACAGTAAGCAAGGTAAGATCTTTATTTTGAATGCTTCATTGCAAACCATCAGAAAATCCCATTGTAAAATAAATTCTGCAAGAATTAATGGTAAAAAAAAAAATAATGTTAAAGATTTAGTCTCATGGATTGAAATTTAGGTTAACAGTCAAAAAAAGAATTAACTGATACAGTGGTAACCTTTTTTCTTTTCTTTTTTTTTTTTAATGAAAATCCATCAAATGTGAAGAGCAAACAGGAAATTCTGGGAATGTAAATGTAAATTTTTTCACTGTAAATTTTAAGATCACAGTATTTTATTGTAAACCTACATGAAATGTCCTAGATAGGTCCTGCTGGTGAACTCAAAACACCTGCCGGGAAGTTTCTAGTAATCCTGAAGACCTTGATTAGCTGGTTCAGGTGTGTTTAACTAGGATTAGAGCTGTGGTCCTCCAGAAACTGAACTGGACACCCCAAGGGAACTTAACCGCCAGGTAACAGGTGTTTACTGTAGCATCTTTAGAGTTTTTCACCAGTAAAATTACAATGATTTTAGAGCAAGTGTTGATATTCTCACTTAAACATGCATCTTTGTGTTTTTTAGTACTTTCGAAAGGACAACAAAATGCAGAAAATGGCATATTTCCAAGCAATGTGCCAATGGAAGTAATCGAGAGGAAGATGATGGAAGATCTGCCGAATTTCCGGTCGAATTCCTCCAGCTTGCACTGGACCGTTATTAACATCAACGAAACGAACTCTACCTCCTCGGACATTTACGTCATAAGCCTCCTCCTCTCCTGCATCTACACCATCTTGCTCTTCCCGCTCGGCCTCATGGGTAACATCCTGATCCTGCTGGTGAACTTTGACCCCCGGCAGCGGATGAGCACGCCGGACCTGTACTTTACTAATTTGGCCCTGGCCGACCTAGTGTTGGTTCTGGACTCACTTATTGAAGTGTTCAACCTGAGCACGCACTATTACGATGATGCGGTCTTGTGCTCATGCATGGCGATCTTCCTCCAGGTCAACATGTACAGCAGCGTGTTTTCCCTCACATGGATGAGTTTGGACCGCTGCCTTGTGCTGACCGGCCTAAGAACGCGAGCGCTACCTGAAAATGCCTCCATTTCGCATCGTTCGCGTGTTGCACTCAGGGCTTGTGTGACCATATGGGCAGCGGCCACCTTGTGCACTCTTATTCCATTCGCTACTGTGCATGTGCATCACGGATGGGGGCGTGGCTTCTGTTTTGCAGGCGTGGCTGAGGTGCAATGGCTGGAAGTGACGCTGGGATTCGCGTTGCCGTTTTGCGTGATGGGCTTCTGCTACACTTTAATCGCACGTGTGCTTTTGCGCTCTGAACGGCCACAGCGAACCAAAGCCCTGCGCATGATCGTTGCCGCCGTGAGCGTGTTTTTTGTGTGCTGGCTGCCAGAGAACATCTTTATTAGCGTGCATCTTTTAAACGGGGACACGGATGCCTCACGGCGACGTGGAAACCATAATCTGTGGCAGCGTTATCCACTTACCGGACACATTGTGACATTAGCGGCCTGCGCCAACAGCTGCCTGAACCCACTCGTCTACAGCCTGCTGGGAAACACCTTTAGACGGAAACTGCAGGTGTTTGTCGCGCACCACGTGCCATGTCTGCATAAGCATAACACAAGAGCAACACCTCCCTGTCCATGTGTAACATGCACAAATGCGCACCATTCGTGCTCACACGAGAATAAGGAAGAGGAAGAACATGACCTTAGAAGCGGCGAGGAGGGTCAAGAGTGTGTGTGTGACAGAGTGGGATAAACATGGCCATGTTGTATTGACACAGAACAAGTTATCTTTTTTTCTTAAAAAAAAAAAAAAAAAATTCTATAAGGATGCATTAAATTTCTCAAAAGTGAGAGTAAAGATAATTTAAAGTGGTCATATGATGCGATTTAAAATTTTCCTTCCTCTTTAAAGTGCTCTTGGTGCATGAAGAAGATCTCTAAAGTAACAAAGTCTGAAATCCAAAGAGATATTCTTTATCAAAGTTAAGACTTGTCTGCGCCCTCCTATAACGGCTCTTTCTAACACGCCCCCACATCTCTACATCACAATGTGGGAAGATTCACACAGTATTCGGCCAATCACAATGCACTGGATAGCTGGCCAATCACAGCACACCTCGCTTTTTCAGACTCATAAGCTTTGTATAAATCGACATGTTTCAGAAGACGGGGCATAGAGCAGAAACAATAATATACAATATGTGGAACCTTAAACCACATAAACATTTCATTACACCAAATACACAAAATAATGTTCTTTTTAGGAGCATCATATGACCCCTTTAAAATGAAGCTTCTATTGATTGATTGATCACGGATTCTGAAAAGACACTATTTTTAACACTGACAATAATCAGAAATGTTTCTTGAGCAGCAAATCGGCATATTAGAATGATTTCTGAAGATCATGTGACACTGAAGACTGGAGGAATGATGCTGAAAATACAGCTTTGATCATTGGAATAAATTATATTGTAATACATATTCAAATAGAATTCAGTTGTTTTAAATTGTGATTATGCAATATTACAGTTTTACTGTAAAGGAAAAAAAGCGTATTATTTTGACTCACCTTAGCTTTCCTTTTCTTTTTCATCATTGCTTTCTTTTTTGCTTTCCCTGTAGCAGCGAGTGTGTTTGTTTCATCGTTCTGTGGCGTCACTAGATCTGATTCAGGAACAGCTGCTTTAGAGTCCTGCGAATTCAAAAAAGGAAAACACTCTCTCTGCATTCTACTTGACGACAACATTAAAACACAGCAGCTTTAAAACTGTGAGCATAATTCCTTGGTTTTATCCACTGAAATAAATATTTTAATACTTCTATTCAGCAAGGATGCATTAGATTCATCAAAAAAAACTGACAGCACAGACATTTAGAATGTTGCAGAAGATTTCAATTTAAAATAAATGCTGTTATTTTGAACTTTCAAAAATCAATAAATAAAGAAAGAAAGAAAAAGAAAAAAAATGGTTTCCACGAAAATATTAAGAAATAATTCTGGTTTGGGAGCAACTGCTTTAGAACAATAATTATATATGTGACATAACAGTATATCGTTTGTGACATACTTATTTATATATATTTTTTTCACCAGGAAGACAAGGCTTTCAAAAGCTACATGTTATTGAAAACATTAAGCCTGTGTTATTATAATAAATGTATGTGTGCCCTACATCACACACCTCATCGTTAGCCTTTCTCTTTTTGCCTTTCTTTGGCTTTTTTCTCTCATCTTGTACATGTGTCATTTCATCCAGACTGTGTTTGAGCTCTTTTTCCTTCAGATTGCGACCAAGTTTCTTCACGTTCTCAGCAATTCTAGAAGAAAACAAACCAATTGAAAGTTATTCATATTTTTATTCAGCGAATAGGCATTAAATTTATCAAAAGTGACAGTAAAGACATTCATGTCACAAACGTTTTCTGATCGGTTTTACAAAATAAATGCTCTTTTGAGCTTTCTATTGATTTCCATTTAACATTAATAACAATGTAAAGCAATTCAGCATATAAGACTGATTTCTGAAGGATCACGTGAACAAAAGAAACTTCTTTCAAAAACATTAAACAATGCAATTTATTTAAATGTAACGTCAGAGATGTTAGATGTAATCATGCACTTCGCCAGCACACATAAATTAATATTACTAGTTAAGAAGAGTCATTATCGTATTTATGGATGTAACGTATAAAGATGACTTACCTAAAGAAATATAAAAGTGACTTGCAAGGAGAACAAAGATCTTCAAATATTTCCTTACTATCACGTGTGGATGAGCAGCGCCATGGAAATAAAATAGCGACCAGGTTTGATGACGTCCCTGCATCTGCATCCCTGATTGGTTGGTAATTAGAATTGTGGGAAATGTAGTTCTTAAATGTATTGTCACGTTATCCTAAAATAAGATTCTCGCTTCATGCGATGACATTTTAAAAACATTTGAGATATAAACTCTAAAATATAAATGCTATATGAAGTGATCAGGCAAACTATATTCTTTAAAAACGACTAAATATCGAAGCGGAACTATATTTCAGTGCATTGTAGTTTTCCTTCCGGGCAGAATTTACAGGAGGGCTTGTTATATGACCTGAAAGATTCACGCATTTATGTAGAAACCATGAAGATGTCAAAAGTCTGCCTGCATTTATCAAGGTTTTCTTTGGGTCACGATGTTTTTCCCAGCAGAACACATGCGAATTTAAGGTAAGTGAATCATTTTTCTGGCATAGATTATTAAATAATTCGTATTTACCTCAATTTTCTTTGAATGGTGCATTCATTAAAACAAGCATTTAATTAATTTAAATTGATTATTAAAATTGATTTTGAACAGAATCCTGACCGATTTTTCTTTAAACAATCTTTAATGAATTGTAAGCTGACCTTGGCTAGAAGGATCTCTGTGTGAATGATATTTTAATTGTTTTTAGCAAATACAAGCACCACTGGATTTTAGAAATAAATGCAATGCTATTTCTCTCATTTTAAAAGTAATGTTTCATTACATCTTTATCTCTGTACACCATGCACCACAAGGATGCTGTGCTTAACGTCAAAGCTTAGTGCAAAGTCCAGAGAACCTCCAGATGATAATGAAGCATCCAAGCCCATCCAGTTCTCAACCAGCAGAGCCAGTCACCGGACCTGGAGAGTGGACCGTTCGATGGGCAGCACGTACCAGCGGCCCTGGTGGAGGGTTCTGCCCATCAGCCTTGTCGGAGTCGGCTTCATCGTCTGGTGCTTTTTCAGGGGAGAGACCGAGGTCGACGAGTCTCTGGAGAAAAACCTCTATGAACATTTACCAGGACTGCTTTCCGATGAAGAACAGGAGGGAGTCGGTGTCAAAAACAAACCCTCGTAGTGGCTTAAAATGGACATTTTTGATTTGGAATTTTTATTGTTCAGGGTTTTTTTTTTTTTTTTTCACTGAGAATGATCAAATCAACCGTCCACATTCTGTGCTCTTGAAAGTGAATGTATCATCTGCAGCTGGATTTATAGTGAAGACTGTAAAGCCAGCAGCATTGTATTGAGTCCATAAAGGAGAAAACTATAATTTGTAATTGTGGTGTGTCTTAGTTTGAATGCAATCAGGGAACCATTGAGTACACCTACAAAGTCACCATAGAAAACATTCTTCAGCCAAGGAAATAATTTCAGTATCATAATTAAAGTGGGCATGCAAAAACTACTTGTGACTTATGAACCACAGAAAATAAAACCTAGTGACAATTAACTAGTAAACAAGTCACTCCAAAAACAAATTTTATAGGGTTTTAAAAGGGCTTGCTTTTCCATGTTCTTCATACAGAGACAAATGTTTAAGTTAACATGCTACTAGCTTTGTTCACTAAAGCAACACTTATAGGACCTAAAATGGTAAGAGCAACAGCTTGTACAGGTCAAAAACACTGCACCTTAAAAACTGCTAAAGCTGAAATAATGAACAGCAAACAACACTGAGGTAGTGGAAAGTTTATTTACAACCAAATGGCCACAATAGAAGAGAAACCCAATATAATAACAATAGAAATAAAAGGACTCTAATTCATCATGAAGCATGCAGACTAGGCAGAGGTATATGAAAGTCTAAAATACAAACTTTAAAACCCTGAGGAGCTCCCGGAATGTTCTGACGCTGCCCCCCTTCTATCAACTTGAACCACAAGATACCCCTCCCCTACCGCAACTACCAAAAAATACAAAAAAATAAACTTAAAACTACACAGGCATTTATGTCAAGAGTGTAAGAACCCTGATGTCCCTCCCACCCAGCCCTCCCACACATCAAACCCCATCCCCATATATTCCTCCACACAAAAAAAAGTTGAGTACATAAAGCATTTAAGCACGCTCTCCACGAATTCGACGGGCCAACTGGATGTCTTTGGGCATGATGGTGACACGTTTGGCGTGGATTGCGCACAAGTTGGTGTCCTCAAACAGACCCACCAGGTATGCTTCGCTTGCCTCCTACAAACCAGTGAGAAAACACCATCAGGAGTGACCAAACAATACGAAAGCATGAGGTAGATCATACACAACCTAGAACACGCACCTGCAAGGCGCCGATGGCAGCACTCTGGAAACGCAAGTCTGTCTTGAAATCCTGAGCAATCTCACGAACCAGACGCTGGAACGGAAGCTTGCGGATCAGCAACTCTGTGGACTTCTGATACCGACGGATCTCGCGAAGAGCCACGGTTCCAGGACTGAGCGGGAAACAAGCAGATAACCATAAATTACCGATTCGTTATTAGGATAATGAGTGAAATGCACCGAGAAAGCAAAAAATACATTATCTATCAATCATGTATATACATTATGCATATATTTTTGCAAGTTTCAGTATATAAACTATGCATACACATCTATACAATGTGCAACACAATATTATGGATTTTATATTGAGATTTAAAAGCTTTCATTATTGTTTGTCTACTAAATATGTAGAGTACACACGTATGTGTGTATATAGACAGAGGTTTTATATCTTAAACTTAGACAATTTGATACATTAACTCACTTCGTAAACAATGTATAAGCTCAAGACAAGTAAAGGGTTTCTATAGCATATTTGTGTTTATTTAAAGCCATGCCATATTTTGCAATATTTTTATTAAAATAATTTGTAATAGTTTAAGTGTATCACAAAAATAAATTTGATCAACTACACGTGTTCAGTGTTTCTCACCGGTATCTGTGGGGCTTCTTGACTCCGCCGGTGGAGGGCGCACTCTTCCTGGCCGCTTTGGTGGCCAGCTGCTTCCTGGGGGCTTTACCGCCGGTGGATTTACGAGCTGTCTGTTTAGTACGTGCCATGGCACTCTAATAAAGCGACCTGAAGATAGAAAGAGACAAAACCGGATGAGAAACAACAACAGCCGCGGGGAACTCCGCGCACCGTGACGTCATCCACAAATGGGTCCCGCCCACTAATAAAGTCATGCACTAACATTCTGTTTAGGAAAAAGGACACCATGACGACAATACCCTGACTAACCGCTTCACCACTTGGGGGCGCGATTTAGGAGATTTGGATACTTCAAGGTAAATGAGCTGGCAAAATAATTATATTATGTTAACACTTGACTTTTTAGTTAAAGTGTGTTCAAAGTCGTATATGTATACAAGTAGAAACGCTCACAGCATTGGAGAACTGATAACATGAACAACTCCGCAGGACACTACGTCACACATACACATTACTGGGTCCCATTCAATACACACACTGCCTGAAGGCAAATATATTAAACGCCAGCGACTTCCATTCAACCATTCAGCTACTAGTACTACATTCACGCCACGTTATATTCAATGACGGTGAAAGATGAGAAAACACCGGTAAATTGAGCTGATGAAGCTGTGATTAATGCTGTAGTGAAGTCCACCATCTCATGACGAGACACAGACACGTTTCTGCCTTTATGTGTAACATGGCGCCCAAGAAACCAATTACAGCCTTTTCTTTGTCTACACTAACAATTCAGCGACTGTCGACTACAAGCACACACACAGAAAACAACGAGAATCGCGAGAGACTACGTATTAAAAACTGAATTTGAAAGTTAACAAAAGCTAACGAACTTCTGAGGTAAAGCAGAAGTAAATATGAGCTCGCCCTCATTAGCTTAGCTTGTTGCTACCGCGACAAAAATAATCTAAATCCGCCGTATATGAACCGAAGTTAACACAAAACGCGGTCTAAATAGATTTTCTATGTTATAGAATGTCTGAAACCATGATGCTTAAACACTAAATCCACTATAAGATAGTTTCTGTTTGTTTAACACCGACCGTTAGCGATACTTACGATTTTTTTGTATCGATTTATCCGTCAACGCCAAAACAAGGAACGTCTGTCACGGGCTGCGCGAGCTGCCTTGTATTTATAGTCTGTTCGCTGGTTAAGCCACGCCCATGTGTACTTTCATTGGCTGGAGCAGAGAGTGGCAGATTTACTCTTCTTTAGTATTTATTTATAATTGTTTTAGCGCGTTTTTTGGTGTAAACGTATTTTCGTTCTGTTTCTGCAAACTGAATCAGTTTTTACATTTCAAATGGCGTTATATGAACGTTTAATCAATGATCTCCGTGAAACGTCTGTATTAGAATCTTTCAAAACCCTTCCTTTTCTAGCCCTGAATCAGTTTGGTGTGATTACATAATCAAGTAAAAACAACCGTGCCGTACGGTTCCGTTTAATAATAGCTAATGCAAAACATTATTGGCAAATTATTGCAAAAATCGTTGTTTCGCAAACAATAACGAAAAATCCAGTCCAGTATGTACGTTTTAGTGCGGTCTTTGTGTAACCATTGCCTAAAAAAGAGGGCAAATTGTATTGTTCTGCAGTAGGAACCTTTAGTTAGTAGATGTGTTATCGGCGGAGCTTCTTGTTTGGTGCACACATGTGGGATTTGGATTTGTCACACACGCATAGCTAAATTCTGTAAATATATTTGAAAATCCAACACTTCAAGCAAAAGTAGTTAATAGAATCTATCACATTTATATTTTCCTTAAGCGCTGCACACTCGATAGGTGATAGTTTTTTTTTTGTTTTTTTTTTTTTGAAAGAACACAACTAGTGCATTTGTGTTATCAGGAGATTAAAACCTCAATTATGGCAAAGGAATCAACTGAAACAGGTAAGATTTCACTACAGACCATATCAGCTGAATATATTGAATTAACGTGTGATTTTGCAGACTTTTGTATTGACTTGCACTGTATGACTTAATAGCATACAATAAAGGTGCAGCTAAATGCTTTGAAAATGCTCTAAATTTGTTAATGCTTTCCAGAAATAACCAGAATACTGGAAAACGAGAAAAACCCGGACGGCCAGAGTGAAGAGGACCCCAAAACAACAGTCCAAAATACTGACATTCCTGCCAATGCTAAAAAACACAAGAAGAAGAAAAAGAAAACAGGTGATGGAAAAGATAATCCACAGAAAGGGGTAAAAAGCAATGAGGGAACACCCAAACAAGAGACCACAGAACTGGTAAGCATATTTATATATATATACACACACACACATATACACCCTGTTTTGTGTGTGTGTGTCTATATATATATATATATATATATATATATATATATATATATATATATATATATATATATATATATATATATATATATATATATATATAATTGTGTGTATTTATTTATTCATTTATAACCTGTGGCGTGTGTGTGTGTTTGTGTGTTAGACTCCTGATGAGCAGCTGAGGCAGGAGTTGGATTGGTGCATCGAACAGCTCGAGCTCGGCTTGAGAACTCAAAAAACCTCCAGCAAACAACGTGAGTGAGACCACACAACAAATATAACATCTATATATTACACAAACCCAGGACAAAAGAAAGTGTTTTTTGTGTGTGTGTTATTGTTTGTTTTTGTGTTATGTTTTCCTTTTTTTTGTGTAATAAGACCCCCTTGAAAACGAGATGATGCATCTCAAGGGGTTTATTCCAAATAATACATTTGTTGAGAAGAGACCCTCACCTTCTGTTTTGTTTACATGTATGTCTCTATTTAGGGGAAGAAGCAAGCCGCGCTCTGAAGACGTTACACAGCTCCAAAGCTCCCTTGGTGAAGAAGAGGCAGGTAATGCGAGCGGTCTCTGGAGACTACAGGAAGAAGATGGAAGAGGAAAGAGCCAAGCAGTTCAAACTCATACAGTCAGGTAAGGCAGTGGCAGAAATGAAAATTGATGTCTAATATATATATATATATATATATATATATATATATATTTTCACCTGTTAACTGCCACCCATCCCCTCGGTGGTACACCTATGTTTACTTCACTTCCTAATCTAATCATGACAAACTATATATTGTTGGAAAGGTCTCAGACTCCTAAATAGATATTTTACCAATCTTTTTTGTAAATAATGATGTAGGAAAAGTAATAGATTTATTTATGGCAAGAGTGCACATCAAAAGCCTACATCATAACAGTAGTTCTGACCTTTGTCAAAAAATAGTTTTCTTTGTTGCCTTTTTCTCTATCACACTTTAGAAATGATCAGAAATTATATATATATATCATTTGAAAACTTAAAATTTTACCCATTTTAAATTCAAACATTACATTACCATGAAAATGGTACATCAAAATCATGTTACAAAAGGTTTTCAGTCATGAATTACAAAAATGTAGGTTTGGATCATGCACTTTGTAGATGTGAGTGACAGTTAGCAGGTTAATTAAAGGGAAGCTATAATATTTACAAAATATTATAAATGTTTGTTTGCTAATTTACAATATTTGTTAACTAATTAGTTTCTAATGTTACATTATTAATATATAAAACCATTTATATTAAAATAAATGTATTATACATTTATTTTAAATCAAATTATTATTTATTTAATAATTTTAAATACATATTTTTAGAATTAATCTATATATGTGTATTCATTAATTTAGGTAATTAGAAATGTATTTTAAATTATTTATTTTGGCAGTTTTAACAGTCCCCATTCAAAAAAACACAAACTTTCCAAAAGGGGCCATTTATAAAAAAAAAAAAAAAAACTGGCTTAAAAATATTTTAACAAAAATTGCTGTCTCTTTCCACAGCAGTGACCTCCGCCCGGGTCACCAGTGTCTCTGAGTGCAAACCAGTGTTTCACCGGCGAGCTGAGAGACACACACACCCCAAAAACCAAAGAGACGGATCTCAGGAGACACACACACTGCAAGAGCCCCAGGAGACCAATGAACACACAAAGACTGCTGGATACACAAAACCTTTTGTTTTCACTAAAACACATGAAGAGTTTTGCTTTAACTTCAACGTATGATCTGAAACTGTAACATCAGCCAACAGGATTTGTGCCTAAAGTAGATGCATGGTCAGATATCATGTTTCTCTGTTGCATAATATTTCGATATGTTCTCTATGCATTTTTTTAAGCATACATTTTTTTTTTTTTTTTAAATGTAATGTTCATAGAGAACACTTAAGTAAAAATTCAAAATAAATGAATTATGCCCAAAACTTTGCTGTTTCAATTTTTATTATATTATTTATTTACATTTTAATTTACTGGGTTTCATTTTTTTTAATTGTCTAATACTGATGATTTAAAATACAAATGTAAATGTTGTATATGTAGCGTGTGAATGATGTATTGTAAGAGTTGCTATGGCAACGTATTTTAAAGGCTTATATTAGAAATGGCATGATATTTCTCTAACAATTCAAGGGGATTATTTCATCTTAAACCAATGCTCTCAGTGAAAACGAGCATTTTATTTTTAGATATTTTATTATGTGTGTAATTATTTTGCAGTTTATCAACAAACGTGTTACTCTCTGATGTCGTCAGGCGTGTAAGCTATGAGTGCTGACGCAGAGCCTAATGGGATATGTAGTCTTGTAGTGTGCACTGGCCGTTTAAACTGTATTAGCAGAAACAGGCAAAAGACTACAACTCCCTATGACACATTTAACAACACGCCCCGGCTGCAACACGAAACTTCCTTGAGTTGCCGCTGCTGTTGCAATTTCTGAACAAAACATTGATTTACCAGTTTGGAAAGTTGTAATTATTTCAAGGTTTGTTCGCTTTTATTTGTCGGGTGCTTTATTGGGTTGCTGAGTTATACGTTTGTGGCATGAACGGTTGTTGTAAAAGACTGTCATTTCCATGTTAAGAGTTTGGTTATAACTTTTGTAACTAAAGCTTTTTTGCATCATAACTATGCTATAAACATATGAATAAGAGTTTGAGATAACATTTATCCGAGTTGAACTGACTGACGGATAATAGTTCTGATACCAGATAACGGAACATTTCACTGAAAAAAAGGGTTATTTTGAGAGGGATCAAATACATTGTTTTATTTTTGATATACATACGTTTTTAGCTACTATTATTGCACATAATCGTAAAATTTAATATCCCACCTCATTTCCAGAGGAGGATGTCTGAGCTGAGCGACGAAGCGAGCAGTGAGTCGGATCTGTTGGGCGCGAGCCTGTCCGTGTGGCAGGCCGGAGGAGGAGACGCTCTGATCGGCCCGGAGGAGCTGAACGTGCCGCTGGACCTCCACACCGCCTGCTCCATCGGACAGTATGATGTGGTGTCCGAGTGCATCCGCAGGTCAGGAGGAAGAATCTGCTGTTCTTTCTGTGCATGTCTCCATCTAACAGCTTTTGACATCTCTTCGTTCAGTGTGCTTGGACGTTTAAAGAAATATGTCTAAACTAGAGATTATTTATAGAGAGAGAGATGGATGGATGATTGATAAATGGAGAGATAGACAGAGAGACAGACATCTGTCTTTTTCATTTATCAACCATGAGCAATAGCAGCCAGCACCAGAGTTGGGTATAACGCGTTACAAAGTTACTGTATTCTAATTACTTTTCGTGATAACGCAGTAATGTAACTCATTACATTTAAAATAAATGTAATTTGATTACAGTTACTGATGTCAATAAAATTACGTTACTTGCGTTACAAATGTATTGGTAAGAAAAAATGTTAAAGTAAATAAATTAAAATGCATTTCTAATCACGTTTTGGGGCGGCTGCGTCAGTTATTGAGCATGCGCTTTAATGAATTACCGGAGAACTCGTGCTGTTAAAATGGACGGAGATTTTTGTTCAAGATCGGGAGGGAAGGTAACTTCTGGACAGGTGAAGAGAGCTGTAGCGTATGTGGTGGAGGAAATGCTGCGCTTGTCGACTGTGGAATCGCAGTCATTTAGAGACTTGCTTACGATGATAGTGACGGACAGCTCTGTACCCTTGCAGGACCGAAAGACATTTGCAAGGTATCTAGATAAATGCTATGCGGATGGAGGGCTGTCACTTTTGTGTAAAAAGCTTTTTCGATTTTTAAGACATAAGTGTTCACTGAATTGATTGTAAAATCGATTTTCCATGTCTAAAAAAAAATAGCTCTAATGCCAATAAATAAGAAATATTGCTGACTTGTGCGTTTCCAAGCGCTGCCACATAGAGCGCTTGGAAACGCACAAGTCAGCAATATTTCTTATTTATTGGCATTAGAGCTTTAATCTGGCCTTAAAAGTTAGGCCCGACAGGACCCGAGCTCGACAGGTTTCGGCCCGAGCCCGAGAAGTACATTTTGATTGACAGCTTTTTAATAGCCCGAACCCGTGTGCAGCGCAGCCCGACATTCAGATATGCGCATACACGCACAGCTCTTTTGCCTTTTGTCAACAATGAGTCATTTATACATGTTTTAACATAATTTATTCATAACTAACGTAGACTAGGCCACTTGGAAGTTGGAATAAAGAAATAAAATAAGTTCTCTGTAACATCGTAACATCTCAGCATTCTAGACATAGGCTCATTTAACCTATAAATAAATAAAAAAACGCACCAATAAAAACGAGTCTTTTTTAACAGATTAAATTAAGATACATTTTTAATTAAGATGGGTATTTGGCAATAACGAAATTAAGATAAAGGCTCCGCCGGGTTTGCTTCTCCACATATCAGCTGACATTTAATAATAGAATAACGCCAACATTAGCGTAAATACTCAGTCCACATTATGCATTTAAGCCTAAATGAATATATAGTTATCATTTGAAAAACCTTTACTCACAGAGATTAGGCTATAGGTCTACATGTTTTTGTGGAGGAAAATGATTGAATCCACTGTATATGTCTTCAGCGCGTTCTTGCGCTCACTGATGGTGCGTCATTATTCACTCATTCTCATTATAAACATGGTCAAAACTTTTCCACACCTCAGAACTTTGCTTTAGTTGCTGGTGCAACCAAAACGTATTTTCGCCAGAGGCAAGCCTCTGTTGCATCTACTCAGCATCCATTTCACATCTTTCTCGCGCTAATCGAAACACATCACATGAACGTTCATTTACCTCACAAACTGGAGCGCAAGCCCGAGCCAGCGTAACATGATATAAAGTAAGCCATAACACAAGTTTTTTACATCTATATTTTTGTAATTGTTTAATTATTTTTAAATAAATCGATAATTATTTCAAAATAGATTCCCTATTTTCATTTTCGAAACTTTTTTTGGTTGGTCCGATCGATTGTGCAATCGATTTTCGAACGAAAAGTGACAGCCCTATGCGGATATGGAGTATGTTCTTAAAAAAAAACATTCGATCGTTTGGAATATCTCCACAACCGCAGACATCTGGACTTGTAATAATAGAAGCTTCCTTGGAATGACACCCATGTAGTTAAGACATACTGTAGATACATTTAAAAAGACTACAGTTTTCATTGTTAGGCAAGTTTATGTTAAGAATGTTAAGTTATAGAAATGCATTGCATTTTTTATTCAAGTTGCTGTTTTCATATTTCTCTAATATTTTTCAGTCAATATTAAATTACGGAAAGAACTGAGTTTCACTTTGTTTGTAGTTTTTTTTCCTTGTATGCTTAATAGGTTTTCAAAGTAACTTGAAAGTAAAGTAATTAGTAATCTGATTACTTTTTGCATGCAGTAATCAGTAATGTAATCAAATTACAATTTTAGAGCAGTAATTAGTAATTTGTAGTGGATTACTTTTTTTGAGTAACTTACCCAACACTGGCCAGCACACAGACTTGTGTCTGATTCTGATCAATGGTTATTCAGGGGAGATGTGGATCTGGATGGGAAGAACGTCGGCGGCTGGAGTCCTCTGATGTACGCTGCATATATTGGTCATGATAACATTGTTAACCTGCTGCTGGAGACGGGGGTCAGTGTCAACGCCACCACGTCTAAAGGACTCACACCTCTGATGCTCGCCGCCAGCTGCGGGAACGAGAGCATCGCCTACTTCCTCCTGCAGGTCAGGGTTACATGAACCGCTCTTATCAACCAGTTACATTATACTGTCTATTTGTGTGACCATTACAAGATTGCAAAAAAGCCAGCGCTTGCTATACAATACTGAATGAAAGCTCTCTCTAAACACTAGCAAGGAGCGCAGCTTGAATGTAAGGATGTGCGCGGGTGGACGGCTCTGCTGCACAGCACAGCTACTGGACACCAGCAGATGGTCAAATTCTTATTAGAGCATCACGCCAATGCAAATATCAAGTAAGTAACATGTGCATTCATTTATACAAAATCTATGTTCTTTAACTCGCCTTCTTCCTTACTTTTAACAGTTTGGAATAATTAGGTTAGTTTTTATGTTCACCAAGGCTGCATTTATGCTATGTTTATGTTTTAAAAGTACAGAAATCGCAGTGATGTTGTGAAATAGTATTTCAGTTCAACACAACTATTTGAATATATTTTAAAATATAATTTATTCCAGCGATGCAAAGCTGGATTTTCACCAGCCATTATTTAAATCACAGGAACAGATTACATAAATACGACATGGTGAAAAAATTAGATGAGATATCACCAGATTCTTGATGTATATTTTGATCATAAATTTGCTGGTAGCTTTTTTGCACTCTCACACAGAACTGCATCCAAAGTTATGAATTTTTATCTTTTTATTTCCAAGATGATAACTCTCCGTCACTTGTGTGACAGCAACATCACAGTTTATACATTAACTGTCTGTATTTACTACTTGGCATGCAGTAAATGCTAGCATTTCATTCTAGGCATAATCTTGATTAAACATCTAGTAAACATGTTACATCTTTGACCTTTGCCCTCACAGAGAGCCGCTGTCAGGATTCACCCCGCTCATGGAAGCTGCTGCGTCCGGCCATGAGATCATCGTTCAATACCTGCTCAACCATGCAAGTGTGACCTTACTCTGAAACGTGACTTACATTACATTCAAAAATCTGATTATATGTAGAATAATTATGGATTTGCATCAATCTGACATTGACAACTCAATGCATCCATAATGAAAACTTATAATAAATTATTAACATTCTTCTTGGTATAAACTTACTCTCTAGTTAAACTCACTTAAAAATAAAAGTATACAGCTATATTTAAATATAGCTATAGAGGCTAAAGTTCAACATAGTGTCACTTACTACATAATCATAACTGAATCATAGTCAGAGCAACTATTTACACTCCAAATGTTAAAAAAGGCTTGTGTCGTGTGTTTTCAGTATTTGTGGTTCTTTGTGATTCAGGGCGTCCGGACGGAGGAGAGGAACATGAAGGGAGAAACGGCGAGAGCTCTGGCTATGATGTACGGACACACTAAAATCGCCAGCCTCATCGACATGCACGTCATGAGAGCCAAATCATGTCAGTCACGCACCTTAGCTTTAGTAATTGACCTTCTTTGTTGTGAATGCAGAAAATAACCCCAGCTGATCTGTGTCTGTAGCTATCTATGATGAGCTGAGCTCGTCTGAAGAAGAGAGTGCGACTCCTAGAGTCCGATCAGCTCGCAGCAGAACCAGAGGACCCAGCATTCACGACGGCCCTCAAGCCATCGCACGCTTCAGAGTCGGCTCCAAACACGGTCCTCGCACTATATATGCTATATATATATATATATATATGATTACTATTTTCTGTTTCAGTATATATTTTGAAATGGAATTTATTCTCATGATCAAATCAGTATTTTCAGTATCATTCCTCCAGTCTTCAGTGTCACATGATCTTCAGAAATCATTCTAATATGCTGTTCTGATTGCTGTTCTGATATTATCTGATTATTATTAATGTTGAAAACAGCTGTGCTGCTTCATATTTTTGTGAAAACCTTATTATTTAAAATTTTATATATATTTAAAATATATATATAAAATTGTTCTTTCATTGCATTAAACATTTAATGAAATAGTTGTTTAATTATAAATATATTTTTTGTATTTTATAAATTTATTTGAAGTTAATTTTAAAAAACAAAGTACGTTTTAATTAAATAGTGGAAAGGGATGTTGAATCTATATACAGACAAAGAAAAGTGTATTTGATGTTTTTATTGATATTTTATTAAATTGTAAATATTTTGAAATTATTTTATTAGCATATTCACAGTTATTTTAAGTTGAATATATCTATATAAAAATATAAAATGGTTGAAATGGATGTTGAATTTATACAGACAAAGAAAAGTGTTTTTTCACTGCATTAAAAATATTTAATGAAATGTTATTTTATGAAATTAAATATTTATAGCATATAATAAATATAATTACAATTATTTAATGTTTAATATTTAAAAAAGTACATTTTAATTCAATAAAATCAAAATAGTTAAAGAAATAGTTATCTGATTAAATTGTAAATTTTGAAATTATATTCACATTTATTTTATTTTTTATTAAACATTTTTATAGAAAAAAATAGTGGAAAGGGACGTTGAATCTATATAATGTGTTTTTTCACCGCAGAGGCTCCTGTGAGTCCCCCTGGATATGTGACGTTTCGGGACGTTGGCGATCAGAGCGAAGGAATCTGCAATCGTGATGTCACTTCCCCCATCAATGAGCTCGACGGCCAGAGCAACAGCAGTAGAGGTGAGAGATTCAGCAGGATGTCCATCTTAGCAATGCATCTGCTGACAACATGCGATTCGATGTGATTGTGCACGCAGATGAGCTGTTCTTTGATAACGACATGCCCACCATGAGGAGCAGCTCCAGCAGCAGCGAGGGTCTGTCTCATCTCCTCGGACTCAGCAGGGAGGCGTCACTGGAGAGCAACGAGGTCCGAACCATCATGCATCACTGCAGCTCACAGCAAACTGTTCTCTCAACGTCTCATCATGTTTGCAGGACTCTGATCAAGCAAAGAGGAGCTGTCCACGTCGATCCAGCAAACTCCAGCACTCCAAAGGCAGGAGTCCTGGAAACAGCAGCAGTGGTTACCGCGAGGCTCCGTCTTCCTCTGGACCTCCTCCTTCATACACTGGACCAAAGGTGTGTGTTCATCTAGTCCCTTCAGTGCATGTGTGTGTGAGTTAACATGCACAGATAAAGAGTATTTAAATGTGTTGCAGGATCTCGCAGGGTTCCTTGATCAGATCGGGTTCAGTAAGTACCTTCCCCTGCTGGAGGAACAAGACATCGACCTGAGGATCTTCCTCACACTTACTGAGAACGACCTCAAGGAAGTCGGGATCACGTGAGTCTGTTTGCTATTTTATTTTATTTGTTATTTATTTCTATAAAACTGATCACTTTATTAAAAAGTTATTTATTATTTTGTGTTTTAATCAAATGTAAAATTCATTAAAGTGATTTCTTAAAATATTTTTAATAAATGAAGCATTTATTTTATTAAAATTATTATTATTATTTTTAAATTGTATCACTAATTTTTGTCAGTTCATTAATATTACTTTTTTTATTTATAAATTTTTTTACCATTTGATTATCCCTGTTCAGTTATTTAACTTTTTTGTAAATATATTTTTTATTTGATTATTTATTGCATTTTGTTTATACAGTGTTTTTTATTTTATTTTATCACTTTAAATTGTGCTTTTTGGTTTATTAAAATGTATTTATATTTTTGATCCCATTAACTGTTTTATGTACTGTACAATGTTTATTTTATTCATTTTTTTATTTTTACAATTGCATTACTTTAAATGATTTTATGTATTTACTACTATATATATATATATATATATATATATATATATATATATATATATATATATATATATATATATATATATATATATATATATATATAATTTTCCTTTTATTTTATCACTTTATTTGAATAGTTTTATTTATTTGTACTCTTTTCACGCTATAGTCTGTTTGGTCCTAAGAGGAAGATGACATCAGCGATAGCCCGCTGGCACAGTAATGCACGGCCACCCAGTGATGCGTTAGAGCAGGCGTATGCAGACCAACTGGAGGCCGAGATGCAGGAAATGGCCATTCAGCTTCATAAGGTGCTGACTGCATGACTTCCATTCACCTCATAAAGCTCATTTGCATGTGAGGAGGATTGCATGACTGTATCTAAAGTCAGGAAACTGCCATGTAACTGGCACCTAGTTTGTAATTAAGTGTGAACTGTGACATCAACACCGAATCTAAAATGCACGCAGAGACAAGACATATCTTGTAAAACAGGTAGAGTTTGTACTATATAACCCGGTTTTACCTTTTTGCATGTAAATGTATAAAGTCAATCTGGTTGTGTAATAGGTCGCAATAAAATGAACAACATGCTATAAAATCAGTCCATCAAAATAAGTTGAGCTCAAGGGTTGCCATGAATAAAACTGATGTTGTAAAAACAGTACTGTTCAGGCAACAAAACAGTCATAAATCCACCACATAATAACTGCAAGTTTGCTGTAGTTAATGGGTGGTTCTCTTAAAGGAGTTGCATGTATTTTTTTGTCTGCAATAAAGCATAAACAGATAATACCATTGGAGATATTTAGGAAAAGCATGCTTCATTTGCATACTTGTTTCTCCCAAAACAATACATGCTACAACCGGTTATTCTACTTTAAAACATGCGTTGTTTTCGTCTTGGCCAATTTAACCAATAGGATTTCAACAGCCCGGGTTGCCAGTTGGTTGAAAACACTGTACCCCAGCCATAAAAGCCAGCAAATGAACTGGATCAGAGGTTGTACATTCTACCCAACCTTAAAAAAAAACATGCATCCATATAAAAAGCTCTATGACCAGAGACTTATTAAAATGCAGATACTTACAGTGTAAGGCTTGTTGCCTTCCATTGTGAATTTAACTCGTTACTGTTCTGTGTATTAAATCCGGCAACCCTTGTGAGGACTGCGGTACCCATTTCTACCACTAGCTGTCAATATTACATTGTGCATCTTTAAGACTTTCTTTGTGTGTGTAGCGTTGTGTGGAGGTGGAGTCTCTGCAGGGTCAGGTGACCCAGGAGAAGGAGCTGCGTGCTGTGATGGAGGGATGTCTGATGGAGGAGAAGATGTCTTGGAAGAGAGTTCAGGCGGAGCTGCAGGAGAACAGCAAACGCATTCAGACGCTGAGCGGGAAACTACACGCTCTACGCAGCACTCTCACGCAGGAGGACGCTCGAGGTGTGCTGAACCTGCCAATGCTTTTATAATTCACAGAATGCATTGCAAATAATGCAGTACAACCAGAATCATTGAAAAGCTGTATACTTTTAAGAAAACACTCCTACTGTCAGGTTGCCTACAAACCACCCAGACCCTAACAACCACCTTGCAATCAATCAGAACACCTTTCTTTGTCTTTGTCTTTAGTTTGCATTCAAAATGCAATTATAAATGTTTATTAAAATTAAAATTTGCATTATATAAAAATGTTGTTATAGTAAAATTATATTTTTATTTTAATATATATTTTTACTTTTTTTATCATGATTCCTATTTAATCACTTTTTAACAGTATTATTGTATAATGCATTTTATTTTTTATTTCATGAATTTTTATTTAAACAATTTAATTTATCACTATTTTACTTTTATTTCTGCAGTATGAAAAGTTGAAAAAAAAAATATATATATTATATTGAGAATCAAAAAAAAAAAAAAAGATGGTTTTGCATAGCCAAAAACAAAACATGCACGACTCTAACAGCAAACCACAGAATATTATCACTTGCCATATGCATCTTCTGTTTGGACCATCTTGAAGGAAGTATGTCATCAACACTATTAATCATTTGAATGGCCTGTACTGATGCGCGCTCTGATGTCTGTCTGTGGTAGGTGATGGCTTGATTTGCTCTCAGCTGCTGTCTAAGATGGACTCTCATATGGCGGAGCTCAGTAAGACTTCTGTTTCTGTGCATGTATAATGTTTCCTTCACGTGGACGTGTGACTTCACATCATGTTTCTCTGTCCAGCTGACGGTCTGAAGGAAATCCTTCACAGTCTCCAGCATCTCAGCACTTCAGAGAAGCGCTCACAAAACTGGGAAGAATCCTAACGGCTGTGAATGGGTTGGTTGAACATCATTTATATGAAATCAAAAATCAGGGTTTCCACAAAATATGAGTTTTCAACATTGATAATCATCAGAAATGATTCGAATGATTTCTGAAGATCATGTGACACTGAAGACTGAAGGAATGATGCTGAAAATTCAGCTGTGCATCACAGAAATAAATTACAGTTTAAATTATATTACAATAGAAAACTTATTTTAAATTATTTAGAAATATTTCACAATATTATTATTTTTAGTGCATTTTTGATCAAATAAATGCAGCCTTGTTGAACGGAACGAACTTCTTTAATAACATACAAAAATCTTGCAACCCCAAATGTTTGAAAAATAGTGTGCGTTACAATAAAAAATGTTTGAAACTTGAATTTTCAAGTTGTGTTTCTGATGTGTTTCTGCTTGTAGGACACTTGCTTTTACCGACGGAGGGTGAAAAACCACCCTGAACACAGATGGCCGCAGGAGTCGCATGCTCCGGTAACATGAGTTCAGATGGAGATGATGGACCGAACGAGGACCGAGACGACGACAGGCGGCCAAAAATGACAAGCGGGCGAAGAGCATCTCTCGCCTGTGCTCCAGTTACGTGGTACATTCATCAAGAGAACTGACCAATCACAGACAGAGCTGTGTCAGACAGGGCGGAGCCAGAGGATTTGAACTTCCTGTCAGGAATTCAGTGCACACAGAAGTGTGTGGATACTGCAAGCACAAATACTGTTTATTGTTGTACAACGACTCAAACCTCTTATTAGATTAGATTTCAAATAAGCCTATTTAAATCCTGAATAATTAAGCAGTTTCTTGCATAAAATCAAACCTCAGAAGATCTTTACTCACAATTGTTAGTCTAATATTTTCTTAAATACTGTGTATGTTATAAATACAATCATTCATTTGTTATGCAAACTGCCATATTCAGTTCAGTTCATTCAAATAGCTTTATCAGTATGAGCGTAAGTAAAAAAGTATGGCCAAAGCTGAGCATATGCAACAAAAACAATAGTTTGTTATTATTATTGTTCTTGCTACTTCTACAAGACAATTCAAGATATCCAGTAACAAATTAGAACTTTTTTTAACATAATATTTAGTTCTCCGATTAAAAACAAAAAGACACATAGAAATGAATTCTGCTGGTGTTTCATGTCCAGGTTTATGGTCATATTATTGGAGCTACTGTCAATTAATTATTTTTAAATGTTCCGTTGTTGTTGTTTTTACACTATCAATTTTAAAATATTTTTTAATGCTAATCAGCTTATCTATCAATTATGAAAACAAAGTCTTTATTGTAATTGTGTAACATAAAAGGTAGAAGAATCCAGTCTGGAAATAAAGCATTTAAAGCAAATTTATGTAGTTTTGTGTATTTTTGCGACTTTGGAGCCCCCTACAGTTACTAACTAATAAAAATCATTATTATTGTTTTATAAACTCGGCTCACATTTAGATCAAATTCTGCTCCCCAAAAAGTAACTTTTAATATGTTTCCATGGCTTCATAAATACAAACCCACAGAGATGATAATTAAAGACTGGCTTTATTCTTAAACAACACCGTTTCTTTCTAAATAAATCTGATTTCAATGCAATGTGTTCTGCATTTACACAGTTTTCAAGAATATTTTCAAGATACATGAAACACATTCCCAAAGCAGGTACATCTCTTATGTACATTAGACTATTTATAAAACAAATTCTTCAAAAACTAAAAAAAGACTTTGCTGACTATCTTCAGCACACATATGATTGCGTTCAGATTCCCTTTGTGTTTGATTATCATAAAATCATTAGTCCTACATATTTTTCCTCATAAGTAGCAGCCTGATCGCTCCTCTGCTAGAGAGAGTCCTGTGTGTGTGTGTGTGTGTGTGTGTGTGTGTGTCAGGTGTATTCACACAGGTGTCCGCAGCCGGCCGGACAGTGTCTGGACTGTTTCAGCCACTCCATCATATGCTCCAGGTGTCCTCCGTGACTGCAGCCCTGACACCACACAAACAAGCCTTTGACCACGTGATGACACACTGCACACACACTCGCACACTGGTGGCACCTAGGAAGAGTTCAAACACATACATACAATGCCCAATCAATATATTTCACATATTTTAAAATGACAAGATTTTAATTCATTTATATATATATATATATATATATATATATATATATATATATATATATATATATATATATATATATATATATATATATATTACTTGACAAGTGATATAATATTAAATAAATTATAAAAAATAATAATAATAATACATTATTTTATTGTCCTTTTTTATTTTAAATTTTACACAAAAATATTTATCATTATAATTTAAAATTAAATATATAAATTTTCTTTATTTATAAGTAGGCCTAAAGTGTGCAAAGTTCTCTAAAATCTTAGGAATATTTCACAATGATATTTAAATAAATTAAATCAAGTGAATTAAGTGATATAATAGTATGTTATAACAAATAATTTTTTATAGAAATGTATATATATAATACAAAATAAACCATAATTCTAAATACAAGATATTTTATTTACTTCTTGAATGAATAAAAATAGTGTAAAATTCTCTAAAAACTATTTACATTTTTAATAGATTAAATACAATTCATTATCATTTCATATATAGTACAGAAATTATAATAAATTCATGATACATTTATTACATCTATTATACAATTTAATAATAATATATTTATTTATAATTAGAATTTAAAATTAAATATATACATTTTATTTAGTGGATCCAAACTGTGTATATAATATATAAATATATCATAAAAGATAAAGTATAATACATTTGTAATAGATTATAATTTCAACAAATTTTATAACAAAAATCTATTAATTTTAGTTGTCCATATCCATATTAAAAGAGAAAAATATACCTTTAAATGAGCTTTAAACAGTTTAAACAGAATAAGGACTGAAACTCACAGTTTAGTTGATTTTTGATTTGAACAAAAAGGGATTGGGATTGGAGGTGGTACCTGTCACAGATCCAGCCCCTGTTGCTCATTGGTCGCTTGCAGTTGCTGCAGTTGATGTGTAAGGTGGTGGAGGCTTGATTCAGACACATGATGGGGCCACACGTGCTCAGTTTGATCACCTCGTTACTGACGTTCCACAGCTCGAAGCGCTGCAGCAGGTCGATGTAGGACATGTACCAGTGCTCCTGAAACACAAACACACAGATTAAAACATCACGGCTGTACCCTCATTCAATATTCACCTACATCAGTCCACTCATACAGTTCACTTGAAGGAGTGAATGAAAACGAGTGAGTGAGGGCAATGGAAGGACTGCCGCTTTTGCATAGTTTGCCTGCTGTTTAATAATCATTTGAAATGGGCAGCTCCAGTAGTAAAATTAAAGGATTTATATTGAACTCTGTCATTGAAATTATGTATAAAGCCTAGTTAAACAATTTAATAGTCCATTTACAATGAATTTGTACATGTGTTGTATTATAGCATGGAGGGGTGCTTTTAACACCAATTAAAGGAACACTCCACTTTTTTTTTTAATAGGCTCATTCCACCCCCTAGAGTTAAACAGTTGAGTTTTACCGTTTTCGAATCCATTCAGCCGATCTTTGGGTCTGGCGGTAGCACTTTTAGCTTAGCTTAGCATAGATCATTGAATCTGATTAGACCGTTAGCATCTCACTCAAAAATGACCAAAGAGTTTCCATAGTTTTCCTATTTGAAACTTGACTCTTCTGTAGTTGCATCGTGTACTGATAGACTGACTGAAAATTAAGAGTTGTGAAGTCAGGAAACTCTTTGGTCATTTTTGAGCAAGATGCTAACGGTCTAATCAGATTCAATGACCTATGCTAAGCTAAGCTAAAAGTGCTACCGCCAGACCCAAGTATCGGCTGAATGGATTCGAAAACGGTAAAACTCAACTATTTAACTCTAGGGGAGTTTGAAAATGAGCTTTTTTTTTTTTAAAAGTGGAGTGTTCCTTTAATGGATGATTCAGCTGTGAGCGCCATCTTTTGGCAAGACGCAGGAACTCTCATTATGTGCATCAGTGCATTATGAGTTTTCTCTAGCTGCTTAGTGTACATCGTGGTACTCGTTTGCACTGGAAAACATCCACTATGGTTTCGGACAACACTAAAAATGACTGTTCCCTATTTGAGGGTACAGTGGGTGATTTCGGATACAGCCCACATGAAGAAAGCTACACTTCCTGTCAAAGCGGGTGGTTTTCCTCACCTGTGTGAGCTCGTCGATCTCCTTACGGATGCGGTCGCCCAGTACGATCAGCACGGATACGGCCATCTGCACGTCGCCCTGCTCGGCGTAGTAGCACAGCATCTCCTTTACGATGGGGCAGAAGAACTTGGGCGGCAAGTGAGGCGAGAACAGCAGCTGCGAGACGGAAATGAGACTGAAGGACTCCATGGGAGTCAGACACGTGCTCTCGGCTTCGCTCCCGCTGACGTGGGGTGACTCGGGCTTCTCCTGCACTGGCTCCGGGGCCGAGGGATGGTCCATGATCTCGTGGCGTAACGGGAAAGCCTCCTGAGGGAGCAGGTACTCGGGCTCCTCTGCTTGAGAGAGAACAGGCTTTTCATTTCACTTTTTACACCTATGCACCTGTGAGATATGCTTGGTTTTGTTGACTTCTCACAGGCAATATTAACAATTTGCAGCTTCTTGACCAACCTGCCTGGTTCTCGTGCTCCATGCTGTAGAGATCATCGTCGTCCAGTTCAGCGTCTCCAAACAGATACTCGGCCTGACCCTCGCTGCCCTCCGTCTCCTCGTTCTCTGCACACAGAAACACATCCTTATACACCGTTTGTAAGGATTTCCTGGCAGCTAAACATCTGGACTGACAGCTGAAGGCCACGGAGAAACTTACGGAGTAATTGTGCATTCACAAATCAAACCATCTTTATAATAACTGAGGCAGCTCATTAACCCTGAAGTTTTAAAGGGTTAGTTCACTGAAAAAATTAATTTTTCTCTCATTATTTACAGGTCATTGCTAATGTGTAACCATCCGCTGGTTTCACAGACAAGGCTCAAGACTAAAATGTAAGTCTGAGCTGTTTAATCTGAAAGAAGAACAAGAGGGACACCAATCATGTTTTTTTCTAAGACACATTTATAAAAATGGCCTTGACTTATACTTAAATAACCTTGAACTGTAGCCTTGTCCTAATCCTTGCTTAGTCTTAGCACTGTCTGTGAAACCAGGGCTTTATTTCTTCTGTGGAACATAAAAGGAGACATTTAGCAAAATGTCCAAGTTGCTCCAAGTTGAAAATGCACCATAAAATTATCGGTTTTCTAGAGGAACAGACTTAAACTGAATCTGTTGCTTAATGTCAATCATATAGGTTTGAAACTATATGAGGCTTAATGATGAAAGAATTATTCTTTTTGGGTGTCCTATCTGGTCTCCTACAAATGTTTTGTGTTTTCCTGAGAAACTTTGCATTTGCTTGCAAAAACGTTATTTGCGAGCAAAGTTTAATGGGAAAACAGAATGGTTTTGCGAGCAAATGAAAACACAAAGGTTTGCAAGGAAATGCAACGTTTCTCTAGGAAATCAAAAGTTTTGCAAGCAAACACAAAGTTTATTCGGGAAACAAAGGTTTGCAAGGAAAAGCAAAGTTTCCCTGGAAAATTAAAAGGTTCTGCGAACAAGTTTTTTTGAGAAACAAAAGTTTTGTGAGCTTACGCAAGGTTTCTCGGGAAAAATACAAAAGTTGCAAGCAAACACAAAGCTTCAAAGAAAAAAATAAGGGTTAACAAGTTTATTGTGGAAACACATTGGTAAAGCTAATGTAAAGTTTCTTTGATGTAAAGTTGGAATTTAATACAATATTGCGGACACTCTGTGAGCAAAAGTTATGTTTCTCATATATCTTATTTAATTTATTGGTAAAAAGCAAAAGTTTTATGAATGAAAGCAAAGTTTCTCTGGTAAAGACGATTTGTTTTATGTGTAAATGCAAAATTTCTCAGGAAATGTAAACGTTTTGTGATTGAAGGCAACATATCTTTGGGGAATGCAGTCGTTTTGAGAGAGCAAGCACAAAGTTTGCTCTGTAAACACAGTCTGGCTGATTGTATCTTGCATTCCTCTGTTATTGGTCTCTCATCAGGACGGCTGCGTGTTTATATGTCTGTGTCTCACCGTCATTGTTGTTGAGGTTGGTCTCCAGACTGTGGAGGTTGTCTTGTCTGTTTTCTTTGTTTCTCTCATTGAGAGCAGCGCTCATCTCCTTCATACTGAAGCTGCAGGACGCAGGTAAAAGATGCACAGTGATGAATGATATCAGAGTTAGGATTCAGAAATGAAACATCACATGTGGTAATGTCAGTACCTGTTGACGAGTGGGAGGTTTCCTGATTTGTTCAGATTGTGATTGGACGACAAGGACGGATTAGCCGGCTCTGAAAACATGATTCGCAGCATGGTCCATGTGGTCGATTCCTGTATAGTATAAACACATAACATAAAAACTTCTGTAAAACAGGGTTTGTAAGGAAACTGCAGGGGATTTGTGAATTAATGATAAGCTAGTCTTTCAGTATTAATCATAATAATATGCAATCAATTAAAAAAATAAACATGGAAGCCTATATTAAATAATTTTATACTGGCCTTATGCACTATATAATTGCAAAATGTTTTTTTTAATGTTTAAATATTTATTTTATTTAGTTAACTTGCATATATATATATATATATATATATATATATATATATATATTTTTTTTTTTTTTTTTTTAGTTTTTTAATAAAAGAGAACAGAGAACCATGAACATGCAAATGTTGTCTAAAATCATTGAGATGTTAACTTAAAATCTCTGGGGGTACTTCAAAAAAAATAAATATGTAGCAGTTCAGCTGACAAAAAAGGTTAAAATACAACCAAACCCCATTAAAATCCATCCGTACCTGCGGTCTGTTGAGTCTCTTGGCGACTTGAGCGTTATGCTCACAGAGTTCGACGAAGGGTTTCCCGCTCAGCAGGTAACTCTGTGCGGTGTTAATGAACCAGTCCATCCCGACACCGCTGCCCGCTTCACTCTCAAACACACTGAGCGCGCTCGACACCTGCGCAAACTGCTCCGTCACATCCGGCTTCTTGAAGAAGAAGATGGGGTACCGCCGATCGCCCCCCGGGTAGGTTTTACGCCCCACGTCCCCTACAGATTGTGGCGCTATAAAGAATGAACACCATTAAAAGCACGAGAAGGGTTTGAAAAAAAGACATAAAAAAGTCAAGGCAAGTACAATAAATACATAACAAAAAATATCTTGTATCTGTGCAGCTAATTTTGAATGCAAAAATAATTTTGGTCAAATCGAACCCCGTATAGAAATAACACAATAAAATAGATGGAAATTATTAAAACTCACATTTGATAATTTTTGTCTCTAACAAACTAGAAGTTTTCTATGCAAGCCCTTTACTGCCACTGAATAAAACATTTTAAAAGGTAACTTTTTATCAAACAATTTTGACTTTTTTTTATATAATTGCACGCTATAAACTCGCAGTTGAGTGTTATAAAGTCAGTACTGTGTGATAAACTCATAATTCTGAGAAATAAACTCATAATTGTGACTTTTTTTCACAGAATTGTGAGATTTAAACTCTGGGGAGGGGGTATGATATGTTCTCAAAAGTTTATATCTGGCGAATCGGATATTTATCACATGCAATTAAGAGTTTATATCTCACAACTCTGAGAAAAAAGTCACAATTGTGAAGAAAAAAATGTCTGTGCTTGCATAGTTTTTTGTTTTTACATGCATCTTTAGTGTCGAATATGGTGAACTGCATTGAAATCAGTGATGTTCAATTTAACACACAAATAGTACCCAGTTTTTCAGCACCACAGGAGGGTTTGCAGCAGTCCACTCGGGCGGGTCACTCACCGCTCATCAGACTCTCTTTAGCAGCAAACGCCAGGTCCCCCAACAGCCCAAAGCAGAGTCCCTCAGGATTGGCGCGGTCGACGGGTCTGCTGGCATCTTTAAACATGTGCTGGTACAGCGTACTGTCCTTGGACCCCGACAGCAGGAAGTAGGGGTCGTGCTGGTGCCGCCATACGATTCCCGTGGTCACGTCTCTGTGCTCCTCGAAGGTTGCGAAGGGGATGAACGGCCGGCGGACGTCCCACACGTAGATGTTGTGGTCCACCATCATGGAGCAGGTGGCCAGGTGATATCTGCGCTCCGGACGCCACTTGACCCTGGCCACCGACGCTATGGTCTGAACGCAGTAGATCTCCTTCACGCGGTTGGTCGACATGTCCCAGACTTTCACCATCTTGTCACGTCCGCCTGTGGCCAGCCAACCCCTGCAAGACAGAGACAAGCGTTACATATACAAAACACAGCCAGAGAGAAAATGTGTAACCTTTACCAACTAAAATTAGGCAAAAAAAGTTGCTTTTGAGTATTTATTAAGTAGAAATTTTGAAGAAATTATTTCAAATTAAAACTATTTAGTTTTTAAATCTTCTTTCTTATTTAAAGTTTCTTTAGTTATTAATTAAGAATTTTACAATTGTTAATGTTATTATTTTTTATCTCATTTTATCTTCTTTTAAAAAAAGGCTCACTTTGTATGTTTCATAAGTCATTAGTTTATTTATTTTTATAATAATAATTTTTTAATTTGTATTTGTAATAATACAATTTTATTATTATTATTATTATTATTATTATTTCCCTCATTTTATTTTCCCTTTTCAATTTAATATTTACTTTAAGAGTAAGTTTAATTTTTTTTATTATATTTTACTATAATAACAATAATAATATAAACTTTTTTACATTTGTATTTGTAATAAAACAACTGTATTATTATTATTATTTCCCTCATTTTTTTTCATCTTAATGTTTACATTAAGAGTAAGCTTTATATTTTAAATTGAATTTCACTATAATAACAACAAAAACAATAATAATAGTAGTAATAATAATAATAATAATTATTATTATTATTATTAACAATAATAATTGTATGCTAATTGTTATATTCTGAGCTTTTATATTATATTATATATTATATTTATGGCTGTCAGTTTAACGTGTTAACTTTATTAATTAATTATAAAAAATAATGCAATTCATTTTTTTTTTACAAAGTTAATGCACTCTCCCTGCCTTCAGTCCTGTATGTCATCTAACATAACCAAAACAGCTTTATTACCAACAGTCTTCAAAATACCTTCCTTAAATTCTGTCATTATTTGCTCACCCTCATGTCATTTTAAACCTTTATATTGCAGTACATGTTTTGAAGAACCTATTTTGTTGGTAACAAAGCTATTTTGGTTACCAGTGACTTTCACTGTGCTAACAACCAATACTGAGATGTTTCTCGAGTTATCTTCTTTTACGTTCGGCCGTTGTAGCCTAAATGTTTGTGCATGGACCTGTCATCAGGGTGCCAGTCACAGCAGAAGACGGGTCCGGTGTGCGCGGTGAACATCCTCTCGTATCGGTCGGGTCTCCGAATGTCCCACAGCTGCACGTTTCCATTCTCAAACGAGGCCGCGAACGTGAAATAATCCTTAATACTGAACTGCACATCTCTCACGCTCTCAGACTGACCTGCGAAACACAGACTGGTGTTCACGTGGTGTACAGTCTCTGTGTAATGTCAGATTTAGTGTCTAAAATACTCCAGATGTGCTTCTCGTTGAAAATAGGTTCTTGGGTGATGTTCTGTAGATGTATAATATGTGTAAATCATGAAAGAATTAGATTTTTGACATGTGACCCCTGCTGGCAAAATGAGTCGTCATGAGGAAATAGTCAAAAATTTTTTATTTTTATTGATAATGATGTATGACTTGTAGAGTTACAGCCATTTGAAGGCTACAAGAGTCAGCAGAGATTCATTTCTTTTGAGAAAAATCGAGTGAAAGTTTTCCCAAGAATAAAATCACCAAGCAACATTGCATATTTTTTTTCCATTTCTTTTCTTAATAATGACTATATTATTAATCACAATATTGCTATTATTTTTTATCTTTGTTATTAAACATATGAAACAAAGATACAAAAAACAGTAGTTTAATCAAGAGCCTCTATTCTTTTAATGTTTAGTGTAATTAACATTGGGACCTACTGTAATGCATGGATCTAATATAATGTTACACATCAGATAAGATAGAACAGATTATGTTTGTGCGACTCTCGTCTAGACATATTTTGCAATAATGTACTTAATAGGGAGATTATGCACATGCTTTGCAAACATCATCATGGTTTAAACTCAATATAAATATCCACAAAGCTGTAATGCAGTACTTTGCAACAACAGCCCTACAACTTATGTTGAGAAGCAGCAGCAGTCGTCCAGAAGAAAGCATACAACTAAAGATCATTTCAGATGTTTGATTACTTTTGAGCATTGAGGTCACTAGAAGAGGACTTAATGAACTCATTTTTGTGAAAACCTTAAATTGGACCTTTTTTCTCTTCTTTTGGCTGTAGCTCAAAGTTAGACCGTGTGCATTCACACTCATTCTGCCAGCACGGGTCACATGTGCAGATGCTGTAGTAAAGCCAGAGACGCTCATCTACCAGAAAAGGTGCTGACGCTCTCCTTCTTGCGCAGGTCAAAACACTTCATGAATCCGTCCTGAGAGCCGGACAGCAGCATGTTGACCTCAGTGGGGTGAAAACAGACTTTATTGACCGTGCGCTTGTGTTCGGTGAACAGCTGCTCCTGTTTGTTACGGCAGGGCCGGGCCAGATTCCACGTCACCACGGCTCCGTTAGTGGCGGCGGTGGCCAGCAGGTTCTCCTCCATCTGATGCCACATGACATCCGCACAGCTGAAGTTCAGTGAGGGTTTGCGTCCCACACGCAGGTTCAGCCGCTCCACGAAAGCGTCCTCCTCCAGACCGTAAATCTTGAAAATATTCCGCCCGGCAACCACCACCTGAAACATGCGATGATCAATAACAGACTGAATATTCATTTACATACTACTAATCAATTAAATGACAAATATATACATACTGAAGCAATACCTAAATTAATAATAAATATAAATAATAGTGCTGTCAAGCGATTAATCGCATCCAAAATGAAAGTTTTTGTTTGCATAATATATGTGTGTGTGCTGTGTATATTTATTATGCCTATATAAATATACACACATGCATGTATATATTTCAGAAAAATATGTTAATATTAAATCTATATATTTATAATATAAATTATATGAATATAAATACATGTAAATATTTGTATGTGTGTGTATTTATATTAACATAATAAATATACACAGTATACACACAAAAACGTATATTTTGGATGCGATTAATCGTTTGACAGCACTAATAAATAATAATAAATTGATTAAATTTAATTAGATTACATTTTTTTTAGATTTAATTAGCAAAACAATATACTGTACATATATATATCTTAATGACAAATTGTTGAAATTAAAATATTTATAATATTTTGCATGGCAACCATCACTTGAAACATGTTGTGAAAAATTATAAAAAATTATAAACAAATAAATAAAAATAATCATGAATTAATAAATTTTAGACATTAAATTATTTTGAGAATCAAACATCACCTGAAATATGTTCTGATCAGTCAAGGGTTAACTACATCTTATAAAAATGATATCCAAAAATAGCATTTGGAAAGTGAATATTAAGTATTGACAATTAAATTATTAATAACCGATATTAGTCATTAACAGAATAAATACCAACTTAATTTACATATTAATATGATATAAATTAAATGTAAATATAAATTTGTACATGTAAATAACTAGAATATATACATTTAATATTAAATAATAATAAATTGATAATAATACTACATATAAATCATTTAATAATGAATAAATTATATACATTTAAATACTGATTTATTATAAATTATATAAATGTCAAAGTTATTGTAAAAATTCTTTATTGATCATTTTGGTAATGTGAACCATCAACCATTGAATTGGTCTCTTTGGCTTGTGTTGTGAATATAATTTTCATCTCATTTGTTCACCTGCGTAGCATCCCTACACACGCTGATGGCGTTGGCAGGTGCATCCAGGTGACAAAACATGGTACAGCCACTGATAGTGCTGCTGACCCTGGTCATCTTCTCCATCTCAAGCTGCACAATCAAGAGAAAGAGAGCAAACAGAGGTGAAAACACAAAGAAAAAGAATAGATGTAGCTAGAACAGTACCTTCTCTGGCCAGCAGGTGGAGCAATGAACATCTCCAGGTAGCGCGGGCACGAGCCATGAGGTGCATTTATAAAGTCAAAATATAAAGTAATAAAGTGAGAGGTTCACACTTAAGCCGTGTCCAAAGCCCGTTGTGTTGAGTTTATTATTTTAAAATAACCTTTCACTTGCTCATTCACTGACTCAAAACCTATGAGAAAATGAAGTCAGAAAAAGAAAACATGTTTCATTGTGTTTTAATATTTCACAAAAAAAAAAAAAAAAAAAAAAAATATATATATATATATATATATATATATATATATATATATATATATATATATATATATATATATATATATATACACTCACACATTTAAATGTAAATTTATGCAAACATACATTTATTGTGTTAAAAGCACACACATCTAAGTAAATTTTTATACTGTTTAATTTAACACTACACACAATTCAAGTGTTTTTTTCTTTCATCTCACCGTCTGTGTTTCTCGCTCACAGCTCGAGCTAAAAATTACAGACCTCGCGTGACAGTCGGTGCGTGACGTCACGCACACCTTCACGCGATCGCGGCTAACATCTTTACACGGAATTACACACCGACCTGCAGAACAGCAGAAAAACATATCAGCAACAAAGACATTAAATAAATGAAGTGTAAAATTGATACCAGAAAACATAAATAAATACATAATAATAATAAAAATAAAATAAGGGAAATTGTAAAAGTTATATATAGTGATAGAAAGAGACAAATAGACACAACAAATTTGATTTATTGGTAGAGTGCATGTTTTGTAAATATTTTATCTGCTGCTGACTGCGTTCACAGCCAATAATTCCAGTTTATAAATACTGTTTTCTCATT
The DNA here is from genome assembly GCF_003368295.1 of Carassius auratus. Lineage (NCBI taxonomy): Eukaryota > Metazoa > Chordata > Actinopteri > Cypriniformes > Cyprinidae > Carassius > Carassius auratus. The sequence continues at coordinate 2,876,823 of NC_039266.1, forward strand.
AACATTAGGAAAACAAGAGCAGTGCTTTGTTATTATAATGCACAGAAATACCAATTAAAAATGTAATTATTTTATATAAGGGTTTTGCACAGTTCATCATATTCACCTCAAGCATACTGGGCTTCGAGAATCGAGATTATAAAAATAGAAAACATTTAGTATTATAACAAAATGATATTATAGCTGTATCTTATTAAGTATGCAGTATTAGATGTAACGTTAGGTGTGCAGTCACGCGCCTTAATAAAAGTGCTACGCTGCTTTAAAAACAGCTCAGTACAGCGGTTATAACTCATGCAGCACGAGGCAGTAATACAGCCTTCGAATATTAATGTTCAACTGTGATATGAGTTTAGATACCGCTGAAATAACCGCGAACAACTTACCCTTTTAAAAACAAATGTGTCCGTTCATGAGAAGCGGATGTAGAAGCATTGTTTACGTTCGCTGCTGACGTCACCTCCGGTCGCATGGCGCGCTGCTTCGAGCTGCATAATCTGTTCACAACCTTTCTTTTACTGTCTATGTTCACAACGCCTTTAAAACCTCACACTAAAGAAATTTGTCATAACACATCCCGGTATGTTAATATGCTGTGATGTCGCTTGCTAACATTTGTTTGTTAATGTTATGAACTCTGTGTTTGCATTATTTCTCTCTCTCTGTGTCAGTCATGTCTGTGAACGAAAGCCTGTATAACTGTGAACCTCCAGCAGTGTGGAGAGCAGTTCATGGAAAATACTGGACTGTAGTAGAAGCCAAGGCAGCTGTGAAGGGGAAGACATCAGGAAAACTCTTGCAGCTGGACAGATGGTTTGAGTTCTTACAAGCAAACACTTCAAATGCTTTAGGTTGCATTTTTTGGTTCATTGCAGCATTTGTATATTAATAATAATTACATAATTTACAATATTGCTAAAAAAAAGGATACAGTACATTTAAAATAATACTTTATATGTTGTTTTATTAAATTATAAATAAAATGATAAAAATATATATTGTAATAATGTTAATTTTTACCTAATTATCAAAATTAGTCAAAACCATGCAACTTTAGTAGCAGTGTCTATTTGATATGTGATTATATATAAACAATCATAAATTACAAATATAAATACTAAAATGTATTTATAAAATAAATAATACATTTAAATATTGTTAAATTAATTACATTTAAAATGAATGTATTAATTGCATCCTTTTAATTTATATTTTCGACCTACACATCATAATTAACCATAAACTTGCAAATTGACAGAGCCGTAAATGCAGTCTTACTAACATTTTCCTTTATTTGATAGAATAGAATTGAATATTAATTTATATATTAATAATCATAAATGACCTTTGTACAGTCTATGTAAATGACTCAAATTTAAAAGCATAATAAACTATAGAAATTAAAATATTATTAAATCATGCATTATATATATATTTTTTTTCTAAATCACAAGAACATTGTGTCAGACATGCATCAGAATAGAATACAACTGTAGATGTAGTAAATCTTCTGTCAGGTTTCAGGAGGAGCTGCCGGCAGCGATCTCAGCCCGATCCAAGCGTTCCCTCACACACGCTGAGCTCGTCAAGATCATGGAGTGGAAACTGACTGTAAGCACAACAGAAATAGATTCACACCCTACGTAATTAACAACAACCATGATGCCAGAAATAGGCGAGTGACTCACTGGTTGCATGATGGATGCTCTCTAACAGAAAGGGAAGTTCAGGCCTCGTTTGCAGCAGCTGATTGGCTCAAACAGCGAGGAGGCGGTTCAAAGCTCGACCAGCAAAGCTTTCGGTTTGTTACCTGATGTCCAAGCGGCGATTACAGAGCTGTGCAAATTCAAAGGTGTCGGGCCAGCGACGGCATCAGGTACACACACACCTATCAGATCACGCATGCATGCATTAACTGTATTAATATGCATCTAATCGGTCTCTATAAGCTGTGCTGGCGGCTGGAGCTCCGGGTGAAGTGGCCTTCATGGCTGATGAAGCAGTGGAGAGCATCGCTGAACTCAGGCCGGTCGAGTACACGGCCAAACATTATGCACTTTTCCTCCAGAAAATACTGAACAAAACATCCCAGCTTAATAAAGGTAAGAGATTTAAGATGCATGTTGATCTTCAAGTGTTCTTCATGGGGATCGACCCTGATGTTTGTGGTCTCAGCGGACAGCCAGCGGGACTGGACTCCTCACAGGGTGGAGCAGTGTTTATGGGCCTGGGCCGTGGCCAATCAGATTCAGCCCTCGTTACTACAGGAGTTTGGTCTGATGGATGCAACACACTTTTCTCTGTCCAATCAGAAGCCAGAGAAGAGGAAGACAGCTGATGATGAGCCCTCGAAGAGACAGAAGACGGAGAGATCCTGAAGAGTAGCACTTCTGTCTGCTTATCTGAATAATATTATATTCAGCACTTTTCCTTTGCAAAAGAATGTCTTTTTGAGATATTAGAAAAGATCACGAAATACACTTCACAAGTGCTTTTCTGAATTTGTAATTGTTTACGTATAAATGTTTTAATAAAGCAATAAAACTTTTGTAAAAATTACAACCATTTAAGTGTTTTTTCTAATGTTTTGAATAATTAGAAATTACATATACTGTATATATATATATATATATATATATATATATATATATATATATATATATATATATATATATATATATGTATGTATATAAATCCAAGTATTGAGTGCATAAATTAACATACTTTAAAGAACTTCTGTTTTTTCAAATTCTTTTTTGATATATCTAAGGAAATATACTAATATTTTGAGATACTGCATTTTTTACTTTCATGAGCTGTAAGCGCTAATCATCAAAATTAAAACAAAAAAACTTTTGAAATGTTTTACTTTACATGTAATGAATCTAGAATATATGAAAGTTTCACTTTTTTTAAAATAAGTTACAAAAAAAACTCACGATATTCACATTTTTCAAAATTATATTTCAAATAAATGCTGTTCTTTGAACTTTCTATTCTTCAAAGAATTTGGGAAAAAATTAATTGTTTCCACAAAAATGTTAAGTAGCACAACTGTTTTCAATGCTGATGTATATAAAATTCAATTTGTAAAAAAAGAAAAATGGCAAACCCCACATAAAGCAAGAAATAATGAAAATAATCCATGTACATAATATTAGCCTAAGGTCACCAAACAAAAAAGCACCTCCTGATAATTTGTTGAAACAGAAGGAAGTTTTGTTCAAGAGGAGTTTCATACTTTGTTCCCCATCGGTGGAAATTGTTACTGTGAGCTCTGACACACACTCACACTCACACATCTCCTCACAGTATGGTCTTTATTTCATACAGCTGAGAAATGAAGGCAAACACAAAACCATACAAACTAAAACTACATTAACATAATTGCCTCGAGTCCCAATATTTCAGAAGTAGGCTACAACACATCATGAAATGATAAAGAATTTGATAGAAACTATTAATATTTACATCTCTTTTTTATCATCATCTGATCAAGAAAAAACTATTAGCATTATATTTTCAGCTTTAGCTTCTTTTGCTTTTTTGTAAACAGAATATTTTACTGCAACGAGTCGTCATCTCGTCTTTTGGCACCATTTTTAAATCAGTAAATGAACTACGATTCTCAGTAGGACTACAATTGTGGCGTGACACAGAGGATCTCACTGGAGCACAGCGATGAACTCAAAGCAACACTCTTGCGAACTACACCCTACAACATCATGGAGAAAATAAACGCACGACACCGCAATCTGTGCTGATTGGCCAGCTACTGATGTTAAGCATGAGATTCGAGAGCAGCTATTGGCTGGGACGTAATGTGGGTGGGATCAAGGGGGAGGTCCTTGGTAAATGAGTTTGTTCCCAGTTTTAAGTGGATTGACTGAGTACAGTTCTTCACCCCGGGTGTGTTTGGAGTGGCATACTAACCATACTACTTTTGCAGTATGCACACTGGTATATTATGTAAATGCAGTAGTATAAATATCATACGTGGATGATTTATTGGTAACATTTGCCAAAATGTGCAGCATACAGGGTAAAGTATTTAAAAAACATATCTCAAGATGCAATGCACTCGACCTTGCATTCTGAAACAGAGTTGCTATTTTTAACTAAAAACTATTAAAAATTGTTTTTGTAAATTGAAATAAAGTTGATGTAAAAATTTACATAATATATGAAAAACTTAAAATTGCTTGAGCAACTGCTAAAACGACTGAAATAGAGCTGAATAAATATATTCAAATATTTATATAAAAAAACCTTAAAAATTAAAAACTTTTAAAATAACATTTTGCCTCAGCAGCTAACAAATAACATACATTGAAGTATTAAAATGACAATGGCAAAACTAAAATAAAAACATTAATATAAAAAAAATTAGAATAAAATTAGAAAAGTACATAAAATAACTAACTAAAAAATGACTAAAGCTAAAACTGAAAAAAAAGAAATATCAAAAAGCAGAGGAAAAATGGCAAAAGCTATAAATTACTTTATAAATTACTATCTAAAAATAAAAGCTACTTCAAAATATTAATATAAACTATAGTACATATATAATACTAAAATAACAGTTCTTAAAATAAATTAACCACATAATCAACTTTTAATATTTAGTTTGTCTTTTTTGAATGCTACAAGAGTTAATTTTACTACATTACTTTCTCATATTTGTTTTTCAAACATGATAAATATATACCATTTGCTGATTTAATCAGCGATGTCACATGATCATCTTGTATACTACTGTTAGAAACATTATGATTGTAAAATGCATACTGTTTCACATTATATATAAAAAACAAATATTAGGCAGTATACAGTACAAACGGCAAAGTATGCAGTAAATACGCTAGTATTCCACTCCGAACACAACCCAACATTTTAAGACCGAGGTTCAGTGTTTCCCACACTCACATACAGACTACAGTATGTGTGCTTATAACAGTCTGTAAACCAGCAACTACACACACACACACACAAACACACACTTCCAGCATCCATATGATGAGTGTTCAAAAAAATAATACATCCATCATTCACTGCTCTCTCTCCATTTTCCTTAATTTTATCAGCTATTTGTCCCGTCTTTCTCGCCTCATTTTCTTCTTTCACATATCCCAATATGGTTTTTAGCTTTTTATAACATTTCTCTCTTCTCTTTCTCAGTTTATACGTGTGTCTGATAAATATTCATCAGCGTTTCATTTTTCACCTGTCTAAAAGTGCCAGCCAGCTTAATATTACTGGAACTCTATCAAGTCTATAAAGTTTTTTTGGATGCTAGATCAGAACATTTCAAGTCAACATCAAACCAAAACTGACAGGATTTACTTTATTACTACTGAAATGTATTCACTAAGCCTTTGTTTTTTGCCAATTGTCCTCAAATATCCTTTTTTTTAATGGGTTGTGAGTGCCATTTCATGCTGACCTTAAAATATTCAAATAACTTAGATGTTCCCTGGAAAGCATTAGTGTTTTGTTACATAAGTGTGACCTTTGGGCACAGCTGAATTTATTATTTAAACATTTGTGTTGTTAATATTCTCTGCTTTGCTTCCAGCACTTTCCGTTTCTGTGAGTGTAAATGCATTTCATTTCAGGTTTTGCATCATCATCATCATCATCATCATCATGATTCAGTTAAAGACAATCTTTACAGACGCCACAATCCAACACTGTTAGCCACTCTGAATAAATATAAATGTAGGACTATGGCATAAAAATCCACAACATTAAACTGACACACGGTCAAGCTTTTCCAAAATGAAAAGAAACTCAGAACAGCAATCTTATACACATCTTTCCTTTAGCAATTCAATTAATTCCCGTTAATTATCTTTTAGCAGCTTAGCGAATGATAACTTGGCACTACTGAATTTTGTAATATTTGCGTGTCTTAGAGTTAAGGGTCATGAAATGCTCTTTTTTTGCAATCTTGTCTCGAGGATCTTGAGTTGTATTATTCATATAAATCCAGTCATGATCATTTGTTGAAAATGTAGGCAGATGAAACTTTACCGTGACTGGAGTTGCAACACATTCGGTATATGTGGTGGGGACACTGGTTTCTATATCAAAAGCATCTTTAATCACGTTATGGCAGTTATCATAACAACTGCAATACTGAAGTAATTCTCAGTGAGTTGCTTGTAAAACTCCTGAGTCTCTCACTGGCCTGTGTTTGTGTGTTCACTGGAACATTTCAGATATTCAGTCTGTCCCAAACCAAGTGAGCTCCCTTCTACAGCTGCATCATAACAGAACCTGATTAGAAATGCTCTACAAAAACATATTCGACTTACAAAACAATAATCTAATATGCATAAAAATATTAGGTTGTCTATTTTGAAGTAGTTCTAAAGGGGTCAAAAATTTATTTTATTCAGCAAGGATGCATTCGGTTGATGAAAAATGACAGTAAAAAAATTTAAAAAGTTGAATAAATGCAGTTTTGTTTTTTAAAAAATCAATAAAATAAAATAAAATAAAATAAAAAATCTCATGGTTTCCACAAATATTAGGCTGTTCTCAAAATTGATAATAATCAGAAATTTTTCTTTAGCAGTGAATGAGTATATTATTCTGATTTCCGAAGATCATGTGACTCTGAAGACTGCAGGAATGATGCTGAAAATACAGCTTTGCATCACAGGAATAAAATAAATTTTAAAATACATTAAAATATATATATTTTTTATAAACCGTAATAATATTTCATATTTATACTGTATTGTTTATCAAACAAATGCAGCCTTGATGAGGATAAGAGACGTCTTTCAAAAAACATATTTATAAACATTTTTAGAATTTTTGGAGCTTGTTGCAATACATTCTGGAATTGCTTTTTTGAAAATTCTGTGCTCATATTTGGAAAAAGGTAACACTTATTACATTCTGCCCACATAGAAAGCCCACTATGATTTGGAACAGAGTGAATGTTTCCGTTTCTGTCTGTTTAGGAACAAAGTAAAGCATGAAACAGCTTCAGAAACATAATTTTAACGAACCCGATCCTTAATTATCCAAAAACAAACAGCATCAGATGACCTCAGCATCAACCCCCTACCTCACTGAGGACTACCTCGCTGTGTCTTCAAGTGTAAGGCTTTGTGTTTAGTCTGTGAGATTTCATCTACTACGGATGGCATCTGTAATGCATAACAGGCTGAGTCAAATCTAAACTATACAGAAAGGCATCATGAATGAGCCTCGGGCTGAAATACACAACAAATTTGATGTGTGTGTGTGTGTGTATGTGCATGTTTTGAGTGTATGACGTACTGATGGTCTGTTCAGATAAGCTCACCGGACCCTTGAGCTCCCTCCGAGTGTTCATTAAAAATACCACGCCGTTTGTGTTCGCTGCTTCTGTAGGGAATGTGAGTATGTGTTTTCGTTTCACACCTTCCGGTTTTTACGTCCGTGTCTCCACTGCTGGTCGAGCGGAGTAGATTGAGGTGGGACCTGTGTCGGACAGGGGGGCGTGGCTTTTGGGGGCCACCAGAGGGGGGCGTGTCATCAGGGAGGGGGCGGGATCTGTACCCCGAGCAGCTCATAAGCGAAAATGTTCCAGAAGATAGCGAAGAGGAGGAAGGTGATGAAGGAGAAGATGAGGACCCACCAGGAGCACTGTTTATGCAGAGACTCCTCATAGCTCCGCAGGATCAGAAGCCCCATGCTGATGCCCACCACTGCGCCCGACAGATGAGCCATGAAACTGGGCTGCGGTCCGGAGGAGGGGAGGGGCGGGGAGAAACGCAGCCATACGGCACGGCCCACCTCTGAACTCACTGCCAAAGACGGAGAAAGAGACCGGCAGATGTTTGGAATAGCATACGACTCTTCTACTTACACTACTTCTGGAATATGTCTCTTTTTTTTGTATGCATGGAATTCCAGATAAAAACTGCATTGCAAAAGATGCAATGTGTTCCATTTTTAATATATCGACAATTGTTTTTTATTAAAATGTTTAAAAATGTTTATTTTTCAGATAATTGGAGACAAACACGTTGAATTAAAAATTGATGAGGTCGAGTAATAATGCAGCATACAATTATTTGAAATCATTGCATATTGCACATATAATACAATATTTTTCAAGTATGCAGTATCTAGTATATATATATATATATATATATATATATATATATATATATAGTCTACTATATTGTTGTCTTGCATTGTGAATATAACAAATGGTAAAACACAATAGTACACAGTAACGCACTAGTATGCTATTGTGAATTCAGCCAAAGCCTATTTACTAAAGTATGAGAACTGCAATAACTCCAGTTACTTACTGCAAACAAGCGCAAGAATCATCCGTAGCAATTTGTATGGACACTTCATACCAGCCCAGTTCTGAAACACAAACATATGCATGTTAAAAGGCATAACAAAGACTTTTACAAAGTCAACATAATGAAAATTCACTCCATCTATTTTACAAATACATCTTATTGCTCTTACTGTATTCATCCATGCATGTGTTTTGTTTTGAAATGATTCATAAAAAGTAAAACTTAAACAAATCTGGAGATTCTGGAAAATGTCAATAAATCTTTGGAGATTTATGCTGGACTTCTGATTAAAAGGCTCAAATGTAAAGCTAATGTGAAATGCCATCAGTGTGGTTATTTTTAACTAAAACTAAAAAGGTAACCGATATAAAATAAAAAATAAACAGTTAAATGAAATGTACACTTAGATCTAAAAGTTAGTTTAGGCTGAAGTTTCTAAAATGTAAACAAAAATAAATTAAAGATGAATAGAAATTTTAATAAAAACAATGAAAAGGCACTTAATAAAATTACTAAAACTGCCATTTGCAACCTATTTTGCTGAATATCCAGTCATAAAAATTTTGACTTTGTGCTTATATGAATTCTTATGAATAAAAAAGCGCAGTTATTTGGGCTGTTTTTAGTGGTGGGACCACTAATCTATATATATAATATTAATATATATATAGATATATAATATATTCTATATTCTATATTATAGATCAGTGGGTGGGACTTGGATTTTTGCTTGAGGAACCAATGAAAATGATTTCCTGTGATGACTGACAGCGTGTCACTGATGACATCATAGAGCTCAAATCCACACACAAACACACTAAAAGGCACTTGAACAGGGAACAGTAAGAGTTGAGACGCATCCCTCAGCACACAGCAGACTCTGTTTATGTCTGTGTGTGTGTGTGTGTGTGTGTGTGTGTGTGTGGTCGATTAGAGACTCTTTGATCTTTGGTGAAGCCGCAATATAAAGAGATTTATCCTTCCTCGTTTCTCTACTCTCCTCTGCCTGATTTCCCCTTTTCATTCATTCTGACACAAGTCGCCATGGCAGCAGTTAGTTTCGGTTACCATGACAACGTTGGCGAGATGTGCTGAGCAGAGTGCATAGACCCCGCCGGACCCCCCCACCACCGGAGCGCGCATATCTGTGATGGACACCGTCAGAGAACCTGAGGAGACACATGGTTAGTCTACACCAATGACAAAGAGTCGCATTATTTGATAGGTTCTGTCCTGCAAATCCTGAAAAGGAATCATATGACAAAGCCCCGCCCACAAGTAGGGACTCCATTTGGAATCATATGAACTGATACATTTGAAAATTCTAGCATGTGATACAGTGTTTCCTGCGACTCTCGTTTTGTGTGCAACATTAAAACACTTGTGTACACACTGTACATTTGCTGATTTCAAACAGCCTCGATTGAGTAAAATTGCCCAATAGAGAAAATTGATAGGCAAATTTAATCATAATATAATTGCCTCGTAATGACATAAGGGACCCCGCATAGGGACCGTTACACCACTGCTGCATGTTTTTTTGGATTATTTTAAGTTTAATAGAGAGTGTCTTACATGCCTTAAAAATAATTTAATAAAAGTTTTTATAAGGACGTTTTATATATATATATATATATATATATATATATATATATATATATATATATGTATGCACACACAAAATAAAATTTTTTTTTAATAAAATAGATGTAATTAAATTATTTTTCTTCTACTTCTTATTTTAAATTATTTACTGTAATTTGATTTGATTTATTAACTTATTTGTAATTTAATAAATTAATGTAATTTTATATAATTTACTGAATTGATTCTTTAATTTAATCAATTTAATAAATTCAATATTACTGACTTTATTCATTTTATGTTTTTTTTATTTAACTGTGTATTTAATAAATGTAATAATAACTATATACAGTTTTAATTAACTTTATTGAATGTATTCATGTTTAATATAATCAAATTATTATTTTTCCCCTGTAGGTGGTTTATTAATAAATCATGAAGAATGTTATAATAGCAAAAGGTGTTTTAAATTAATGCAAATTTATATGTCATCAAATGTATTTAATTTAATACATTTAATTAAAAATGACCGAATTTACATCCAGCTCTGGAGGCATGATTTAGTTTTTATTGTGTTATGATTTATATAGTACTATAGATTAACACATTAAAATGATGTGTATATATCTAAACCCCTCCTGACCTGTATTTCTGCATTACAGCTGTCACTATTGTCGACCCATTTCATTAATATAATAAAGCGCTCTTTAGGTAGCCACTCCCAAGTGGACTTTAATTTAATACAGAACATTCAAACTCACAGCAGCACAAAACACACTGAGTTAAGCTAATTCTGTAGTCTAAAATCTCACAGGAAAGTGAACATGCATGCAAAATACAGCAGAAGGAGGTGAGATAATTGAATATTGGCATATCCTCTGTGTGTGTGTGACAGATAGTCTTTAAAGTGCTGCGCTCAGCACTCTTCCTCCACCACCGTCTTCATCATTCTGCTCTTTTTATGTTACATTTTCTCAATACTCCACATTTCTCTCACTCCATTTCTCACATTTTCCTTGTCTTTTCATCTCTTTCTCACATATAGTCTTTTTTTCTATTTTCTCCTTCTTTTAATTTCCATCTCATGTTCTGTGTCTGCAGCATGGACACTTTTCTTTCTAGATGTCAAAATGCTGCCTAGTTGCAGTATCCGGTATATTTTGAGTATATATGATAAAACATAATGCTCATTTAATTTCAGCATGTTGCTGTCCATGTCATTTGCAGTAGTTCCATCATTTGCTTCTGTTCCTGGACTGAAGGGCCACGTCCTGCAGGGTTTTGCAGGAACTTTAATTAAAGAGACCTGAGCCAGCTAATCAAGGTCTTCAGGATTATTTAATAAATTACAGACAAATGTGTTTGATTAGGCTTTGAATTCAGCAGAACGTTGTTTAAATTTAAAAGCACTGCATATCATCTATGTCTCTTCTATTTCACCCAAACAGACACAAAACAAAACAAGTCTTAAATTTTTGTTTCAAATTACATTTGAAATTTTAAATGTATTATTTTTATTTTATTTAAATTAAGAAGTGTAATTTTATAAAATGTAATACTTTTGTTTAAGTCATTAATGATCAACGAACATTTTGTCCTAACCTCTAGTAAATTACATGTTATTTTGTTTACTTGTCAATTTTTTTTCAGAATCACAATTTAACAATAAATAAATAAATAAAAATAATACAAATGTTGATTCTGAATTTATCCAGAATCATCAAAAATTTGTAATTAAACAAAATAATTAAATAAGAATTCTACTATAAACATAAAAAAAAATTCAAATACTACTATGAAAAGAAAATTAATTGAAGAATTTACATGCTGATCAACAAGGATGATTAAATGGGTATATTATATATATATATATAATTAAATACACTTGCCCTGCAGACCTTGATTAGCTGTTTCGGCTGTGTTTAATTAGGGTTGGCGTGACGCTCTTAAGGACGTGGCCCTTCTAGGAATGGAATAGCCCTGATAGAGGACAATATATATCTCTGTTTTATAATAAGAAAAACATAGCTAGCATTAAAATGTAAATGTATTCTATTACACTACACACAGTCTCCAGAGGTGTGGTATATTTGCGGCTTTGGTGTGTATGTCACAAGAGAGAGATGGTGTGTGTGTGTGTGTGTGTGGGTGAATAATTCAGAGATTATTGATTAGGTCATTGCCCACTGGTGACATGTCCATCATAAATATGAGCACATTCTTCTGGTGAATTGTCAGGGTGCAAGGACAGCAAGACGTATGCGGACACACACACACTAACTCACTCACCAGCGACGACTCCAGCCATATACAGCAGACTGATCCTCAGGATCCCATGAACCATCTCCAGAGGAACACCAATCATCAGCTGGAGAAGAGCGTTGAAACCCAACTGCTCTAATCTGCACACACACACACACACACACACACACACACATCCAGAATGTAAACATCAGCTGCAGCTACAGGTCTGTACAGCTAAATTTAGACAAAGGAATACTAAGAAATTCTCATCAGCCTTAGAAGTCGAAGTCAAACTTTTGTCTCTTGCTCAAACGCTTACAAAACACATAAAGGCCTTATGGATCCCAGACAGATTAAACCTGTTAAGCAATCTATTATCCATCTGTTACAACAAAAGTGAGATTTCATGTGCATTTAAAGTCGACATCAATGTGAAATGGTTGTTCAATCCCAGGCCATTGTAGTTTGTAATGTGATGTATTTCTCAGAAAAATGTGGGCAGCACTTAATTTTCTCCATTAGGAATTGATTGCAGATTGAAAAGCATCTCTACATGACAGATGATTGGGCTGAAAAATGGTTTTGATAAGCAAAGTCATTTCAGAGGTGGAGTATTTTATTGCATTTTGATAAAAGATGACATAGACAAACAGTTTTCTTTAAAATAAACAAATCGTGCACAATAAAACCAGGAAGATGCATGAAGAAATATGTTCGCATCTGACTTTAAAGCTTGTAAGGCGTACACTGTTTATTCGAAGAACAGTTGCTAGTTGCATAATTAACCAAGTGCACTACAGCTGATGCTCATTTATTTATAAATGGAGATCTAAACAAGAGTTCATCTGGCCCTGTCAAGCACTGCGCAAAGTTCTTACCCAACATGCATGAACATGTAGCTGAAGAACCTCCAGATTTGTGCGCGGTGTCCGGGATGATACACCAGCGGACTCTTCATGAAATCTGGCTGGTAGGTTTGCAACACCCATTTATTGAGCATCACGCCGTAACACATAAACACTATGATCTGGAACAAACACAGACACACTCAGCAGTGTTTAAACTGTAGGGCCTCATATGTCAAATTAAAGTCTGAAAAATCTCATGTTTGGAAACGAAACAGTTCAGTGAACCTTTATACAAAACTCAAGGAAAAAAATCTATAGAAGTTTGCATGTGTGGCTTTTGTTGAGTGTCATATTTGTGACACTGGAGCACAAAAGTACGGAGCCCCGCACATGACATGCAAGAAAAAATAAATTAATTGTGCGCATGATTTACTAATTCGTTCCTTCAATGTACTAAAACGTGCACATGATTTATAAATCAAGTGAATGAAATAGTAAATCGAGGGAATGCAATAGTAGCCGTGTGCACGTACATTTACATTTGTAAATATATCAAAACTTAATTTTTGAGTAATAATATGCATTGCTAAAAACTTCATTTGGACAACTTTAAAGGCGAATTCTTTTTTTTTTGCTCCCTATGATTCCAGATTTTCAAACAGTTGTATCTCGGTTGTAATATTGTTCTATTTTATCAAACCATGCATCAATTAAAAGCTTATATTTTAATTGATACATGATGCAAAAAAAAAAAAAAGAAAAAAAGGGGAAGTCGCCTAATGGTTAGAGGGTTGGACTCCCAATCGAAGGGTTGTGGGTTCTAGTCTCGGGCCGGACGGAATTGTGGGTGGGGGAAGTGCATGTACAGTTCTCTCTCCACCTTCAATACCACGACTTAGGTGCCCTTGAGCAAGACATCGAACCCCCAACTGCTCCCCGGGCTGCCCACTGCTCCGGGTGTGTGCTCACAGTGTGTGTGTGTGTGTGTTCACTGCTCTGTGTGTGTGCATTTCGGATGGGTTAAATGCAGAACACAAATTATGAGTATGGGTCACCATACTTGGCTGAATGTCACTTCACTTCACTTATATATTTAGCTTTGAGAATATGTATAAATCTCAATATTGAAAAATTGACCCTTATGACTGGTTTTGTGGTCCATGGTCATATTTAATACATCAGGCTTTAAAGGCTCACATATCTGATATAGTGAGAATACAGAGTGAAAACTCAATTTAAGATGAACAAACTGAGCAAAAATATGCAATATTAAAGACAATATTTTTATAGCTTGTAATGTAAATCAATGAAATTGTTCGAATAATATAGCAGACTACTTACATTTAATGCATTTTTTGATTTCTTGTATAACGTCCTAAAAATATACTTCAATGCTTAGTTTTATGACCAAAGCTCTGTTGTTTTCATTTAAAACATAAAATACAATGCAATACAATGATGAGAAAAAGATGAACAGATAAACAATCCTCAAAAGCCTGATGGTCATATTTGATACTGTACATCTAAACATTATTTTTCATAAATGATGTATGGATAATTAAATAAGCCTAAATTGCTTTAATCCAGAAGGAGCACAACCTGAAATATTACAAACAATATAAAAGTTATAAGTGTTTACTTCTGTGAAAAATCTGTACAGATATCATAGCATAAAGACACATGAACAGTGACCTGAAGGTAGATGTTTAAACAATTATACTAAAAATAAGTGATTATAAACTATTAATCTGATGCTGGAGGGCGTGTAGTAGATTTTTTTTTGTTTTAGCAAAGCTTTGATTATAATGTTCATTTAGAGGTAATATGTGTATCTTCTAACATAACCAAAAACCCATAATGCAACCTAAAGAAGAAAGAGGCAGACGAGCTCAGTGAGCTGTACCTGTACAATGGTAATGATGGCCATGAACACAGGAGGAGGGCAGAGTCTGCTCTGATGGAAGTACCATCGGCGGTCCGTCTCGCATGGCAGGATCTCATAGGCCACGTAGCGCACGAAGCGCTTGTACACGCCCAACCCCGTCTCATCCAATAGGATCTCACGCTGCAGGGTGCGACGCCCATTTGCAATGGCTCGGCGAAAACTACTGGAACGTTTACTGTTCAGCTGAGAGAGAGAGAGAGAGAGAGAGAGAGAGAGTAGGGTAATTCAACATATACTGCCGCTCAAAAGTTTGGGATTTGGTTTAAAAAAAAAGTTTCTTCTGCTCATCAAGGCTGCATTTATTTGATCAAAAATACAGAAAAAACAGTAATATTGTGAAATATTATTGCAATTTAAAAAAAAATGGTTTTCTATCTTAATATAATTTAACATATAATTTGTTCCTGTGATGTAAATCTGAATTTTCTGCATTATTACGCCCATCTGCAGTGTCACATGATCCTTCAGAAATCATTCTAACACGCCAATTCATAATCAATGATGGAAGCAGATGTGCTGCTTAATTATTTTTTGGAACCTGTGACACTTTAGTCAGGATTTTTTGACGCATAAAAACTTAAAAAGACCAGCATTTATTTAAAATAAAAATCTATATATATAAAATATACCCTTCTGTTCAAAGTTTTGGGGTCAGTACATTTCTTTCTTTCTTTTTGTAATAGAAATTAATACTGTTATTCAGCAAAGGTGTGCTAAATTGATACAAAGTGATAGTAAAGATTTCTATTGTTACAAAAGGTTTTCATTTTGAAATAAATGCTGTTCTTTTTAACCTTTTATTCATCAAAACATCCTGACAAAAGTATCACCATCATAATAGTCGCACACACACACACACACACACACATACAGAGACACGGAACAGTTTAATACTGTGACTTTCTTACAGATTACACCAATGTATGCAGGATTTCTCACACTCTCTTCTTTCTTTTCCCTGTTTCCTCCATCTCCCACATGCCCCAGATTTACACTTCACCCAAATCCTTTTAAATTCATAGCTTTCTCTCTGCCTCTGCCTCAGTCTCTCTTCCTGTAGAACATGGTTTTAAATCATGGAACGTCTTGAATCCAAGCCACAGAAAAGGTAAAGCATCTGTGCACACGCGTGTATCAGGCTGTGATTACGTGAGGGTTTGTATCACATCTCTAAATGAGTCAAGCTAGAGAACCAGAACAGTCAACACAGAGAAACGCAGTCATGTGTGTGTGTGTGTGTGTGTGTGTATTAAAAGAGCCTGCGGCAAAATTGATTCAACTGTCTGTGCCAGAGTGAAAACACTTACGCCCCCTCGTATCAAGTGTGAGAGAGTGAAGAAGGTCCTGAGAGGAACATGGCTGGATTTGTAAAGGAAGCACGTGGAGGTTCAGAAATTACAGAGCTAAGACCTGCAGTCTATTACTGACTGTGGAAAGAGCTTCATTCATGAACACACACACACGCACACACACAAGCACACACACACACGCACACACAGCATTCATCTGCTCTGGGTCTCATAGAAATAACATGACAATCAAATGTCACACTCAGTATTTGTGCATCGAGAGATCCATACAGTTGCATTAAAACACATAAACACAAACACACAAAATAAGATTAAACAATAAAATAACATTTGAAGGCTTTGGGAAGATTTTTTTTAATCTCCAATAAATTCACTGCATTCAGCAAGGACTCATGACATTTGACAACAAGTGACAATGACATTTACTGTCATTTCTATTTCTAAAAAAATGTGATTTTTTTTTCAATTTTTAATTCATTCATTTAAAAAAACCTAAATTGATTATAATCCGAAATGTCTTGAGCATCAAATCAACATATTAGAATGATGTTGAAAATTCAGCTTTGATCACAGAAATAAATTACATTCTAAAATATATTCAGATAAAAAACAGTTCATTTAAACTGTAATAATATAACAGTTTTTACTGTATTTTTTCTCAAATAAATGCAGCTTTGGCGAGCATAAGAAAAAATCTCTCAGTTTTGAACATAAGCGTAGCTCAAGAAACAAAACAGAACATATAGTTAAAACTGAATATATATATAGTATATTTTGACTATTACATGTCTCCAATCTCAGATGTCACATTCATATTATTTCACATATATTTGGTCATTAGAGATGTCACTCAGTTATACTGGGATGCAGTTTAAGCAAATATTGAGGTGAGTCATGTAACCCATGACTAGTTTGCACATACTAAATGCATTCATTAGGAGTAGATCTAACTGACTAGTTGGTGCAATCATCCTCAAAAGTGCTAATTTTCTCAGCATGGTAAACAGTGAGTTTCTCAGTGTTCATATAAATAAAATGCATGCGTCTCACCAGTTCTATGAGCTCCTGGTAGCAGACGTGTCCGTGTTCGTTGCTCTGTACCAGCGCCAGCAGCATCTCCAGTTTACTGGGGTCCAGCTGTAACTCATGGTGCTCAGCTAGACTGGTGAAGTTCTCCACTGCTATAAAACCAGTCTGCTCTGGGTCCAGCTGAACACCAACAGAACAGAGTTAATATGCATTCACATACAGGACACATTCAAGACAAATATGTTTATTACACACAAAATACATGTAACATGCTACACATGCTGTGCATTTGCTTGTATATTTGTATATATAATGCATTTCAAATTTAACAATATCATTCAACGTAAACCGGAATGACTCCCAGTGTGTGAGCAGTGTAATCTCTTCGCTGTACATGGATGAATCTGTGATTGATGAGTCTACAGAATGTTCTGCAACTGAATAACAGCAAGATGCCTTTATAGTACATCAAGCTGTTTGAGCAAGAAAATTCCTTGGCCCCTTTAACACAGAGTCAGACAAATATGCAGCTAGTTTCAGCAACACGATTGTGACTCAAACGTAGTCATCCTCTCTGCCACACACACACTCAAAGTATTTCACATTACTGTGTGTGTTTGTGTGTAATTATGAGCCTGAAGCACTTTCCTAACTGAACCAAACAGCAAAGACAACCCTGAAGAACACACGTGGCTACTTCTGCTGTCTGTGTTTACTGTGGGAACATGAGGAAAAGAGGAAGAGGAAGGAAGAAAGGAAGGAAGGATGGAAGGATGGAGGGAAGGAGGGAAGAAAGAAAGAAAGAAAGAATGAAAGGGAAGGATGGAAAGAAGGACAATTAGAGGAAGGAAAAGAGGAAAGTGTGGAAGGATGGGTGGACTGAAGGAAGAAAAAATAAATAAAGAAAGTAAAAGGAACAGAAATAATGAAGGAAAAAATTAAAGAAAAAGGAAAATGAACAGCTTAAAGGTCAGACGAGGAAGAACAGAGTAGAAAGATGTGAGAATGAAGGGAAGAAAATAAAAATGGGAAAGAAATTAGAGAAAAACAAAGGACAGGACAGGAAAAGAAAAGGATGAAAGGACAGACAGAAAGAAGAAATTACAATAAGGAAGGAGGGAAGGAAAAGGAAAGGAAGGAAAGAAGGAAGAAAGGATAGAAAATTAGAAGGAAGGAAGGAAGGAAGGAAGGGAAATTAGAGGAAAGGAAAGGGAAGGAAGAAAATGACATAAAGAAGGAAGAAAGGAAAAATGTAATGAATGAATGAAGGAAGGAAGGAATGAAGAAAGGAAAGATGGAATAAATGAATGAATGAATGAATGAAAGGAATTTACAGGAAATGGGAGGAATGAAGGAAAGGAAAGGAAAGGAAAAAGCAAGAAAGAAAATGAAGGGAAATTACAGGAAACAGAAGGAATGAAAAAAAGAAAGGAAAGACGGAAGGAAGGAAGGAAGGAAGGAAGGAAGGAAGGAAGGAAGTGACAGAAAGAAGGAAGAAAGGAAAAATGGAATGAATGAAAAATGGAATGATACATGAAAGAAGGAAAGAAAGAAAGAAGGAACATTAGAAGAAATATGAGGAATGAAGAAAAAGAAAAGAAAAAAGGAAGCAAGGAAAGGGAATTAGAGGAAAGGGAAGGAAGAAAATGACCAAAAGTAGGAAGAAAGAAAAAATGGAATGAATGAACAAATGAATTAATGAATGAATGAATGAATTAATTAATTAAGGGAAATTACAGGAAATGGGAGGAATGAATGACAGGAAAGGAAACGGAAGGGAAGGAAAGGAATGTTAGAAACAGTGAATGAATAGACTGCAAGAAAAAAGCAAGAAAGAAAAAGAAAGAAAGAAGCATATAAACTAATAAATGATCTGCTAGCCTGTAATGATGTAGAAAAAGAAAGGAGGAGGAGGAGGAAGAGGAAGGCGAGCGGGTGAATGCGAGGGCTCTGTGTAATGAGCGGAGGATGAAGGATGGAGGGATGAGAGCAGCAGACACATGTGGAGAGAAGGATGGAAGTGAAAGAATCAGTTAGTGAGGCGATTCAGCACAGAGGAGAGCCGCTGCCGCGTCACCATGGTAACAAATTACCAACGTGTCACCCCGAGAAAGACTGACACTGTGTGTGTGTGTGTGTGTGTGTGTGTGTGAACACCGCCAGCGACTGATCTACTTCTGTCACCTCACGCCACAAATCACCAAAACACACGCCACAGATCCAGCATGTAAATAGCAGAGTGTTATCAGGGAGCCCGTGCTGAAGCATCAGTGTGCAGCTGATGGGCTCTTCATTGATTACATGAGCCTGAACAAAGCCTGTCCTCCGCTGCTAAAGTCTGCTAAAAAGAGCCTCACTGTTGCCATGGTTTCTGAAAATACACACCATATGGCTGAGCCCAGAAACATCTGAGCAATGATATGGTGTTAGTAGTAAAATATGTCAGCTTTCTCATCACTAATGATCTTAGGCTTACACTGTAAACCTTACAAAGCAGCACTGGCCCATTACCATGGTACAATGACGGCTTCAGCTGAAATATTACAATACTTTGATAAATATGAAGGTATTTAAATGGCATCCAAAGATGCACACACACAACTTTAAAAGTTTAGGGTTGTTGCTCACGAAGACTTGTTTTTATTAACAATACAGTAAAATATTGCATAATTTAAAATGACTGTTTCCTATGCGAATATATAAAAAAATGTAATTTATTTCTGTGATGCAAAGCTGCGTTTTCAGCATCAAAACTCAACATGATACTTCTGAAATCATTCTAAAATGCTGATTTGCTGCTTAAGAAACATTTCATTTTATTATCAATGTTGAAAACAGTTTGATAATTTTGAGGAAACTTTGATATATTTGATTTTTTAGAGGATTCACTGATGATCAGTAAGTTGAAAAGAACAGCATTCAGTTTAAATAGAAATCTTGTGTAACAATTGTCCTTACTGTCACTTTTTGATCAATTTAATGGATTCTTGCTTTATAAGAAATTCTTTATGAATAGAACTACTGCACTGAAACTCTAGAGGAGACGCATTACTGGGAGAAACATCATATCACTGCAGCTGGTCACTGACGGAGAGTCTCGCAGGACCAACTGCTGCTATTTTATGCAAATATAATGCTAAATATGGTGCGACAATCCAACTATCAACTGCCCTCTTTCTCTCCGAACAGCTGGTGTCAAAGCAAATACTGCTTACACACACAAACACACACACACTGTATATATATATATATATAACAAGATTTTTACATTTTCTGATCAAAATGTGAGTGGTGCCTGTGTAAAAGTTGCCAGATTGGTGCTTAAAATGTTGATCTGTGTTTTTCACCTGTTTTATAAATTATTTAGCATGGAAATGAATGTGCAAAAGTGTACAATAACATGTTAGCAAATAGCTGTCTCGTACAGAAACTATTTTCTATGCAAATGTGCACGGAAATAATGAAAGCCATCACAAAGAAACATCATCTGATGATATTCTGTAGCTAAATATTATTATGAGTGAATTATAATGATGATTCATGTTTGTTCATATTTAGTTTAAACTGTAATTGTTTTCGATTAATAATAAACATCAAATATAAGTCTGATTAACTGCAGTTAAGTCCTATTACATGTTTAAAAAATGGTGGCTTTTGCATATATAATGCCTTAATTGTTTAGGTAATCATCAGAAATGAAAAACATTTATATGATATGTATTTTCTGGATACAGTTCAAGTCCAAAGTTCAATGCAAGTCTAAGTTTAATACTTAAAATTAGCAATTTGAACCAGTGTTTTTTTAGTATCACAGATATACTTGTATATTTTGTGTTAATATTTTACATCTTATTCTTATCT
Source organism: Carassius auratus (assembly GCF_003368295.1). NCBI lineage: Eukaryota > Metazoa > Chordata > Actinopteri > Cypriniformes > Cyprinidae > Carassius > Carassius auratus. The sequence continues at coordinate 2,897,962 of NC_039266.1, forward strand.
TTATATTTTCAGTTTAAATGTATTTGATGTCATTCGTCATTTTTATTGGGCTTTTTAAATATATATCTATATCTATATAGTTTTTGTTATTTATTTTTCTAGTTTTAGTTATTTTAGTACTTCAAATTAAAACAAAAATGAGTAAGGCTGGCATCTAGATGAAATAAAAAAAGTTTACGTTTTTATTTTGTTTTATTTTATTTCAATTTTATTTTTTTAAGCACATTTCAAGCTTCTTTAGATTAACTATAATAACCCTGATTTGAACAAAGCTTTAACACTGAGCATAAGCAACAGCAATCTGTACTTAACAAGCTCCACTAACTAAACTCCAGTCTGTGAGAAGAGACACTGGGTAATTCTGCAGTTTAGGACTGACTTCCATTAATTCTGTTTATCACACAGTGAGCGTGTGTGTGTGTGTGTGTGTGTGTGTTTGCATGTGTGAACTGTGTGCGTGTGCATTAGAGCCAGATATAGTCTGAGCTCAGCACTGCTTCCTACAGCAGAAAAAAAAAAATCATAATAAACTGAAAGGTTAAGCATCTTGCCTTTACACACACACACACACACACACAAGCAAACTGCCAGGCATATTCTTACTGTACAAGCAAAATGAGATGCACAGTGCACGTGAAAATATATGAAACACACCCATAAAATACTAACACACACACACACACACACACACACACAAACAGTCCACTGATGACTCTCAGATGTGTGTGTGTCCCAAAGATCAATTCTGCCCCTCCGACTGAATGATTGCCTTCCCTGTCCATCAATCAACCTAATCTCTCAGCATCAGCATAGATTAGACAGCAAAATCAAACACACACACAGGGATATTTCCTAATATGACTTCCAGCATCCTTATTAAATCGTGGCTTTAAAAATACATCATGCATTTACAATTCACATGCTCTTGGAAGTTTAGGAGAAAATGCATCTATTATGGGTGATCATAAAGAAAAGAAAAAACAGTGATGGATAGATAAAGTGTCAAGGATTTAGAGTATATGGTTGCAAGGGTGTTACTATGTGGTCGCTCTGTTTAGGGTGTGTTTTTAGACATGGTCAAGTTAACTTTGAGCTGTTACAGTTGTTACAAACTAATGAATTATGTTACTCAGAAGAAAAATATATATTTTGATTCTGATCCCTTGTTTTGCAGTGATATCGTCGACTTGATTGCACAGATCCTATGTAAACTGAAGTGAGCAGGACGATGACATCACTGAATTCAATGATGACCTGCCTTACTGTGTACTGCATTATTGACACACTATTTTCATGTTTAAAGCTGCTTTGACACTATCTGCATTGTTAAAAGGGCTATATAAATAAAGGTGACTTTACTTAATTAGTATTATAATTATAGTTTGGAGAATGGATGGATAGGAAGAAAAAGAATGTTAAAAACTATATTTTTTATATTTGAACATAAGCACATTTTATATCTGAGGAGCTGCTTTTGCTTCAAGAATGAAACTAATTAGCATATTCTCATGCATATGTATTCAATCCAATCTGTTGTTTGAATCCTGATGAATTTTTGAACTCTTGTGATGTGAGCTGCCAGGACTTGGAAACAGTTTTTGGTTTTTTGGTTTTGCCAAGGAAACTCAGCAAGAAGTAGCAGACCATCCAGAGCATCTCAATGTTAACACCTCCTTGTAAAGTAGCTGTTTAAACAGCAAAACTCTTACAGAAGAGTTCTCACTGACCTCCTTCTATTTCTACTTCTGTATGTAGAAAGTTATGCATTCTGCAAACTGGCAGGTCAGACTGAGGGTATAAATAAATCACGTTTTGCAGTGTTTGCACACAAAACAGCTGTAAAAGAAAAAAATATAATAATGTGCTATTAACATAACGTGTCATTAAATGACTAAACAACATATTTTGGTATTTCTTGGTGTCTGATTCTTACACACATCTCTTGAACTGCTCTTTCGAGTGTTTTTGGGGTCTTCTTTTTGAGACTTGGTTAACAAGGTTTGGTTCTTTACAGAGTTTTTGCTGTTTTTATCGTCCAGTGGTTCGATTAGAGGTTTTACAAATGAAGCATCTCACAAAAAGTGAAGCTGAACTGAAATATCTAGCTATATTAAAATGACCAGTGAAGCTGAACTGAAATTAGCTGAATTTAACCATTTATATAGTCAAAACTAATAAAGCAGCTGAACGGAAGTGGAAGTGAAATGAGCTGAATGTAACATTCTTTACTGTTAACAGCAATAATGATGTTTAATGGAACTGATCTGAACTGAACAATCTATACTGGTAAAGTGTCAACCTGACTTAAGTGAACTGAACTGAATGAACCTGATCTGAAATTAAGATGAAGTCATGAACACCCAAAAAGCAGCATCGCTACTTTCCTGGATTTTACACTTGCCAGCTGCTGTTAAAACAGATAAACAGATGATACTGAAATATAAACAGCAGTGTTTGGGGTGAATAAGATTTTTTTTTAATCAAGATATTAATACTTTTATGTAGGAAGGATGCAATAAATTGATTGAAGGTGACAGTAATTATATTCATAATGTTACAAAAGACTTCCATTTCAAAAACTTCATTTTCACAAAAACATGAAGCAGCACAACGGTGTTCAACATTGATAATAATCTGAAATCAGCAAATCAGAATCTTAGAATGATTTCTGAAGATCACGTGACACTGAAGACTGGAGGAATGATGCTGAAAATCCAGATCTGATCACAGGAATAAATTACATTTTTAAATTATTTAAAATTGAAATAATATTACTCCACATAACTGCATATTTATTAAAATAAATGCATCCTTACAAAAAATCTTGCCAGCTCCGAATCTGTGAACAGTAGTGTGTTTAATTATGATTTAGGTAAAAAAAATATGCATGCGTGTTGTAAGTGTATAAATCCACATATTTCAATCCATTAGCATATACAACAAGCATGTGTTGTGCACTAGTGCTGATGTCTAGTGTACTACTACTACACTAACAGCCACTGACTGAACATGAGGACCTCTCAAACACACACACACACACACACACACACTTCAGTACTCATTCATTCCGACTGTCCATCTTGCTCTGTATCAGCCTAGAAACACTCACACATGCACGTCGATGCACAGGAGGATGCAGTAACCATAGCAACCTGCTGCTGCTTACCTGCTCTTGTATGAGCTGGAACAGAGAGCTTCTATCCATATACTGGGCCCTGGTGCGCACACAGCCACAAAAAGAAGGACATAGGGGGAAATGACACGCAGAGACACGTACACACACACTCGCCAGCGGTCCGTCTGCGCGGCACGCCTCCCCAGCGGGGAGAGAGACCCCTCGCACGCGCACACAGTAAAGGCCAGTGGAGTGCAGGACGTCCTCTGATGAGGGAAGACAGCGGAGCCGTCAGTCCAGGGTTCGGATGAGTCCAGCCGGGTTCAAATCCAGGGTCTCACTCACCAACCAGACCCAAAAGACCCTTGTGGCACTTTCACACCCTCTTCTGTCCACCTCAAAATCACCCCTAGCTTGCAGCCAGTCCAGTTTTCTCTCACTTTCCTTCCTCAGCCCGTCTGTCACTCTCCGCTCGCCTGTCTCGTTGTGCTCAAGTCGCCTTTACCCCTGTAAATCTCTCCCTCTCTCTCTCCTCTGTCCTCCACAAAGACAGTACCACCTGAATACCAATGAAGGAGGGGAAGGAGGCGGTGGTCTGCAGCCAATCAGAGGCGAGGGGGGCGTGTCCAAAGAGCTGCAGCTCTCCATCTACCCTGCAGGAGTCTTAAAGAGAGACTAAACACACAAACACACACTCACTGCAGTGCACACACACACATACACACACACACAGCACGCAGGCGCACTCGGGTTTCCTAAATCAGACATTAATCACACGCAGCAGATACTACAGAAGCTAAAACACATTCTCAGGGTGTTTTAATCACTGGTTGTGCTTGGAATATCCCAATGATCGTGTATATTGTGGAACTTATTCATTAAAGAAGTCTTTGGCTTGGTTACTGTCTCTGAAGACTGTTTCATTGTAATTGTGAAGATGAATCTTCGAAGTACTTATTTATTCAAGATATGATTAAATAAAGTGGTATATTTGATGTTAATGGAAGCAATATTTATCATAAAAGTGTGATTTTTTTTAATAACTAGGATGGCATATGGGATGGTAAAGAGGTACTGACCCCTTGTGCAAATATGCTGCTCTTCTTTTTAGATATCTGGGTCATAATTTTAGCACATTTTGCATTGGATTGACTCAACCTGGACTAGAAAGCAGCTAGACTGGTGAAATAAATTATTATTTTTCCTTTCATATTAAGACTATGTCTGTATGCATACTGTAAAAAATAAAAGCGAATCTAAGAATCTCAACAGATTTTCACCCGAGGCTAAACAGGCTGTGAAGATTTTCTCACACACATGACTGTAGTACAGTATGCTCTTGTTGTTGACTTTAATTTGAGATATCATTCATTCCCATCATACATTATATATATATATATTTTTTTTTGTTTGTTTTGTTTATATACTAAAAAAAATCTTTTTTGCCATATGTAGCTCAGAAACAGAGTGGGGAGGCTTATTGCTGGAGTTGGGGTTTGTTCACATCTCTAACCCTAATTACGAGCAATGGTGTGACGCAAGCCTTCACAAACACCACTAACAATGACAGATTTTAGCCTGGAGCTAAACGGATTGTGCAGATTTTCTTCTTAGACACTAATGTTTATGTTAACATGCTCTAATTAAGATTTTACAGTTCGATTTTACAGTTTTCATGGACATAAAACTCAATCCTGTGGGTTCACCATTTTTAATTCTCTTCTCAAGATCAACATAAACCAGAATTTTCCATTGAACTCAGGCCACGATCATTTCTATGAACGCATCCACTGTGCTGTCCACCTGCATGACGCAGAGATTTACAGTAACACCTGAGTGTTTCATCTACAGAGTCTCCATCAGGACTCAATCAACTAAAGTGTGGGTCCTTAAATAGATATTTGTAACTCATGATATTCATTCTTACTAATCCATCACTGGCATCGTGCTTATGAACTCTGTGACCTTTCTACTCTGGTAAGCATAATAGAAGACAGCACTGGCATTGATCAATGAGCAGAAAACCCCACAAAATCAGTTTTTCCCAGTAAGCATCAATCAATATCATTAAACTGTTATGACTATGAGGTGTGCAATTAGGTGTGGAATCTCAGTACATCAGCAAAATAGCCAGGTGTCACATTTATAATGCATTCATGTGCATATTTATTAATTGTTGGTTTGAAAGTAAACTAATTAAAAAATTTGGTTTTGATTTTTTTTTTATGTCCTTTAAAAAGACTATGCTCATTTAAACACAACAGAGCAGAGCAATGCTGCTCTCTACTGGTGAAACATATGTGCAGCATTCTCTTTACAGACACAAAGACATTTTTATTCCACATCTGCATGCACACATTTCTCTCATTTGACATTGTAAAGATATACAAATATTATGTTGATCAAATGAAAATTCTTCTAATATTAGCCTTAAAGGAACAGTGCACCCAAAAATTAAAATTTTCTGTAAATGTACTCAACCTCAGACCATGTGAGATGTAAATCAGTTTATTTAAAGTGATGGTTTAAGTGATAGATCTCACAAACACACAGCTTTAGGCTTCACAAGACATCAGTTGTTAGACAGAAATGGATTACTTGTGTATTATATGTTTTTTGTTTTATCAGCTGTTTGGACTCACATTCTGACGGCACCCATTCACTGCAGTGCATGCATTGGTGAACAAGTGATGCTAAATTTCTCAGGAGATTACTTTTTTTTTTAGCACATTTTCCTTTTGGGTGAACTATTCCTTCAACAAACGTGTAATGATATGCTTTATACAACATGTGCGATTTGAATAGCATATAATGCAAATGACAAACCACAAAATGATATGTATTCATAGAAAACCTTTTTATAACTAAAGTTTTGCTACTGTATGCATAACATACCGTATTTAACAGGCAGCTCACGTAAGAAGGATTCATTCACCTTACAGTCTGACATCATGCATAGCTGTGATATAAGTACTGCAGACAGAAAAAAAGTTCATGCATATTAAACAGCAAAATACAATAAATCTGACATTATGTGGTGGGAATGGTGGGAACTATAGTATTTAGTGCTAGGTACGCTGGATAAATACATGACTAATTAGTAGACCTACTAATGAAAAATATGCATGTAATTATTTCCTTGAGCAACATTGTTATTTTTAGTCCTATGTAATTATGACAACATAAGATATGTGCAATACAGATGCTACTCACACCGACCAGGACAAACGATCTGTAATTTTGTTTTTCACATCTCAGCAGAAAAAAAATAATAAATAATATATCAGTTAATTTTAGTTAAAGATACATCAAACTAAATATTTCGTACATATGCAACTTTCTTGATCTCTATATTTGTGAAATTAATGCATTGCATTGTGGGCCACAAACTAATTTCTATAGTGTTTAGAAATATTTCAGAACAGAACTCAAGATACAAAAGCAGTCCCTGAGGAGGTGTGTCTTTTTCTTTTAACCCCATTTCCCTCTAAATTTGCATTTTAGTACCTTGAAGATACATGCTAAAAGCTAAAGTGTACATGTTGCATAGATGGTGCATGTTAGTACATTTTAAAAGAGCATTGCCACAGTCACAGCTTTTGTACCTTTTTGTTAAGAGTGCATGATGCCTGATTGGAATTGCAATATAGCTATGCATCTAATTACCATGGACTGGTGTTGTTTTGAGCATAGACACATGTGGACACCTTACCCTATGTCACAAAGAGATGTACTAGTCGATCACATAAATGCGTGCACACACACACACTCACACACACACGTGTGAAGCTGTCATCACAGAGAGAGTGTGAGATGTGCTTTGTGCGCCATACCTACTATATTCTGACATTCTGTTCAAATCTGTAACAAAAGACGCCATAACACAAATCTTCAAGAGCCCACAACTGTCTAGCGGAAATGAGTAAATAAAGTTATTACATTAACAAGAATAGAATAGTGTCCCGCTTTAGTCTTATTCCAGCGCGCAGGAGTTAATGTCAAGCTTTCAATCGCCAACTTGAGCGCTAACTAAAATACTAAAAACAAAAAAGGTTAATAATCTGCTTTATCAACTTGAGTTTAATTACATATATCCAGAAGGCTAATTAAAAGTTCTGTAAAGGGGGCTTGCAGACAGTAGATGTGAACAGAAAACCCTTAAAGTGAAGAGATTCAAGATGGCGTTCCGACTGAAACACCATCAAGCCTGAAAATGTGAATAACAGAACAAGCAGGAGAGATAGAAATAAACCTGTGCGATAGCAGCATGCACTAAATAGATGACTTTATAAGTGAACAGTGTGAAAATGAGGGAAAGTAACCCGACGGGATACGCGTGTCACTGCCAAGCGAGAGATAACAAAAGAATGCGCGAGCGTTAAAAGCATCAGCAGTTTGATCAGTCCTAATATCTCAATCGGATCCATAACGCACAAACCACCAGGAATGCATGCACTGATCGATATAATGAATCTGACCAAGGAACCGATGGGTTCTGATCGGTAAAGCTGGGTTTTGGGTCGTTGGCAACTTTCCTAACAGCCGAGCTCTTCTCTCAGATCTCTCAGCATTGGAGCTACTGGTTTATATACTATAACGTTTTACTCGTTTAGATCTATAGCTCATGCATTGCACTAACACCTCTTGAAATGTGTGAATAAGAGCTGCGATATGAGAGCCACTTTATTTGGCGCACATTTGATTTATAGAAGGTTTAACAATAAATAATCGGAGAAACGTCACGCGGACTCGGTGGCCGGACTGTGTTAGTTCGTCAGCTACTTCATCTCATTAAAAACGAAAACGACGTTTTAAATGAATCAAACCCGTCCTGTCCTTGAGTGTGTTGATATGGCTTTCATAAACATTCGGTGGTTTCCAGCCCGATGTCGTTGTTTTGGGTTAATTTTGCGCGAATTCTGCTAAATACATCACCGCTCTCGTCGGTTTGGGCTGATTTTCGGGGAAAAAAAGTTCATGGCGCAATGAATTCGGGATTAAACGACACACGCACGCCAAGCCCAAAGCCTCCCCTCTCGGACCGTGGCGTTGGGAGGGTCGCTACCGAACGAGTCTGGCTAAATTCGGCCTCAGTTCGAGGAGGAAGAAACACAAACCAGCCCGCGCAGATTTCATGGAAGCCCGCTTGATCAGCTGCTGGCAGTTGGTGTTCTCAATCACGTCCGCGTGGAGGCTTCATATAGTGTACAGGCGCACGAATAATATACACACTTACAGCGGCTCTCAGTGTGAGTTATTTAAATACATATTTTAAGTGGGACCTGAACAAAGACGAAGGTGAGACGCAGTGGTAATTTAATTTTATATTACCCATTTAACTAAGCTGATATAAAATATTTATATATATATAACAAGCAACTCCAGCACTTTTTTCGTGAGGGAGTTTTTTGACAGTTGGGTTCTGTTTTTGTTCGAATTCCTTCAGGACCGACCATGGCTGAGACTGCAGCTGCTCCCGCATCCAGGCCCAAGAAGACGAAAAGCTCCAAGAAAGCGACGTCGCATCCCAAATACTCCGAGATGATCAAAGCGGCCATCGCAGCCGATCGGAGCCGCGGCGGTGCGTCGCGTCAGTCCATCCAAAAGTACGTGAAGAACCACTACAAGGTGGGAGACAACGCCGACTCCCAGATCAAACTCGCCCTGAAGCGCCTGGTGGCCAGCGGGCTTCTGCGTCACACCAAGGGCATCGGTGCCTCGGGCTCCTTCAAACTGGCCAAAGCCGAGGACGCCAAGAAGCCAGAGAAACCCAAACCAGCACCAGTGAAAGCCAAGAAGCCAGCCAAAGCCGCAGCGAAGCCCAAGAAAGCCCCCAAGCCCAAGAAAGTGGCGAAATCCCCCAAGAAAACCAAGAAAGCCGCCGAGAAGAAAGTGAAGAAGGCAGTGGAGAAGAAGAAATCGCCTGTCAAAGCCAAGAAAGTTGTGAAGAAGGCGAAGGTGGCCAAACCTGCCAAGGCGAGCAAAGCCAAGAAGGTGAAAACGGCGAAGCCCAAACCCAAACCCAAAACAGCGGCCAGGAGGACGGGCAAAAAGAAGTAAATTCAAATCGATCGAACTGATTCAGTGTAAATACACTTTTTGAAGCAAATGTTTTTGGTATATTGTTATTTTTGTAAGGTCTTTTGTGTGCGCGGACTTCAACCCCACATTTTTACAGCGTTATCTTTCCAGAAACTTTTTTTGTGCGCATTTGTGATTCTATTAAGAAGATCCCAGACATCGAAACGACTTAACTGTTATTTATTTTAAAGATTTCTTTCCGATCATTTTTTTTATTTATAAAGTTGATCTTTTTTGCACACTTATTATAATTCAGACATAAATATTTTGCCAATTAGATTTTGTCGCTAGAAGATATATTCCTACTGTAACGTTAGGTCATTCGAGGACTGTTAAGAACAATAATAAAAAATGTCATTGTATGAAGAACAGTGCCCTGTACAGAATTAACTTGTGACGTGGACTGTTGTAGTCTAGTTCCATTGCTGTCCATATTATACTGTCATTGCGCGTTATTCGCATTACTGTGCATCAATAAACTTTTCTCATTGCAAGCAGTACTTTGTCTAGTGTTTTACTGCAGCACCATGGAGAGCACATACAGTTAATGTGAGTTTAAACGGGTACCATGGCAGTGGTCTTCGGGGAGCGCACTTTCTAGCAGAGGAGAGCAAAGGGTGAAGCGCATCTTTGGTTTTGAGGGGCGTTTTGACTCTCTGCTGCTCCGCGGTGTTTGATTGGAGAACTGCAGCTGTTAGTCTCATGACGGGGTAAACGCAAATGCTTCGCTGAGATGACGTGTCAAGCGGTGTGACGTCTAAAATATAATCGAAGTAAAACCAGTTTCAAACAGAAAAGACTTAAAAATCATAAAATAAAAACTCATTAATTTCAGTTTAAATATGAAGACTTTACAACTTGGCTTCAGTAAATATAGATAACACACAAGGACTTTGGAAATGATCTTTCTTAATAATGTAGGCACTTAAACTAAAACTAATATTAATTGTAGGCTACCAAAAGACAAAACACTGGAAAGAGGCCAAATTGAGTGCCATAAAACGAATAAAAAGATAAGCTATAACCCTGATAGTAAAAGTATTTTAAATATAAAAGTTTCATAAAACATTAACTTATAACAGTGTGAACTATGACTAAGGGAACTCAAAAAAAAAAAAAAAAGAACATATGAACATTTTAGCATCAAAACCACTTTGCTTATGCTTATGCACACACAATAGTCTGAGATTTCATTAAAAACCTAAAATTTTTTTAAGACTGACCCTGGAAATTATTTGACACAAACATTGTATTATCATTAAATATTTCAGACTTCCGTCTCCAATCAAATGCGAATAAATTACTCTACAAAGTCAGATTTGTAGCTTTAGATGCTCTGTAAAACAAAAACAAAAAAAATAGTTATGCTGGAGAACTCGATTATGGCATTTTAAAAACAAATCCCTAAATTTCCAATAATTATCGTAATTCAACTGGTTATGCTAATTATTGTAAATATGTATTAAACTAAAAAGAATGCAAGCATTTTCACAAGCAGTCTGACTTTTTGACCCCATTACAGTACACATATTTAATCCTTTATGTTAAAACATGTACCTTCATTATTTGTCAACTTTCCAAAACTCACTTCAAGCATCTCTGATCTGCTCTATATATATTGCATAATGCTCCTGAAACATGACACTGTTTCCAGTCTGAACCGTAATGAGATACAGGTTCACCAACACAAGAGGGCCTGCTCCAAACCTCCAGGACCTGACACATTCATGCATTAAAACTCAACTTATCTTACAGAAGTATATGAATTGGCTAAATAATGGGATAACCTAACCTATCAGAATAACGCAATGTGTATTGTATGATGGATCCAACAGATAATCAGCTGCTTAGGTTTAATCATGTGATCAAGCGAATTGCTCTACATTTTCAGCATGCTGATGTATAGAGCACAGTAAACAAAAATCACCAGAAAAAAAGCTAGTTTATTACAAAATATTTCTATTAGAACATACAGGCTTCAATCCAAGCATCTCATTTGATGTTGAAACTGGAAGACTGAGGCTGATGAGACATGGGCCAGGGGGATTTTAGGGCAAGTTAATACTGGCCATTAATACTGAACAAAATATAGCAATTATGAAAATTAAACCAGGAAATTAGGACCGCCACAGTCATTTCTTTCTTTTTGAAGGAGTATCTTCACATGCAAATTCAACGTGAATGAGCAAGAAAGACCTCAGCCCTGAAACTGGCTTTAGGGTTTGTTTTTAGGCTGAAATAAAAGTTAACATGCTCACAATGTCTTCAAGATGAATCAAGTTTGGACAATATTATAAATACAGTAATCCAGGCCATCCTTAACTGTCCATCCTGACCATATCAGTCCATTATAATGGTTGAAGTAACTGTATTCAAACTGGTTATCTGGTTTTTGTAACTATACAGGAGGGCTCTAAATATCATCAGAGCAATTTAGGTTACTAAAATATTATTTAAAATACACTTTAACACCATCCATCCTTACTGCAATTTTAAACAATCAGAAATCATTCATCTCTACAATCAATATAGGCGAACAGAAAAGCAAGATCCTGCAAGTTTCGGTCCAGTTGAACCATTCTCAAAATCATCAATGGGTTTTGCCTTGGCTGTCTTTAAAAAGTAACACATACATTTATTTGTCAGTCATGGTCCAAACATATAAATGTCAATCTGTGGAATATGAAATGGAAATGAATGGGGACCGATGCTTATTTTGCTTTAATTCGGCCAATTTAGAAGATGCACTTAAATGCTTTCTGCTGACATCTGTAGCATTCAACTAAAATTGAAGGGAATGGGTCACTCGAATGAAAAATCTGCTGAAAATGTACTTATCCTCAGTTCTTTATCAGTACAGATTTGAAGAAACGTAGCATTGCATCATTTGCTCACCAATGGATCCTCTGCAGTGAATGGGTGCCGTCAGAATAAGAGTCCAAACAGCTGATAAAAACAATCACAATAATCCACAAATAATGCATGCTTGTATATTTATAATTACAAAATCCATTGTTAATATTTATATATTCTTGCTTTCTCTTGTGAAAAACAAATCTCGTCTGTTTCAAAAGATGTTAACTGATGGACTGGAGTGGTGTGGATTATTGTGATGTTTTTATCAGCTGTTTGGACTCATTCTGACGGCACCCATTCACTGGAGAGCATCCATTAATGAGCAAGCGATGCTAGATTTTCGCCAAATATACATCTTGGGACGGCCTGAGTCGAAGTCAGTTGTCAGGTAATGAACTACTCCTTTAATTTCTATTTAACCCAGAACATTTTGAGAGGGGGAATGATAAATTACATTTAAGTGCATTTCCTGTACTGGCTGAGGTAAAACTCAATAACTGACCTCGACGTTGAGATGCCTTTGAACACACACTTCAGAAACAGAACATGAATTCACATGGAATATATTTACGATCCACACTGACTTCCCAAGCTATTCCATACAATCCGAAACGTAACCTTTTAAATCATTTCTTGATATTGTTCCCTTCAAAACATGATGAAAAAAATGTCAGATGTCAGTCAAACAGTAAGATCGGGAACTTTTTGTAATAAAAGCAAAGCATGTGCAATACATTAGTCCAGCTGAGAAGAAACAAACAAACATCTGCTTAATTGTGTTATTGTCACTGTAACTAGTAGAGCTTCATGCCCTTGTTAAGCCACAGTGACTCAGTAAGGCCAAGACAGAGCGCAGGAAACGAGTGAGTGTGTGTTTATCTGCATGTATTGTGAGAGAACGCGAGTATCTGCATCATTTGTGTCGACTGAAGGCTCTGTACAGAGCGAAGCCCAGCATGGCAGCTATTGTGGTTCCCAGAGTCACACGCAGCCAGAAAGACGTGCTGCTCATGTCTGATCCGTTCAGGTGCCTGCAGACAGGAAGAGAGTTTAAATACACTCAGTATTGCTGATGACCTTGGTGACACACATCCAGCCAAGCAGGCTAATTTTAGTCTGGCATCTGCAAATCTTTGAAGTCAACAGGCAACGTTTCTAACCCATTTTATTCAACAGAAATATTGACTAGTGGCTTGTGATATTCAATGAAAAAAGTAAGTCATTTTTTGTAAACACTGTAAAATGTAAAATATATGTACTTACGGGTACATGGCAGCCCAGGTGAGCTTGCTGTAAATGTGTGTGTGAGTGTGTGTGAGCAGCGTGGAGAATCGGAGAGGTGAAGGCAGCCGATGTTTATAACAGAACTCAGACGGGCTCATCCCATGATGCTGTTTGACTTCTATCAGATCAGCTTTGGAGCCCACAACCACACACGGGATCCCACTGTCCATGTAGTGCTGCTACAGAGCACAGAACACGAATACACTTCACTGAAAGTCATCGAAACAGAGAGCTTACGCTTGTCAACTACTGAAATTTCTGCATTTGCTCAATGTAAAAAAAATTAAATACAGTAAAAACAGTCATATAATTTTTATATATTTAAATTGCATCACAGAAAAAAGCTGCACTGTTTTCCATGAGTTAAGTCAACTTAAGCCCAACTAAAAGTGCATGAATTTCAGGAGAAATAAATAACTCGGATCATATATTATTCACTGACAGATATCAGGTTGTGCGAGGTCATTATGGTTTATTAAATCAGAGGGATGATCCAATCTTAATGTGGTCAATGAGTGAGGCGTGTGTCAGAGTTTGTCTCCTGAACTAAAGCATCCTGTGCATGTGTGGAGGTTTCGTACCTTATAAATACTAGCGCAGTAGTTGAAGGAGTCCGGGTCGCTGACATCATACATGAGACACGCCACATCACACGCTGCGTCTGCTGCTTTTAGAAACTCTGTTTCCACGTCCACCTCCTCCAGCTGCGAGGAGTAACACACACGTCAGCCGGGAGCCAATAAACTAGGCTTTGTGTAAAGCTTGAGATGGCACTTACGATGAGGTACTTGTCCTGATTGGCTATTGAGACTGTGTTGATGGCGTATATTGTGGGGGGACCGGGGTCACGCTCGTTTCTCTGAAAATACACAAAATAGATCATATTTGGTAGATCTAACCAAGACTATTGGGAGTGCAAAGTACATAAATATGACGTGGACAGAATATAAACTGTGGTTAGATACCAGAGGTAAAGCATGAAAACCTCTTTCTAGATTAAAACACAAGCACTATTTTGTAACCATATTAATATTACTGCTATTGTTTTATTTTTTATGTTTCATTGCACAATAATAATAAAAGAATATGATTATTTATGATAAAGATTTACCTTTTTCATTGCATTCATAAAAATGGCAGATGGAAATGTATATATATATATATATATATATATATATATATATATATATATATATATATATATATATTTATTTTAGTCAGTTTAATTAGTTTTTAATTGTATTTTATTTACAGAGTTCATAAAAATCTAACTGGTATATAAAAATATATAGAAATAAATATATATTAAGCATTAAATATGTTCGGATTGTCTCTAATTAGACTGCATTTTTTTATAGAGTTCATATAAATCTCAAAAAATATATAAATATTTGAAATACTATACATGTTTCTGATTGGATTTGATTTGAAGGCAGTTTGTTCTGATTGGCTTAATGTCGTATTCTGGAAAGTAAAATTACAAACAGTGGTTTTTCTTTCAAATCATTCGCTCACCTCAGTGCTCCGCTGCAGAAAAGCTTGGAGGAAGTCGGTCTTTCCTGTTCCTCGTGGACCGATCACTTTGCAGAGGAACACGGTGCGCTGGGTTTGTTTCTTCTCCAGATCCAATGCCTTTTCTCTTGTTACTAACATGCACAGAGAAAAAGACTCTTCAGAATCCATCTGATCAAACACATGTGGGGTTTAAAGCAGGACTGTGAGAGGATCTCATTACCGGTGATGGCCGAGGTCTGGGACTCTCGCTCCATTAGAATGGGATACCCGAGGTGACCGAGATGCTCCAAACACCGGTGGACATCCAAATAAGCAGATAACCTGCGGTTTATTCAAGAACACATCAAATATAAAATCATAACTACCAAACTGGGTGAGTGTAATGATGATATTCCAATTAATTTAAGTGAATCGTAAACATACTGCGCAACATGTGACAAAAACATGACTCAAGAAGTGAATCAGAATTATACAGAACAACCCATGCAGCATGATTCACAAACAAACGACTCGTACTGATCCTTTTTAGTGAATCACAATTATACAGCACAACATGTGTGGTATTAGAACTGCACAAATAATCGAATTTTTACTCGCAATTACAATTATGAATGCCACAATTATGTAATCTTTCAAAATGGCAATTAATCATTCAAAGTCCTCTTATGTTATTGTGCATGCTTAAGATGTGTTTTTTCATTCTACATATCATCTTAAGGGTTTCCAACATTATTTTAATTTTAGTATAACATTATAAAACCATATTTTACTTTTTTTATAATTTGTAGAAACCAATCCCATGTATATTTGACATTTTAGGCTTAATACTATAGAAAAGCACTAAATGTTTTTCAGTTAAGAGTGTTTTCAGCTTGTTTATTTTCATATAAAAATAAAGCAAGCAGTTGCATCAAACAATGGTTTAAACATCATTCAATGTAAATTGTGAGAATCGTAATTAATAATCGCGATTACAATTTCAAGGGAATAATCGACGATTATGATTTTTGTCATAATCAAGTAGCCCTATGTAGTATGATTCAATTATATTGACACTTATGAACAGTTTTTTTGTGTGAATCGTAAACATATGACACAACCAGTGTCTAATTCATGAAAAATGACTCGTACGAAGCAGTACTTTCTAGTTAATCATAAACAAACACTGCAGTGCTACCAGTGTTGTCTGATTCCCAAGTAAATTATTGTTATGAACTGATTATTTTAAGTGAATCATAAACATATAGTGCAATCAATGCAGCCTGATTCACAAACAAATGACTCTTATGAACTGATTCTTTTAAGCATACAGAGTGCTACCAGCATGGTCCAATTCACATTACTCTAACTCTTATTAACAGGTTTTAATACAATCATAAATTAAACACTGTAGTCTGACTCACAATAAAATGACTCCTATGAAGCCGCTGTAGCCCAAATCGCAAACAAATGACTATTTTTTTTTTTGAGTCCATCACAAACAAAAAGAGCAACCAGTCTCTGATTCATAAAGAAATGACTCATTCAATCGAGTCATTTTAATGAATCATTCTAATGAGTTGCTGCATGATTCAATCCGTTGATTCACTGAAAGAATTCAACAAGAGCAGTACTTCCAGTGATTAAATATATTAAACTAATCAAATCAGAGTTGAATCAATATGAGAAATGTATATTACCAGAATATCATTATCAGAAACCAAATTGATTGTTTTTGATGCATTAATGAGAAAAATGATCTATTTTGACTCACATCCATTGGCAAAAGAACCCGTGCTGTGAGATGTAGTTGTCGTCTGATAAGGAGACGTTACTGTACACCTCCGGGCCCCAGGGCATGTAGGGTAAAACACTAAACAGATTCTTCAGCTCAGCGGGGGAGAGCGCTGAATCCTTATCCTGCAGGAGGAGAGTCGCAACCATCAGCCGGACGGACCTCTAATCACGCAAAGTTGATTAGAGGATCAGATGTGAGAGCTCACCTCGTCGTACTTATCAAACAGCTTCTGGAGGAACTGATGACCCAGATGATTCAGCTCTGTCGAGCAACCCACCGATACTCGTAACCTGAAACACACACATACTGGTCACTTCAATACTGGATTTTGTTCATGCACTCACATGCTCTCACATGCACAGACGTACGGTGGATAGAGGTAGTCATCGGTCAACTCGAGCGTGTCATCGTAGCCGAATTTACGCAGGATGGTCCAGGTGGTTTCATGACGTCCCCTCTGGATAAAGAGAGTGTTCAAGAACAAGAAACCTATGGAAAACACACAAACACATGTGTGAGAGTGAGTGAGTGAGCATCAGTAATTATGAATACATGCGTAAAGTGTGTTACCGTTGAGAGTGAGTCCGTTGTCCTGGACTCCATCACTGGTGTTCTTCCACACCACTGTCTTCACGTCCTCTAGAGCCTGAGGAGCCAGTGGGTTCCCGAAACATAATTTCTACAAACACAAACATTTTCATACAAATCAATAGTATATTTATGCATATTATTTGAATATGTTTACTTAGTGTTTAATTATAAGCAATTAACGACTCTTCACATGACAATCGGTTTGGAGAATGAATGACATTAAGTACCGTAACTATAATGTATCAATTTGATAACTATGAGGGAATTTTTTTTTTTTATGGTATTTTATATATTTATATATATATATATATATATATATATATATATATATATATATATATATATATATATATATATATATATAGAGAGAGAGAGAGAGAGAGAGAGAGAGAGAAAGAGAGAGAGAGAAAGAGAGAGAGAGAGAAATAGATATAACAAACCTACTGAAACAGTGTTAAAAACTCTTTAAAAAAGTAATAAAAAGTCATTTTAAAAGTAACATTTTTTAAATGTTAGTTAAAACTATATAAAAAAATTATAAAAAATTTTTAATAAAAAAAATTACATTCAGAAATGTTAAAGTACAAAACATTTTTTAATTTAAATTAAAAAAAATGTTCAAAAGTACAAATTCAGAATTTATAATTGTTTTTTTAAATCAGAAAATGACAAACGTTCCCTTTGCAATTAACAAACAAATTGAGTTTAGAAAAAAAAAAAAAAAAAAAAAAACTCAAATCGAAATAGAAATAATACAAAAAGCAATACAATTGAAAGAAAATTAAAAAAAATTGTAAACTACTGTATATTTGAATATAATAAATGACTATAAATGAAAATGAAAATCTAAATATAAAAACTAATTTAAATAGTACATAAATAAAACAAAAATATCACAACAAAACAGCACAAAACTAAATTCTTTGATTTAATAAACCCATTTAAAGCTCTTAATAAAGGGCTCAGTAGTTTGTTTATGATGGTATGTTAGTATGTGAGCGACCTTGGCTGTATTCATGGAGAGAGTTAGTTGAGTTAAAGATTTCTAATTTGATCTTGGATAGGACTGTAAACTATTTCAGATTTCCACCATTGCTGGATGTTCATATTTGTCTGAAGACAAGATTTTGAGTCTGTCTTTCATAGGAAATTTCGCTGCGGAGAAATCCAAGCATTGGCTCCTGCAGTGAAAACTGAACTATAATGAGGAATCTTTCTGATGGTTCACCACAAAGCCAGCTGAAACACGATCTTCAGTCTCTGACATCTGCAGAAATTGGGATTTATGATAGAAAACTTTCTCTAATACTTCAAAGTTGTTTGTGGTAATCATTTGTTTCTCATTAGATCCATGATTATGAATGTTTTTTTAATTCTCCAGCAAGGAATACAACAAAAGTGTGCTTGACTTAGTACATTAAAATCAACTTTTATATTTTCCAGATGGGGTTTAATCCGCAATCTGAAGGGACGAATACTCTTTGATTTATTTCTTTTTTTGTCTAAAGTGAAAAAACTGCTTGGTACGCCTGATTATATTTGTTGGTGGATAACTTTGTTCTGAAGTTACTGATTCTCTTGTTTGCTCACCTGAAAGCAGTTGAGTTCAGCGTCACTGAGGATGTGATCATTATCCTGATCAGAGATACTGAAGATCCGACTCAGAGCTCGAACACACTGCGGCTTCAGCTGCACAACACACACCGACATTCAGACTTCTTCTATAAACTCATAAGATGAAGCCTGGCAGACATGTAGCAGTGTGTGTGTGTGTGTGTGTGTGTGTACCTGCTTGTCTTCAGGGTCGTAGAGCGGAGCAGTCGGGTGCAGAACGGCCTTCTGGGCGTAATAAAAGAGCTCAGAAATATTCTTCAGATTCTTAGCTGAGCACTGCACACACAAATACATCATCATATATATTATATTATGCATTCATAAACAGTATTTTTGGCCAAAGATGCCATCTAGGTAGAAAGCAGATTAGGTTATAAGAAAAAAAAAACATTACTTTTTTTTTAATATTCAATACAGCATCAGTAACCATTAACACAATTGGAGTTTCAATATAGACAAACCGCAACATTCACAAAGCAAACCATCCTCTCCAGTTTGCTAAATTAACTTGATATAATAACATTTGTATTCTTCATTTAGAAATAGAATTATTAAAGGTACAGCTGCAAAAACAGTGTCAGGTCAGAGAGCGGCTGAAAAATGGTCATGAAAAATGTCTATATTTCATTTCCTATAGCGAGGAATCTTGTTTCTTCTGCTCATCAAGCCTGCATTTATTTGATCAAAAATACAGAAAAAAATGTAATATTGTGAAATATTATTACAACTTAAAATAATAGTTTTCTATTTGAATATACTTAAAAAAAAATTATTTATTAATGTGATGCAAAGCTGAATTTTCAGCATCATTACTCCAGCCTTCAGTGTCACATGTAACATCAGTCGATCACATGATCATTTAGAAATCATTCTCATATTCTGATTTATTGTGAGTGTTGGAAACAGTTCTGCTGTCGAATATATTTGATCAATAAAAGGTTCAAAAGAACTGCATTTATTATTAAAAAAAAATTCTAATAATATATATTCTAATAATATATTTTCTTTACTAAAACTTTTTATCAATTTAACACATCCTTGCTGAATAACAGTATTGATTTTACAGAAAAAAAATAAAGAAAAAATTACTGACCCCAAATTACTGACCAGTAGTGTATATTGTTATTAAAAAAAAAAAAAAATATATATATATATATATATATATATATATATATATTTTTTTTTTTTTTTTACTTTTTATTCATCAAAATATCCTAAAAAAGTATCACATGTTCTGAAAAAATATTAAGCAGCAGAACTGTTTCCAGCTTTGATAATGAATCATCATCATTATAATGATTTCTAAAGGATCATGTGATAATGATCCTAAAAATTCAGCTTTGCATCACAGAAATAAATTATAATTAAAAGTATAATAAATTTAAAAACAATTATTTTAAATTGTAATAATATATCACAATATTAAACAAATTTCTGTATTTTTGATCAAAAAAATGCAGGCTTGATGAGCAGAAGAAACTTCTTTCAAAAACATTAAAAATAGTAATGTTTCCAAACTTTTGGTCTGTACTGTATGTGAAATATATGTGTGAATTGTGTCATTTGAGTTTGTGTGGAGAGCGGTTCGAACCTCTACACAGGTCTCAATCTCTGAAAACTGGTTCATGATTGGCAGGATGGTTTCCATGGAGCTGCCGGAGCGCAGGTCGGACTTGTTGCCCACGAGGATGATGGGAATCCTACGGCAACGAAAAGAGACATTTTTTATGGAACTCCTAAAAAATGCAGATGCACTGACGTAAGAACAGAAATCAAGATCATACTTGTTTCCTTTCTCAGCACCACCGTTCACCAGCGGGATCCACTTAGTCCTGATCTGAGAGAACAAACCGGATCAAATCAGTTCAGGGAAAATAAATAAAGAGACTAAATAATACAGATAATGTTCAATTGATAACCTTGTCAATGGTTTCCTCTTGTGTGACATCATAAACCACACACACAACATTGGCCTACAAATGAGAAAACAATCATTTCAAATTCATGTAATAATCACACACACACACATTTAATCAAAAATAAATTAAAAATAGTAATATTTATGTTTATATTTAATACATAGTGAAATTTTACTGATTCGATGCTCAATAAATAATTCTTTATTTTTACTATAAATGTTGAAAATTACTATAAATGTTTTTGTTTAATAATATTCTTGTGGAAACGGTCATACACAACCATTAAAACATAATAATAAAAATAATCATTATTTAACTAGATTAAACATTTTACTCAGCAGCGATGCATTAAAGTGATGAAAAGTGACAGCAACAACATTTATCATGTTGCCAGACGTTTCTATTTCAAATAAATGCTGTTCTTTCGAACTTTCTATTCGTCGAAGAATCCTGAAAAAAACAAGGCATCACGGTTTCCATAAAAATATGAAGCAGCACAACAATGTTTTCAACACTTATAATAATCAGAAATGTATCTTGAGCAGCAAATCATCATGTTAGAATAATTTCTGAAGATCATGTGACACTGAAGACTGGAGTAATGATGCTGAAAATACAGCTTCGATCACAACAATAAATTACATTTCAAAATATATTCATATATAATACACTTGTTTTACATTTGAATAATATTTTACTGTTATTATTGTATTTTTGTCAAATTAATGCAGTTGTGGTTACAGCTGGTTAGGACAAAAACTATTAATATCATGAAAAAGACGTGATTTAATGTTTGTCATACACAGACAAGATCAGGAGGATCCTCACCTTCACGATTTCCTCCCGCAAAACTTCATCAGACTGTTCACTTTCTGTAGAGAGATAATAAGTGTTAATAAAATACTACAGGGCACATATTATATCATTCGACGCACACACACACACCTGAATAGTCGACTATATGTGTGGGCACTTTCTCAGGCGTGACGTCGGCTGGTATGGTGATCTCTTCTGCTCGGAGAGGAACCTGACGACACAAACACATCACGAGCGTCATCTTACTGCATCAGAGAAACACACACCAGAGAGGCTCATGGGTAAACTCACCTTCTCAGGAAACTCCTCTCCAACCAGAGACATGATGAGAGAGGTCTTTCCCACTTTGGCTACAGGGAAACAAAGGATGGGAAAATATGAAATCTCAATAAAAACGTTCCCAGAGTTTATATGACTCCAGCCACTGCTGTGATTTCGAGTGTTTCCAATCCTTCATACGTGATGTATCGGGGTAAAACTCTACTTCTGTAACTTCTATAATTGTTGTTATAAATGTATCATGGTTTGCACAAAAATATGTAGCGGCACAGCTACATTTTTCTACGACAGCGTTTTAGTGTCACGTTGAATTTTTTTCTCTAAGATTACGAGATTGAAGTCGTAAAATTTTGAGAATAAAACTGAAATATTACGAGAATAAAGTCGAAATGTTTTGAGATTAAAGTTGAAATATTAAGAGAGTAAAGTCGAAATAATACAAGAATAAAGTCTAAATATTTCGTGTAAAAAGCCGAAATATTATGAGAATAAAGTCGAAATGTTTTGGAGAATAAAGTAAACATTTTTCCTGAATACATTTTCACATATTTGGGAAATTTCACAAAGAAAACTGTTTAATTTAATGAATTGTTTCAACATAAATACATCGATCTGATCATTAAAGAACTTTTAAAAACATATTATTGTAAGACACATAATTTAATGTAATATATCAACGTGGCACTAAAACACCGTCGTAGTTTTCAACATTGATAATATTATTAAATGTTTCTTGAGCAGCAAATCAGCATATCAGTTTCTGAAGGATATATTTCCATCCACAGTATTGTTATCAGAGTTTCTCTGTGAATACGTGCATTGTGTCACAAGTGCTGCAGGATCTGTTTACTCTTCAGCTTCTTTTGATGTTTGACTAGGCACAAACTCCACACCTTGATAGTTACCATGTCAACACCTTCATTATTAATCACTGCCGAACAATCAATGAACAGATTTCCCCATTCATATACTAACACACACACAAATATTATATATATATATAACTACATGAAATAAATCTAAGCAAAATTACTAACAAAACCTTCATGCAAAACAAATAATAAAGTGGCAAATAAATATACCGTCTACTAAATACGGTGCACATGAAAGTGTGTAATGAGTTTTAATATACATTTATCTGAATATGTATCACCTGCAAATATCTACAAAATAAAGCAGGTGTTTAATTAACCGATATTTACTGTCTAATTACATTTCTGAATTGTCATTGGCCTGTTTAAATAACATGCTAAATATATAATGAAGTACATGTTCGTGTGTTCTGATTTAACATACAAAACTTATAAATAGAGCACTAAATGAGTCGATAATTCTAGAGATCAGCGCGTTTACTTCAAATCATTTCTACAGCAGTTCAAGGTGAGGTTTAGCGCTCTCTAATCATGCTAACTTTCATTAAACTCTCACGTTTTAATTCCCTTGATATTTAAGAGAAGCAATATCTTACGTTCCCCCAACATCAGAATCCGGACATCGCGTTTCATTTCAACCCGCTCTCTATTGAACTTTCGGTAAACTTCAAATTCAATTCAAAGCTCGGTGCAGCTAGTTTCTGGCTAGCCCCATTACATCCAAAGAAACTGTCACCGCTACAGACTTCCGGTTGGAGCCCAAATGGAGCGCCCTCTACCGTTCATTTCCTTCGCTTTTTCTTTGTTTTTATTTATTTATGGTCTACTTATTTATTTATGGTCTATTTATGGTCTACTTTCCCATTAAAATACATTATACATATAAATAAATATATTTCTAAAAATAAATAATAAACAGTTATGCTAATAAAGCTTTTTTGACTCTTGACTCTTACAAAAAGGGGGGTTAAATAATGATTACCTTGGATATATTGCTCAGTGTTTTTAAGAAATTTGTGGAAAATACATAGTAATTCCACTAAAAGCATTTAAATACAACAATTCATATAGTAAAAGGTTCAAATATAAAATATCTATATGTATATAGATAGATAGATAGATATAGATAGATAGATGGATGGATGGATAAAAGGATAGATGGATGGATAGATAGATAGATGGATTGATGGATGGATCGATGGATAGATAGATAGATGGATGGATGGAAGGATAGATGGATGGATGGAAGGATAGATAGATAGATAGATAGATAGATAGATAGATAGATAGATAGATAGAAGGATGGAAGGATGGATGGATGGATGGATGGACGGACAGACAGACAGATAGAAAGATAGATAGATAGATAGATAGTAATGGCCTTATTTAATGTAACGTGAGTACTTCAGTTTTTATGAATTTTATTTCTGAGGCTCAAAGTGCATAACAATTTCAAAGACTTTCTTACTAGCAAAATCATTTTAGACCATGTAAAAGTATAAAAACTGACAACCAACTTTATCCAAGTGTATCAATAACATTAAAAACAAATAAAAACTCATGAGATTTAAACTTAAAGTCATGCTAACTGGATGTAAAACATGGCAAAACTTCTCTGCTACATCAATGCAACATTTCTACTAAACAGAAAAACTAACTCTGACTTCAGGCTCAACCTATGAAACTCTCGCATTAGTGTTGTGTCAGCTCTATAATCCGTGTACAGTCCACAGGAAGAGCTCATTATGAGCAGCGGTGAAGAGCTGAGATCCAGACCAGCTGAAGCTGCACATGTGAACCGAGTCACTGTGACACGTGAAATCCTGAAAACGCCCGCTGGACGAATGAATCAGCTTCAGGACGCGTTCTGAAACACAAAGCATCATCAGAATATAACTATATAACTCAAAACACTTTACTTCTTATGCTTTAAAGTAGAACAGCACACTAACGGTTTGATCCAACAGCGATCAGGCTTCCAGTTGAACAGAGACCGAGACAGAGCGCCCAATCAGCAAGAGAGATCGTCCTCAAAACCTGGAACACAAAAACACACACAGAACCAATGACATGACTTGGCCAATAAAAGTGTGTGGAGAGTACACAGTCATGGGCAGAAAGGCCAATAGCGAGTGTTTCAGTACCTGTTTCTTGTAAAGGCAGTAAAAGATGATCTCTTTTTCCACTGCGTAGCCCGTATAGACCACCGTTCCTCTCTCGCTGGGGCTGAACGCAGCCAAACTGGGTGGTAAAGCCGGAGCATCCTGATTAAAAAGACAAAACAAGTTACTTCTTAGTCTTTTCAACTACAATAAACACATGAATAATCAGAGCAGCTCGATGAGATAAGTGTAAACAATATACAAACAAGTTCTAAGTATATTTATTGGCCTAATGCTCATGAATATTAATCACCTTTGGTGAGGTGGGTGCTGGAAATGTCAGCCAATCAAGCAGCTCGCATTTATCCTTCATCCAATCAGCAGCCCAGATGCTGACACGCCTGTCTGCGCTTACAGCCAACCAGAGCTCATTTCCGTCCAGGCCAAACTCCTTATACTAGTAGACATTTATATGAGCACACATGACATCACTCAGCAGCAGTGCTACACGGTTTTGGGGTTGGGATCAAATTGGGAGTTTTCTGATTAAAATGTGATTTAAAATGCAATAAAAATATGCCCCGGGTTTGCTGGGCTTGTTTGTAGGGCTGCACAATCTGTTAAAAAATGATTATTTATCAAACTTACTATATTAATAATAATAATAATTATTATTATTAACAATAATAACAAATTCTTTTATTTTATATAGCATCATTACTAAATACTGGCCAACAAAAAAAGTTATTGTATATTAAAATCACTGTAATTAATAACAATAATACATTATTGTTATTGCTATTATTACAAACTAACAAAAATATATAAAATAATAAGAAAATAAGAAGTTTTACTATTGTAATACTTCACTGTAAAATACAAAAATGACTATTTAAGAAAAATGTATATCAATATTACTATAATTATTAATATTATTACTGTTAATAATAATATCATCAATTTATTATTCATTATAATTATTATTACTATTACTGAATAAAAATATTAAAATTAGAACTGTTACTACTGTAATACTTCACTGTAAAATAAAAGTATTGAAAATAAAATATTCACAGTACATCTGCTGCACAATACTTATATGACGGCTGTGCTAAACTCTTCATGTTCAAAAGCTAAACCATTGTGAGCAGATTGCATTGAAAAGCTTCATTTTGAAACACACAGCACATATTTAATGAATCACAGCTTAAGATAACAGCATTAACTATTATGATCTTGGTATGATCTTTATTTCAGTTGCATTACAATGACCTGTAAGTCTTTGGACACTTAAGTCACACTTTAAAATATGACAATGTTATTAAGTATCTGTATCTTTGTATCTCAAAACTGCAGAATCATTTTCCTTCACTAAATTTAACTTTTCATCTTCATAATATATAATTTCATGTATTTTTAAGCAAGACTTCATATTTTCTAGGTATGGCCCACAATTCCACATCATACACAATGTCGAGTCATTTGCCTTGCAAAACTGAAAACCACAAAATCAAACACACAAGCACGAACCTGTTTGCTGGTGCACTGCACTGTAGTTATGGGCGCCCCCTTGTGGTCCCGGATGGTGCGTACAGTGACTCCAGTGACGGGACTGCTGACAGTAATGAGACCATCACGACCACCAGACAGCAGCACATGACCTACACATTCACACACATGCATATAGTGAACACAACAAAACGCTCACAAAGACACTAAGCACACACACACACACTCACCGTAGTGAGAGTACTGCAGCGCACACACAGACACAGGCTGAGGTTGTAGTTTCAGCTCCATCTCGGCCGACTCCAAGACTGAAGATCCTCACAGTCCCGTCACTGTAACCGCCCGCAACACACACACGCCCGGTGGGCTCATACACACCCCTCGGAGGAGACCAACACACACACTCACAGCTCTGCCACACAGAGAAACATACAGAGACACAAATAATCAATTAACTGCAATGGAAAATTGTTTGATACTCAAGAGTTTGACTGGCGACCAAAAAAAAGATTAGCAATTATTTTTGTGGAAACGGTGATAGATTTATTTTCAGGATTCTTTAATGAACCGAAAGTTCAAAAGAACAGCACTGATGGATATCTTTTATAACATTATAAATGACTTTACAGGCACTTTTGATCAGTTTAATGAATTCTTGCTGAATAAAAGTATTATTTTCATTTAAAAAATAAATAAATAAATAAATAAAAGTTTGTATGAAAATGTTTGATGGCTCTATCGCATTAAAACAACAAAAAAACAAAAAAGAGTGAAATGTCCAAAATTATAATAACTAATAAATATATTGGTGAAGTAAAAAATATATATATATTTGGCAGGAATTCACATACATGAACAAGGATGAAAACACTTTTACCCATTTAAAAAAGTTGTGTGAACAATTTTGTGCTCAGATGGTTGGCTACTATGACCTCCTATTGACACAGACATTGATTGAGCAAACATGAAGTTTGTCAGTGAATTTTGTAATTGAATCCATTTACCGTATTTTTCGGACTATAGGTCGCACCTGAGTTTAAGTCGTATCAGTCCAAAAATACGTCATGATGAGGAAAAAACATATATATGTCACACCGGACTATGAGTCGCTTTTATTTAGACCCAAGAACCAAGAGAAATCATTACCGTCTCCAGCCACGAGAGGGCGCTCTATGTCTTCAGTGTAGACTACAGGAGCACTAGAGCGCCCTCTCGTGGCTGGAGACGGTAATGTTTTCTTGGTCATTCTCGGTTCATGTCAAATTAATTTTGATAAATAAGTCGCACCTGACTATAAGTCGCAGGACCAGCCAAAGTATGAAAAAAAGTGCGACTTATAGTCTGGAAATTACGGTAATAAAAAAGACCCAGCGGCTAGTACCTCTGTGTGTTTATGCTCACCTGGTTCAGCACTTGAAACTGCACCAGCAGCTCGTGGCTCTGCAGCGCCCAAACTCTCACACTGCCGTCCTGCCCACAGGTGGCAAAATGCTGCTCATCTGGACTGCAAACCACACCGTTCACCTACAATGAGAACACAAACTTACTGTTGCTCTTTGAAGCATTTCAGCGTTCGCTATGGATGAATTCCACAGCTGTGTCGTACCTTGCTCTTATGGCCGCTGATCAGCCGTATACTGGTGCTGTCAGCCCAGTTGATGTACCACAGGGTTCCTGCAGTCGTACCCACAATCCCCATGTCCATGACATCATCAAACGCTGCACTGACCACTGTCCCATCCAACAGCAGTTCTTGTTCCAGCTGCACCTGAGCTCTTCCGGAGTCAAAACAAGTGATGCTCTTTTAATTGTTTTTGCCAAAATTAAAGCTAAGGAAATATGTTCGAACTAAATAAGGACACCATGTTTCCACCTCGTTGAAAAAGTAACTTTGTATTTCCCTTAATTGGGAACTTAAATTAACAATGTGAAAATTGCGTGATATAAATGTTTTGTTTATTTTCACGCAATTGCAACTTTATTTTCCACAATGTCAATTTACATCTATTATTTTTATGACTTTTTAAAATGTTTTACTCTTGAGGTTGAAATGGGTTCATATGTCTTTAAACAATCGTTCGAGCTCTTTTTTATGTTTATTTAGATGCTTTATTAAAGACATTTATAATGTTACAAAAAAAGTTATATTTCAAATATTTTCTTCTGTATTCTATATTCTATTCAACAAAGAATGCTAAAAAATGTATCATCCTACCCATCATCCTGTGTTCTGCTGCTCTTGTTATTTGCATTACTGAGACTCTGGACCGAAGCTACAGACCACAGTCTCAATTTTTTGGTGTTACTGCCCGTGACCAGCTTATTCTCACGGCAAACTAACACACCTACACAAATGCAAAAACAAAAACAGTTGCTAATTCAGCTTCCGTGCATCCAAGATCATAAATGTGATCAAAAAAGCAAAACCCCAAACACACCGATCTCTCCTGCATCTGCTTCCCAGGTCACGAAGCAGCGCTGTGTGTTACAGTCCCACACACACACGTGGCCGCTGTTTGTGCCTGTGTACAGGATCCGGCGAGTGCTATAGCACACTGATGTCATCTCCGCCTCCCCGACTGCATCAGGTAAACTTACTTTCTGCACCTGCGGGAGGAGGAAAGCTTACTTTGGCTTCTGTGCTTCTGTGCAGCAGTGTATGCATACTTGAGTTTCTTTCATACGGTGTCTGTATGTACCTGAAGTTCAGTGCTGTTATCCTCTGTTTGTATCCGAGTAAACACAACAGCACTGCTGCCGACGAGTGTCAGCTCATCAGCACTGAATGGACAGAAAGAGGCATCATGCAGCGGGACGGA
This sequence comes from Carassius auratus, assembly GCF_003368295.1. NCBI lineage: Eukaryota > Metazoa > Chordata > Actinopteri > Cypriniformes > Cyprinidae > Carassius > Carassius auratus. Next base: position 2,927,111 of record NC_039266.1, read on the forward strand.
TATCTGAACGGTACAGAGCAGCTCAAACGATCGTGTGCTCCACAGCGCCACCACTGGCTCAGAAAAATAACCTAGGAGCATAATATACTGCACCATTACAAGTTATTCAGTATAAAAGACACTAAATGTATCATCTGTATTAAAGAAAGTCATTACTTGAGGGGATTTTCATGGAATGCCTTGAAATGAAGAACATAATAATATTTATAATATATATATATATATATATTTCATATTATTTAATTGAAAAAAATACAGCTCTAAATATTTATTTAAACATTTTTTGACATGGTTTTGGTTATCATAAAAAAAAGCTTACTACAGTAACCAGGATTATTCTCGTCCCAGAATATGAGAGTGTTATTTTAGTATGTTTAATATACTTGTTAATATTCCGAATTAGACTGCATTTTTATATTTGTTTTCACTTTAATTTAAGTTAGGTTTAGTAATTTGGTTGTGTTTTCTTGTTTTAAATATGTCTATACCGTTATGAATTATTATTTATTTGCACAAATTACAATCATCGATGAATACAATATAACAAATTGTAACAGTCAGTAATAGACAGTAGCACTCGTGAACAGAAATATAGGTCTAAAATAACACTATCGTGTTAACTATTTTTAAAAGAAAAAAAGTTTAATGAGAAATTACTATTTTATATAATAAAATACTATTTTATCATACTTCAGTTAACATTTATTTTATGTTTTAAGTTTTAGTTAACTATAAAAACTCTAATGACTTCCAATTTCTGTGTAAAACAGCCAAAATATTTGTTTGTCAAACTTGTATTTAACTAAGAATATTCCATTAACAGGACCCCATAATGCAAAGCATGAAACACTGACCCACGGAGAGCAGATACATGTCATCCCTGGAAAAAGTCAGGCTCTGCACTGCTTCCTTGTGGTAAGAGAGGCGGTTTCTACAGGAGCCATCTGAAGCATTCCATATGCAGATGAGGCTGCTTTGAGAAGCTCCGCCCCCTGATGCAGATGCAACCATCTGCAGGGTAAATCAGACAGAGGTTTCATTCAAAGGATGCACCTAATTTTGCTAACAATCATTGGTAAACTATTACTAACTACTAATGCAAGCACATGATGATTGTGTGATTTATATAAAGTATTTGCAGTATATACTAAATCATGCACCTGTGCATCATGGGTGATGGTGAGCGTTGAGATCTCCTCTGTGTGGCCGAACCACTGTTTCTGTGAGCCTGTGTGAAGATCCTCAACGACGACAACACACCCACATGTGTACACAAATAAACCTGCACACAAACACACACAAGATGTACAGTAGCTACAAAACAAGTGCGTACAAATGCCAGGGTGAGAAAATAACATTGGCTTGAGGTAAAAATGGTATTTAAATCTACAAAAAAAAGCAGTTAAAGTAAATTAAATTAGCATTAAATTTGATCTGCTCAATTTGCAAAGATTTTTTTAATAGCCAAAAAGATGGATATTTTATGAGACGGATATCATAAAAGAGTTTATACTTGGTTAGTATTTACCTGTGTCTGGATTCCAGACCATATTGTTACGCCCATTGCCATTATAGCCAATCACAGCCTTGAGGCTTAGCCCCGTCTGTCCTGGGGGCGGAGCTACTGTGTTCTAAAGACAAAATAATTGTTAAGGAAAGAAGTGGTCCAAAAAAGACACATTATACAAAAGTATTTTAAATACTTTAAATATTCATAAAACACAATTCACTTTGAGATGAACATATTAATGAATAATGGATTAAAAATAGATACCCGGTCTAACACAGAAGTCTTAAAACGTGGAGTGAAGTGTTTATAACAGTCTGGACGGACTGCTGTGTGATTGTCTTGTATTTTCTCAATCTTTGATTGGTTAGCTGAGAGTGTGGGCGTGTCCTCGTCCTTCACCCACTCTGTCACTCTGAGGAAGGAGGCGTGTTTGGGAGGAGGCGAGTGGGCGTGGCCTGTGGTGGGACTTAGCTGTAGTTCAGTAGTAGAATCGCATAGGAAACCTATAAAAGTAAAGCATTCGAGATGTAACAGTGACTCATTAATGAGGACAAATGCTGATGGACACATACCTTCGCTGTCCTTCAGAGCACTGGAAAGAAAATTCATGACAGGTGGTGAGGAGGGCTGAAACAATGCCTTTCGAGGACTCTCATTGGACAGCTCGGCTCCATTTAGCTCTGCCCAACTGTGATCTGAACAAAGGGAACTAATTAAGAGCTGTCGTACATTTGAACCAACCCTAAAAATAAATAATAATAAATAAATAAAAAATGTATATATACATGTATACTATTACAAATCTATATATATATTAGTATAGTTATGAAAAACACATATGCACACTTTTTTGCATAACATTAGTGAAAATGTTTATTTTAAATTTTAATAATGCAATAATAAAATCATTTTTATAATACAATTTAAAGGTCATAAAACATAGATAATTTTCTATATGGAAACATAAAGGAACATTTTATTCATTTGATTTTGCATGATTTGTGAGATTGACCTAAGCATTCACAAGCTTCATTTAACAAGAGACAAAAATTTATATTTAGCTTAACATACCTGATTTACAAGGGAAGACTTTTATATCTGGAGACCTAGTAAAGAAAGAGTTTAACAAATACTAGTTACTTATAACAAATAACTAGAGATGAGTTCAAAACAATACTTTGATTGGTACCATGTACAGTATAATGGAAAACATAATAGATGTCTTACTTGCAGTTCGCAGCTTCCTGTGGAGGTGCCAGGAAGTCCCAGAAGAAGAGGGCGTCGCCTACAGTGACCACACCCTTCTGATCAGGTGTGAACCTCACCTGCCTAATGGGCTCTGAGTGACCAATAAACACCTGGAGGAGAAACGGACACATTCTTGATCTCATTCATCATCTGAACATCATCAAATCCAGCATTCAAGCAAACATACCTGTGAATTGACGTCCAGGTGCATGTCATAGTCCCACACCTTCAGAGAGTTCTGACCGGCCGTCAGCAAATAACGGCCATCTTCACTGACCGCCAGAGACACACACGGATGCTTATGCACCTCACATACCTGTAAGAACATGAATATTGATTCTGAAATCTGATATTTAAATGTTTTCAGAAAGAGCTCGCCCTTCAGTTTTTCACCTGTCTGAGCAGTTGTCCTGTATGTGTGTCAATCCAGAGGATCTTATTGGCGGATGTGGTGATGAGCAGGTGTGACAGTGACGTGGGTGAGAAACACACATTCAGGGCAGAGTCCAGCGTTGTGCTCTCAACATCCAGAATACTCACATCCACCCGGAGTAACTGTGACACACACAAATAAACACTCTTCAGCACATACAGTATGTCACAAATTGTTTTGTTATTGGTAACTAAAACAAACTATTACAATCATTTAAAACATCTGAATAAAGCTGAAATAAAATACAAATAATAACATTTTAATATTACATGAAAAACTTGGTAATGGAATGCTAAATTAAAAAATGCTAAAACTAAAAGTGAAATAAAAATAAACTAAAGCTACTGATACATTTAAAAGTATATTTATATAGGACAATATTCACCTTTAATATACCAATAGACATATGTTTTGAAAACAAAAACTAATAATGACAAAAGTAAACAGCAAAATGATAAAAAATGTAACTAAAGAGAAAATTAAATTTAGACATGTTGCCCTTGCAAGTAACAGAAATAAGTTTTTATGTAATAGATTACTAAAAAGAAAAAATAAAGCTAAATAAAAATAATAAAAGCTTAATTAATAAAACTTAAAACTAAAATTAAAATGAAACCTGAAAAAATAAATAAATATTAATAAATAATATGATAGTATAGAAATAACAATGGTTGTAAATCGCTGTTTAAAACAATATACTGAACTTGAAATCAGTACAATTTAATAATACATTTTCAATAATAAATGTGAAAAATAAATTGAGCTTAAATTCAAAATTAACTAAAATGGAAAAGAAAAAAAAAAAAAAAAGGAAAAATAGTTAAATGTCCCAGATTCATTTGGCTTTCATTTTTTATAGGAAGGTGGTAAGTAGACATGAAAGAAACAGTGAGAAAGACAATGGGATCTGGTCATCTGATTCAGATGCTGTCACAAAATGCTTTCCTGGTTCTGATGTACCTCATTAAGTGACTGAGCTTCCATGATCGTGACAATGTATTCGGTCGGACCAACTAGTGCCAGACAGCGGCTGTCAGAGCTCACGGCCAAAGTATCCGGGCCACAATTCACACTCCATGCAACCGCATTACCTTCGAAACATTAACAATAATTCAGAATGCTGGATCTACACAGATATTTCAGATCTCCTGAAAAGCTTCTCTACAAATGTGTACTTTACAGTATATCGTGCTGTAAGAGCGACCGTTTACTCACTCAGAACACGGACCACATGATGGTCATGTTGAGAAGAGTTATAAAGTACCAAGTATCCAAGAGCACCAGCGCTATACAGACCCTGACCATCAGGAGAATAAATCACACACTCAACTGATCCACAGTGCTGCCTGCAAACACACACACACACACACGCACACACACACACGCACACACACACACACACAGAAAGAAGAACAGCATTTATTGAAAACAGAAATCTTTTGTGACATTGATCAATAGTGACAGTAAAGACATTTATAGTTTAGTTAATTCTTAATAAAAGTATTCATTTCTCTTAAAAAAACACCTTACTGATCCCAAACTTCTGAACGGTCATTACATACTTAGTAAACATTACAGAGTGCTAAAATGTGTTGATTTGTCAGAACAAAGTGTGTACGTACCTGTGCTGGGCCATTAGGCTTGATGTTTGGATATCAAACACCCTGACAGTTCCAGAGCTCGATCCACAGGCGAAGAGAGGCATGCTGGGATGGAACGCAACTGAACAGGGACTTTCATCATCATCAGAAACAAAATCATAGAGCTACAAGACAAATAAGAGATTGCTTTAATGTAATACCAGTCCATGTCTGTCGTCTGTGCAGCCACCAGACATGCCATGCATGTTTCAATACAAATATTCCCATAACTGACCTGTTGCATGGTGTCCATGTCCCACACCCGTACAGTGCTGTCTCTGGACACTGTGGTGATCCGCCGTCTAACGCAGTCCACACTAAAGCCCAAAACACTTGCTGTGTGCGACCTCATCAGTGTACGATAACCCCGGCTACTGACATCCAGATACCCAAGATTCCCTGTGGCTGTGGCGGCTAGAACTCTCGAGCCATCCGAGGACACACACACCAAACTGACAGGCCCCTCGTGCTCTGCAAACACACCAAAACCTCAGTGATTCATGAAGTTAGTTTAAGCAAGCGAGACAATTTATTGTGAGAGTGACTGACAGTAGAGCACTGACCCGCCTCTAAGAAAACAGATGAGAAGTCAAGAGGCCACAGACGCATGAATCCGTCCTCTGAACCAGTAACACAGAATTCATCACACACACTGATGCTATTCACTGCAATACCAGCGCCTGGAAATGCATGTATAATACAGTCAATTATAAATGAATACTACGTTTGTTTGTTTTTTTACCATAGTTCTCAATTATGATTAAAAAGTGATTTTAGAGATGAAAGACAAAAAACTAATTAAAAAAAAATTATTTCCATTGGAATTTTTTTTTTATATTGCAATGATATTTTTAGTGATTAATAAAGCAAAAAAAAATTATAACTAATGAAAATTATAAATTCCACCATGCACATTTCATTTTTATTTTTTATTTAATTTAACTGTTTGGTAAAAAAAAGAAGAAGTTTTTTTTACTTTTGCAGAAAAACTGATAGGAATGAAAGATTCTGATTTGGACCGAAATTAAATCAAATAATGAAGTGTCTAAAGACCCTAGACAGAAAATAATTATTGTTATTATTGCTGCCCACAAAATATAAATTCTCACCTGTGCTAAAGGTCTGTTTCTCCCTTTGGTGGGCGTGGGTCTCCTGAGCTGGGAGGAGCCTCCTGATGTTTTTTATTGCCACAGCGACATAATCGATCTCTAGGATGTGACCACTCCTACTGCTGACAAACCTGCTCCAATCACAAATCACCTCAGGATGAGATCACATCATTAATGTGAGCAGGTCTGTAAACTACAGTCATTTATGTGGACAGTGTAGAGTTTAATGTACTCACAGTGTGCGCTCATCCACTGGACGATCCTGAGTGTGTCCTTGCTCGAAGGCGAGGTCAGTAAACTCTAAATTGTGATACTGTCCCAGATTCACCGGACATGAGCGTAGAGAACCGCCACGCACACGCCACAGACGTATGTTACCTAAACCACACGACACCATACTGCACACACAAACACATAATCACAACCCTGTTAATGATATCTATCATACTGTACATGCATTTGCCCACTCCACATTAAATATCTAATATGTTCTGAATGGCTGTAACAATATAAATATATATGCACACCGTGTTTCATCAAAGAATGCTATTCTCATTGCCTGGATGTCCACATCTGTGTGTGCTTTAGCCAAGACAGGAACCACACTTCCTTCTGCCACACGCCGAGTGTTCCAAAGGACCACCGTCTAAACCAGCAAATAAAAATAAAAACACAAAAATACACAATATATAAATATATTTTTAAGTACAGTTCCTTATATGCAAAACACTTACAGTTTTGTTGTGGCTGTCTTTCCCTACGCCACACAGCACTCCTCCACTCTGAGAGAAACTGAAACAACAAAAAAACATCACCTGAGCTTGAGAAATCCAGCTGGCATGGCACACAGTGACAGATCTGCTGTAAATGTGTGTTTGTTGTACCTGAGCAGATTCAGAGCATGTGTGTGTGTGGGAATGATGGTCTGACACACTCCTCTGCTGTAGCTCCAGAGACGAATCAGACTGTTTGCGCCCATCTGAGCGGATGCCAACAAAGCAGAGCTGCTATTTAACGCCAGAGCTGAGACCTAACAAACAATAAGAACACATCAGCATGAAATCAGTGTCAGCTAGACTAACTATAACTTAAAATGCTGTGTATGATAAGGTAACGATCATATTTATAAACTATATTTAGTGGATGAACTATGTTATCCACTAGCCTGGATACAAACCCCACACTAATTAAACTCTATACTAATGTGACAAGCTGCTATATTGTTTGACATAATATTTACAATAACAATAAGTTGTTTAAAGAATAGTAAATAAAATAATACGTACTAAATACTACACTTAATATCACAAATACATATTTATGTAATAATAATATAATATAAATCAAACAATGTATTTTATCATGTTACTATTGTACACTGTAACAGTTTTTTAAAAGCAATGCAAGCCACTGTAAAAGCTGTCAGTTACAGTGACTGTACCATGGTTTATTCCACTTCACATCATGCAAACCACCACTAAAACTTGATAAAATTACTGTAATTTTGTAAAACTATTATTTAATTATTTAAACTTTTGACGCTCTAGCGGTTAATAAACAGAACTGCTTGCGTCTTGTGGAAGAACATCGTAGCCGGAACTACTTCTCTCTGTTTATGTCTATGAAGAATCACAAAGGTACTGGGTTACTCCGCCGCGGTACCCCCGAAGCAATCTAAAATAGTCTGAATATAAACACTTATTATAGGAGTACCCTAGTGATTCAGGACAAGCTAAAAACAGGTTTGGAAAATGGATTCATGGTGTACTCGCTTATTATATACATTTTTCTACATTTTGAACACAAAGTTACGGACCGCAGCTCTGATTGGTTGTTTCTCTTACCGCTCCCGGTAAGCAGTTCTGTTTATTAACCGCTAGAGTGTCAAAAGTTACCGACTGCAGCTTTAAGTGAGTGTTTGTTTATAAAATGTTTTTTTTTTTTAAAGACCTTATCTGTGTGTCCAATGAAGAATCTCTGTTGTCCGGAAGAAACTGTCATGCTGACGATAACGGCGTGACAAGGATACACAACTTCCTCTCCATCAGACGTCCACACAGCCTGAGAGACAACACAACATCAGGTAAAGCAATTAAAATCATTTATTACATGCTATAATCAATGCATTAAATGTTGATTTCCAGATGGTGTATTTTTGTGCCCCTTTTATTGTGTGTTCGTGTGTCACTCACACATCTCACTGTAGCTCCCCCGAAGCCAATAATTCTGTTCAGCTTCAGAATGGGGTCAGGATACAACTTCTGAAATATAAACAGAGACCCTCCAAATTACCACATCACACAAAAAGAGCCTATCATGTAAGTCTTGCTTTGATGCGCATTAACCTGAGGTTTCTTCACTGGTTGCTCAGAAGACAGAGAGACAGGCCGAGGAGATGCTGCATTGATCACCTAAGATGAAAGATTTAGATTGTTTCTTCCAAATTCTTGTCTTGCTAGGATTTCAACTGAGGAAACTAATCTTGTATCTACTTTACTTACTGTGATTTCCTCCTCACTGTCTGTCGTGTGTGTATAGACGTCATCCTCGCAGTGAGCGTAGACATGAACTCCAGCATCATCAGAATGCACGACTGTGACCTGTTCGTCCGCCTGTGACCTTTGACCCGGTGACCCCGGGCTCTCTGAGCCTCCAGAGTGTGCATAATTCAGCTCAGGCACAAGCTTTGTCTGGTTTGCTGAACGCTGCTTAGTGCGCTACACAGAGAGAAAGAAGAGAAAGAGAGAGAAAAGCCATTAGGGGGTTGTAAATGTCAACATTAGATGCACCGGAGTGAAGCTGAAATGAAGTTCACACAAACACTCACTCTCGCAGGTTTGGGGGTGGTGATCTGCTGGATGAGGGAGACTCTGTCTTGTACAGGTTTACTGATCTTTACAGCATGACGCTCTTCTCTTTGAGGACTTTTTTCGGCTGAGACTGTGGAGTGAGCATATGGTTTCATCAGATAAAATGCACAGCGTTGTCTGCGATTGTGTGCGTTTGCATGCTCAAGAAGACTCACTTTTAGTTTCACTGCTGGATCCTTTTTGTATGGAATCAAATGGTAACTTTGTTCCATCTGAGGGAAACCTGTCAGTTACACACAAGAGGTTCTGTGTTTGCAATAAACATTCTGAAACAATGAAATAACACTGGTTTGTGAATCACTGACCTTATTTAAATGCACATCAATCATTTAACAATATTCTATTTAGTATTCAGATTTACACAATTATTATACAGACAATATCTTGATTCCACAAATTCTAGAATATGCTTCTTTTAATCTGAAATTTGTTGCATGTAATTACCTTATGCCTAAAATCCACAAAAAGGACTTCAGTCTTATGTAGTGTTGTCGGGAATTTTTTTTTTAAATTGAAAAGCATTTGTAAAAAGTGCTAACTAATTTGTGCAAAGGCAGTAAAAAAAATGTTATAACTGAGTATACTGTGTAACGACAGCATCTAGAATCTCTCAAGAAAGTTAATAGTTAATACTAATAGACCTTAAATGAAATGAGATATGCATTTAAACATAGTTATTAATGAATATCAAGTGAACATGAGCAGCTTAAACATATACGGACAACCTATTAACTTCAAAAAAGTTTATTAAAGAAACAGCTCACCAAAAAAAACATCTGAAACTATTCCTGTAAGCAAGGTGTTTGTTTAACAGAAATGTGTTCTCCTAATTCTCCACAACAGGTTACACTCACCTAATGTAATCATACAAGTCGTGCCATCTCTGGCCTTTCAGTACAGGGAAACACATTTCTCTGGGCATCGGTGCAGTGCAATCTGACAACATCACACCAGATTGCCTGAACTCAGAGAATGACAGACCTACAATAAAAAAAAAAAAAAGATTATTGCGTAATAATAATACATGTAATTTTTATAGCACCTTTCCAGAGTGCAAAGACTTAAGATGGAAATGTACCGGGGTCAAACAGCAGGTCGCTGGTGATGATATTTTTAACAGACATATTGGAACAGAGTTTGATGCTCTTTAGGTGACTGTGGGTTCTGTTGAGGTAAACCGAGAGCACATAATGTAGATCCATTGTCAAGCACGTCCACCTCGTGCTCGGCGGCGCATGGCCCACTAAACCTGAAATGCACAAGTTATCAATCAGTGACTTCAAAAAATGGTTGCTGCATGTAGAGAACATCATAATAAAAAACTAAAAGTGTGAGATACCTTGTTTTGCAGTACAGGCCGTATTCTCATACACTGAACCGTGTGCAGCTCCACACAGAAAAGGGAACTGTAGCCATGTCGCCGTGGACTTGAACTCTTTGAACATGTTAGAAAACGAAACACGGATCACCTGACCTTCCTGAATGATGAAAAAGACAACAAATAGCGATAAATCAAAAGAAAAATCATCATACACACATGTGTAGATCAGTATAATTACATCAACCAGGAACAATGTTTATATTGTTAGTTAAAACTAAAGAAACTAAAAATCGTTTTCGGTCATTGATAAAACAATATTAGATGAACAATTTAAAAATGAGAGATTTTGCTTTGGCGATGCAAATAAGTTTAAGTTGAGGAACTAAAATTACTAAAACTAAAACCTTAATAATAAATTAATTAAAATTATGTAGAAATATAAAAAATATATATATAAAAAAAAATCAAACTACAAATAAAATTAAACCTGAAAATATTAAATATTTTTTCGGAATGATAAACAAAGTAACAAAGAGTGATGAATCAAAAGAAAAATTATCCAAATATATGCATATAATCATTATAATAGAAATACTACCAAAGGCCTTATTTGTAAACATAGCAACATTGCATAATTATTCACATAAAACTACACTTTTCACCTCAACAGCAATGTCTAAATGCACTATGAAGTGTTTGTTTGGGCTGGGTCTGAACAGCAGGTAAAGGTATCGTCCGGTGAGACACAGAGACTGGCTGCTGGTTTTGGGCAGGAGGATGTAGTTACTGGCCGGTATGGAGCCGCGGATCCGGAACACAGAACACTTCAGGCTCTTATCCTACCGATAAACAACACAGTACAATATGATAAATATATGAATACAAAAACTGAATGCTAATGAGAATCCTCTGTAGTAACATCATCATATTATAGTCTCATAAGAAAGGAACAACCTCCTACCATGTATGTGGTGACGTCTCCCTCTTTGCTGACTTTCTTCCATTCTTCTATCTTCATATGTTTGAAGATATTCACATACGGCTGCTGCCACAGAGCTGATAGAGAGACAGAGGCACATCAATCACTGCTGTATGTTTATTTTAGATACACCCCCTCTGCATGTGTGCTGTACATAGTTAAAGGGTTAGTTCACCCAAAAATGAAAATTATGTAATTAATGACTCACCCTCATGTCGTTCCAAACCCGTGAGATCTCCGTTCATCTTTGGAACACAGTTTAAGATATTTAAGATTTAGTCCAGGAGCCTCTGTCCCTCTATTGAAAATGTATGTACGGTCTACTGTCCATGTCCAGAAAGGTAAGAAAAACATCATCAAAGTAGTCCATGTGACATCAGAGGGTCAGTTAGAATTTGTTGAAGTATCGAAAATAAATTTTGGTCCAAAAATAAAAAAATTTCAACTTTATTCAGCATTGTCTTCTCTTCCGGGTTGTGTTGTGAGCAGTATACCGTACATAATTTTTTTAATTTTTCAAGCTCTCGGAACAAATTTAAAATATCTTAAACTGTTTTTCCTAAGATGAACGGAGGTCTTGCGGGTTTGGAACCTTACGGGGTTGGAGTCATTAATGACATAATTTTTGGGTGAACTAACTCTTTAACAGCACTGTGAGAGAAGGTTTAGATAAATCTGTAAAAAAAAAAAAAAGAAAAGTGTATAATAACCAAATAATACAAATAAGATTAAACTATAAAATAGATTAAAATAAATTAATTGATTAAAATAAAATAAATAAATAAATGAATAATACAAACGCCCAACATTTCAGGAGTGAGTAGGAACAAAATTATATGAATAATAAATTAAAATACAAATTAAATAAAATAAACAATAAAATAATAGTAGTTACAAACGTAAGATAATAGAAAAGAAACATTCTCTAAATAATATTTAACACATATTTATAATGTTCATTTTCCACAAACTAAATTAAATCTTAATACACGACAATTACACTTAATTTTATGGGGTCTATGACATCTGCAGGGTTAAAAACCTCTTTTGAAGGGTATAAAATCTGTACTGTACTGCGTTATAATGATTTGGACACTGTGTTCTGCTGTATTGTATGTACATATTGGGCTGTAGTGTATATTCCATCTTTCAACGAAGGAATTAATTCAGTCCAGGTCCATTTCAGATGCTTATTACTCATATAGTGAAGTGTTTAATAGGTAATGCAATCTTACCTCTGGATGACATTATTGTTTACTTCACGGGTCTGATTCACCTGTTGACAGCTAGCGGACTGTACGTTAGCTCACAAACTACCAGGAATTAACTGACTTCGGTCTCCTACGAGTCCAGAAAGATATTATCAATCACAGCACCTAATTTCATCGTGGTACAGACTTTAGTTTTCGGTTTTGGTCGCAGTTATAGGGGTTTTGAAGGTCTGTGAGTTTGTTGTGCCGTTGCCAGTTGATGAATCGTTCATCTGCTCGCGCTGCAGAGACCGCCGCGACGCGTTCGAACGGCATGACGTAAGCCGTACGTCATCACGCCCAAAACTGTGACTCACCGAAAGACGGACAATGCAGAGAAATATTATTTTATTTTATTTACGCATGTTTTACTCATTGTGTGGAAATGTACTGTACATATTCAGAAATGGAGAGGGGATGTTTGAAATTGTCTGTGCACAATTCATTCATTGTCGCAAAATGTACGACAGCTTTTGAGAAAATCCAGGAAATAATAATGCAAAGATTATTTTGTTGTTGTTTAATATGTCTTATTTTGTGTATTAACTGTTTATTGAACATTCTAGACGTTGTTTGTATTTTATATATCATATTTAAAAAAAATCACCACTAATCTACTTTATGGAGAAAAAAAATATATGCCTATTTTATTATATACGTGGGTACCAAGCGTAAAAATGTCTGTACTGGAAAAATGGTTGTACTGTATTTTCGCAAGAAATAATCTTCAGATGAACGTCCTCTGAAAACGCGTTTCCAAATTGCAGTGTTGTTTGTTCTTCTTGTGCTCCCGTAGCTCCATATGGCTGCCATAGTGACGAACGCAGCAACAGACGCTTACGAAAGGCAAGATTTCCGCTTTTTTATGCTAATTCTCGCTCATATGTGACCAGATTTACGAATAAAACAGTACCAGTTTGTTATAATTCTCGATTAACATCATTTTAATATTAATTTTAGATCGAACGATGATCATTATTCATCAAACGAGCTTAACTGCTATTATCTGATGTGGCTTGTTGTAATCAGTTTGTTTTTCATTGAACTTGAAGTTATTCATATATTAATGACATATTTTTAAAAAGATATTCGCTTTAGATTAGATTTGAGGTCTTATTAAGCGCGTTAACAATTGTATTGTATTGCTTTTAGTGGAATGTGTCCTTTTTCGTCGTCTAACAGGTGAAAGTTGTTTACTGAATAAAAAACAGCAATCATGTCTTTTAGAGACCTGAGAAGTAAGTGAACTAAAATGTTTTATACACACACACACACACACACACACACACACACATATATTCAGTATGTGGTCATAAAGCATCATAGAAATGAGCAGCTGTTGTGTATCCAGATACTATTTCAGTAGAAAAGTAAGCTTATGCTTATGTGAATGTTAGTAGAACACTTACAGTGTGTTCTGATTTGGATATGTAGATTTCACAGAGATGATGCGAGCACTAGGCTACCCTCGTCTCATCTCCATGGAGAACTTCAGATCTCCAAACTTCCCTTTAGTAGCTGAAATCCTCATCTGGCTTGTTAAGAGGTAAGATATATTAAAATATTATATTATGTGTGTTTTAAAACAGAGCAAGGGGGGCAGAGAAATACCATGTTTTCTATATCTGATATGAATGCTTAGCATATGTATATATTATGCAATATTATATGAATCTTCACCCTAGATATGAACCTCAGATGGAAATTCCCAGTGATGTTGACACAGAGTCAGACAGAGTGTTCTTCATCAAAGCCGTGGCTCAATTCATGGTAAGCTATATTATTATTAATGTCAACGTGAATTAAATATATGTCAAGATGGCTGCATGTTCTCTGTGTTTCTCTAGGCAACTAAAGCTCATGTGAAGCTGAATCTCAAGCGTCTGTATCAGGCAGACGGTTACGCTGTGAAAGAGATGCTGAAAATCACCAGCATCCTCTACAATGCCATGAAAACCAAAGAGAACACCGATGAGGAACACAACAATGACGAAAACAGCAAGTTCAAGTTTGATCTGGGGTCAAAGGTTAGTGTTACACTTTTATCGAGAGCAGACTTTTTATGAGTTATTATCATCATAATGAATCATGTTTGGATGTTTTGTGGCAGATAGCTGATTTAAAGGTGGCACGTCAGCTGGGATCTGAAATTACTGCAAAGGGAGCAGCCCTGTTTGACCTGCTGGGGCTTGAAGAGGACCTGAGAGAGAGCAGGACGGCTGCGATAGCTAGACCGCTGGAGATCACAGAGACAGAGAGAGCTCTGACAGCGGCTGTCAAAGACGTCACGGTAAAACAACCAGCAAGCACAGGTTCACAAGCTCCGGATTGTAAAGGTGTTTTGTAACCTTTCCATTGCCAAAAACAATATCGGAGTAGCAATGTATTCAAATAATTCAGTAAAATAATTATTAATAATTCAAAGAATTAAGTTCAAGACGTATCAGTAACTGGACATTCTTCAGGATCATGTTATTTTGATATTTTAAATTAATTGTATTAATTTTTTTTTATTTCATTTAAATTGTAGTTAAAGCTTTAGTAATTATGTTGCGTTTTGTCATTTTTATTATATTATTAAAAGAACAGAGTTTTATTCAGAGTTTTAATTAATTATAATTTTTTTTAAATCAGCACCTTTCTGAAATTAAATATTAATGTCAGGGTTTTTCATGTTAATTTCAGTAACTTTTGTTTTCATGGTCATTTGTGTTTACAGGGATTTTAATATATATGTGTATATACAATTTTAAATTAATTAAATAACACGTATGATTTGTTTAGTTTATTTGATTTTTATCTTTACGCTGATTTTAATGCTTGTTTTGTCTTAATCATAATTCACCTTGAGGCTCCAAGGCTTCAGAATAATAAAACTGAAAGAAGTTTGAAAAGAACTGCCTGTACTGAGAAATAACCTGAGGAAATTCATCCCTAAATGTTCTTGAAGGTTTGTTATGAAAGTCTCTAGAGGGCTACAAGAACTTAAAGTGGCCTTCTGTTTCAGGTCAGTTCTTGAAAAGCGCGCATTCAGCGAGCAATGTGCTTGAAATATTTACCAAGCAAAAGAACGGGAGATGGAGGAACGTCTTTAGGGAATTGCGATGTTATTTCAGGCTCTGAATGGCATCTGAATGTGTTTGCTCGTCTGTGTTCAGGAGAGCATCCAAAAGACAAAAGATCTGCTCAATAACGTATCGTCAGATGAGGCCAGTCTGGAGGCCAAAATCGAGAAGAAGAAACAGGACTTGGAGAGAAACCAGAAACGCTTACAAACTCTACAGAGCGTGCGGTGAGCTCATATTATTGAAACATTATTATAGATTTAGTTCAAATATTGAATTGAATATTTTTCTGGTTTCATTTTAATTTTAGTTAAAGTTTTAGGAATTTAGTCATGTTTTTATAACTTTAAATATTTATTTAAAATATTTTATATACTTTTTATTAAGTTTGAGTTATTTTAGTACTTCAACTTTATATTAAAAAAAAAAATATATATATATATATATATATATATATATGTGTGTGTGTGTGTGTGTGTGTGTGTGTGTAAATGTTTAACTTATTTCATGTTTTTTTTTAAGGCTTTAGTTTTACTTTTTGCTTTTAGATGCAAAAAATAATGCACAGACCATTTAGACACTGACATCTCTGACGTGGTTTCATTATGTAGTCCAGCCTTTATGGATGAATATGAGAAGATCGAGGAGGACCTGCAGAAGCATTACCAGACCTACGTGGAGAAATTTCGTAACTTGAGCTTCCTGGAGCGGCAGCTAGATGACTATCACAGAGCTGAACAAGAACGCTTCGAGGTACATTGAGTGCAGATGCTGCTCATGTATATAAACCACATCATTCATTTATCCAGCTAAACCTTACCTATCAGTTTCACCCAGCTTAACTTTATAAAGCCTATCCTGATGCTTCCCTCTGCCCTTTTCTTCCAGGAAGCAGAGATGGCAATGAAAATGAGACAAAACAAATTAAAAGAGGAGGAGAAGAGGCTCATGAGGAGTGGAGGTTGGTAACACACACTCAAACACACACACATCTGAACACGTTTGTCAAAGATCTCATGAGTTCTCCTCCTCTGTAGCAAGAGATGAAGACTCCGATGTGGACATACCAGAGGACGAAGGCTCTGACAGTGACATAGAGGACGGACAGCAGCCCCGACCACGACACACTCAGATATCAGGTGATCAGTATGTAGCCCCTCATGATCTGCAGCCTCGCTCACACGCGTGACACATGCGAGCGTCTGATTGTTCTTGATCTGTCTCGTCTGCAGGTCGAGGTGGCGCTCGATTCATTGGCAGTATGAGGGGAGGAGACAGTGAAGAGGTGAAAACACTCTTCCACTCTCTAGATTACCAACTAAAACAATGCTAATTTAGTATTATTTACAAACTATAATATTTTGAAATAGCTTTTATTTTAATATATTTTAATTAATTTTTTTAAATCATTTTTTTTAGAAATGTTGTTTTTGAGTTTTTGTTGCTATGATACAATCATATATACATGCAGTGAAATTGTAGAAGTTAAAATTGTAGAACACTAGTATTTTCACCTACTAAAAAAGGTTTTAAAGTCAGTTACATCTTTTGCTGTAGTGCGTCAGTAGGAAATATCAGTTTACATTTCCAAACATTATTTTAGAGCACTGGCTTCTGTCAGAAAAAAAACTAAATTAATGGCAAGAAAAATGTTTGGAAATGTAAACTGATATTTCCTACTGACACACTACAGCAAAAGATAGAAATAACTTTTTTTTTAGCAGGTAAAAATACTGGTGTTCTAATAATGTGTGTGTGTGTGTGTGTGTGTGTATATATATATATATATATATATATATATATATATATATATATATATATATATATATATATATATATATATATATATATATATAGATAGATAGATAGATAGATAGATAGATAGATAGATAGATTTAATTTATTTTTCACTCTTGTTTTTAGTAATTTTAGTACTTCAGTTAACTTATTTCAGTTAGTTGCTAAGGCAGCTTTCTCTTTTTTTCCAACTATTTTTAATAGTTTTATTTAACAATAACAAGACTGAACCAACATATCAACATAATTTCATTCATTATATTCTTCAGTGCTCCGATTATTCAGCCAGTCATGATTTCCTAGGCTTGCTTTCTTCACGTTTTCATGTGTTTCCTCCATGATCTTATAGAAGTTGTTTACAGTCACTGTGCTTTCATTTTCTTTCCTCACTATATAAATGCCACCAGCTCTCATTTCATTCACTCCGTTTTCACTCCATCTCTCTTTCTCTTTCTCTGCACTCGTTCTTCAAGCCCAGAGTAAAGGAACGAGTCCATCTATCCGGCAGCGGCCGGAAGAAAAAGAGAAGAAAGGTGTTCTGTGTGTCAGTGTTATTGTAGTGTTTTTTGTTGTTGTTGAAATATTTCTGTTTAGCTTTATTTTTATTTTAGTTTCATTCATTTTAGCATTTAAACTTATTTTATTTCAATTAGTTGCCAAGGCCCCTTTTCTAATTCCAATTTTTAGTTTTTTTCTCCAAGTGTGAAAAACAATTAGAATAGTTTAGCTTGAATTAACAGCAACACTGACGTACGTGCGTCTAAATGTGAACATCTGGTGGTCCTGCAAAAATAAATTTAATGATAATTCGTAATTAGGGACATTTCTATTGAGCCCTGTTTCCGTTCCGCTCCACTGAGTGCTGTGTGTGTGTCTTCTGCTATGATTCACAATCTGCTTTGCTTTGCAGTCAGAGGACAGTGAGATCGACGTAGACAATGATGATGAAGATGGTGAGGAAGACGAAGATGAGGAGGAAGAGGAAAACGAGGATCTGGATGAAGACAATGACAGTCTGGAGGGCTCCTCCACCAAACCTGGACGCTCAAACCGATTGCTGCACCCACAAATCCTTGAGGAGAGCGATAATGACTTTTAATCTGCAACCAGCATGCATTAAAGGAATAGTTCACCCAAAAATGAAAAGTTGCTGATCATTTATTCACCCTCAGGGCATTCAAGATGTTGTTGATTTTGTTTCTTCATGGGAAGAGATGGGGAGAAATTTAGCTTCCGTCACTTGCTCACCAATTGATTCTCTGCAGTGAATGGGTGCCGTCAGAATAAGAGTCCAAACAGCTGATAAAAACATCACAATAATCCACAACACTCGTTGTACTCTGACGGCACCCATTCACTGCAGAGGATCCATTGGTGAGCAAATGAAATCTCTCCAAATCTGCTCTGAAAAAACTCTTCAATATCTTGGATGGCCTAAGAGTGAGTAAATTTTCAAAAAGTTTCAATTTTGGGTGAACTATTCCTTTAAATAATCATGCATTTGCTTCCCAAAATTTTTTTTATAGACTTCAATGCTTCTGTAAATTGCAGCATCGACCAACAATTCACATTAAAGTTTTTTCATGACACGGAAACAAGATAAATATCAGTAAATAACAAAATGTAACTTCCAGTATGTCTGAATATACCTTCTCATCTGTATTCAAGTGTTGTATTCAAGTAGTTATTTGAATTCATCTGAATGAAAGTTCAGCAAAATTTTTGTATGATGTGTTTTATTAAGGCAACATCTTTGTCAGTTCTGTTTTATAAAATAAACATTTACTATTACACAACTTTAATACATAAACTTTGGGAATATTTACACGAATAAGGCTGTTAATAAGTTTGTGCGTGTGCTAGATATCCACCACACAATCTGGTGCGCCAGCTTTGATGGCGTCTGAGACGACCTTTGCCCCTGACTCCCCGATGCCGTTACCCTGGAGACTGAAGCAGAAATAGGAAATGATGACACACATCACAGAATCTTACTCCGGATCAATCAAGCTGAGGTGAAATGTGCCATTCACAGCAAAATTCAGATGATCAGTGTTCAGAATCACACCCACAGCCAGTGTGCCATGCACTCCAGACACGCTGTGGTTGAACCTCTCACACACAGACGGCGGTTCACACATAGACCCACACACACACACACACACACACACACACACACTGACTGACTTGATGTAGTTGAGCTGATGGTTTCCTCTTAGCGCAGTAGCGATGAAGATCGCTCCATCCATCCCCAGAGAGTTCTCCTGTAGACTACAAAAAAAGTTTTAATAACATCTCTCAATTATGTTTTGATCAGAGTATATGATTCTATAGGAGAATAATGTGTTCTGTAGACATACTTCAGACTTCTCAAGCTCCTGTTTTTCTTCAGAGCGCTGGAAAACGCCTTCGCTCCTTCCATCCCAATGGAGTTTCCACGCAGACTAAAAAAAAATGATAAATATTGAGTTATATATGAGTTTTTAAAGAGAGTTTAGCATACACTGTCCCAATTATTTGTTTCTTTTTTTTCCTAGTTGCAAAAAATAAGTCAATATGAATCTTTTTTTTTTTAAGCAATCGATCATTATATTTAGAGAACATGCATTAAATTGATCCAAAGTGATATCTATAATGTTACAAGAGATTTCAATTTCAAATAAATTAAATATTCATCAAATCAAAAAATGGATAATCATGGTTTCCATGAACATATGAAACACCACAAGCGTTTTTAATATTGACAATAATAAGAAATATTTCTTGAGTAGCAAATCAGCATATAAGAATGATTTCTGAAGGATCATGTGACACTGAAGACTGGAGGAATGATGCTGAAAATTCCGCCGCACATCACAGGATTAAACTACTTTTTAAAATATATTCAAATAGAAATTTTGTCTAAATAAATGCAGGCTAAGTAAGCAGAAGAGACTTACTCTAGTGTATGAAGGCTTTCATTGACCACCAGAGCATCCGCTAGAGCAACGGCCCCTGATTTCCCCGCCGATACACCCTGAAGACTTCACAACACACACATGCAAGGTCAGACACAATCAGCTTTAGCAACCAGTCATGAAATAATGAAGAAGTGAGACTCACTAGAGCACTATGAGAGAAGAGTTAGACCTCAGAGCAAAGGCCAGAGCAATGACCCCGTTATCACCCAGAGCGTTCTCCTGCAGACTGACAGAGAAACACACAACAGCTAGATATCACTACATGACAATATAGAAAGTTAACAATGAGCAAATAAACATTCATTTCTAATTTTTTCCAATTTGTCAGTCTAATGCATTAGAGAGTGTTTCATTCTGTAGTTCCTTAGTAAACTGAAAATAAAGGATCCAAAAGGGTGGTTTCACAGTAATTAACCATTTTTAGTGAACAGTAATTATTGGAGCAATTTCATTTTTTGTGTTAAAAACATTTAAAAGAACAGTTTTCCTGGATGTTAAATGCCAAATAAAGAACACTCTTAAAAATAAAGGTTCTTTGTTGGAATAATTGGTTTTAACATCCATGGAACCTTTCCATTCCATAAAAGGTTTCATAGACTTCTAAAACTTTTCTTAAAAAAGGAACCCAAAATAGTTCTCCTATGGCATCACTGTAAGAAACCCTTTTGAAAGCTGTATTTTTAAGAGTGTAAGCTCTTACGATCCTAAAATGCTTCAAAGCAACACTAAAGAACCTTTTATTTTGAAAAATGTGGTGTCAATAAGAAAACAACACAATGTCAATGATTTTGCTCAGGAAAGGGCTGATAGAGATGTAGACGTTCTTACTCCAGCAGCTGAATGCAGGTGTTGCTCATGAGAGACTGCGCTAAAGCTTTAGCAGCTCCAGCCTTTATGAAGTTCCACTGAAGACTGAAACACACACACACAGGAATATATTAGTCATTTACACATGAAACGGATCTCTAAAAGCAACACCTTCACATTAAGTCAGTGTGATAGATAGCAAGATATCACATCCTGACCTTGATTATTTCTTTACATGACCAAGAGTCATCTTTATTAGCTCAACTCTTTTGTCTTAATGCATTTGTAGGTTCATTTCTAAGTGTATAATAGGTATATATCTCACTGTAAGGAGGTGATGGCTCTGTTGACCCTCATGGCTTCAGCGATGGCCGTCACTCCCTCATCGTGAAGAAGATTAGCAGTCAAACTGAAACACACACACACACACACACACACACACACACTGATGAATCGTTTGTAATCCATTTAGGTTGTGAGTATAACACAAGCTCAATACATGGTGACACAAAGAGAATTTAATTTTTTAATGACTTGTTTTAAGAAACAAAATGCTTGAGTTTTGTGCCAAGAAAGTTAATGTGATTATTTGATAGATTAATAAAAATGCTTATATCGCTTCAACGAATATATACAGTATATATAAGCTAAAAATAATGACTAAAGGCTAAAAAAATGAATTAATTCATAAATACATATAATATTTATGTATTAAATAAAATGTAATATTTAGTTAAACTAAATTCTGAAATGAAAAAAAAATATTGCATGAACAATTTAATATTTCTAAATGTATTCATTTTAAATATATATATGTATATATATATATATATATATATATATATATATATATATATATATATATATATATATATATATATATACATATATAGCTAATAATTACTAAAGGTTAAACATTTTATTTACTCATTTGCAATATGAAAACATTTTATTAGTATTTTTAATATAGATATGTGAAAAAATACATACATAAACATTCTTTTTAGTCTTAATTAGCTTTATATAAATTGGTAAAAGACAAAGGCATGTGTTCATTTTGACCTTAAACATGTTTTTTGTGTGTACTTACTCGAGTTCTCTAAGACAAGTGTTGACTTTTAACGCTTTGGCAATGTCTTTGGCTCCAGCGACTCCTATTGAATTCTCCCTTAGACTGCCATCAGATAGAAAATCAGCATTATTTCTCAACTAAAACATATATGTTTAAACAGATGAATACTGTGGCGTTTGACATTGACATACTTGAGACAGCTGAGTCCTCGGTTTGACTGAAGAGCGTGTGAGAGAGCTTTAATGCCTCTGTCACTCACCGAGTTACTCTGAAGACTGAAAACGTGAGAGAGAGACATCAGAAGTGATTGGATCATCTGTAAGGAACTGGCCCATTTAATGTGTTTTACCTGAGTGTGTGGAGTACATGGTTGACCATGAGAGCCTGAGCCAGAGCTACTGTTCCCAAATCACCCAAATGATTGCTGGAGATGCTGCAACGACAGTCATACAGACAGAATTGTACTTAGCCCGAGAGTTTAATCTGATCAGATTTTGAGCTGACACTTCAGCCTCTTACTTAAAATCTTGTAGAGTTTGATTCTTCTTAAGGGCCTCTCCGATTTTTTTCACTCCTTCCGGCCCGATGCTGTTCTTCTGAACACTGCAATACAAGAAGATGTGTATTTATGGTGCTCTGCTGAAGTGCATGCACACACACACACGCACATGCACACTAAAACACAGACTCACTTGAGTGTGGTGAGCTTTCGGTTCGATTGAAGAACCTCCGCCAGCGCACGCGCTCCTTCATCCTCTATGTGGTTATTCTGCAGACTGCATGAATCAACACGCACACACATCCAGTGAAAAAAAACACACACAGTTTGCTCATATGTGCTCACAAGCATTTACAAAAGAAATCAAATAATTGATTAAAGATTTATTTAATAATGTATTAAATTTGAAATATATTTTTTCAGAAATAATGTATTTTATTTTATAAATAAATACATTAATTTTATTTATTATAAATATTTCTTATACTTTTATTTATATTTTTTATACATGCAGAATTCACTTGACTTACAGAAGGACCTCATTAGTTCTTTTATTAAATGTATTAAATTACAAATAAAATTTTAATTAGATTATTAGATAATTATCGTAATTAGAAAACAAATATTATTAAATATTGTTACATAAAAAAAATTAAGTTGTAACAATTCTATGTTTGACAAAACTCACTAATAAAAATAAAAATATATTGTTTAAATAAATACTATTAATAAATAAATAGATTTTATTTATGATACATATTACAACATAAAAAAACACAGCAGGAACAATTCCATAAATGATTAATCAGAACTTACTTGACTGAGACGAGGACCTGGTTCATTTTTAGGGCCTCGCACAATGTTTTTGCTCCCTTGGCACCAATATTATTGCCACGAAGACTAAAACAAAATTGATCAGTTTCATATAACAATCAATTTAGTTTTTTGTCTTGTTGATTTGGATTATAAGTATTAAGGACACAGGAAAAGACGCATTACATTAGTTTCCTTGATATTATTCAATGACCTTGTTACTGCTGGTGAAAATGCAAAATTATTATTATATTACAAAAAAAAAAGTCACTGACTCCAGGGTTGTGAGGGTTCGGTTGACAAGTAGAGCTCGACTGAGCGGTTTAATGCCTTTGCTGCTTATGGAGTCATCAGCCAGACTAGAAAAGAGACAGAAAGAGTGTTAAACAAGTTATAGGCTGTAATAAAACATACTACCATTTAAAAGGTTGGGGTCTGTAAGTCTCTTCTGCTCACCAAGCCTGCAATTATTTCACAAATTACAGTAAATATTATTACAATTTAAAATAACCATTTTCTTTTTGAATATATTGTAAAATATAATTTATTTCTGTGATGCAAAGCTGCATTTTCAGCATCATTACTCAGTATTCAGTGTCACATGATCCTTCAGAAATCATTCTAATATTTGCTTCTTGAGAAACATTTATGTTTATAAATTTTGTGCTTCCTCATATTTTTTTAAAACGTTATAAAGTTTTTTACATAATTATTTAATAAATAGAAAAAAAGAAAAACAATTTTATCCGTTTTATGTAATGCATCCTTGCTAAATAAAAGTCTTAATTTTTTGTCAAATAATAAAACTACTGTCCCCAAAATTTTGAGCAGTAGTTTATATCTGTGTCCATACCTGAGCATCAGAATATGGCACTCTTTGGCACTCAGCAGACTTCCCAACAGCTCCATGGTGCCTTCCTTAAATTCATTGTTTTCCATTCTGCACAGCACACAAATTCAGTTAACAGAGTACATAAGAGATTCAACAAGAAGAAGAATTAAAACTTAGGTGCGTTTCTCACACAAATCTATAATGTGGCTTTGGAAGTCTTTAAATATATAACTGAAACTGTATAGACTAACTTTTTGCTATTGAGTTTTGTGTTTTTAGTATGAACATGCATGTTTTACCTCAGCTTACTGCAGTAGAGCAGCTGTGGGAGGAGCCTCTTCAAGGAGGAGGAGTCTAGACAGTTGGACAGTTGCGTCTCTTCAGTGCATGCGTCTGATATTTGCAACAAGTAGGCGAGAACAGCACAAACTCCGCCCTTTAGCTTTCCCCGCAGGCTGCAATTAATGAGATCGTCCTCTACGGATCGTAGCCACTCCACCTGCTGCAGCTCTGCTAGACATGTTACCATCGTGACGCTGCGCATGCTAACGGCGTCGCCTCCTGTCCCGGTAACTGCGTTTTGAAGCAAAGTTGATGCTGTTGTGCGCTGGGTCACCTGCTCTTCGTGCCCAACACCCAGCGAACCGCCTAGCAAACTGCCAGCTGCCGGAGACATCAGCCCTGACAGGAAGCGCATGAAGAGATCGAGGTTGCCTTGCGCCGCGGCGTCTGATTGGTTTGTTTTCTGCAGCGCAGCTCGGTAGTGGCTGTGGAAGCCGATGCGGGGCCAGGAAACGCTGCTTTCCGAAAACAGATCGAACATCCCGCGCCTTGACGAAATGTAGTAAAAGAGTGCCCCGAGGAACTCCTGCACAGACGTGTGTGTGAACTGCCACGCCACGCTATCGGACAACCAGCTTTGCCTGCGCTGGAGGATGCGGCAGCCACGCATGCTGCCCTGAGTTGGTACATCGACACTGTAAGTTCGCAATTCTGTCTCGCTGAACGTATACCGTCGTCGTAAGAGGCTATAAAAAGCAAGGCGACCCAGAGTGCCAAGCGGCTTTCTGATGCCACCACTGGGTGCTTCTGATCCTGAGAGGTGTGGCCAACAATAGTGGGCGTAGACTTCTGTTAACGTTCGAGGAAGGGGCGTGGCATCTGAGTCCAACTTTAGAAGGCGCGATAGCGTAGTTACGATAATGTGGCAAACTGCGGGCACGGAAGACAAAATGAGCAATGGTTTCTGGGTATTCAGGTAAGTCCACACTTTGGAGGAAACATCCACAGGTGTGCTTGCTTGAGACGGTGAGCTGTCTTGTGATATCGAATATGCATCTAGCGTGTTTGTAATACAGTGATTAATATAATCCTTTATTTGGGTTCGGGAAAGAGGCGGGGCTTCTGTCACACGGTCGACCAATCCTGCTGGAACTTTCGCACCAGTGCCAGGCCTTGACAAAAGCCAGAGTGTTGTCCCTGGCAAAAGATTACCTCGTACAATATTCGAAATGAGATCTGAAACGGGAATTTCGCGTCGAGGGTCGCTAGTGGGCGGGGCATCTGCGAAATCCAGTGACTGGCGAAATTCTTCCAATCCATCCAAAATGAGCAACACTTTGCAGGATTCGTTAAATAAAATTACGTCCATGTTATCATACGGAACGAACAGTCGCAGCAAGCGCTCGACCGATAGCCGATCGAAACTGCTCAATTCCCAGCAAGCAATGGGGATTGCGAGACTCAGCTCTGGATAGATCTGACTGGTGCTCCATAGTTGGATGAAACGGCGGACCAGTAGGCTCTTCCCGCTGCCAGCTACACC
This sequence comes from Carassius auratus, assembly GCF_003368295.1. Taxonomy (NCBI): domain Eukaryota; kingdom Metazoa; phylum Chordata; class Actinopteri; order Cypriniformes; family Cyprinidae; genus Carassius; species Carassius auratus. Next base: position 2,953,141 of record NC_039266.1, read on the forward strand.
AATCGTCAATGTCACGCGAGGGGCGGTGCTACCTCTCGTTAAAGGTGCGATCAACTTGTCCAATCCCAGTGTTCGACCGTGAAGAGGCCCCGCCCCTCTGTTGACTGACACCTGTACAAGGTCGTGTTCTCGCTGCTGAAGGTCAGATACGCACTCTATGAGGAGTAATGTGGAATTTGAGTTGCCGGGGACTTGCGCCAATGAATTTTCATCTTCTTTGAGTCGCTGAATGAGAGCATCTTTATACCGTCGAACCATAGATTCTACGGAGAGAAAGAGACATACATGAGAATTTTTTTTTAAAGAACAATAGATATGTTTATTACATATACTAACCATGTACAGTTATAATATTGTACTCGGTCAGGTGTGAACTTTGAAGATAAGCCTGAAGGGCGGCGCCATGTGGATCAGTGACAGACAGGAACTCAACCAATAAATGCACTTTATCCTTCAACGACCCCATTTCCTGTATAAGCCCCGCCTCCTGTGCACTAAGCAGGTCTGCCTTTCTCATGTGATGGACCACTTTTACCAAAATGGAGCTGGAAAAGAACCGTTGCAACAATGTCTGGTGTCTGTGTAACCACCCAGGATCTGAGAAACACACACATAGGTACACAAACATATAATTTAGTGTAATAAATGCATAAAATGTAAAAAATGTGGATGCACAAATACAAAATTTTTGGCCAGCACTGATATATATTTTTAATATTTATCTTTAATATTGTATAATACTGTAATTTAAAATGATAAATATATATTTTTTTATATTTACACATTTCAATATTTAATATTGTGTTATAAATCTATAATACTAATTTACATTAATAAATATTAAATCATTTTAAATACAAATATATGAAAATATTACACACTAAAAACACACAAACACACACACACACAAACAAAAATATCTAAAATAAAAAACTTAAACATAAAATTACTTTAATCTATTACTATCCTAGTAAAACTAATGCTAAATGATGGTAATCTAAATAGTAAAAAAAAGAAAGATGTAAACAATTAAAAATACATAAAATGTGATGGGTTTGTGGGATATATACCTTCCATCCTTTTGCTAGTGTCTTGTTTCTGAGCATTGGACTTCAGATCCAGGTAGCAGTACTCCTGCCATGGGATATGGGAATTTCTATCCATCCCAGAGAGCTAGGAAACAGTGTCCAGCTCTGAGTGTGTGTCAGACCCTCAGTGTCATTCACTAGCATCCATTTTCCTGCAACACAGACCGACAATGCATCTTCAGGCGCACACATCAATCAAATGGACAGAGTCACCATCACAAGTTTTGCACAGATAAAAAATGCTCACTTTCCTCCAGATGTATATTTAGTAATTTATGAAATGTGGAATTGCATTGACACGCTATCTAACTGTGTTCAGATTTAAAAAAAACCCATCTCGAATAAAACATGCAGAGAAAGGTCCTGACGAGGACATGTCAGTTTTCTGGAAACCAAGACAGAACCTCATTACCCACATGCTTCACCAAACACTGTGCAACCATGGTAACAGCATGACAGCTGTCCCAAACAGATGCAAGGTACAGTTTACAAGCCTGTAGCAGCAAGACAACAATTATGCCACAATAAGCCTTGTTTCTAACAAAACAACCTGCATACCAGCTAAGATATTAAAAGCTCAGGGGAAGTAGAAACTGCAGCATTGGCCTTCCCCTCAAACACCTTATGAGTCCAATATGACAGACAGAGCTTGGTAGAAAACTTACAAATTGTAATCCATTACAGATTTCAGATTAAGTCATGAAAACTGTAGTTAGTACTGCAATCTAGGTAACATGTTTGCTTGTAATGTAATCTGACTACTTTTTTTAGATTACTTTTAGAATAATTTTTTTTATCAAACTTGCTTTACGTACCATATCGATATAAAAAAAGCAAAGAGAAAGAAAATATATTCCACGTTTTGATGTCAATATCATAAATTACAGTAGTGAATTATTAGAGAGCGAAATAGTGAATAGTAAATTGATAACCTAATAATGAATTAAATCATAAAAATGTCAAATAAAAGCAATTTAAACACTTGAACACTAAAAATAAAAATATTGTATTTGTGTACGTGCATGTAAGTGTGACCATTAACTAACATTAGAGAGCTGTGAGCATTCAAATGTTTTGTAAATTATGGAAATATTACCTAGGTTACTTCTGAAATAATTCAAAAAATATTGTATTTTAAGGGTGACAAAAAATGTTTGGGAATCCATGCATTAAACACACAGTAATAAACACAAAAACATCAGCACGCAAGTCGCCCAGGAACAAAATATTTTTGTTCAGACTTTCAGAATCAATATGAATTGTTATTATGAATAATTTACTGCCACTATGTGAATAATATCTAATCATGTAATCCATAAAAGAAGGAACTATAATCTGATAACAAGAATTTTAAAATGTAATATATTCTAATTACAAGTACTATATTTTTGGAATATGTATAATCCAGAAACAAGAAACAGCACAATCAGCAGAAAGCTTTTAAGCACTTGATTCTGCAGATGTTTAGCAGCGTATTTAAATTGATATATTTATAAGCAATCACCGATCAAATATAGCCTCAGTTAAATTGAAAAATGAGACTACAGGTTTATATATATATATATATATATATATATATATACACACACACACACACACACACACACACACACACACATATATATATATATATATATATATATATATACACACACACACACACACACACACACACACACACACACATATATATATATATATATATATATATATATATATATATATATATATATATATATATGTCTTCAGTTCACATGATCCTTCAGAAATCATTCTAATATGATGATTTGCTGTTTAATTAAGAAACATGTCTGATAATTATCACTGTTGACAGTTGTGCTGCTTCACATTTTTGTGGAAGACATGATACATTTTTCAGGACACTTTCATGACTAATTTAAAAGATTTATTTGAAATAAAAATCACAATTTTGTAACATTATAAATGCTTTGCAGTCAATTTTGAAAAAAAGTGTTTTTAAAATAAATTCTACTGACCTAAAATCAATTTAAGAAGATGTAAATGTTCACATACTATATGTTCAGTAACAGCAGTGTCAATGTTTAATGTTTAAATTAGACGTAACATGTTCAAACAACCTTAGGTCACTTCCTTTGTGGTATTTTAATAACCATACACTAGATCTCTATATAAAATAGGTTTAAAACTGACCGAATCCTTACAAATATCCAGAGCATCTTCGAAATTGACAACCAGAATACCATAAAAACCACCATAATTATCCTAGTAACCACCCAGAATACCCTAGCAACCATCCTAAATACTCTAGTAACCATTCAGAACACCAAGATACATGTATATAAAAACATTTCCTTAAAAACAAAAACAAAGCACAAATGAAATAATGATTTTATACAACAGCAATATCACTGTAACTGCATTTAAAAATGTACAGTTTTTTTAAGATTGTGTGTTCAAAACGAAAAATTCTCCAGCATTCACTGCAAACGGCTAATTTTGAAGGAGAAAAACACCTTATATACACAAATAAATGATATAAATATAGCTAATCCGCTTGATGAAGAAAGTTAAGACTCACTGTTGATTGAGTGGAGTTGATCTGGAGGCTCCAAACACACAAACTCAAGCGCAGGAGCATCAGGTGTGTTTCTGAGCACAAGAAGTCTCGCTGGCATCTGCTAACCTCTGCCCATCTCTACCCTACTTCTCACGAACCTCATCTTCATCCTCCATTCGACACTTTCTCTGTTTGAATGTCTCTGTCACGCACGTCTGTGTTTCTCTTTCCTTCTCTTCTATCCTTCCTGTCGCACCTCCTTCTCTTCCTGTGCAGCAGGCCACAGATGCACTTTTGACGCATAGCATCGTCTGACATGCTGTCATTATGAGCACAAAACCACATACATACATACATACATGCACACGCTTCCACACGCTCGTTTTATACAAGCACCAGACTGTAAAAATACTCAACACAAAAACACATATTTCGACGTATGACTACAGCTGTGTGAAATTAATAACACAGACAGCCTAAGGTCATGCATGTGTGCCAAAAATGCATATGCAATGCAGAAAAAAATAATGCAGGTCAATAAATGTGTGAGTGTCTTAAGAAGATGCATTTGACACAGACAGGACAGGAAGTGCTGATTAAAGAACAGGAAGAGAAAAGACAGACTGAGATCAGATTGAGAAATAAGACAAAGTTTCAGACCACTAAAAGTAATTGATAATTATATGGGGTCAGTTTGGGGTCAGGGATGCATTAAATTGAACAAAAGTGACAGTAAAGAAATTTATAATGTTACCAAAATAATCCTGGATTAGTTTCATTGTTTCCACAAAAATATGAAGCAGCACAACTGTTTTTAACACTGATAATAATAATAATAATAATAAATAATAATAAATGAATCATAATAAATTTATTTTTAATTGAATTTAATTTAATAATAATAAGAACAAGTATATTAGAATGATTTCTAAAGGGCCGTGTGATTCTGAAGACTGGCGTAATGATACTGAAAATGTAACTTTGCATCACAGAAATAAATTACATTTTATTAAAATAGAGTCTAATAGAAAATGCATTTTAAATTATAATAAAATTTCATATTATTGCTGTTTTTACTGTATTTTTGTATAATAAATGCATGCAAAATAGACTTTCACAAACATAAAAAAACATCTCAACCCCAAATGTTTATATATCTATATATTATAAATAAATAATATACAATTAAATTAACACACATGAATACTATTTTAACAAATAAAAAGAAAAAAAATCCTCTTCCAATAATTGTACATTGACTGGTAATCAAAATCAAAGATGAAGACAATCAATAATCAATAACAATAATAATCTTAAAAGGAACCAGTGAGAATGCAACATTTGCAAATTGTATTTAAGTTTTGCCTTTCAAAATGGACATAACAGAACACATTTCAATTCTACATCTCTACTCTGACAAAAAGAGTGATCAGCATTATACCTTGCCTTCTCGACCTTTTATTTCCTGTGTGGGGTTTTTCTGCTCTCCGTCTTAAGAAACCGAGCTGACTGTCTGATGCAGTGTCATGACCGCTGTCCTAGAATTACAATTAAGTGACAGAACACTCTAATATCTCAAGATCAGTTAACAACCGAGAATGGAAATGAATTGAGCGAACAGTGAACTTCAACTAATGTTGTTTGCTCTGTCTTACCATAATCCCACATTAGTTCTACATACAGAGATGCTTCTGTGGTCACAAACACTGCTCTGATGACCCAGAGAACAACTAATAATACTGTGCAGATGCATAAAAGAAAATCTGTAAACCCATAAAACAAACAACACCTGCAGAAAGATTCTGTACAGCAAATATTGCAATCAGAAGATCAATTCTGAAGAAGCACCATGTCAAATGCTAATAAAGCTATGCATCAATATGCTAAGATTTAAAACTGCTAACATGATTTTTATGGTGGAATGATCTTGTTTTGATTTCGAAGATTAAGATTTGTTGATGATTTCTACTTTGTAATAACTATTATTGTGTTTTTTTTACAGTCTTTACTGTACTGACTAATGACAATTCAATTCAAAGTCACATTATGAAACAAAAATACAATAAAAGAATTATTTTTGGAACATTTGATAAAACACTAAAGAAATCAAACATCCTGATGTCTTAATAGAATCTCTGGAATATCAACATTGCATTATATATATAACCATAAAGTGGTTCTGATAAAACTGTGAGCCTGCATTCATCTATAGTATAAACACATTCGTCCACACTCACACGCATGCTCATGCAAACACACTCGAGATTGAGCAGTGTGCTTGAGTTGCAATGAATGCTTTTAACATAATATGTTTTTTGAAATGCTAAAAATGCACACAGGACACATTCATCCTACAAATGGTCCGATCCCACAACAAAGACAACTGAAGTCTTAGAAAAAAGACAATAACACACCATATGAGATGGTACTTTGATATATACCACTATACAGAATAATGATAATATTCATGCACTATAATATCTACCATGGTACTCCACCGTACTTAAAGAAAAGTGAGGCTATACTGCTTTATCATCTTAAAGACTATAACTATACTATGTCTTAAAAGCGACATAGTGGAATTATGGAGTTAATGTGGAATTTATCAAGAATCATTTTTCAGCATTTTGTGTGTTAAAAGAGGAGTATGGTAAATGAAGTGAATTAATCAAGATTATTTTAAGTTTAAAAAACATTTAACTAGTTTTAAACTGTATATTAGTATTATTTCAATTAATTAATCGGCACGAATAAAATGTATTTAAAATTTTAAAATAAAATAAGTTCAACTGTATTCTAATATTATAAGCAGCATAAATAAAATGACAGTATTTCTTTTTTCAAACTATTTTAAAATTAAATATATTTATTAATTTGCATAAATAAAAAAATAATGTATATTAAAAAAATTAATTAAATTGAATTACTTTTAAACTGTATACTGTTATTAACTGGTATAAATAAAACTGTGTACTGATTTAAATTCAATTAATTAATTTGGATAAATACAACTATATTTATATAAATTCAATTTATTATTTGGCAGAAGAATTATTTACATTTTTTACATTTTTACATCACGTTCTGCATGTCTGTGGAAATCATACACATTTAAGTCACACTTAATAACAGTCACACAGTAAATATTATTATTAAGATAGAAAATATCAAAAATCTTTGCAAAAAAAAAAAAAAAAAATACAACAGTGTGAAAGTGTTTCCATTTATTAGGCTATATAAAGTTCACATTTTTTGCTATATGTTTCAGATGACCTTAATTTTTTAATTGTCCCAGACTAAACAACGAGTGAAATAAATGCAATACCTATGTGAAAATGATTTTAAACCGTTTTACGCGGCGGTTCAACAGTTGTGACGTCATTTCCAACGGACCAGTTTTTCCACTAATAAAATGTGTAACGTTAGCTGTTTAAAAGGACAAAACGAATAGCCCAAGAAAAAGAAAACAAAGAAAAAAACAAGGTACATGTCTCTTATGAACAGAATTATTTTAATTTGCACCAGATATATGTGTAAAGGTCAAATGTGACTTCAAACGTATTGTTATTGGGTAACTTAACGTTAATTAAATTTTTTACGGTCTGGACATAGTTTATCAGCATTGCTGTTGACCTTATCATACAAATACCTGATTAAATCATTATTTTTTTCTCTCTAGAATTCCTGTGTGGCATTTTTTACCCGTCACATGAAAAGGAGGTCCATTATCTGTGCATAAAGTAACGTTACATGGTAAGTGTTGACATTTTCTGACCCATTAATAAGTGTGTGCTGTTTGGGATTATGATTCTTCATTCCGCTGTATTAACACAGAATAGCAGACTTTAAATCCCCGTTCACCTTACACAACTGTACCAACATTCATTCTGCAGTTCAAAGTAGAATATTAAAATAATAATAAATCATTAAATCATTAAAAAAGGGTTCAAACCGGTTCAAACCGTCAAATCTGCACCCATTAATTCTCACTTGCAACGCTAGGGGTCACTGTCTTCACACTATTAGGTGTTGTATTGGCTTCTGTTGAGAATAGCATACTACTATACTACACTTATTATCTCAGAGGTAGGTAGTATGTATATTGTGCACAGATTGTGGATTTTCTATGCATGGAATACCCAGATGGCCTACAAAATTTGACATGATGTGTTGTACACTAAGTAGAATACTGTACAAAACAATGCAATGTGTGATTTTTAACATTCCATGCTATGTATGTTATACTGCGAAGTGAATACTATACCAGTACATATTCTATGCTGCCTACTATTTATAAAATAGAATATGTAACAGTATGCAGTACACATGCACGCACACAGTATATGATCAATTGTTGTCAAATAACTCAGTTTTGTTGCTTTGTATGTATAATTGTGTATAAAAATCATATCTGGATATTACTTCATGTTCATTCATCACAATGTAGATTTAAAACAGGAGGGTTTTTGACAAAACATTGCAGCAACCCTTTTTACACGTTTCAGAAAATGTAAGTGTCTGCTAATGAGCTGATGAGATGAATCAGGTGTGAGACAAGAGACACCTCCTCAATCTGCTTCCGTTCTGTCTGGATCTCTCTGGATAGTATTTGATCTGCATCATTGCCTTGTTCTGTGTATAATTCCTGTACTCTGCCAGTTCCTCATTCTACAGAATCTGCCAAAAGCTGTTTTTGGCAGACACATCACACCCAAACCAGCCTACACACAGCCACAAGTAAATACACAGCACATGTTTTTGGTGGTACAGTGAATTACGCTGAGGTCTTTTAAGGTCTTGCATGACGTGTGAGCTGTAATTATCACCTTCTCTGGAACTGTTATTGTTAAGTGGAGTGGAGCTGTTGAATCTGTTTATATCTTGTTGACCAAATTAAAGGAATACTTCACAACAAAATGGAAATTTGCCATCAGAATGTCCAAGATGTAGATGAGTTTGTTTCTTCATCAGATTTGGAGAAATGTAGCATTTAATCACTGGCTCATCAATGGATGCTCTGCAGTGAATGGGTGCCGTCAGAATGATAAAAACAAAAGATTAATCCATAAGTAATCCACACCACTCCGGTCCATCAATTAATGTCTTGTGAAGTGAAAAGTTGCTTGTTTATAAGAAACAAATCCATCATTAAATTTAGTCTTTATTTGCTTTAGATGCATATTAGTGTCAGCTAAATTTGTGTTTTAATGTGTTGTTCTTCACAGTTGCATTTCTATTGCATTTGCATTTTACACTTTTAAAACGTAAAGAACTATAACACAATATTTGTTATAAGTGATGATAACGCCAACTATATTTGATTACTGATTTTAAATATCAAGCTAACATATAGATTATTAACAACCAACCCTGGCATACTACTTTATTAATATTGAATAGTTTAGCATTTCTATTTAATTTGATAAAATATGAAATCTAAAATTACATCAAGTATTAATATTAAATAATATATTTTAATACATATACTATTTCATAATATGTAAGTTCAGTCTTAAAAATATTCTTACATTTAACAGAAAAATCAAACTTAAAATATAGTAATATAAAAAGCTAAAGTAATATAAAATGACAGGTAAAAACTAATAAAACATCTGCATGATAAGGACCGGAGAATGCGTCATGGCTCACGGTAATGAGATGTTTTGAGAAGTCATGTAGAGAAAGTATAAGAGAATAAAGATGGCCCGGTTTTTCCGCTTCATTCATCTGCCGTTGTTAAATCATCTTGTTGTCCAGTCATCCTTGTCGGATTACAGATCATATCAGAATGGGTTTGAGCTCCATTTAACTTTCATTGGTTCTCTAACACAGGTTTTGATGGCAGTTTGAGAGCTGATGGCGGGGCATCTGAACTCTTATGGGCTCTCTCCCTCAATCCTCTGAACTGTTTCTCCATATAAGCTGGGATCACCTGGGGAGTGTTTGACAGGCTGATTATAAGAAAGTGTTGTCATGTTGTCATGTTAAATGAAGAGGCTTTGAGGCATCAGCGGAGGGTATTTCAGGATATGTTTGGCTCAGTCCTCAGCGTGCGTATGCAAGCATCATTTATTTGTGAATGAGATGTTGACTCAGTCTGGCACACAGGATGTTTGAATCATCGACTTGTAACACATAACAGACTGCTGTAGTGATACATGCAAGCACAACATGTATGTGAAATGATTGATATCTGCTTTTTAAAAAATAAAAATGTTAAATCATGGAAAACAGTAAAGAAAAACAAAAAGTATTTTGAAAGTATTTTGGCTGGTGATTATACATGTCAAAATAAGTAATAAATGTCAAAATAAGTATTAAACTTCAAACTATAGTTGATATTTTACAGCTAAACAGAGTTATTAATCAGTCTGTTATTAACTGCTACATGATCTTGTTATATAATATGTGTAGGTACTTTTATGCATAAAATGCAGCTTTGCAAAATAAAAAAAAGTGAAATACATTCAAACATATAATTAATTCTATAAGAAAAGAAGGATGTGAGAACTTAAAATTTAAGAATATTTAAAATATAAAAATGTATAAAATATTTAAAAACTTATATAAATACAAATAAATATAAAAATTTAGGAAAATGTAAAGTTATTAAGAAACTTATTTAACTTATAATAAATACTTTTATAAAATGAATAAAATGTAGCGTTAACACACACACATACACATACACACACACACACACACATATATATATATATATATATATATATATATATATATATATATATATATATATATATATATATATGCTAAACAAAAATATATTAATATTAAACTAAACAATAATATATTCCATATTATATTTGTATTTAATGTAGAATATATTAATAAGCCAACTTAAAAATATATATATAAATATTACATAAAAATACTAAATTATAGATCTAAATCTATTTATGATAAATCTATCATAAAATTGTGTTAATAGTATATCATTCATAATGTATAGTTTAGACATGTTATTTAATGTTATTTCAATATTCAAAACATTTTAATATTAAATAGAAAATACTAACCCAAAATACATTATTATAAAAAACTAACCTAGAATATATTCATATTAAATAAAAACTTGAATATGCTTGCTTAATATTAATAGGACTTTATCAAATATATTTAAAAAAGCCAACATGTATAGAAGACTAAAAGATTTTGTTAATAAAAATCTAGATAGGTTTTCATTGTGTTTGGAATGTAATAAACCCGAACAGTTGTACATTTGTGTAAAACACATGAAGTATTGGCACGTGTGAGCAGACAGCTACATTTAATCTGTTTGCTGTGTCTATTTTTAGTCAGAAGTGAGAGTATGAGACTGTATTGTATACATATGTGTGTGTGTGAGACATTGTGTTTATGGGGTGTGATTTGAGCTGATGGTTTTTGGGTGTTTGTGTTCATACACAACATATGTAGGTCAGGTGCATCATGGGCTGTCGTTACCGTGGAAACCAGGAGTCAAACATGACTGCAGTCTCAGCACTATGATGCTTCGGGATCATAAACACATAAGGGACATCTTGTTATGACTATTAATAAATCTGTATGAGTTGATTATATCTTCTGCAGCTAGTGCAGATTCATCCAGGACACAGCTGGAGCGCTGAAACACCTCTTCTCCGCTTTACCTGCACTCCTCTTCCTCTTCTGGGCATCTAAAATAACCAGGCTTTACTGCTCTATCCATCATTCAGATACCAGCTCGGGTAATAAATCTCCTGTCTGGCCCAGCAGGCTCATGGGAAGACTCCGTTCTATTTTATTTCAGAGGGAGAGACATAATAAGGCTATGTCAGGTGTGGGTCTATTACTGGTTCTCAACTTTATCATTTCAGAAGCAATTCAAACTCAATAGTGTTGATCAAATTTGCAGACCTGAACAAATGTTCTGTTTAGACAAATGCAAATGGTGATTCACAGTCTCTGAAAGGGAGATTTACATCCTCTGTCTGTTCTGTTTGGAAAAATATGTTTTACAGTATGTTGAAATCTAAGATGCTCCTTGGAAATCGATCCATCTCTAACAGAACTTACAGATCATAAAAGGCTAAATATAAAAATTTTATAAAATATTTGCAATATATTATTTCATAGTAATATGTAATTTCACTGTAAAAAAGATATTTATATTAAATGGAAAAAGCTAACTTAAACTTAAAGCTTCAAAGATTATAAATATTAAAATATAACACTAACTTATAGATTATAAAACACTATCATTATTATATTAATCATAAATAATACATTTTGAAGATATAATTTCAGTATTTAAAATTATTGTAATCGTTAATTGAACAGAAAAGGCTAAAATATATCATCATAAAAAACCAAGTCTAAAGTATATACATAACATTAAATACAAAGTCTAACTTATAGATCATAAAAAGCTAAACCTTAATAAAATTAAATAATAATGTTTAATATATGTGTTCTCTATATTAAAAATATTATATTATTAATAGAAAATGCTAACTTAAAATGGAGTTATATTAAATCCTTTTTATTAATTTAAGGAATACACAAAGAGTTGTTCATCTTTTTCTGCTCCAAAAAATCCCCATAAACATACTGGATTTATGTCACTGGATTCCCAGGGTTGCTGTCAGACTCCTGTGCACCAACGTGAATGTGCCACTGAAGAAAGAAAGTTACACAGGTCTGGAAGGACATAGTGATGACTAAATAATTACAGAATTGCTACTTTTGTGTGAACTATTCTTTGAAGTAAACATTTTCTAGAGTTTCACAGAATCCATTTTGAACTGATGCACTTTTTTTGAGGTGGAAAATAAAGTGGAAACCATTGTAGCCAATGATTTGTCACTTCTTGATAGCAAAAATATCGCTTGCACTACACATACAGTATTTCTTACAAAAACTCTTGTGACTGAACAGCAAACATGCTTGAAAACAAGTATTAAATGCCAAGTATAGACCTGCAGGGTGATATTATGTTGATGTGCTCTACATGGTTGCACATTATTTATAGAAAATGAAAATTTCCTGGGAGCACAGGAACATATTTATTCCAGTAAAAGGTAGAGTAGAGACTGCACATTAACGTCAGAGCTGACTATAAAGTGACGTCCACACCTTCAGCATATGCTCAGAAGGAGAACATCTGTTGGGTTGGGGAATCTAAAAACAGCCTGAATATCTGGGGTAACCCACTTTGGGGAAAAATGTGTGCAAAATGAGCTTGTGTGTGTTTATTTGAGATATATACAAGTGGGTTTTGGTTATAAGTCGAGTTAAACATTAACATGACTGTTTTAGTATTTAGTGTGTTTGTCGTGATATTTACTGCTCTGGAGCTGCATGAACCAAACCTGATGAACATGTTCTCCATCATTTGAGCTTAAAGCAAGCAAGAGCAGACACTTTTAAACTGTTCGAAAATTGTGCTCATTGAAATGTTTTATGTTGTTGAAGATTCTCCTGCTCACCCAGGCTGCGTTTTCTTTTTTTTTTTTTTACTAAAATACAGTAAAAACAGTAAAATTGTGAAATATAGCTGTTTTCTATATGAGTACATTGTAAAGCGTAACTTATTTCTGTGATCAAAACTGAATTTTCAGCATCATTACTCCAGTCTTCAGTGTCACATGATCTTCAGAAATCATTTTAATATGATAACTTGCTGCTCAAGAAACATTTCTGATTATTATCAATGTTGAAAACAGTTGTGCTGCTTCATATTGTTGTGGAAACCATTATACTTGTTTTTTAGGATTCTTTGATGAACAGAATGTTCAAAAGAACAGTATTTATTTAAAATGTTTCTATTTATTTTGTTTTGCGTCACTTTTAATCAATTCAATGTATCCTCGTTGAACAAAATTATTAATTTCTTATATTTGAAACAAACAAATATTATCTGAAACGTCATATTATTTTAGACACTTAACATTTATTTGTTTTTAATTTTTCAACCCCCAAATTTAAATACCGTAGTAAGCTTCAGCCTTGAGAAACACAGTTATTTCCTACCTTTCCCCCCTCCTGGTTATTAGGAAACACAGATACGGAGCCATTTAAAATGTCTGAAACGTTCTTTTCCTGATAAAGTAAATGGTCTTTGAAGACTCAAGACGACTTGGAATGTGTGAGGAGGCAAATGTGCTCACCGTCCCTCGCTCTCTCTCTCTCTCTCCCTCTCTCTCCCTCTCTCTCCCTCTCTCTCTCTCTCTCTCTCTCCCTCTCTCTCTCTCTCTCTCATCCCCTGAGGTCTCACTAACTCTATAGCCATGCCTCGGTTTCTTAAAGGATGCAAAATAACAAAGCTGCAGCTAAGTGAAGGAGAGATAAGAGGAAATGGGAAAAGAGAAGCAGAAGCGCTCAGCTCGCTGTGATGGAGGAGCTCTAACTGACTTTATCACAAACGCTTACACAAGCTTCAATTGCTCAAAACATCAATGTCATTTGTTTTTTGTTTTTATTTCTTGTCGAATTAGAATTATAAATTTGATAATAAAATTAATAGTAAATTAATTTAAGCTCGAAAACCTTATAGCTGATTTGTGTTTGGGGTCTGTTTGAATTTACAGTATGAGTGATAATAATAGCTATGCTTTCAAAATACCTAAAAAACTGAAATATATGAGTTATATGTGTCCGAGTGTTTTGTTCCGTGATGTCGTGTAAAGGTTCATTATGGTTCAATGTGACTGAAACAGAATTGCTCCGAGCGTCACGAGAGAAAATCTGCAAGGGAAAGAGAAGGAATGGAGATGGGAAAGTGGTATTATTATTAAATACATCTGTGAACCAAAACTGGAAGTTGTCTGCAGTGGTTGCCATGGAAATGTCTTAGATTCACTCCCTGCTTTGTGTGTGTGTGTGTGTGTGTGTGTGTGGTCACCTGCGTGCACATAATAAACTAGGAAATATTAAATGCGACTTTATTGCATTAAACTAACAGTTTACAGTCAAGCTTATTTACAAATGCTTATTGTGGTACTGCTGTACAATGTACTATGGTATCAGATGGTGCTTTGATATATGTATATATACATAGTAAATACATTTATAGCATGTTTCTTGCACAGCAAATCAGCATTAATCTGATTTCTGAAGATCATGTGACACTTAAGACTGGTGTAAGCTGGATATTCAGCTTTGATCACAGGAATAAAGCACATTTTAAAATCTATTTATTTGGAAAATAGCTAAATCATAGTAATATTTCACAATATCATCATTATGTTTTTACTGTATTTTTGATCAAATAAATACAGTCTTCCTGAACACACGATATTTCAAAACTAATAAAAAAATCTCTCATGAACATTATTTCTATATGACTACTGTAATGAGTCAATAATCGACTCATTTGTGTGTGAAAGAGAAACAGAGAGCATTAACGCTGCAGGATCTGAGCTGTGTGTGTTTTGCTTTGAGTTTGATTCAGACTGTTGTTTAATAGCCTTGCTGGTGAGGTGGAATGTCACATTACATATTACTTTCTTGTTAAAGACATGAAAGTGAGATAAACAAACAACTTTTCCATTATCAGACTCATGAGTGTGTTTGCATACATTGGTGTTCAGGCTTTGGTCTCTAGCGGATTCAACTTGAGCAGAAATCATCAGCAGAGTTAATTACTTTGATTAAGCTGCATAATGAATCTTTGTGTATATCTGTGTTGAGTTGAAAAGTTAATTATCCTCACAGAAAGCTTTGAGTGATGAAGACCAAAAGAAGTCAAAGAAAAACTTTTGAAAGGTCACAGAAAGGTTGTCCGTCTGTTTATGTGTAAGAACTAAAAGATCATTTGCAACCAGTCAATGTTTCTCAAGTGAACCGGGTGAGTGTATATATATATATATATATGTATATATATATATATATATATATATATATATATATATATATAAAATACATATTTTTATTTCATTTGAAAATACATCTCTATATTTTTATCCTATATTTTATGCAGTACTTGTTAAACCTGTTTAAAAATAAAAACCATTTAGGACTTTTGAAATAATTTATTATTTTTTTTTTTTTAATTGAACTCATTATTCTCATTATGAACTCAAAATTATTTAATTTCCATTACTGTAATGCAATTTGCTTACATTACGCGGAAATCGTACACTAATTCATACAGTACGTTTTAACAAAAATATATATATTAAAATCTAGTATTTAATAGTAAGAATAATAGATTTTTAAACAATGCATCTCCTATATACATTTTTTATTTATAGTTATTTAGAAAAACATTTTATTCTTCTTTATTTTTTATGCAGTACTTGAAACCTGTTTCAGGACTTTTAAAATATTTATTATTATTATTATTTTCATTGAACACCATTTACATAAGCCACTTGCAATTTCCATTCATTTATGCTGAAGAATCATTGTGGTCATTGTATATTTTTACTGTGAGAATGTGTCGGAGAAAATATTCTTAATTCAGAAAACTGTATAGGCTAGTCTTTATGCAATTATATTTGCTTATATTTGATTTTATGGTGATGTTTGTGTTTGCAGTTTGTGCTATCATGTACTTTGTAGATAAAGGCTAAACAAGAGAGCAAAGAAAGACATTTCAGATTACAACGGACATCTTTAGGACAAAATAGTTTGAACTGATAAAACACACATTGTAAATTGTTCCCACTGGATGAAAAACTCCACGCTGTTTTATTCCACATGTGCATGCATTTCATTACTGAGGGATTTCTGGAGGATTGGAAACGAGGTCCTCTGCTCTTATCTGCATTTTGTCCTCTTTTTATTCGCTTCAAGCTTTTTCTTCATTCTTTTTTTTTCTCTTGAACTCCCTTGTGACTGAATCTGAACAGCCCTTATCACCACAACTTAATGAGCTCCCAAGCATTACCGCCATCACACACACACACTCACTTTTTCAGGCTAGTAACATGTCTACTTAGTTTTCTAGATCCCCGCAGTCTAATTGTGCATTTATTCTTTTACTCTCTGAAACAACTCATTAGTGTTTTATATCAGGGAGAGAGAGAGACCTAATTTTAATGACCTTTAGATAAGCTGCAAAAGATGATGCGAAGCAAAGTAGGATAAAGAGATGAATTAAGTAACGGGGAGAAAAGGCCAGCGAGAGAGCAAAAGAGTCAGTTATCCGCAGATCTCACGTCTTTAATGATGCATGACTCTTGTCAGATGATTAAAACTACACACAAACCAACTTTAAAAGATCCCTATGCATTTCTGTAGTGATAAAGACACACACAGATATCAAGACATATGCAATAAAGTGACAGACTGAGTGAAATGTCAGGGAATGTTAATAAGGGACGGGTGAATGATGCCATTGATCCAGTTGAAACTCTCTATTTGTGTCTACAGTATCCAGTCAACAATTGTGTCTTCATTAGTTTTGGCTTTGAGCACTGCCATTGGCTCACAGACAGGAATGGAACAAAGCCATGAAGTACTGAAGTAGTATAAATATTTACATTATCTCACTATAACACTTTAAATATTTACATTACCTCAATGTAACACTGTAAATATTTACATTATCTCACTTTAAACACTTTATATATTTACATTACTTCATTGTTACACTGTAAATATTTGCATTACCACACTATTACAATGTAAAGATGTACATTATCTTATTTTAACTGTAAAGATTTATATTACCTCACTGTAACACTGTAAATGTCTGCATTACTTTGCACTGTAAGACTGTAAAGCTTTACATTTTACATTACCTCTCTGTAAAGTGGTACATTTTTACAATATCTAAATTCACATTCTAAACTTTAATGTTGTGAATATTTCTGTAATCTCATGAGTGCTATACACTATAAATATACTACGTTCTCTGTAATAAGGCATAATGGAAAGCCTCAAAATATAGCTTATTGTGAACATTTGCTACACGTATGTAATCCTCTGTGTTTACTTCTTATCACGACATTCAGATTAAAGAATACAGATTACAGATAATGGACAATGAAGGGTGGAAATGACATACCATAAATAATTTCCACTATGAAACCAGTCATGTACAAAATCCAATGAAGCTGTTATATTTAAACAGTTGGACATTGTGTTGGCATGCTATCTGAAGTGGATAAAGTGGATAAAGAGGTGTAATAAATGAGCTCACATGGCTGTTAAACCGGACCATGGGAGCTCGGCCTACTGCAGATGATACATGATGAGCTACAACTAAACTGTTTTTATTTGTAAAGCCACAATAGTTTCAGTACATGCATGTTGTTTAGAGATGGACATACTCTAAAATGCATTGGAAAATTAAGAGTTTGCATCAATCATTTTGAATTAATGACAAACTCTAATGAACCAACAAACCCCATTAAGTTAGAGGAACATAATTTGTAGCATAAACACAAAATAACAAATTGAGTATTCTAAAAAAAGCTAATTGTTCCAAACAGCATTAAACAGTAACAGGGTTTTCTCCTATAATGTAAAAAGTCGTAAATAAGAGTATTTAATTGTTTTAAATGTTCTTTCTACTTCACAATTTCTCTTTAATTCAGTTAGTTACTTACTGTTTCTTTGTAATTCATTTCTAAATTTACTGTGTCTATGCCCGTATAGCACTTAATTTCAACTTTTACTTTCCTTATTCAGTCCTCTGCAAAGCATGCTGGGAATTAGAAATCCACTGCCTAATTTTCAAAGCTGTCAAGATAATTTCAGCAAGTTACTACCACAAAAATCAATGAATGCAGAAATTGCATTTAAATTACACACAATCTTGATGTGATGATCAACATTATTATGTCAACAGAACTCATCAAAATATTGTTCGCAACCTAAAAGGATTAATTAAATCACAAAATCTTTAACTTGCAACCATGCATTTATTTAAATTGTGGCAATAGGTCCCCTGAATTGTAGTTTTAAATTGCAAATGGTCACATGACAAATAAGAAACAGATGAATGATGAAATGCATTTAAACTTTTTAATTAGCTGTTTATCATTCAGAACAATCTACACTGTATGACAATTCTTACAGCAGCTAAATAACATCTAGTTTTATATATATTTACTCTTTTTCTATTTTGAATAGAAAACACCAACTATTGGTAGATATTCCAGGGTTGGCTGAACAACCATAAATGACCATGAAACAGTCCTATAAAAAAAGAAGCAAAAATCACCATCATTAAACGGTTGTATGATTGTTATTGTCTCATTTGTACTTACATAAAATAACTCCTTCAGATTATGCTTTATTTTTCTTTTCATCTGTCCTTGAGTTTGTCTTTTAATTGCTTGTGCTCATTTGCAACACAAGTATAGCTCAAACGTTAAGACTTGAACTGCTCTACACAACCTAAATCAGTAAACATACACTTTAATTTAAGACTAAAAAGAGTCTCTGTAGACGTGAGTTAATTGATTGTTTGTTCTCTGATACAAAAAAAGCTACAAATTAGCACTACCTGGCGAAACACATTCACAATGTTCTAGGGAGCAGATGCTCTCGTGTTCTCGAACGATCCCTTGAGGCTTCGCTTACCTAATTGACCCATTATATGAGAGCACAGAAGACTGGTCTCAGCTGAGCTGTTAAGATCACGACTGTTTATCTAAAAGCTCCCAGGAAAACGAGCAGCTCCTGGTGCATTTCTTCAAAGATCTCATAGAAAGTTGTTTGAATGCACACATCAAATACAAAGAGACTTGAGACTGTTACTCTTATAAAACTCAGGAGAGGAAGCTCTGAAGACTGATTCAAATGTCCTCTCTCTCTTGGGAAGTTCCTCCAGGGAGTCTCCAGGCGATCGTGGCATCCGGTTGTCTCGTAAAACTGAAAAAATCCAGTAGAAAATATATCTTATTCTTCTATTGTTGCACATGTATGATTCTGTCAAAGGCTGGTTTGAAATTCACATGATGATCCACCAAGAAAAGATTGCATTTACTATCTTCATATCTTAAGTGAGCTACTCTGAATTTCGGTGCACTATAAGAAAGTGAAGTGTTTTTGAAAATATGGTAAACACTAGGGCTGTACGATTTGGATTAAATTGCAGTTTTTATCATAAAAGTTTATAATTGTGATTGGGCTGAAAAATTAAAGGATTAGTTCACCCAACATCATTTACTTCATGTCATGTCATAAGTCTAAAACTATAGAATAATCGATTGACTGAATATAAAAAAAGATGCCAATCCAGTACTCATTTTTCTTTACTTTAGGTTGAAGTTAAAAAATAACTCAAATTAAATAAACTAAAACTTAAACACTTTAACACGAAATATGTATGCATTAACAGATATGAAAATCAAATTCAGAAAATCTGAAAAACAAAAAGCACAATAAAACTATTCTGTACAACTATAAAATATATAATATATAAATAAGTCTTGCAAACCCACACGATGATCCGCTTTGAGTGAAAAAACATGAAACATTTGAAAATGTGTCTCTCAGAGGTCATTCAATTCAAATACAACACATTGAGATACATTAGAACTGATGTCAATGACCAGATGCAGTGCATCTTCAATTTTCAGAAAAATCTATCATCAATTTTACCTTTAGGGTATCAATTTACCTAATTTACAAGGTTCATATTAGTACAGTATATACTATTCTTTGTTATTAATATGCACCTTCTAGGTGTAAACAATGTACAAATTTGTCCCTTTAAGGCAGTGGTTCCCAAACCTGTCCTGGCGTACCCCCAACACTGCACGTTTTCTTTGTCTCCCTAATTAAACACATCTGATTCAACTCATCAGCTCATTAACCCATGTGATAATGAGCTGATGAGTTGAGTCAGATGTGTCTAATTAGGGAGACAAAGAAAACGTGCAGTGTTGGGGGTACGCCAGGACAGGTTTGGGAACCACTGCTTTAAGGGTACTGACCCAGCTGTTGTACTCCTACAGGTACAATTTGTACACTTTTTGGTCAATAATGACTTAAATTGTGGACTTACATAAATCTAAAATATGGCTTTAAAGAACTCAGAATATGGTACTCTTATGTCATTTCAGGACCCATCATGGAGCATCATGCAGTATTTCTTCCATTTTTCTAGTAAGAAGAAAATCATATGGGTTTACATGAGGTAAATGATGATCAGTGAGTGAACTATTCCTTTATAATGAAAGCAGTTTGAATGAATTCAATTCCTAGTGAATTCATTCCTAGTGAAACTGATTCATTTCCAGTGCTAAAGTGACCTACCAAAGCTACGTCTTTTAGTTTAGATTAGCCAGGTTTAAAAGTCACCTTGTAATAGTTTGCTATTTCGACATTCATGGCCATTCTATAAACTTTCATCACAAAATTAAAAAAAAGTAGTTGTTCCTGTGCAAACATTTTAGTTCTGAAGTAATATTTTTGTTGCTATATCTAGTTTTGGGCTTCATACGCAAATCTCAATAGGAGTGGTCATCATCACTTTGCTCTTGTCTTGACGGTTGGGCGACTGGCTTTTGGAGGACTCCTCCCTAGAAGAATGCGGTTCGGACAGGATGCTACGTTTGAGGGGGGTGGGACGTAGACAGGAAGTTCCTGAAGGTGGAGAGGGATCTGCGTGTCTGTGGGCGGAGCAATGTGTGGAACCGCCTCTAGGCGCCCTACAGGAAGCTCTGCGGCGGTGATGATTGAGCAGGTCATATTTGAGGAAGTAGAAGACCTCTTTAACCCCACAGCGCCGCTCCGGCTCCAGCGCTAACAGCCGACCGAACATGCGCAATGCATCGTCTGAAAACCGCCGCCATTGGGAGGGAACAACGCCGGGAGGGAACGCCCCTCGCTGCCATCGCTGAAATTCCGAAAAGAATGCGTCACTAGGCAATGCTGCTTCCCAGGGAAAGTTTCCCGTCAACATGCAAAACAGCAGAACTCCGAAAGCCCACACGTCCTGGGTCATCGCCACGATGATTCCCTCCGATACCGAGGCCTGGCACACCTCGGCTGCGGTGTATGGGATGGTGCCGCTGATCCTCTTGATCCGGCTGCCTGCCTTCCGTGTCATTCCTAAATCTGCCAATTTCACGCGTCGACACTCGCGGTCGAAAAGCAGAACGTTTTCTGGCTTCACGTCCCGATGGACGAGACTCTTGCTGTGCATGAAGTCCAGAGCCAAACCCAACTGCTGAACGCAGCGCTTGACCATCTCCTCCGGCAAACCGGCCTGGACAGAGACACAAACACAAAGGCACAGTTTAGAGCTGAGAGAAATACAGCACAGGCTCTAAATCTGTAAGGGAGTAAGCAGTTGACCTTGACCCAACTAGTTTTCCATAATCGAAAACTGGATCATATGCATGTGCCTGTTGAACTCCACAGAAGTCTTCAGAACTCAAATACCCAACATTCATAGCTATGCAAATTCCCTGGGGTTTTTATCACTTTTTTTGTTTTTGTTTTTTGTAAAATTCTGAAAAAATCCTCAAAAATGTGGGAGAAAATATCCACAGATTCTGTGTGAGTCTGGTTAAAACGTTCAGTTGAATTTAACAAAGAATATGTCCAGGTCATATTTTACCCCAGAATAAAAATCAAACAAAACCGGCCAAACAAATAATATTTTGCATAAAGAAAATTAAGCCTAGTTTGAATAGTTTACATATAAGTTCACTCTCACTCCCAAAATACTTAGTACCTAGTACTTTTTACATGGTAATTTTCTACACTGTTGTAAACGAATACTAGAACGATGTAAAAAATATTTAATATTAAATTGACAATAATTGTTAATTGTTTTATCATTTAAATTTCTTTATTTTTCTTCATTTAAAATAGAATTAATTCTACTTAGTAATTATTTTAATAAAATATAATACATCATTGCATTTTTTATTTGTCTGTTGATTTTGTAGTTTTTGTAGACCCAGAAGAATTCTTGATCGTGCTACAGGTGTTAAACCTACAAATGCATGATTAAAAGTGTGATTTGTGATGTAGAGATGGTGGTGGTACCTGAGGTGGGATGATGTCGAACAGATCCCCCGCAGGTGCGTACTCCTGTCCGAACACATAGCTGTCCTCCGTCTCAAACAGCACGTTCAGAACTTTGATGATAAACGGGCTGCAGCCCAGCGCGGCCGTCAGGCTGTACTCACGCAGAAAACTGCGCAACTTCGTCTTGTTCTTACTCACATACTTCAGAGCCAGCTTAGTACCTGCAAAATAATGGTGAATTAAAAGAAGCATCTTAATTATAAAGATTCCAAAAGTGTTTTTTGCAGTAATGCCACAGAAGAGACACTTCAGGTTCCCCCCCCCAAAAAATGTATACAATGTTTTTAATAACATTTTAATAGTGTAAATAGATGTTTTCCACAATAAAGAACCATTTGTGGAAGTGGGTGTTAAGTGTTCTTCATGAAATCACTGATGCCTATAACCTTTAGTTTTTAGAGTGAAGGGCTGTATTGTTTTAGTATCGTTGATGTACTGGTTAATTAATCATTTAAAATCTTTTTTTTTTTTTTATTTACATGTTAAGTTCTATTCTATATTTTTTTTTCAGTTTTAATTATTTTAGCTGAAATCAAAAGTTTATTTTTTATATTTTATTGTATTTGATTTGTTTATCAAGTAAAGCTCAAAATATTTATTGATATTTAGAATTAGTTTTTCTTTTTTTTCTGTTTACTTTTAAGTTTTAGTATTT
Organism: Carassius auratus; assembly: GCF_003368295.1. Lineage (NCBI taxonomy): Eukaryota > Metazoa > Chordata > Actinopteri > Cypriniformes > Cyprinidae > Carassius > Carassius auratus. The sequence continues at coordinate 2,976,404 of NC_039266.1, forward strand.
TTTTTTTTATGGCTAGCAAGTTAAGTTAAATTAAATAAATGAAGGTTTATTTTAAATAACAAAAATATTTTGAATGCATGTAGTTTTTAATTGAATTAATGATAATAAATCTGCACAAAGGTAAATGAGATTAAAATGCTACAGCTTAGATTTAAGTGAATAATAATCTCAATTTTGGCTTGTCACATAATTATATACTATTATAATATTAAATTGATATATGCATGCTGGTTGCATGGTGTAATTTTTAGTGCTTGACATCTTTTAACATTCACTTCTGTTGCATGGAGAGGAACACCTATGCAGGACATTCATAAAAAAAGAAAATCAGAACGCCACTACCTCATTTTTTAAACAGACTCACCCTGTGTCCGATGCACCACCAAGTCGACTTTGCCGTAGGTTCCCTTCCCTAAAGGAGCGATCAGCTCATACTGCTGTTCCAGCTCCGAGGTGGAGAGAGACGAGATTGACAGCGCCTGCATGTCCTCGACCGGAGCGCCACCTGTCCCACCGCCCCGTCCCGCTGGGAGAACCCCCACCTGGGCACTGAGAAACACACACACACACACACTAACGTTTAAACACAAAGTAATCTCAAGAGGAATTGCATCCTGTATGAGGAATTCTCTCCTGGTATTACTGAGCTCCTTGTTGGCATCATTTGTCTTTCCCTGTTTATTCTTCTCTCTCTCTCTCTCTCTCTCTCTAGCGCCTGTGTCCTCTTTTCTTTCCTCTTGTCAGCACTCTACCTATACTCTATTTCCTAAGCCTTGTACCTGGCTTGATGCTCTGTCAAATTTAGTGAATATTTCAGCAACAGCAAAGGGCACTAGCTGAATCACTCTCCTCACAGAAATAAACAGTGACCTCGAATGAGGCTTCACGTTATCAGCATCATGCATAGTGACAGACCCTCGGCAACAAAAACAACAACACATGACGATGCCAGACGACCTTAAGATGACCCGTCAGAAGTTCTGATGAGCCCGACCCCTGCTGTCCTGCCCACTTTAACCCCTGACTGAGAAACAAATGAGAGATTGATTCAGGAACATTCTCATTTTCTCTAGAGGTCATTGCCAGCCTTTGATTTCTACTGCATTAAACCACCAGCCAGCCGTTGTCTGTGGCCCTTCGTTCAGCTCAACCGCTAGAGCTAAGAAATGTTCTGTTTCAGTTCATTTGAAATTTGAATTGATCAGGCTGCAGCATTCTGGAAATTGAATTGCAGCTCAAAGAAACTCACATGAATCCAGCAAAACAACAATGTAAACTTATAAAATGTCTTTATGTTAATAAGCTCCATTATAAAGATGAATTTGTTATTTTATAAACAATAAAAGTAAAGGTCATTATTATTTTTAATAAATGTCTGTAATATATATTGTACATATATTAATACTACATATTTTACATATTTTATATTTATATTTTCCACAATTTTTGTGAAAACTTTTAATAAAAAAAATTTATATAATTTTTTTTTATTATACATAAATAAATAATTGCAAATTGAAAATATTTTCCTATAGGTGGCATGTTCTGGAAATTGTCTATATGCTGTCTGTATGATAATATGCTAATGAATAATTCATACTAAAAAAAAAGTCATTAATTATTTAAAACTACACATAAAGCAGTTTATTGGCATTTCTGTAAATTTGATGCCAGTTATATGAAAATGTATATTTAAAAATGGAATTTAAATGTATAAATTAAATTGCAGATGCATATTCCATTCACTGACACTAGCAACACCAAAGTCAGTCCCCAGAGAATACGCCAAAAAATAATTTGTTACATGAATAAATACAAATGTAAAATATACATTTATTCAGACTGAATTTAAATCTCAGACCGAGTGTAAAATCTATAATTCACTTTCTCTTTATTGATGCATCTTGAAAGCAATCTACTATGCTAAACATAATTGTCTCCCTTAATAAATGACAGTCTGTTTCTCACCTGACCCAAAGGTCAACACCCGAAGGTGACCTTTGACCTGACCTCACTAACAAATCACATTCATTTCAAACACAATTTACAAACATGCAATCTCATGTTTACAATCAAACAGCAAATATCTAAACGCTAAGTGCATCAGCATTGCACAATAAAAATAAAATTTGAAAAAAAAAATACATTTTTTAATTCATTCTCATTCCATTTTTTTGTATTATTCATTTCAATATTTTACCTTTTTTATTTTTTTATTTTGCCTTCCTTTCTATTTTTTCACCTTAATTATTGTCTGTTTTGTTTACTTCAGATGCTTTGGTGTTATTATAACAATCACACCTTCAGCATCTGACCCTGAAAACATCAATAACAACAACAACAGAAACGCATGAACACTCGATGTGCAGCAGGTCCGAGCCAAGCGTCTCCAAACAAAAGAAACCAACCGACCCGTCAGTGATGAGCTGAACTCACCTGCCCGTGCCCTGCTGTCTCTCTCCCTCATGTTCCTGCATCCAAACACAGCGTCCTGATCTCACCCCGGCTACAAATTCATCCAAAAAACCATGATGCTCTTTCACCAATAAATGAGTTTCCTCAGCACTCCAGCTCTCTACATTCTGCACTCATGTGACAAAAAAGCACAGTCCGTTCCTGCCATCCGTCCATCCGGCTGAGTGTGTTCAGCTGTCTTTGTGTGCTCCTGAAGGAAGCCGCTGGAGCACGAGGAGCTGGTGTGTGTGTGTGTGTGTGTGTGTGTGAGATGGAGGGGAGGGGGTGCAAGCGTGTGTATCTATGCGTGAATGACCTACTTCATTGCGTTTCCGCTCTCAGATGCTGTCTGTGTCTCGCTGTATCCAGGGTCCCTTTAGGGATGTCAGATGCGCTCATTCAGTGGCCACATGATCACAGACCCCCTCGAGCCAGCAGTGTCCCGTCATTCAGGCTTTATTGTCACCCTGATTTAATGCACAACATCAAACTTATTTTTAGATCTGATTTGCATTGTGACACTGGAGCACATTTTTCTCCCAAGTTCTCATTCCTGTGCGCCCCTAATGTGTGTTATTGAGAAGCTATCATAATATTTTTATTTATATTTTGAATGTTTGCATTATTTTCTATTGTCTTATATTTTTGTGTAAATGTTTTAGTCATTTTGTTGTGTTTTTGTTATTTTTATTAATGCATTTATTTAGTATTTTTTATGTACGTCACATAGTTTTGTTGATTGTATTTATTTTGGTAGTTATTGACTTGACAAGTTTTTTTTTTTACATGAAGAAATATTGTAAATTATTGCAGATTTAATGTTTTCTATAAGTGGCATTAAAAAAGATTAATAAATGTTGATGTAAATAGTTGTTGTCACACAAAATGTAAACTTTAGATTTTTTATTTTCTGTTTTCTTAATGTTTGATAACATTTAAATAATTATTTAAATATTTATATTTACTTTTTTAAATACATTTTTGTTAATGTTTTAGTAATTTTGTTGTGTTTTTGTCATTTTTATTAAAATGTTTTAATTTTTTTTTGTCTATAGTTTTGCTAATTTTATTTATTTTGGTAGTTAAGCTGAATAAAAATGAGAAATACTGCCTTGACAACTTTTTTATACTTTTTTTTTTCAGAAACATAAAGAAATATTTTAAAATATTGCAGATTTAATAATAATAATAATAATATATTTTCCATAGGTGGCATTACAAAATATAAAATAAATGTTTATGGAAGTAGCCTATATGTTGTTACACGAAATTAAAACTTTGGATTTTATTTTTTATTTTATTATTTTCTTATTAATTGTTGTTAACATTTAAGTAATTTTCTTTTTTTGTTAATTTTTGTTAAAGTTTTGCTTATTTTGTGTTTTTGTAATTTTTATTAGATTAGTCATGTTTTAAATGTGTTTAGTTTTCTATTATTTTATATATTTTTTTCTTAATTTATTATGTCTTAAAACTAAACGAAAGAGACATATTGCCTTCACAACTAGCTTAAATTTCAGGTTTTTAAGATTTTTTTTATTTAAATTGTTTTACGTTTATTTTATTTCAAGTAATAAAAGCTTTTTATGGTTCCAGTTTTTAATAATAACCTAGAATGTGTCTGCATCTTTTATTTTTGTTCACTTGTTCTCTATTACTACAACGGAGCACAACAGATACTATGACAGTGTATCAAAATCCCGCATTGACATTCATTGTTTTAAATGTTTGTTTTCTAAAACCTAATTGACAATGATGACATCACTGTGATATTTACATACTTCAGCTTTGATTGGTCTTCTGTTTAACATTTCTTTTCATACTAAATAGTGATTTTTCTTTATTGTGTATGAGAGCGCAATAGTCAGGGTAAAGATGTAAATTTACATTTGTGCATTTGCCAAGCGTCTTAAAGCCCAGATACAGAATAATCTCAGCTCTGCTTGTGTTACGCCTCTGTTTCTCCTTTCATTACGCTCCTCTCATCTTCTGCTTCACACTATTTGTCCTAGTTTAAGTTGCTGTCTCTTCACTTTATCCAGGTCGACGTGTTTTTATTTCTTTCCCAGAAACACTATGTCTTATAAAATATGGGCTTGAATGTAAAAAAACTGCTACTAATGTCTGCCCAGCAAGCCCACATCTACTGCACAATAATTATTTTATATTAATTAGACATAGCATTACAAGGTAAGGGGCAACAACTTTAGCATTAATCGTGTACAATTGTAAACTTCATCATCCAGAAATAATAATAACAGTTAATATATTTATTATTATAAAGGTGGCACATGCTAACAATGATTATACAAAATACAAATTATAATAAAAAATGTTTATAAACATTATATTATAATCAAATTCAGATTTAATGAAAATATACATTAGTGTAATATTAGAATTATTATAAGTATTATAGAAATTTATATTACAATTATTCTAAAAGTGGCACATAATAAAAATAAATTTTATTGTTATAAAAGTGGCAATATATATATATATATATATATATATATATATATATATATATATATATATATATATATATATATATATATATATATATATATATAATTACAAAGTACTATCGTTATTGTTACTATTATTATTGCTATTATTTTACAAATTTAAATAATAATAATAATAATAAAAGTTTTTATCATGGTTGTTGTTTTTGTTTTTATGTGCCATAATAATAATAATAAATATAGTCAATTCAAATAATTCAAATTATTAATTAATATTATAATGCACATAATAATAAGAATAACAATGATAATTATATCACAAATGTATATTTATATTGTATTACAATTATTATAAAAGTGGCAAATAATAAAGTTGTTGTTTTAGTTTTGTGACATAATAATAATAATAGTAGTTATTATGTTTATTGATATTTTTATTATATTGAATATGAAATCTTTATATAAATTGTTGTTATTATAAAAGTTGAACATAATTATTATTATGTAGTAATTATTATATAGTATTATTATAAGTAATAATCTAAATGTTTATTGTTTAATAATGTTTGTTGTCTTCTTTATCTCCTGCGTCGTCATGACATCACCAGAAGACAGCTGTGGAGTTCAGGGATTTCACACTGAATGGCATTGCTGTATTTTGTTGCCTGTATTTAATTAGATGAAAGCCTTAATTACCCACCTGAGGTTTGAGTGACAGGTGCTGAAGCCTTGACAAAAGCCTGATGAGAGAGTCAGCGCTGACCTTTCTGTGTGCCTTAGCTTTAAATCAGTTCCTCAAAAATCAATCGGAACAGCTAAGCACCCATTTAAGCACAAGTTTTATGAGTCATCTGAAATTCTAATGTACACATATATTACAAAATTACATAAATTATCTAAGTACAAAATTATTACAAGTAATGAAATTATACTTACTATTAGTAGTAGTAAAATAGTATGGTAGTAATTAATATCATGTTAAATCTGAATAATAATAATAGTTATGATTGTTGTTTTTATGTAAAAAAAAAAACTTCAGAACATTCGCAAAAATATTACAATTTATTTAAAAAGTTGAATATTATGAAGTCATTATAAATCCATAAGGTTGTAAATTTATTTTCTTGCCTCTAGAATATACTTAAATATATTTTATAGTATATTTTGGTACATGAAGGTGAAAAACATATTTAACATTTTCACAGTTTATATATATATATATATATATATATATATATATATATATATATATATATATATATATATGTGTGTGTGTGTGTGTGTGTGTGTTTAAAAAAAAAAAAAAATATATATATATATATATATATATATATATATATATATGAACAAATATTTTAAAATACTATTTACAATATTCGTTTATATGTCCTTATTTTGCTCTTTTGTAATGTGTGAGAGGTATTAATGTTAAAGGTTTATTTTATTTATTTATTCTTTGAAGACTTTTGGTGAATTGTGTTGAATCCAAATAGACTCAATTAGACTCAGAACATAAAGATTTTACCAAAGAAATTGAACATAATACCACACAGGGTTAAATCCAGAACACGTTTGGAACTGCATAGCAATCACGGTGGTGTGTTTTTCATGTGCAGACACTGAAGGAGAAGTCAAAATCGAGATGTATTTGCTCTCGGGTGGGCTCGGCTGTCTCGGTGTAATTGGATTTTCTTTTTCACGGTCTGGTCATTTTCAGCCGAACTCTCTGACGGTCTTCTCTTTCTCTGTCGGCTTCTAACAAGATGCGTCTCTGCAGACAGTGGCTATATCCTAAGATATTACATCTTATTTATTTACTTCCAAAGAGAAACCGCAGGCCTGACACAGACTGCTCGAGGGTTTGGTCTGTGATCTGCAGTTTGAGCTGGATGTGGGCTGTTTGTTCTGCTAATACCGTCTAGTGATGGTCAGAGCAGAGGAACGGGAGAGCTGGACACGAGCAAATAACAGCCTGGAGTGTGAGAGAACGGGATTTCTGTGTAAATGACAGAGCTATATTGGCTAAAAGGTTGGCTTGTTTAGACAAAGCAGAAAACAGTGCTGAAATGTGTAAAAGATAAAGCTTTGAATGCTGCCATCCAGTGGTTCAGAAAAAGTATTTCAAATCACAAATAGACGTTCGAGTCATGGAAGCGAATCGGTTCGTTTGAACAGTTAATTTTATTACAGCGGTTTGACAGAATGATTCATCAGTCAAACGAATCATCTCTCAAAATAGTTCTTATACGAAATGTTAGTTTTTTGTGGTAAAATACTTTTTTGTTAAATACGCTACTGCTTTTTGTATTGTAATAGTTTATACTTATAGTTTAAATTGGGTTTAATTAATTTCCCGCCAAAAATTGTACTTCAAATGCTCTCCTTCATTTGAAAGATTTACCATCAAGATTAATTTAAAAGGTTCCAACAAGAGGTTTATTTTCCCCATAAATCAAACCTCAATACTGGTTCCGAAGGCACAAATCCAAGTGATGAATTCAAGTCTCAATTTCATAATGAACAAGGCTAGAAAAAAACAACTAGCTTTTGGTTTTAAAGGTACAGCAATATTTTTTTTTTTTTTTGGCAGCAAATATATTATACGTTAACACAGAAGTCTGGGTAATAAAAGTAGCTTGCAGAAAAAAAAACACTCGCCGTTGATTGAGGCAAGGTTGTTCAGGGGCTGTTCTGTCTAAACACGCACTAGACAGATGTTAAGACACTTGCACTTTTGTCCTTTTTTAGCGTCTCGAACATAAAACTGCATTCTAAAGTTGATGCGTCCAGGTTGCAACAAATAAAACTTGTAAGACAACACATCTTGATCTCTACACAATTATCTTTTCATTCCCCTGGCCTTCGTCTCGAGTTTTATAAATGCACAAAAACCAATTCTGTGTGAATGGTCCCTCAGGCTGGTCTTGATGTTTAAACAATGAAGCACAATGTTTTTATAGCACCACAGAGAAAAAGTTTTTACGCACAAAATGACGTCACCTTTAAGACATGGTAACACAACACTTTCATTGTCATGTCATACAAACTTTATTTTTCATAATGCTTTGTCAGCTTATGCATAATCACGTCAAATATTTAAACATCATAAAATACCATCCTCTCACAGAAGCATCTTTTCCCTGAATGATTAGCTGAATGTTTTGTTATCCTGCTGGGCATGTTAGTGCAGATCAGCGATGAAGCCGGTGTCACCGTGGAGGTGCTGCTCCTGATCCTGTGTCCTGTCTGAAAGAGCAGGGAGATCTGTGCACTTAACCTGTTTGAGCACTAGCAATGTAAGGTAAGGTCATCAATAAACTTCTTTTGTGAAATGTTTCATTTTTATATATATAAAGAAATAATTTGATGCATTCAGTCATTTTAAGTGACTTTTTGGTGTTCACTGAGTCATTAAATGAGAAGTGCATGCATGTTTCACCTGTTGTCGTCTGGTAGGAGATGTTATGTTGTGTTAGAAGTGATTGTAGCCACTCTATCTCTGCTCGATGCTTTTCAAAATCCTGTGGAGAAAGGAAAAAAACAAAAGTTGAATTCACAAGCAAATCTAAAACTGAGCGCATTGCATGTGTCCTGCACAAAATATTTAGACCTAAATTTAGCATTTATGAATTTGTTCAAGTTTGGATGTATTTTGAATTATAACATTTTACATTAAAAAGTCCTTTTATTTGTATTACATGGTTAAAATAAACTAATAAATAAAATATGGTGCTTATTCGTCATTAATACGTAAATGAAACAACTCATACATTTTAACTGAATATTGCTTGTTCCACAAGTTAGTCGTATTTTAACCATGTTCATACTTCTTAACTAAATATATTACATTTTTTGGACAAAGAACTGATTCTAAGCTATGTTATTTAATTCAATTAAAAAAATTTTTTTTATTAAATTAATTAAATGTTTGACTAACAAATATGCATCTTATTATGTTTATTAGATTGTTTAAAACCAAATGGATGGACATGTTATATGCAATACATAAATCTTAAATCTAGGACTAAATATTAGTCTGTGTGTGACCTGTGTGCACTGCTCCAGACTCTGATGTGTGAGCGACGTCGTGCTCTTCTCTGCTTTCGGCTGTTGAGCTTTTCTCAGGAAACCAGCCTCTTCAAACAGCTACTTCAGGAGCTTATTATGACCCTGAACACACACAAATGCCTATTATTATGATCTTCTCAGATGCATGATGAATATAACACTGTGTGTTTGTGTGTCACCTGTTCTGTGATGAGATCTTCATATCGAGCTTGAGCAATTTCATCCCACTCCTTCTGCAACGCCTCACTCAAAACCGGATACACTGAAAGACAAGCTAACAATCAGACACGTTTACCGTAGATAGGTGTTAAACTAACTAATGATTTTTATCACATGACATTAACTCACCCAGGAGGGAGTGTGAATGGCAGACTAGTGGCGTCTCAAATATCAGTGAATAAATACACGTCTGAGGCTCTGAAACACTCGCTATTTTACTGCTATTCCCACAAACCAGGAGAACCTAGAATAAAGACATCTCAACATCCATCACACATCACCATTTACTGGCAGAAAATATACATACAGGTTTAGCTACATTCATAACTTATTCATAAACTCACATTAAAATTAACACAAAGACAGTGTGTTTATGTGATACAGACCTTGGTCTGTCTGTTCTTGTTACCGCATGAATCTCCTTCTCACATCCACATGCCAGTAAACGTGTTATTCTGAATCTCCCATTCCTGCCAGATACTACACACGCACAGCAGAGATTTCACATATAGAGTTTTAGACTAAACTAAATAGAAGAAAGTATAATAAAAACTTTTATAAAAATCACTACCCTAGTATACCACTGTATGCATTCCATCTGAAGCTCTGTTCATGCTGAGTCACATTATGAAATGGACAAAATAAGTATTTGTATCTAAAAAAATAAAAAAGAAAACAGTTTCTTTCAGCTTTACACAATTATTTTTTTATGGAAGCTGGTTTCTGCAATGGTATAAAAAAATAAAAATAAAAAAGTTAATTGTGACTTTTTATTGAACAATTCAGAGTTTTATCAAATGTGCATTTATACACCACAACTGCAATTATGAGTTCACATATCGCAATTAATAAATAAATAAATAAAAAAATAAAATAAAAAAAGTTGCAATTACTTTTTTTTTATTATTATCCAGTGGCAGAAACAAGCTTCTATACAAATTATTTCGTGAAAAACAACACTGAAAATAAAAACATTTCTGAACATGTATAGCTCAAGACACGGGCTAGTTGCCACTTCATTATAAATATTGAAAACATTTTTCACAAAATTGCAGAAAAAAAGTTTTGAACAAAAAATACTGTAATAATTTTACATTTTAGTTTTACATTTAAAACACACGTGACAACTTGAAAACAAGCATTCATGTCTTTAAATGTTGGACTCAAAACCTCACAGTTAAGTAGTCCCAGTCTCTCTTATATGCAAGTGAACAAGTATATAATAGAGGTATGCATTTTGAGCAAACATGTTTTTTTAAATATGGTTTTTATTACTGACATGGCTTCAATGTAGTTGTAGCACTTTCCTGCCAGTCTGTGCAGATGTGGAGGTCCAGACACTGGAGACGGGCTGATCTTCGCCTGCAGTCGATTATTCTGAGGCACAAGCTGATTATTTAGCCTCAAAGTGAAAAGAATATGAAGATTCAGTGTCTGTTGTATTAATAAATCTTATATTTACTCTAAAATTTGACTGGGTTTGCTGGACACCTCACCCAAATGTATTAGGCTCCTCCAGTGACAGCCACTGGAACACCAGAAAACACCACAAACATGATTTTGACAATATTATTATTAACTAAACCCTCTAAAAACAACACAAAACCTGCGTGTAAAGCCTTAAAGATGCGTTTGAGAACTAAAGGCGGCGATAGCCGTAAACCAAAAAATATTATTACGCTGCATCCGGGTGTTGTTCTCTCTAAAATAAAAGACTTCTACCGTTTTTGCTTTATCGGTAATTATGTGTCTGTTTTGTATACCTGGTTTGAACTTAACATTTACATTTATATTTTATCACATAAACTAAAGCAAGAAAATATTTGCTTTACATCATTTAAATACTTTTTTTTTTTTTTTTTTTTTTTACAGGTTACTCTTCATTTTTTTTTTTTTTTTTTTTTTTTTTAATTGCAGTTTTAGAACAAGAACATACAAGGGCAATAACGTATCAATTACATCAAAATATAAACAATAATAAATGAAACAATAAAATACATAAATAAATACAAATTATTCAAAAACAAGATTTAGGGCTTTAAAATAATTTACAGTTTTTTTGCTTTGTTATTTCTTGTTTCTTTTAATGTATACAGATAGTGACCTATTTCTATTTTAAAGTGAGTAAAACTAGGTTTTTTCCCCGCCCATTTACATTTGTGAATAAAGAATTTTCCATATATAATGAGCAAATTTACAATATACCAAATTTTGAAATCAACAGCATACTCATAAAAAAATAAAACATCCTTTTGTTTGAGTTCTAATTCTATGTTCGTGCTTTGCTTAACAAAAAAAACCAGATCACACCAAAATAATTTTGTATAGATACAATCATAAAATAAATGTTCAATACTCTCATTTTTCTCATCACAGAAAGTACATTTCAAGTCAATGTCTTTACAAAATTTTGCAATTACCTCTTTTACAGGATAAATACGATGAACAATTTTAAATGATACCTCTCGAACTTTATTTGTTATACAAAACCGTCTTGAGATCTTAAAAGTCTCGTTCCAATTAATATCTTGAAATTGTGATCTCCAAAAACCAATGGCTAAAGGGACACAGGAAATTCGACAGATCATTCTAAGAAAATTATTATTACATTTTTTTTCTTTTATATTTATACCTTCCAATTTAAGACTAAAATCTAAATTTGGTTTGTGATCTACATCATTTTCTAATAATTTCCTAAGCTCTGAGGAAATAGAATTTATTACCATCTTGTACTCTTTGATAGGTATATAGAAGCAAAATTTTTCTAGAAATTCTAAATAGGTAAGAACCTGACCATTACTATTTAAAAGTTGTGAAACCAACAAAATATCGTTTCTAAACCAATTAACTAAAAAGAGAGATTTATTTTGGTGTGTAATATATTTATTGTTCCAAATTAAGCATTTGTGAGGGGAAAAATTGTGTTTGTATATAATCATCCATGACAACAATGCCTGCTTGTGAAAATTGGAAAGTTTTATGGGGAGCTTACTAATATTAAAATTACAATTAAGAAGAAATTCAATGCCACCTACATTTTTAAAAATAATATTAGGGATGTAATACCATAGTTTATTTTTTGAACGAATATAATTTTGTATCCACTTGATTTTAAAAATAGTGTTAGACAATTCAAAATCAAGTACATTTAGCCCACCTTGGTTAATTGGATTACAAAGTGTTTTTTTATTCAAATAATGAAGTTTATTTTTCCAAATAAAATTATATATAGATTTATTTATTGCATTAATAATACGTTTTGGAATGTCTATAGCCATTGCAATGTATACTAGTCTAGATAAACCTTCAGATTTGGATAATAAAACTCTTCCATTTAGAGATAGGTCTCTCATTAGCCAAATGTTGAATTTCTTTTGAACTTTATTAATTAATGGAATGTAATTAAGATTTATTCTTTCTTTTTGGTCTTTGCATATCTTAATTCCTAAATAAGTAATATGGTCTTTTATTGGAATCCCACAACATTCAGTTAAGTTACTGGGTCTTTCTTTTAAAGCAAATAATTCACACTTTTTAAGATTTATAGCTAACCCTGATACTAAATAGAATTCATTAAGACACCCAAGAGCTATTTTTAATTCTTTTATGTCTTTTAGAAAAATTGCTGTATCATCTGCTAACTGGGAACATTTAATCACATTACTGTCCAACTGGATACCTTGAAATGGATTGATTTTAATATGAAGATACAATACTTGCATTATCAATAAAAATAACAGAGGAGATAATGGATCTCCTTGTTTAACACCTCTAGCTATATTAAATCTAGGAGTGGTTCCGAAGGGCAGTTTAACAGAACTATTGCAATTATTATATAATGTTCGAATTGCACGGATAAAGTTTTTGCCAAAATTATAGAAATCAAGAACTTTAAATAAAAAATTGTGGTTTACAGTATCAAATGCTTTATAATAATCTATAAAGAAAATATAACTATCATCATTTAAAAGAAAATTATAGTCAATTAAATCTAATATTAATCTAATGTTATTACCAATATATCTACCACATAAGAAGCCAGACTGACAATCGTCTATAATTTCATTTAAAACTAACTTTAGACGACTAGCAAATATGTGTGAAAGTAATTTACTATCATTATTGATAAGAGTTATAGGTCTCCAATTTTCTATATTTAATAGGTCTTTACCTGGCTTAGGAATCAGTGTAATCAATCCCTGTAACATAGTTGGCAACATTACTTCATTTTGCAATATTTCCTTAAAGACACATAAAAGAAACTCTGAAATATCTTCTTTGAATTCTTTGTAAAATTCACAGGTCAGCCCATCGTTCCCTGGTGCTTTATTATTTTTAAGCTTTTCAATACCTTTATGAATTTCTTCTAGAGTTATGTCTTGATCACATATGCATTTAGAATGCTCATCTATAACTTTCACATTATTTTTAAGGGAGTCCAGAAAAAGAGCACTGTTACTTATATTATTAGTTTGAGAGTATAATTTTTCATAAAACTTCGCAACAAAATTAGATATTACTTTTGGGTCCACTGTAAGAGAATCATTAATTCGAAGTTTCTTTAAAGAGGAAAAATCACCATTTTGCCTTTCAAGATTGAAAAAATACTTAGAATTCGATTCACCTTTTTCTAACCATATTCTCCTTGACCTTATAAAAGCACCCTTAGCTTTGTGTTCATAAATTTGTTCTAATTCCATTTGTAATTTTATTAAAATACTTTTATCTTGTTCATTTTCCACTTGTTTGTCATATATATCCATTATGTTTTGAATTAAAACATTTTCTCTATTTTTTTTTGCATTGGCTATTTCCTTACTTCTCGAGACAGCAAATTTTCTAATTTCATATTTCATAATTTCCCAATTTGTTCCATATAAACCTGAAATTCTAGCATTATTATAACATCTCTTTATTACAATTTTAACCTTATCCTTAAACTGAATATCTTCAATAAGTGAATTGTTTAATTTCCAATAGTTAAATTTGGATCCTCGAGTTCTTGTATCACCAAGGCAAATAACTATATGGATCATTTTATGATCGCTGAAAACTGAAGGCACAATGTCAGTCTCCTGAACTTGATTTCCAAGTTCCTCAGATGTTAACCAAAAGTCAATTCTAGATTGTAGAGAACTATCCCTATTACTCCATGTAAAGTCCATCTTATCAATATTCCTATGCCTCCATTCATCTCGACAATTTAATTGGGAACATAAATTAAATATATCAGTATATTGGGACTGTCTATTAACACGGGGAGGAAAGCAATCCACATAAGGATCATTAATAGTATTCCAATCACCACCTATAATCAACTTGGCATTTGGGTATATTCTAAAGAAATCCAGAATTTCTTCTCTAAAATTTTGTAATAACACCCTGTTTTTTAGAATATAATTATCACCATAAATATTCCCCAAAATTAAAATATTATTTTCTTCTTCCACAACCAAAATTAACCATCTTCCGCAAGAATGAGCTTTACTTTTGAGAATTTTTCCTTTATAATTTCCTTTCAAGACTGCGACCCCTGCTGACTTATTACTCCCATAAGCCAACCAGATATCACTACCCCATTGATTTTTCCAAAAAACTAAATCAGAAGTTACTGCATGAGTTTCCTGCAAAAAATAAAAGTCCGCCTTAAATCTTTTAAGAAATAAAAAGATAGCTTTTCTCTTTAACAAATCACGAATGCCCTTAACATTGAACGAATATAAACATAAAGACATAGTGTAAAAAAACAAGTCAAGTGTTTTCCATTCACCCAAGAACAGTTGTGTAAATCACCTTATTATGTGACATAAATAATGCCAAGTCTACCTATCTTTTTCAATTGAAAATAATAATAATAATAATAATATAAATAAATAATAATAATAAAATAGTAATTTGATAATTAGCCTAGTCCTAATATACAAACCAAAATAAAGATAGGTTACTCAAAGCAACATAAGGCTTAAGTTATATTATAACTCGTATAACTCGTAGACAAATGTATAATGTTACATTTTACTTTCAAGTCTCTTAGAAAGGATAACCTTTGCCCTTAACCTCAAAAAACTGAAATATCAGCTTACATAAGACATAATCTATCCACGGATTTCTTTGCCATCGATTATAGCTTTGGCACCGACAAAAAAAGCCTTCTTCCCTTGTTTGCGTGCAGCTTCAATTTGAGGCCAAAGTCTGTTGCGTGTGTCTTTGTCTTTCGTTGTTAGGTCTTCTCCGAATCTTAACTTTCTGGACTGGAGATATTCTGATCCCTTCGAGCTCTTCCACAGTAGCTCCTTGGCTGATCTCGCTGTAAACCTCAAGATGATCGGTCGAACTTTCTCTGCGCTTTTCCTTCCGACGCGATGAACAACATCAATGTGATGAGCAAAGTTATCTCCAGACTCCGGGACCACGGCGCGGCATATGTCGATCACCCGTTGCTTGACATTCTCTCCTTCCTGCTCTATTAAACCGTACAGCCTTAAATTCCACCTTCTTTGGTACCTCTCAGCTTCATTAACTCTTTCTTCCAATTCTGAGATTCTCTTCTGGTGTTCTTCGTTCGACTCCTTAAGCGTCACAATGTCTTTCTTAACATCATGCATCTCTTTGAAGAGATATTCAGTGGCTTCTTTTAAAGAGTTTATGCATTCTCGGTTTTGTTTGATCTCTTGATGTAGGGTTTCAGTATTTTGATTCATTTTCTCTGCCAATATTTGCACAATGTTATTTTGTACCTCAGAAAGCGTTATTTAAATACATTAGCGTTTTTTATGCTTGGTTCAGCCATGTTTTATTACGTCACAGTGTTTTTGCCTCACGAAACAGCATGTCAGAATAAATCGTTAGGATTTGACCTAAAATAATATAATCATTAAAATGTATGCCATAGTTTAGTGAAAGTAGATGAATTAATGGTGTGCTGTAAGATGTTAGGTGGTTAAATAGGGTAACGTATAATACAATCAATCCCTTACACACGCGTGAAAGTTGTTCCTAACAAAAGTAAGTTGGGTTTCAGACATGGGACGTAAAAAACAGGGTAAATGCGAGCGACTGGTTCACAAGGGCAAAGATACAAGACACATGATGAAGGGGAAGTCATTAGAAACTTTCACAGAGGAGATGTATGAGGCTCTGCAAGGTCTGTTTTAGCTGTGAACTGTCAAATGCATGTAGTGTTGTCATCTTTTTGAATCATGAGTTAATAAAGTCAGTTACTCTCTTAATTTTTTTTTGTTGTTGTTTTAATAAAGCTTGTCACACGAGTTAAGTATAATGAAGAGGTGTGTGTGTTTCAGCCAGTGTGGATGCAGATTCAGAGGCGGCAGGAGGTGTGAAATTGCCCTGTCAGTTGGCCATGTGGGATCTGGGTCACTGTGACCCAAAATGGTGTACAGGACGCAAGCTGGCCAGGAAAGGTTTTGTGCGCTGCCTGAGACTCAACCAGCACTTCAATGGCCTGATACTCAGCCCGATGGGAATCAAATACGTTACACCTGCAGACAGGTGGGCCACAGGAAGCATTATCACAAAATCATTATTATTATTATTATTTAATCCATTCACACCCACAAACAATCATAAATATGAAATCTAACATCTCAGAGGTCTGAAAATATAACAATTATATAGTAATGTTCAATAGTGAATCTCATCCCAAAATTTATGTGCACTACCGTTCAGAAGTGCACTAGCAGGCACTTTTATCCAAAGCGACTTACAATTGGGGAATACATCAAGCGATTCATCTTAAAGAGGCCAATAGACACAGGCAGTGCTCTTAATACCAAGTTTAAAGCATTGTTCAAGTAAGTCCTTGACAGGGTAAGATTTAAGAAAGGAGAAAAGTAGGCGGGTGCTGAGCGCACGCAGCAATATCTTGAACTTGATTTGAGTTGTAACCGGACACCAGTGCAGGGAGATAAAGAGAGGCATTAAATCTGACTATTTTTAATAAGCAAGGATGGATTCAATTCACTAAAAATGACAGAAAAGGTACAATTTCTAGTAAAAAATAAATAAATAATTATTTGATGATAAATGCTTTTTCTTTTGAACTTTCTATGGATAAAAGAATCCATTTACAAGATTGATTCTAATACAAAATATTTACTGAGCATCAAATCAGTATATTAGAATGATTTCTGAAGGATCATGTGATACTGAAGACTGGAGTAATGATGCTGAAAATACAGCTGCGCATCACAGAAAAAAATTACAGTTTAAAATATATTTGCATAGAAAATGGTTGTTTAAAATTATAATAATATTTCACAATATTACTGTATTTTTTAACTGTATTTATTAGCCTTGGTAAATACAAGAGACTTCTCTAAAAACATTTTTAAACGGTTGTGCAGTTAAATGAAAGAAGTTGAGATTAAATTGTGCAAATTTGCTAGATGTTGACGCGAATTTGTTTGTCTGTGATGATGCATCAGGTTTTCAAGACCTTGCTGTGCTGAAGTTTAAGTGGGGCTTGGGATTTTTGGAGCTAAATAAGACTCTTCTAGAGTGTTACGCTTCCAGCCAATCAGAAGAGGAACTACTGGCTGTGGAGAAAGAGTTTCTCAGTGCCGCCCCTCAGGAAGAGGATTTAGGTACGAGTTGATCATCTAAACCAGTCAAATGTACTGTAAATGTTTTGAAAATATTTACTTTGATACGTGTGTGTGTTTATTTAAAATGTGTCCAGATCTTTTCGATGTGGACTCAGGAAGAGACTTTTTGAATCTAAACCGACCAGTCCAGTGAGACTCTGTATTTTTTCTTATTCTGTTATAAATGTATAAAAAGTCAGCTGAAGTAACCCATGTGTGTTTGTACACTTAGGGCTGAGGACGGTGACAGTGATGAGGAAGGTGATGTGAGGAGGAAGAACAGAAGAGTAAAGAGGACAATGATGAAAGAAATGAGGAGTCTTGAGTTGTGTAATCTTCAAATGTAACATTTGGGGAAGAAGGATGTTTAGTCACTGATTTAGTAACACTGACCTTCACTTGACATGAGCAAACTTCTATTTTTCTGCGTGTTTGCAGATGGATGCAGATATGGAACTAGTAAGTTAACAAAACCAGAGTAATACCAGGCCTGGACTTTATATTGTTTTGATTGTGCGCAGCTGTCGTCTGTGAGGGGCTGCCGCGTTATTTTCATTAAAGTTAGCTTTAAATGTTCACCGGATCCCGCCGCCTCCTTCCTTATGTATGAACTTTTTTACACATTTATTATTGAAAACCTTTTTGACATGTTGTTAAACAGAATGAAATGTTGAAATAAATATTAAATGGCATTTGCTGCATTTGAGTATAGTTTACTAGCTGTTTTATTAATTAGAGTGCCTTTTACAATCCATTCTGAGTATTTTATTTATTTACATGTATATCTATTGGGGCTGATTACCACTTGCAATGCATACATTATTGTATATACTACTCTAAGGCAGGGATTTTCAATATTTTAGATAAAAAAAGGACCCAAATATGGTCATCCCTGTTTTAGGGACCCCATCCTAAACTTTAAAAGACAGCTATATATATTATGTATAAAGGTCTAATTTATATTGTGAAAATTTGCATTGTACATATGTTTAAAATATATTTAGAAAATATTAAATATTTAAATGATTTTCTACTAACTATAGCTTATTATTCATACTGTATTTAAATTATAAAATGTATTTATATTTTATTCATTTTAGTTATTTTTAAATTAGAATATTTTATATAATATTTTGTATATGACTATGTTGTTCATTTTTGTTATTAATATAATTTGTGTATTTTTATTTTGTCATTATTTTGATTCTATTTCATTTATTTATTTAAATATTTACATTGTTTTTCTCTATATTTTCCATAGACTTCCTAGAAAAATCATTACCATGGTTTATTTTTAAAGACCATGTTATTACCACGTTGTCCAAAAAAACATGCCAAGTATGTTATAGTAATTCAAATGTGACCAGTGTTGGGAAAGTTACTTTGGAAAGGTAATAGGTTACAGATTACAAGTTCCCCTCTCTAAAATTGAACTGTTAATCATTTTCAAACATGTCATGTTATGTCATGATACTTTTTTTCATGATACTGTTCAAATCTATGCATAGCTATGACAGGAAACACTGGCATCTTATAATGTGAGCTGTAGTTACAGGAGACTAGTAATTATTATATCCAGCAGTGTGTGAGAAAGACCTTGCATATTGATTTGTAGTGTGTCTTAGCAAAGTCCCTTAGTTCCCTTTTTAAGAATTTCAAAATTATATCCAGTGTAATTTCAACAGAGACACATGTATAAGTTTAGAATAATTATTAATTGTGATAGCTGTGTTTGGATGCACTTGAACTCAAAATCTACAGTCAGGATGACACTTGTTTCATTTATCAAAAGCTTTAGAGGTAATCATTTTTTTTTCAGATTAGAATTGTTAATTATCAAAATCTAGAGTGTTGACACATAAACCATAGCTCATGTCCTGCTTAAGTTAGGCTTAAGTCTGAATGATGTCATTGTACTTAAAATTAATTTACAGTAATGCCATTACACATTCAAGCATCACATCAATAAAAAAATAAATAAAAGCAAAATATAACCAGTAACTACATGTACTGACTATATGGTTAAGATTAGAGTTTGACTAAGGGTTACTTGCATGTTACTTGCATAGTTTATTGTTATTATAATAATAAGTACTTGTAACGTGTAACAATGATACCTAAAAATAAAGCGTTAACGTTACCTTATTTTGTAATTAAATTAAGTAAATTGTTTACATGCAACTAGTTACTGAATGTGGGTGACAGACGGACCTTCTGATCCGCAGTTGCAAAACCATTTCCATAACTCTTACGTCACATAGATCCGTGGATTTTTCGGGATTCGCCGTTTGGGGGCGCGCGGTATTTTTCCCCACTCTCGACTGCAGTATCGTTGTTGTGGCGTGACGTCACAGCCGTGAAACGAAGGCGCAGAGAGAGGGCGGCCATGACTCCAGTCTCCACAATTATTTAATCCCAAATAAATTACCCACGGAAAACTTCCATGGCAAGAGCCACGAGTCAGATCGTGAGTACCGCCAGCGTCTGGGGAGCTCGGGCTCGAAGCCGCGTCGCGCGCGCTGCCTGTAACGGCGTTTTTTTTAGGGGGGTGGCGCGGGACGCTCGCGACCCGAGCCTTTAGCTTAGCATTTTAGCGTCATTAGTCCCCAAAACAAGCGCCAGTCTTTTAACCAGGAAGTGTCAACTTTTGTTTCTTATCTTAATTTACACAGTGATTTCTGAATGAATTATTAGGCTCGATGTTGATATTCTTAAAAGAACAGTGTGGGGAGATGCTCATAGTGTTGTGTGTTAGCTCTGCGAGCTAATTCTGTCAACAAATGAACTTGCTTGTTTTCTTAGCCGTTAGCCTGACCGCTAACTCATAGGAATTTGCTTCTTCTCGTCTTAAACCTGCCGTAAATCTACACGAATCACGTTGTGTCTAAGAATTAATTAGATAAACGCTTGTTCTTGAGTCTCTGATAAACTAAAACGCGTTTTTTGAGTCGGTAGCGCCTCTAGCACAAGTAGCCTCAGGTTATTTTACCTAATTTGCGTCTATATTTGCTGTCATATTGTCATTATAACCTTTAACTAGCATTGCTGTATACATGTAGCTGTTTAGAAACATGTCTGTGTTATCATGTGTGTATTTAAGTGTATTATTTCTATTGAAATAAACCGACTTCGAGTTGCGGCCTGTAAAGTGGCTTTGAGATTTTTAAGGTTTCACCTTCTCAGGTGTTTTTGACAGTTGATTGTTATTATGTATAACTTTATTTATAGATCACTCCGAGATAACCCTTATGAATATGATTATTGAATCATCATGCTCATAGGCACATCATATTAAGCTGTGTATGTAGATTTATGAAGACGTAAACATGCTTTGATCTTTCAAAGTAACTTTGGTCTGTTATTTATGTGATTATTATTAATATTGCATTAGCCTCAGTGAGTGCTATGAGTTAATAGTGTGCTGTATTGGTTGCAAAGAGCAGGTAAGGGAAGTTAACATGATTATTGCTGGAGGTTTGACTAAAGTTCTTGTTGACGTGTGACTCATGTTTTATAGATGTGTTTTGAAGTTCGTTAGTTTAGGAATGCTGATTATGAATAATGTGACCTGTAGTTACAGGAAACTAGTGATTATTATATCCAGTAGTGTGTGAGAAAGACCTTGCATATGGATTTGCATTGTGTGTTAGTTCCCTTTATAAGAATTGCACTATTATATCCAGTGTAATTTAAGCAGAGACACACATTTAAGTTGTTTAAAATAATTATATATTGTGATAGTTGTATTTGGATGCTCTCGAACTGAAAATCTACAGTCAGGATGACACTGTTTTTATTTATCAAAAGCTTTTTAAGGTAATCATTTGGGTTTTAGGTGAGCCTTATAATTGTTAATTATCCATATCTAGAGTGTTGATACATAAACCATAAGCTCTTGTCCTGCTTAAGTGTGAGATCTGAGTGATGTCATTGCACTTAACATTCATTTACAGTAATGACATCACACATGCAAAGAAGCCTAACATCATATTTAATATATATTTCTTAATACTTAAAATATGAATTCATAAATGAGTAAATAATTATTGTAAAAACAAAATTAGTATAGTTTAATGGATATTTGTATATATTAAACTTTTAGAATTTTATATAATTTTATGTAAATATTCTATAAACTTAGATATTGAAAATTTTAGAAAATAATAAAAAACATAATTATAATTTAAATATAAAAAAAATGCTAAAAAGTTTGAACTGTCATTAAGTATGTAGTAATTTCATCAGAGGCAGTAATTGAGTAACGTGGGACTTGGTCTCTGTCTCTCTCTCATCAGTATGATGTTGCACCCCTCCGATCCTCTGTTCTCATCTCCTGTCCATCAATGGTAAGAGGCCAGCAGGACACGCCCCGTCTCCACGGTAGCAGCATGGAGGGACAGGCTCCACCCCCCCAGCCCACCCAGCCTCGCAAGAAGAGACCCGAGGATTTCCGCTTTGGCAAAATATTGGGAGAAGGCTCTTTTTCAACCGTATGCCATGCACACATCAATACACATCTGATGTACCTCCACTAGTATTACTCCTTTAACCTTTGCTGTCTGTGCTACTTACAGGTTGTGTTAGCAAAGGAGCACTCGACGGGGAAAGAGTATGCAAGTAAGTCATTATACCATCAGCCTGTGGATCATACGCATTCTGTTTATCTGTAATACTTTTGACATGAACCACTAGATGTGAGCCTGTACTGAGAAGTGTTGTTGCCATGTGTTTTAACAGTTAAGATCCTGGAAAAGCGGCATATAATGAAGGAGAACAAAGCGCAATATGTCAAGAGAGAACGAGACATCATGTCACACCTAGATCATCCGTTCTTTGTCAAGCTTTACTTCACTTTTCAGGATGAAGAGAAGCTGTGTATCCTTCACATGACTAATGGTTGAGCAATATAAATTTCCAGTGATCATATCTAGAGAGCACAGAAGGGCGGTCATCATATTTACCTGAAAATTCACTAAACCGTTGTTATTGTGTAATATATTAGGGCTGCAGGATTAATTGTATTTTAATCATGATTTCTGATTCTGTTGATTTATTAAGCATAATCGTTTGTGATTTTTGCCCCCTGGTTATTTATCTTGAAAAGCATTTTTTTAATTTGGCATTCTCTGGCATTGTGAACAAGCCTCCACAAGCTTTCATAGTTGCTGTTGCCAGACATTGGAGAGATTCTGCTCAAACAGAAGTTAAATACAGCCAGTATGTTCTTTCACATGCTGCTCGCAAACCGTGCAATTTGACGTTCTCTTGGTTTGAGACGAAATTGTAATAACTTCTTATACTTATTTTAAAAAATACATAAAAATATTTTAGATTTTATATATATATATATATATTTATATATATATATATATATATATATATATATATATATATATATATATTTTATATATATATAAGAAATCTTTTCATTGATATGTGCTTTATTAGGATCGGTCAATACTTACAGAGATACAACTATTTGAAAATCTGGAATCTGAGGGTGCAAAAGAATATAAATACTGAGAAAGTCCCCTTTAGAGTTGTGCAAATGAATCCTTGGCGATGCATATTACTTATCAAAAATTACATTTTGAAAAATGTATGGTAGTAAATTTATAAAATATCTTCTTTGCTTTATATCCTAATGAGTTTTGGCATAAAAGAAAATTCATTTTGACCGATAATTTTGGTTAATACTACAAATATACCCCAGACACTTGAGACTGTTTTTGTGATCAAATTTTTAATTATATATTACACAATATTTTTTGTAAAAAAAACAACTGTCTTTTCTGTTGTGAAGACTATCAGTACATTTGTTTAACTGTCACAATCTAACCGGCTGTACTTTCAATGGCATTCATCTCACAACGTTGACCAATTAAATTACTACACAAGACCTGTCTGACGTCAACACTGCATTTAATTGAATGCTTTCCTGAATGCACTGTCAGATTTTGGATTGAGCTACGCTAAAAATGGCGAACTGCTGAAATACATTCGAAAAATAGGCTCGTTTGACGAGACCTGCACGCGTTTCTACTCCGCTGAGATAGTTTGTGCTCTTGAGTACTTGCATCAGAAGGGCATCATCCACAGGTCAGTAGGTTTGTCTTCAAAGTGCCATATCAGTCATTTTATTTTTTTGAATGCATTACATTGAGTTATGTGTTATTGTGCTTTTGTTGCAGAGATCTGAAGCCAGAGAATGTTCTGCTCAGTGAGGAGATGCACATTCAAATAACAGACTTTGGCACGGCCAAACAACTGTCCTCTGATAGCAAACAGGGTAAAACACAGATACACTACATAACAATCGTCCTCAGACAGTGTAAACATTTATACAGAAGTAACCTCTTACGACAGTGCTTTCACTAAGTGATATTTTCATTCTGATGTCTCCCCTGCAGCAAGAGCAAACTCATTTGTTGGTACGGCTCAGTATGTCTCTCCTGAATTACTGACTGAGAAATCTGCCTGCAAGAGGTAAACACAGCTGATGAATATTTCATGGTGTGCAGTTCAAATGCTATCATTGGTAATGAACCGGACCTAATTCAGAGATGCTGTTTGTCGCTGTGTTTATTTAGTGTGTTTTTTTTTTTTTTTTTCAGAATGCAGGTGACATTTTGTGCAATATTAAGCAAGACCAAGTGCAGAGGTTTATTTGAGGGTTTGGCTAAAGAAACTTATCCTAACTGTCTTCTTTCTTGTTGCAGTTCGGATCTCTGGGCATTAGGCTGCATCATCTACCAGCTTGTTGCTGGTTTGCCGCCATTCAGAGCTGGGTTAGTTAATTTTCAGACGTAACAAATATGTTTCTTATGATGTGTTTACATACAATGATTTCTTGCGTTCAAAAAACAGCTAGATGAGCAGCATAAAATTAAAGTTGCAGTTTTATTGTAATTTATTTGTTAGTTAATGCTTTATTATGAACTATCAGTGACTAACATTAATTCAGGTTAATGATAATTTAATCCTTTTGTTCATTATTATCTTTATGGTTGTTTAATTCAAGTGTCATTTAATTAATATAACTTAATGTTAGTTATGTATGTAGTTAATAAATGCTTGTTTGTTATTGATATTAGCTAACGCAGTAATATTAACAAATGAAACCATGTTATAAAGGGTTTTATTAGTGTGAGAATATTTTGTAAGAGTAGTTGCAGCATATAAACAAGTGTAAAATTGAATGTTTGTAATGTTTTGAAAGCGAGTAAAAATAGTGCTGTGAAATGCAATTACAATTTACATTTTCTAATTGAATATAATGTAATTTATTCCTGGGATCAAAGCTGTATTTTCAGCATCAGCATCATTTCTTCTTTAAAACAATGTTACTCATCCCAAATCTTTACAGGAGTGTACATAGAGAAAAATGGCAACAGTGTAAACAAAAAAGAAACAGAATGCAGACGTGTTTTACATTTTGACAGTGCAGCACACTTATTATTAACCTCACTAACTGACTGGTGGATGATCATAATCCACCCCTAAAATCTACTTTGTTCATGTGATGAAGTGTAAGCCTCCAGCCACTAATCATTGTTTTCTTTTAATCCATCACAGGAATGAGTATCTAATATTTCAGAAGATTATAAAACTCGAGTACGAGTTTCCTGAGAAATTTTTCCCTAAAGCTAAGGACCTTGTAGAACAACTTCTGGTCAGCTTTATTTAATCATCTTTGTTTGTAGTGTAGGTGTGGATCAGCTGTGCACTCATTAGTGTCTCGTTTTCACAGTCACTGGAGCCCTGCAAGCGGATTGGCTGTGAGGAGATGGGCGGCTACGGACCGTTGAAGTCCCACCCTTTCTTTGAGACAGTTGGGTGGGATGATATCCATCTGCAAACTCCCCCCAAACTAACGGCGTATCTGCCTGCCATGTCTGAGGATGATGAGGACTGCTATGGAAATGTGAGTCAACAGAAAATATGAAATGTTGATTATTCCTCAGATAATAGGAAAATGGGATTATTCTTCATTTAATTTTCTCGTTCGTTTTCAGTATGATGATCTCCTGAGCCAGTTCAGTTGTATGCAGGTGGCACAGCCTGGCCACGCCCCTTCAGTTCCCTTCAAAGTAGAGACAAGTCAACCTACATATAACCCCTCCCCTAGTGTGGATCAGTTTATACATATTCATGAGCTGGACAGTAATAGCATGGAGCTCGACCTACAGTACAGCGAAGAGGAGAAACGTGTCTTACTGGGCAAGCAGAGTGCTGCAAACCCATGGTACACACATACAGTCTTTCTCTGTCACTTTCTATCCTTGTATGCTTTCTGTAAGCATTCTGTCCTTATGTTTTAAACAGGCACCAGTTTGTGGAGAATAACCTCATCTTAAAAATGGGCCCAGTGGACAAACGCAAAGTGAGTGACTGTTGGTAACAATGGAACAAGTAGATTGCACAATTTCAATTGCTAATAAAGCACCGGGCACAGACGGTTATCTGCCTGAACTTTATAAAACCCTCAGATCCCAAATAATACACACTCTTTCTTAACTGCTTGAATTATATACTAAAAGGTGGGAAAATCCCACAGTCTTGGAAAGAAAGAAGTCATCTCAATCGTCCCAAAGGAAGGAAGGAAAGGATGCGGATGATTGTAGCTCATATAGGCTGATATCATTCTTAAATGTAGACTAAATGATTTGCATCTAACTTATCTAAGAGATTGGAGGGCATTATTCCCGAGTTGGTGGATCTAGATCAAACTGGAATTATACAAAGTAGACAGGCACAGGATAATTTAAGGAGAATGCTACATATGATGAGATATATTATGATAGAAAACACAAGTATGGTTTTGATGAGTCTAGATGCTGAGAAATCATTTGATTATTTTGGATAGGGTTATATGTATCGGGTTCTGGCAAGATTAGATTTGAACAAAAAGTGTATTAAAATATTATACTCCTCACCAGCTGTCAGGATATAAATTAATGGACATTTATCTAAAACATTTAACCTGGAAAAGGGCACACCCAAGTCCCTGTTTTGTTTGCATTATTTATTGAACCTCTGGCTCAAGCAATAAGAGAGGATCCAGAGATCAGCTTACTTTAGTAAAAGAGTTGATGTTTTTTGCGTTTCACGTTTCCTTTTGTGTCCATGTGTAGGGTCTGTTTGCACGGCGGAGGCAGTTGCTACTGACCGAGGGTCCGCACTTATACTATGTGGATCCGGTCAATAAAGTTCTGAAAGGGGAGATTCCATGGTCACTTGAACTACGGCCTGAAGCGAAGAACTTTAAAACCTTCTTTGTACACACGGTAAGCGCAATCCCAATTATCTCCTCATACCACATTTGCATGTTTTAAACCAGATATTTAATGACCACGCTTTGTTGCCTTAGCCAAACCGGACGTACTATCTAATGGACCCAAGCGGCAACGCCGACAAATGGTGCAAGAAAATCCTGGAAGTTTGGAGGAAGATCTACCACAAAAACCAGAGCCCCAGTTTATAGAACTACAGCGCTCCCCCTTTGGCCACACCCCCCACACCCCTCCAGCCAATCACAGAACAGGGACACGCCCCTGTAGAGACATCTCTCTCCAGCTATATATTGTCTTTCTGTCTCTTCATATATCAGTCCCGTCACTCCCAGACACCTTCTCTGTTTGGATTCAGTTGTTTCGCACACCGAGGGTGGAGTCTTCACAACCAAAAGCAGCAAGGCCGTGGTCAGCATGTCATGCAGGCAAGCCATAGAAAACCACACGTTTAGACGATTACGTGAGTCTTTCCATCGATTTCATGCGATGCAGGTAATGGACACTAAAAGTCATGCAATCTCTACCTGTCTGTTACGAAACAAGCACACACGTTCTGTTCTTTTCTCGCTCGACGCTCACAAGCGCTCAGCTCTTTACTTTCAGATATGTAAATGGGAGTGTGTTGCTTTAGTCTGCGTTTAGAGTTAAGGCGGGTCCTTTTACCCTTATTGGCTGCAGTAGCTGGTCTTGCTGATTCCGATTGGAGGATGTGGTGTCGAACATCATCTCAGCATGTTCACGTTACCTTCAAAACGCATGGGAGATGGCACCACACCGCCACAAAAGCCATGTGGGTGATGTGGTTTGAGAGCGTAATCTGTCACCCCTTTGGCCCCCGACTAAGTTTAGCTGTTTTTCTTTAAAGCTCTTGCATTGTGACGGTATGCGTTGCTGATTGGAGGCTTGTGACAGAGGGGCAATCTGATCATGTGTGTGCGTGAGTGTGTGTTTGGCTCCTCTCATTTGGCCGTTTTTAACAGGAAGTCCGTGGAGTGAGTGAGACGACAGACTGAGTGTGTGTGTGCGCGTGTCTTCCTGATCGGTCACAGATGACTGTGATGTACAGTTGATGTAATATTGCAAATGGGAGGTGAGTAAAGAGGTGACTCTCTAGGATCCAGGTTTTGTATTTTTATTCTTGTATAAGGTTATTGGGCCGCTCCGTTCTGGCCTGGCTTCTGTGTTATTTAAATTCTAATATATGAAAGCATATTTGGATTGAAGTCATGTTCCAGGGCCTTGCTGTGTATGTATTGAATATGTAAAGCCTTTGAATGTGAAGAATTATTGTAAACTATGATATTTTACTGCTTTTGTTTTCTTACTATATCATATACATTTTCTATTTGCGCAGTGATTGGCTCATTTCTTATAATTTAATGCCTGTGTGCGCACGGCCCCGCTTGTCTGTGTGTGTGTGTGTGTGCGCGTGTGCGTGAGTGTGTGTCAGTGTGTGGGGCCCTTGTAGGCAATGTGTGTATTCTTCTTGTCGGCCTTTTGCGCTGGGCAAAACCTAGAACTGAAATAAAGCATGTAGGGTTTTAGGCCAACAAACACAGTCTCTCTGTTTTTCCTCCATCTGTTTGAACAGCTGTATTTTTATTTTGTAAATATAATATTTTGTTGTTTTATAAGTTGTTTTTCCCCTGATAGGAAAAAGAAAAAAAAATGATTTCTTGCATAAAGAAAAAAACGTATGTTAATGTAATATTCAAACATTATAAATAAATGTATACATATTTCCTCATACTTATATATATTGTTATATGTGTTATTTACAAGTCAGATTTACAAATAGGGAAATCAGTTAGACCTTCTAATTAAGAGATGAATTTACCGCCCTCTGTAGTAAACACACGGAATTTCATTTGTTCGTGCAGCCTTCCACACCAAAATATATATGGGCTTTGGGCATTTACGAATCAGAGGCATCATATGATCTAGAAAAAAATGCTGTTTAGACAGGCTGCTCACGCGGCTAAATATCCAGATGTTCTTTTTGAAATCTGTAGTTATTGATGAATCAGAATCTTTGTGTCGAATCGGTTCGTTCGGACGATTCGCTTCAACCTATTCACCTATGTATATATATATATATATATATATATCTAAATTGTTATTTTCATTATTTATTATTTTCTTCCCGTCTACCAATTTTACTGCTAAACTATTATTTTGTAACAGATGAGTGATTACCAAACACTTTGCTACAAGCGCTTAGGTTGAATCAATTTAAAAGTATCGATTCAAAAGAATGATTCGTTTTCGAATCCCTGAAAATTCGATCGCGAAACGTTACAGTGGGTCTAGATGACGCAAATAACAACAGCGCGTGTCTTTTCAGTGTCTTGAGCCTAAAAACAAAAGTGAGGGGTGTTTCTCTGCGCCGTCTGTTGGTCACTGGAGAGGCGCGCTGTCACCGTTACGCATTTCAGCGGAACACCGAGCGCAGGATGACCGACACTCACGGCGAGATCAGCGGGCACGTCTGTCTGCGACCGGCTCCGGTGCAGACCTTTAACCACAGATCCTCTACGTGGGTCCGTTTGAACGTCGGTGGCACGTACTTTCTGACCACCAGACAGACGCTCTGCAGGGATCCCAAATCGTTCCTGTTCCGGCTGTGCCAAACAGAGCCAGACCTCGATTCTGATAAGGTAACTACACTCTGATTTATTTAATTTAGAGAACAATTCGCTTATTCTACTGTAGTTTAAAACGTAATATATTGGACAGACCATTTATTTATTTAGTTAATCTATAAGTAATTTATAAAGTATGACTGGGAAAAGTAGAGTGCAGTAAAACCTATTTCATTTATAGTTTAAATAATACTATTATACTGCCATTATTTAGGCAACTTAATTGTTAAAATATGTAATTTTATTTATACAAACCTATTGTTAGTCAATGTGAGATACTGTTATTAATATATGAACATTAATAGAAAAGTGCATAATTTTTAAAAAATGTTAAGAAGCTATAGTGTAAACAAAACTGAAAGCTGTACATTAAATTGTAAAATAAATAAACAGACCATTTAATTTGTATTTATTTATTATTATTCACAAGACAAAAGATCTCTTTCTTCTCAATTTTGAGGAGTTTCTTTTAAATGGGTCATGAGTATTTCGCGTCATAGGTTAATAATCGCTTATATTGTTGTCTAGAGTTATTTGTATTGTTTCTATGGTAGTTTGGGGCTTGTCCAGATGGTTGTTTTTGTCTAGAGTTGTTTTCCTGTCGGATGGACACGAACAAGCACACTTTTACTGTCCACTCCACCCCTCCTCTGTCCTCTCCCAGACCCAGAACAAGCTCTCTTCTGTTCTTCTCTGAGTGTTCATGGCTGGGAAGATGGTGGATGCGGGTGGATGGTGGCACCTTGTAGGTCTGGGGCATCCTGGGGTGGCCTTGCGATGACATCATCAGCACATCTGCCCCAGTTTTGTAATCTGGACACAATCCGGCTTATGACACCTGAGCTGTGTCAGAGATCAGGGTGGAAGGTTACGCTGCATGGGTCGCTTCAGGCAAAGATCACTGTCGGAGGTTTCAAGTGAATGCTATGTCTTATATTGTTCCCCAAAATATTAGAATCTGGTTTGAACCTGTATTTTGCTGCCAGAAAATGCACTGTAAAGAAATTGCTAATTAACCTAAGAATTTGCATTATGTGGAAAAATTAGTTTCACTCAGAAATGACTAGTAAATTTCCCAATAAATTACAAATGAATGCATTAAATTAATTGTGAAATTTTCAAGTATTACAAATAGTATTTTCTGTTTTATTTTCAACATTTAAAAAAGTATTTTTTATAAAAGTCGTTACAGCTAAATTAATTTGTAAAAAACAGTAGTAGACGTAATAGTATTATTTAATATGAAAGACTTCAGTATGACTACATCAGCTCCAGTTTTTCAGTGTAAAATCAAGTGAGAATTTATGGTAGTAAATTTGTTGTTCTTTATCCAACCACTCTGAATCGGAAAACTGATCAAATATATCAAACATTGTATTTAAAAATATTTTTAAAATTGAAAACTGAGTAGAAAACAGCATTATTGTGACGTTGAATGGATGAAATACACATTTTTTTATAAAAATAAAAAGTGTCTGTGGTCTACATTATTAAAATTGCCTATTATTTGAATTTACATTAAAGCTCAAGTTCTATAAAAGTTTTTTTTTGTAACTAGTTTGTAACTAGTAAAAACCATTTTATATCAGAAAACTGATAAAATACATAACTTTAAAAAAGTATAAATAATTAAAACTGAGAAGAAATAAAGATGTAATATAAAATAACTTCCTAAACTCTAATTAAATCTTACTGCTAAAAATTAGATTTTATATTTATTTGTTAAAAAACTTTATCTTAATAAGTATCTCATGATAATATCCAGAGATAATTACTAAGTTAAACATATGTATTTTGATTATTTTGTAAAAGTAAAAGTAAGTACCAACCGGACCAGATTATTGTCTCCACCAATTGCATTGGTTTGGGGGCGGGGCCAAATGTTAGTTCAACCAATGCCAGATGGGGGCGGGGCAACTTGTTTGGGAAACTTGTTTGAAACCGTAATTATTTATGTGTTATTTTGTTTGGATTTGAAAGGCGACAAACCTTACGCACTTCCTCTTTAAACCTTGTCATATAATTATTATAACTATAGTTAAAGTGCACATTTGTGATATCATTTTACTATAGCAAAATAAAAAATTATGTCATTTGCACAGCGCACATCACATTGTTTTGGGCTCGCACAGCTCCGGCTGTCTCACCTCCTCTCATCTCTCAAATCTCAAGCGGTAATCTCAAAATAACCCTAATCCAGAATAATCCTGCTCTCTAGAGGCTTTAACCCTGTAAAGAGCAGGAGTCTCTAAGGCTCTGGGAAATCACTCCACGCCGTTTGTGCCCCAGTTTTGATAAAAAGGGTGATTTCAGACTCACACACTGTTCCAGGTTTGGTTTGAATCGTCCTGGTTGAAGGCAGTGCGTAGATTTTTTTATGACTGTGGCCTGCGTGCCATTGCAGACAGAAAAGCAGAGTCCCACACGCGCACAACGCATAAATGTTTAAACTCTCTTTCCTCTAATGCTTCTCTTAACTCGCACACTATACTGAAATAGAAACAAAAATTTGAAATAATAGCGAGAACTTGGTTTTCACTCATGTGCCATTCTACAAAATTGGTTCAGAGTTAGAAACATCTTTGGGAAAAAATAAGTTTTTTTTTTTTTTTTTTTTTTTAATTTGTATGTGTGCAAACTGTATGCTATCCAATGCACACATTTCTAATTGTGCAGTTAATTCTCATATTGTATTTTCAGACCATTATGGAATATTTGTCCTCTCGCCAAATAGAACACTACCAAAACACAGTAGACATAAATTTCATTAGAAGGGTTATATTGACCTAATAAGATTTTGCTTGCATCTAAATGGTAAATATATATTTTTTTGCTATCTTATTAAAAATAAATTGGAGTTAAATCAATAAAAAAATATTTTTTAACAATATTTAAATTTTAATTTATGATATTTGTTGTAATTTTTTTTTATTTACAAATTTTTCTTTGTAAAAGGCAAAGCAGTTGATCATACGGATTTTAAAGTTAAAGATTCATTAGTCTGAATATATAATGAACCAAAATCTATCATAAAATCTTAGCTGATTATTAATCCCATGTTTCGGTAGTGACTGCACATTTTCGGTAATTACAGTAATGCTTTGGTAGCGATTGCACTTTTAACTCGTATACTAAAACTGCTGAAACATACTTAAATGTTAAAAAAAATAATAAAAAAATGCGTAACTGTACTAAAATTTTATTTCCCCCAAATATGGGGATTATGTGTTCCCTTTTCTCACTACCGAAACAATGATGACATGTTTAGATAGTGTCTGTTTCAGTAGTGCCAGTTTAAATGGGATAATACCAAAAAACAATTACAAAAGCTCTACCAATTGTTTCAGTAGTGGCTGTTTTGGTAGTGACAGTTTTAGATGCCTTTGAACCTAAAATGAAATGGACTAAAATATGACATGAGTTTTTTTTACATAGATTTTCAGGGGGGAAATACAAAAATTATTTCAATATCATTTTCATAAATTGGAATTTATGGCTTAGGGTTCAGGACACACACATCCCAACTGAAAGTACCTAATAAATGATGATTTTATATATATTATGCATATTTATATTAGAAATATTATTGTGGGTTTTAGAAGATATTAGAAGGATCTTAGTAAACATCTGAAATTTAAATATTTAAATGCTTTTTTTATTTATTTTTTATTGTGGGACAGAAGTCTGGCCCATATATATATATATATATAATATTTTCTTTCTCTTTCTCTGTCTGTTGATTTCTACTGTAGGATGAGTCTGGGGCGTATTTGATTGATAGGGATCCCATGTATTTCGGGCCTGTGCTGAATTACCTGAGACATGGGAAGCTGGTCCTCAACAAGAACCTGACGGAGGAAGGTACGACACACATCCACAGCCAAACTGACACGACTGAGACTGTGATTGCTGCTGTATAGCTTTCATGTGTGTGTGTGTGTGTCTCAGGAGCTCTTGAAGAGGCAGAGTTTTACAACATCACATCATTAATAAAACTCATCAAAGAAAAGATCAGTGAAAGAGAAGCCAAGACGACACACGTAAGGAAGCAGGAACACACAGTTCACTCTGACACTTACACTGAAATCCTTTAAGATTTATTTTTAGATAAAAACAGACTTTAAACTGAGATATGCTACTGTAGGTGAATCAGAGTTATTATTAGTATTACTTTTTATACTTATTTTAGTCTAGTTTTCAGTGATTTTATTATGTACTTTTGACATTTTTTTATTTTATTTTTTAAGGAATATTGCTTATAGCATTTTTACTTTAAGTACAGTTTTAGTTTTTATTTCCATTTATGAATTTTAGGGCTTCAGCTTAAACTTATTTCAGATCATTGCCAACATTTCATATTTTGTATCTAATATTTTATTCCATTTAATATTTATATTTTATTCATTGATCAAAAATGGTTTTAATAGTTTGTTAACGATGATTCATCATATCAAGACAGTAATATCACTGGCTGGCACAATAATGCATTGATGTCAAAAGATGTATTCTAGGTTCAGAGAAAGTGACTGTTTTGTGACTGAATTCAGATTTTTTTTTTGCTGCTAGAAACTTTGGCTAACATTTACTTGATGGAGCAAAATATGTCTCCTTATATTTAAAGCATTAAAACTACTTGCAATAATTTGCAATAGCAATAATTTATACTAACTAATCTACTTTACACATAAAATTACATTTAACTCAAAATATTCAGGATAATATTTAAAACCTTAAGACACTTAAAATGTATAATGGACTTAAAAATGTATGAATGTACTATACATAAACATATAACATTATATGAAAAAGAGCTAGCCCAGGCATCTATCTATCTATCTAGACAGATGCTTTACATACTCCTCCATCCTTGTCTCTGTTTTCAGACGCCAGTCAAGCATGTTTACAGAGTGTTGCAGTGTCAAGAAGAAGAACTTACTCAGATGGTCTCGACCATGTCAGACGGATGGAAGTTTGAGCAGGTAAATCGAACCCGGCTTTAGTTCATCGGATCATTCACGCTCCACAACAATCAGAATCGCTCACGCCAGGTCAGCTGACCTGCGGTGTGTGATGCAGGCCCCGCCTTACGCTCTGATTGGTTGTTGCAGCTTGTCAGTGTAGGTTATGGGCGGGCCCAGAAGTCAGAGTTTTTCCTGATTGTGTCTCGAGAGGTGAAGGGGGAGGAGTCAAGCCAAACTCACCCTGCCCACAGTGGAGAGGTGTGTCCAACGATCCCCTGTCCTCCCACTAACCACTGCATGCTGATTTTCATTGCAATGGTCACAGTGAATGCTGTCCCCTGCGTGGATGTTGGTGATTCACACCTTCTGCATGTTTATAGTTGTTCACATGTTTATAACAAGGGCTGAGTCTTTGCATTCAGTTGCATGTTAAACAATGTATGTGCACCCTGTTGTATTTTCGTTAAAGGGAATGTTCACCTAAAATGACCATTTCAACCAATGGAGTCAAGCTCCAAAATTAGGTAAATCACAAAGCTCTGCAATCACATTCTTGTTAATATTAAAAATATGCCAAACGTCATGTTTCCATGACCAGTTATCACTGAAGTCAAACCTGAGTTAAGGCAAGGGAAATGTTTCCAGTGATGCACAATCAGCAACATTTTAAGGTGGACTGTCGCTTTAAAGGAATAGTTCACCCAAAAATGAAAATATACTGAACATGTACACTGGTCATCCAAGAAATAGATGAGTTTGTTTATGCATCACAACAAATTTGTAGCAATGTACCATTACATCACTTGTTCACCAATCGATCCTCTGCAGTGAATGGGTGCCGTCAGAATGAAAATCCAAACAGCTGATAAAAACTTCACAATAGTCCTCAAGTAATCCACTCCAGTCCACCAGTTATTGGGAAGCAGAAAGCTGCATATTTTAGTTAAAAGCAACTGTCTTAACTTAATGATAGATTTGTTTCAGACAAACATGCAGCTTTTTGCTTCACAAGACATTAACTGATGGACTGGATTGGTGTGGATTACTTGTGATATTTTTATCAGCATTTTGGACTCATTCTGACGGCACCCATTCACTGCAGAGGATCCACTGGTGAGCCAGTGATGGAATGCTATTTCTCCAAATCTGTTCTGATGAGGAAATAAACTCATCTACATGTACATCTTGGATGGATTGAGGGTGAGTAAGTATTCTGTAAATGTTTATTTTTGGGTGAACTACTCCTTTACTAATCTTTAGTCATTCTGAGACTGAAAACAGTTGCTAAACTCTGTCTGTTTCTCTCATTCATGTTTTGTGTAGCTGGTCAATATCGGATCCTCCTATAACTATGGTAATGAAGATCAGGCGGAGTTCTTGTGTGTTGTTTCTAAGGAACTGCACAACCAATCGAACAGCAGCAACACTCAACCCAGTGAGAAAGCCAAGGTCAGTAAAATGTTTGTTAAAAAAAATTAAACTTTTATTTAGCAAAGTTGTGTTAATTTGATCAAAAGTGACAGTAAAATACATTCATAATGTTAAAATATTTTTCTATTTCCAATAAATGCTGTTATTTTGAAGTTTCCAGCAAATTGGCATATTAGAATGATTTCTGAAGATCATGTGACACTGAAGACTGGAGTAATGATATTGAAAATACAGATTTGATCACAGGAATAAATTACATTTTACATCATATTAAAAAAGAAAACAGTTATTTGAAATTGTAATAGTATTTCACAATATTACTGATTTTAATGTATTTTTAATCAAATAAATGCAGCTTTGGTGAGCAGAAGAGACTTACCCATTTAAACCTCTTACAGACCCCGAACCTTTGACCTGTAATGTGCACACTATAATTCTTCAGCAAATAGTACGCATAGTATATCATTAAAAGAAATAGCTGTTGTGTTTAAGGGTATTGGTGACCATAGATTAGTGCAGATTAATAATCTGTTGTTGTATTATGTAAATCCTCTGCTGTTTTCCCTCAGATTCTACAGGAACGTGGTTCAAGAATATGATCATCTAGAGCTCCCATGTTTTAGACACATCAGCTCTTTCTAGAACATCCCACGAGCTTGTTCTCTTCACGCCTCGAGAGCACTGGACACCTGATGCACACAAGCAGCACATGAAGAACATGTCCACTGCAATCTAGTCTTCCTGATGCTTGTTTGTTTAGATCTTCATGGATTCAGAGACAGGATCTGAAGAGATGGACCAGTGTCAGTCTCAGGGAACAAAAGGAAATGGACGGGTCACTCTGAATCACTGCCCACCTCTTACCACAATCATTCCAATGGACATACAGTGGGGTCCAAAAGGGATAATACTTTGATTTAGCATTTAAAACAAATGCTTTACCTTACAAATCTCTCTGTATTTGGTTTGTCTCCCATTTTCTTTAGTCAATAACATGATCAAAACCTGATGCTCATGTACTCCTGCATGATTTGCAATGTTTCAAGGAGCGTCTTGAGCTTCAGTGGAAGCAGGAAAATCTGAGCGCAATCAAGGACCAACGTCATTTGATTGGACACAGATATAATACATAATATAACATATAATGTCTTTATTTAACACTTCTTCAAAAGCTAATTATTTTAACTCTTTATGTAAAGGTGTAAAAAAGACTTTTGGACCCTACTGTCCTATGATTTATATATGCAACAAAAGTGATTAGTCACAAATTTGGCAACAGCGCTATGGTTGAGTACACATTGTAATGCAAGATTTTATTGCTGAGAAATATTTCTTTTAGTGTTGAGATTTTAGCTACACTAACATTCAAACGTCTGGGGTTGTTTATAGCTATAGTCTCTGCATTAATTTGATCAAAAATGCAGTAAAAGCAGTAATATTTATTATGCTCAGTTTGATAAATAGAAAGCCTGAAATAGGATTTAATTGATATAGAAATATTTTATAATATTTTAAATGTCTTTACTGTTGCTTTTGATCAATTTAATGGGTCCTTGCTGAATAAAAAACTTACTGATCCCAAACTTTTGAATGTTTTTTTTACTTGTGAAAATGATTGCTTTTGCACTACTGCTATTATTATTATTATTATTATTATCATCCAGGCAATATTTCAGAGGTATTGGTGAACCGTTGTTATTATTATTATTATGCTGAAATGTGTTATTATTACTGAATACTTGGCTGGAGGAGAGACAGGATACAAAGCATTTAAAAGAGACTTTGCCTGTCCTGATCTTGCACATTTGAGTATATACAGTATTGTTCAAAATAATAGCAGTACAATGTGACTAACCAGAATAATCAAGGTTTTTCGTATATTTTTTTATTGCTACGTGGCAAACAAGTTACCAGTAGGTTCAGTAGATTCTCAGAAAACAAATGAGACCCAGCATTCATGATATGCACGCTCTTAAGGCTGTGCAATTGGGCAATTAGTTGAATTAGTTGAAAGGGGTGTGTTCAAAAAAATAGCAGTGTGGCATTCAATCACTGAGGTCATCAATTTTGTGAAGAAACAGGTGTGAATCAGGTGGCCCCTATTTAAGGATGAAGCCAACACTTGTTGAACATGCATTTGAAAGCTGAGGAAAATGGGTCGTTCAAGACATTGTTCAGAAGAACAGCGTACTTTGATTAAAAAGTTGATTAGAGAGGGGAAAACCTATAAAGAGGTGAAAAAAATGATAGGCTGTTCAGCTAAAATGATCTCCAATGCCTTAAAATGGAGAGCAAAACCAGAGAGACGTGGAAGAAAACGGAAGACAACCATCCAAACGGATAGAAGAATAACCAGAATGGCAAAGGCTCAGCCAATGATCACCTCCAGGATGATCAAAGACAGTCTGGAGTTACCTGTAAGTACTGTGACAGTTAGAAGACGTCTGTGTGAAGCTAATCTATTTTCAAGAATCCCCCGCAAAGTCCCTCTGTTAAAAAAAAGGCATGTGCAGAAGAGGTTACAATTTGCCAAAGAACACATCAACTGGCCTAAAGAGAAATGGAGGAACATTTTGTGGACTGATGAGAGTAAAATTGTTCTTTTTGGGTCCAAGGGCCACAGGCAGTTTGTGAGACGACCCCCAAACTCTGAATTCAAGCCACAGTACACAGTGAAGACAGTGAAGCATGGAGGTGCAAGCATCATGATATTGGCATGTTTCTCCTACTATGGTGTTGGGCCTATTTATCGCATACCAGGGATCATGGATCAGTTTGCATATGTTAAAATACTTGAAGAGGTCATGTTGCCCTATGCTGAAGAGGACATGCCCTTGAAATGGTTGTTTCAACAAGACAATGACCCAAAACACACTAGTAAACGGGCAAAGTCTTGGTTCCAAACCAACAAAATTAATGTTATGGAGTGGCCAGCCCAATCTCCAGACCTTAATCCAATTGAGAACTTGTGGGGTGATATCAAAAATGCTGTTTCTGAAGCAAAACCAAGAAATGTGAATGAATTGTGGAATGTTGTTAAAGAATCATGGAGTGGAATAACAGCTGAGAGGTGCCACAAGTTGGTTGACTTCATGCCACACAGATGTCAAGCAGTTTTAAAAAACTGTGGTCATACAACTAAATATTAGTTTAGTGATTCACAGGATTGCTAAATCCCAGAAAAAAAAAATGTTTGTACAAAATAGTTTTGAGTTTGTACAGTCAAAGGTAGACACTGCTATTTTTTTGAACACCCCCCTTTCAACTAATTGCCCAATTGCACAGCCTTAAGAGCGTGCATATCATGAATGCTGGGTCTCATTTGTTTTCTGAGAATCTACTGAACCTACTGGTAACTTGTTTGCCACGTAGCAATAAAAAATATACTAAAAACCTTGATTATTCTGGTTAGTCACATTGTACTGCTATTATTTTGAACAATACTGTACTATACATCAGGGTTATTCAAATCTTGCCCTGGAGGGCCCGTGCACTGCAGAGTTAAGCTCCAACCCTAATCA
Organism: Carassius auratus; assembly: GCF_003368295.1. Lineage (NCBI taxonomy): Eukaryota > Metazoa > Chordata > Actinopteri > Cypriniformes > Cyprinidae > Carassius > Carassius auratus. Next base: position 3,016,064 of record NC_039266.1, read on the forward strand.
AACCCACTACCTGTGATTTTCTAATGAGCTCAAAGACGTTGATTAACAGGCTGAGGTGTGTTTGATTAGGGTTGGAGCTAAACTCTATAGTGCACCAGCCCTCCAGGGCAAGATTTAAATAACCCTGCTATACATTCTCTAAGGTAGCAGTGTATGCATTTGTATGACTTTTGTAAATGTTAACATCTAAACCTGTACTGCAAAATCACCTCACTGTAAAATCTGAATGTAGAGACACACATCCACAAACTTTTAAAATACATAAGCATTTTAAAAAAAATAATCACATGTCTGTGTGCTTGAACTGCCATTTCAGGGCGAAATAAAATAAAGCTATATATTAAAAATCCTTTTAATTGTAATAAATTAAACTTTATTTTATAAAATTTGGTTTAGGTTTATTTTCCAAACCAGGAAAATAAGGCCTCTCTTAGGTCTCTATGATTTCCACTGGATAGTCACAAAATATTTTATTTTGGGGTGAACTGTCCCTTAAATTTTAGCAGAAAACCTCATTTGGCTTTCTTTGAAAGCTTCAAGAACTCTATTTATATTCTCCATTTTATTACTGTTGAATTTTGAACATCCAGGACAAAACAACTACTGTATTAATTTTTATTTATTTGTTTATTTATTAATATTTATTGTTAGTAAGCTTACCTAATTCTTTGAAACTGTATGAAGTACACCCTAGATAGATTTTTCTTTTTAATTGTGGTAGGTACTGTCCCTTTAAATGTTAGCCGTCTAAAAGAATGCCTGCTCCAAATTGTTTCCACTATCTTAAAAATACAACGTATAATTTGACATACGCCTGTATGTCAAAGCTAGAAAATACTTAAACAAATCTGTCTGTTGAACGGACAGCATTCGCGTTGACTCGACCGACACAGACTTTTCCCTTCAGGCGATCTGCGCGTCGTGCCGTGGGGTCCTGATTAGACTGCTTCAGAACCGAATGTGTTTTCGGGAGGGAAACTTCACAGGTTTGGTTCCGAGTCGAAGACGATTCGAATACGTGGGCCCAGAAGTCGAATAACACTGGGATTCTCGAGGTAAGGCGGTTCTGTCAGTACGGTCGATGTGTTGTTGTTTTTTGGCTGCCGGTAGACGCTCGCGTCGGTTTTGTTTGGAACGGTTGCTGTGTGAACGCGCGCTCGCGTCAAAGGAAGTCGAGTTTCTTTGTCCCGCGCGCTCATGAACCGCGTTCCATCACTCGATTTTATGATGTCATAATGTTAGGTCCAAACCTTCCTTGATTATGGAGTCATAACGTGGAATTAAAATTCCATCATGTAATCGTGTAGGACGAACTTATTATGAGGACTTAAAAACCTGAGCTATGACGCCATAATCAAGCTTGTGCATTTACTACTATCACATAATCTATCATGCATCATAATCTGTTGTTGACAAACTTTATTATTTCCTCGTAAAAGGAAGTCAACGACCTCCGTTTTGATTGTGGTGTAATGCAAATGTGGTTAATTGCAAGTGCGACGTCAAATCTTCATTATGTCACGCTGTGGATTTGATAACATTCAAGACATGTGGATTATGATAACCACATAAAGTATATAAATTAAGTTATTATTATTTATTTATTTTTTTACCTGAAATGCTAGTTATTGTTATTGCATTGGACTGAAACAGCCTGACTTTTCTCACAACTTTTATTTTACTTAATTTTACTTTATCTTTTTTGGTAATACTAATCCATAATTGTGTTTCCAGTAAAAAATAATTTTTTTTGTAAGTTTTATTATTGCTAATATATATATATATATATATATATATATATATATATATATATATATATATATATATATATATATACTAATTTTGCCTGGCTGCTAAAATTTTTTTGATTAGATTAAAAATCCCTTCGAACATTTCTCGTGTGCATCTGTCACAGGCAGAAATATATGAGATGGGTAATATAGATATAAATGATCTACAGATATTCCATAATATAAATATTTTATAAGAACTAAAATTTCTCCATAGGTTCAGTGGTCATGTCTGGCATTGCTCTGAGTCGACTTGCACAAGAGCGCAAAGCATGGCGGAAAGACCATCCATTCGTGAGTAACCCTTGTATTCTGTTAATAAACTGACTTGCAGTCCACACAACAATCAGTTAAATCCTGTGCACACCTGTTCACTTCTGGATATATACTACAAAATAAAACTGAGAACCCTGTAATACATATGCATTGTATCCTCTGGTGCTCAGGGCTTTGTTGCTGTGCCTACGAAAAACCCTGACGGTACAATGAATCTTATGAACTGGGAATGTGCTATTCCAGGAAAGAAGGGGGTAAGACTGTTCCTTTAAGCTTTAATTCGATTATTCAGCTGTAGCATCATGTGACATCTCTCCATCTCTCTCTAGACTCCATGGGAAGGAGGTCTGTTCAAGTTAAGGATGCTGTTTAAAGATGACTACCCCTCATCACCCCCAAAATGTGAGTTTTGCACATAGCCAGTCCATGCTGCCTGGATCACAGCTCACAAATGCTTGCTTCTTTTCAAAAGGTAAATTTGAGCCTCCGCTGTTCCATCCGAATGTGTATCCATCAGGAACGGTGTGTCTTTCCATACTAGAGGAGGATAAAGACTGGAGGCCTGCCATTACCATTAAACAGGTCCATTTAAAAGTCTAGTCGTTTCTATTCTAGTGCTTCGAGTTCTACAGTGCTCTTTTATTAAAGCTCATCTTGCTGTTTTTTTCTTCCTTCAGATTCTGTTAGGGATTCAGGAGCTGCTAAATGAACCGAACATACAGGATCCGGCTCAGGCGGAGGCGTACACTATATACTGGTATGAGTTCTAGAACATAAGTGGTGTTTACTTCCAAATTTTAGTGAGCAAATAAAAATAGAACTTCACAAGTGGTTGATTTGAAATACTTCTCACAGGCTTCTCACAGAAATAGCACTCAAAATGTCAGCTGTATGAGAGACACGCACAAGAAAGTGCAGCTTAGGATGTTGCTAAAATAACAATATGGTTGCACATAAAAATGTTGGGATTCCATAACAAAGAAATAGAATATTAAACCCATTTCCACCACTTGAGTTGATACGAAAAATATTATGTAGGTTGAATATCATAAATAAGGCTTTTTGTCCCTCATAATTTCAGCTTTTTTTGTCTACTTGGCTTTGAAAGTAGAACTCAGCAGAGATTAAAGTCAAAATTATGCGAAAAAGTCAAATTTAATAAAAAAAAAAAAGGGGGTCATTGAGTTTTTTTTTTTTTTCCTCTCTTTTTGTTTATAATTATCTTGTGTCATAATTATGCTATTTAATTAAATTTTGACTTGGTCTTAATTATGACTGTCACTTTTGGCTTTTTAATTATATTCTTTACTTTTTATATTATAATTTTGACTATTACCTTTTGATTTTTTTCCCTCATAATTATGGATTATTAGTATGTCAAAATTTGGTCTTTTTATATAATAATTTTTAGTTTTATATCAGTCTCAAAATTGACTCAAATTTGACTTGAATCATTATTTTTTATAAATTATCACTGTGTCATAATTGTGGATTATCATCTCATAATTTTGGCCTTTTTTCTTTTTATCTCATAATTATGACTCATAATTGACTGTCAATTTTAATATGTCATAATTAGGACTCTCGATTATCTTTGGGAGATTAAATACTAAGTAGTAAATACGAGATAAAAATACAATTATGATATACTTTTAGATCTATGACGTAATTGATTTACTAAAGCATTGTTTTCAAAATGTGGAGGAAATGATCTTTTTATCATAATAGAAACATTTTTTATTCATACTTAACGGAGTATTAGCATGCATTACCATTCCAGTGCATTCTGGGATTGCCTAATACACAAAAGATGAGTGCAGATCTGTTTTAGATTCATAAGGAAGCATTATTTTGCTGCCTAGTGTCTGGAACATCCTTCACTTTGAAAGCACACCTATGTGTCTAATGTTCCCTAGGTAGGCAGCTCACTAGTTTCATGACACTGAAAGTGAGATGTTTCATGTATTGATCGCTCTGTCTTTTTGTGTTTACAGTCAGAATAGAGTGGAGTACGAGAAGAGAGTTCGTGCACAGGCCAAAAAATTCTCCCCGTCGTAAGCGAGACGGAGGGATGGACGAATGGAAAGAGGGAATATGTAAATACTCCTGCTATCCTCTCATCGGGACTAAAAGGACTTAAAAACATGACGTCTGTGCCATCGACCCTGACCCCTTCCCCTCCACCACAAAAAAAAATCACACTCTTCCCCACTCCTCCTCTTCCCTTTTAATTAATTTGCTGTCCGTTTCCTTTAAAACACAGTCAGTGATTCCGTACCTTGTTGCATTTCAAACCGGCTCGTGCGAAATCACATACACAACTTCAGTCTTCGATCAAAAACGGACTGTTGGGATTTTAGCTCTTTATTCATTTGGTGTGTCTGTCTGTGTGTGCTTGCATACACTCGTCATTTTAATCTGTTCGTGAGGCTTCGTTTTCCCTTGAGTGAGTGAGTGAGCGAGCGAGTGCGTGTGTCCCGTGTGGCTCTGGTTTAGGTTGGTTTATTACGTTACGTGTGTGGGACAGTGCCTCATGGTGAAGTTTCCCCCCAGAATGCTGATCTAGGACCAGTTTCTTCTCCATTGGACGTGTTTGTATTTGACCAGCCGTGTGGTCTTAGATCTGTCTAGGATTGTCTAATGCTGATTCTTCAAATAAAGTCCAGAATAAATGTTCCTGTGAGCAGCAGAACCAGAATCCAATTCTCTTAAACATGCTGTACATGGGTTCTTGTTTGTTTGATGGGAACATGTGTCCTGTGTTCACGCTGATTGTGTCTGTATGTTTAATAAAGCTCTTTCTACAATATGCATCTGCAGATTGTGTGTGTGTATCCTGAGCAGATGTTTCATATATATATATATATATCAGATGCGTTGTTTAAAAACAGCTTGATGGAGGGGTGTTTAAACTTGGCACAGCGACTTAATGCTCATGACAGGCTAAAAACAGAAAAAGGGTGAGAGATGGTTGTCATCTTTGGTATGGATGTTTACTGAGTTGATGTATCGGAAATCATACCTGTTGCATTTTCATTTGCATAGCTTTAATGATCATGTAAACATTCATATTTACAAAAAGAAAGAATTGGACCGAAAGCATTGTAACAGCTTTATATAAAAACATTAAAAAAAGAATACAGGAAAAAAAAAATAGTGAAAAGTAGTGAAAAAATTTCAAGTTTGTACTTTGTTTTAACTTTTTTTTTCACCTTAAAATGCCTGATTACATACCGTTTACTTGATTGATTGATGTAATTTGTGTTAAATAAACTGCTATGATACAGCTATTTAGCAGGATTTGCTTAGTAAAATAAAAAGCAGTTAAGCATGTGTGAATACATTGATATTTATGCTTTTGTGCAAAGAGCAAAAGCACATGTAGTATATAAGCACATTACCTAATACGTAAAAAATTTTAATACATTCATTTCTGTTCAAATTTAGTCTAGTTTCCAAACTTGTGCCACATGTACACTACCACTCAAAAAGGGGTTGGTAAGATTTTAAATGATTTTGAGGCTTCATTTAATGTGAGATATTAGAAATTAAAAACCTTTTTTAAATCTAATTTATTTCTGTAATCAAAGCTGAATTTTCAGCATCATTCCTACAGTCTTCAGTGTCACATGATCCTTCAGAAATCTTTCTAATATGATGATTTGCTGCTCAAGAAACATTTCTTACTTTTATCAAAGCTGAAAACAGTTGTTCTGCTTCATATTTCTTTCAGACTTTTTTGTTGAATAGGTAGTTTCTTTGAAATATTTTAACATTAATGCCTGCAATGTCATTTCTGATTAATTAAATGTTAGTGTCCTTGGTACATAAAGCAATTGTCTTAAAAAAATCTTATTGACCCCAAACTTTTGAACAGTAGCTTGCATGCAACATGTTAGATTGCATAAGTGTGTGAACTGGAAAGTGTGCAGTAGTCCTCACTGCATGTGATGCTTCCTCTCTCGGTTGTGACAAAATCGCGAATCCAACACCCTGAGTCGACCTCTGAACCCAGAGGAGAATGCGGCATGCTGGGAGACTCATGCTCGTCGAGCTCTCCCAAATTCTCATAGTCTAAGGTGGTGGGTTGAAGGGGCGTGTCTGTGCTCTCTGTCAGAATGTCAATCTGGAGAGACTCCTCCCCCTGCATTATATCTCTCATCTTACCTGACAGCACTGAGCGGATCTGAAAATACAAACACAATCAGACTATAAGCAGTCATGTATTAGTAGAATGATAGTTTGGTTCGGTCAGAACCGAGAACAACTGTTTGCACCCATGCATGCAAATCTTTAGATCTTCTTAATGCTAACACTAGAAATCATCAATCTAATTATCAAAGGTCATGCTAAACAGTGCAAGAATGCAGATGCTATTCAGTGTTTATTAACTTTAAAATATGGAAGCGTGCACTCTGACCCAAGACTTGAATTTAGATGCCCACAAAACGGCCTTTCATTTGACAAACATAAAATAGCATGTTTCTTCCGTGTGCCTGCATTTAAGAATACAACTATAGAATTGTTTTCTAAATTAACTGTGGTTTTCAAATACCCAAATGGGTTTGCAAAGTCAGAAACATGTTTGGTATCTTTTATCTGATAAGACCGCGAAACCATAGCTATCATTCTCACATCTGTTATCTTTCTCTGTCTCATTTGACAGTGATGAAAAGCCAAGACTAGGGATATTTTAGCATTTTTTATAAACTATTATAGTATTTATTACGTTTTGCAATAGTTTTATTTTTCAATTTTTAGTTTTCATTTAAATTAATGCTTTTGTAATTGTGTTCAGTTTTAATTGTGGAAGTTATAGTACTTCATTTAATTTCCTTTTTTCATCTAATATTTGTATTATGTGTTATTTTATTAAAATGTTTAGACAGTTAACAACAATATCATTGGCCCTAACAGATTTTTGGGGATATAAATCTAAAAGACATTTTATGTATCTCAATTTATGGAAAAAAGTGATAAAAACTTGCTAGAGTTTGTGTATTATTGACTGATTTATTAATTAATTTGCCATCTAAATTTAATTTATCCACTGATAAAATAGATAACATCAGAAATATAATAACAAATGTATATTCTACAGGGTCTAATACTTTAGTTTTATCCATCACACCCAAAGATAAACTGTAGTGCTTTACAACTAGAGGACAGGAAGAGCTAAATAAACTTATCGCCGCATCTAAACCAACAACATGTTTATTAGATCCTGTACCCACTAAATGACTGAAAGAGTTGTTGCCTTTAGCCGAAGAACCACTTTTCAACATTATTAACTTGTTGTTATCTTTAGGTCATGTCCCAAAACCATTGAAGCTAGCGGTTATTAAGCCTCTTATTACGAAACCACAACTAGATCCTAGGAAACTGGCCAATTTTAGGCCAATTTCAAGTCTTCCATTTAGGTCTAAAATGTTAGAATTTTTTCTCAATTGTGCTCCTTCATACAAAAAAAAAAAAAATCTGTATGAGCACATACATAGCATAGAAACTGCACTTTTTTTTTATTACAAATGTAAAAAAAAAAAAAAAAGTACAAATGACCTGCTTCTTGTGTCAGATCAAGGCTGCATCTCATTGCTAGTGTTATTTGATTTTAGTGCTGCGATCGAACACTATACAGGAATTCAAGGGCAGGCTCTAAGATGGTTTAGATCCTACCTGTCCGATCGCTACCATTTTGTTTATTTAAATAGGAAGTCATCTCATTTATCACCAGTAAAATATGGAGTGCCACAAGGATCTGTCCTAGGTCCTCTGCTGTTCAATATACATGTTGTCCCTTGGTAATATTATTAGAAAATACAGAATAAGTTTCCACTGTTATGCTGATGATTCTCAACTATATATATCAACGAGACCAGATGAAACTTCCCAATTATCTAAGCTAACAGAGTATGTAAAAAATTGTAAAGATTGGATGACCAATAATTTTCTCCTATTAAATTCGGATAAGACAGAGATATTACTTATTGGACCAAAAACAGTACACAGAATCTTGTGGATTACAATCTGCAACTAGACGGATGTACTGTTACTTCCTCTACAGTCAGAAATCTGGGTGTTATATTAGACAGTAACTGGGTGTTATATTAAACAGTAAGCTACGAAACATGTTATCTGTTTCTGATGAGTCCTTACCAGGTCAAGAAAATATGATCATATTACCCCGATTTTACAGTCTCTGCACTGGCTACCTATTAAGTTCCGTATCAGTTACAAATTATCATTACTTACCTATAAGGCCCTAAATGGTTTAGCTCCTGCGTACCTAACTAGCTTTCTACCACGTTACAACCCATCACGCACCCTAAGGTCACAAAACGCTGGACTTTTGGTAGTTCCTAGGATAGCAAAGTCCACTAAAGGAGGTAGAGCTTTCTCACATTTGGTTCCCAAACTCTGGAATAGCCTTCCTGATAATGTTCAGGGCTCAGGCACACTCTCTCTGTTTAAATCTAGATTAAAAAAGCATCTCTTTCGCCAAGCACTCAAATAATGCATCTCATCATTTGTGACTTCAGTTGTATCTGATCAAATGTGCATTCTTATTCTTAAGCTAGGGTTAAACAATTTTACTTTGCTGGAACAGCTATGCTGATTATATCTCTATTTGTTTCTCTGTTAACTAGGATTTACACAAGCTCCAGTCTGGATCCAGAACACCTGAGAAGAGATGATGCTGACCCTCAGAGGACCTCAGATGATGCTAACCCTGAATCAACAAACAGAACTAACAATTATTGCTACAAGTGTGACTGCATCATATAATAATTGCCTTTAATAGAGTTCATCGTCTGGTTGACTACATCTTGTATTTATGTTTCTGAAAATTCCTGTCATATGCGCATAAACCGACAGTCACCACTTATAAGCTACTACTAAATATTGTAGAAACGTAATTTTCTTTAAAGTTGCTTTGCAATGATTTGTATCGTAAAAAGCACTACACAAATAAATGTGAATAAGTCACTAATATTATTGGGTTATGTGCTTTTTGCACATCAGAAAATGGAAAAACCAACAGCTCATAGAATAATTCAGTAAACAAGAATAAAATATTTTCACACAATATTGTGCCAATGGAAATTGTTCTGAACGATGCCAATACAAAATGAATGATTCAGTGATTCATTTATAACGAGATTCGATTGTTTCGTTCTTGAATGAGTCTGCATATTCAAACAACCTGGTTGAGAGAATGATTCAATGATACACTCATAAACCACACTTCATGCACAATCATGCATAATTGTTTCTGTTTTTGGAAGTTACCTGAACATCTACATCCCAGTCTCTGAAATAAGGTGCTGGTGATGGTATATAATTATTCTTCCTCCATCTACAACACAAATATCCTGTCATTTATTTACACACAAAAAAAATCTGAACATTTCAGGATGCTGCAGATAATGTTTTTTTTACCTAGAATATGGGATACAGGACAGAAGGACCAGTAGCAATGGCAATAGCAGTAGATACCAGGCAACATGGAAAGATCCTCCTGGAGTCTCTTCTCAAACACACAAAGGGAGATGAATGTTAAGCACAGTATGTAAGATTAACGGTTTCTTTGCAGTTGTTTGAGTGTTCTGTAAACTGACTTTTGGGGAACTGACCAGTGGACGTTCTGTTGAGGTTCCCAGATCTCCAGTGTAACGCAGGGGACCACGGACTCCACACGCCTTTGTAATCTTCTTGATCTGGCTGCGATCTCACACGCACTGTGTAATTTGTGTGAGGCTCAAATCTAGACTCATCCACATCCACCTTCTGGTCAGCAGCTTCTACCTCATACAGCTGAAACACAAACATCTGAAAGTTAAGAGCACTTTTAAAGAGGAACCTCAGAAATGAGTAACAAATGGGGTCAACAGGTGCAAAACACACTTGATCATGAAACTGGGTGCTACTCATACTACGTATTGCTACTCCCACAGTGTAAAACAAAAACTCTAATAGAAAGTCTCATCATTGATAAAACAAGGCAATGTGAAATGATGTTCACATCCTGTTTCACTTCTGTAATGAAAAACTAAATGTAACTGTTTTAAATATGTCTATTAATTTTGAATAAGTGATTTTAAAAGAGGAACAAACTTGTGTGGTCGTGTCTTTACACTTAGATATAGCAAAATTAGATCAGAAAACAAATCACCGTGAGAAAAAGAACTTGATGACTATAAATACGTACATGCATTTGTGAATTGTGCACATGACCAAGAACATTTGAATAAAGTGGCTACACATTGATTTCAAAGAAACAGTTCAGACAAAAATGAAAAAAGAACAACAACAATAACAATACCAAAAGTTTTAAGAATTATATTTTAAAAAAGAATGTAAAATATTATTTATTACTGTGATCAAAGCTGTATTTTCAGCATCATTACTCCAGTCTTCAGTGTCACATGATCCTTCAGAAATCATTCTAATATGATGATTTATTATAATTGTTGAAACTTTTGTGCGACTTAATATTTTTTGGAACCTGTGAAACTTTTTAGTTTGATTCGTTGACAAATCAAAATTTTAAAAGAACCGCATTAATGCAAAATAGAAATCTTTTCAAGCAATATAAGTCTTTACTCATTTTTATTAATTTAACAGATCGTTACTGAATAAAAGTATTGATTTCTAAAAAAAAAAATAAAAATTGTACTGACTCCAAACTTTTGAATAGTAGTCTATATTGTACCACAACATTTCTATTTTGAATAAACACTGTTCTTTTTTTTTAATTTCAATTTATAATTTTGTCAAAGAATCCAGAAAAAAGTATCACAGCTCCCTAAAAATACTAAGCAGCACAGATGCTTTCAATATTAATTATAATTTAGCATATTAGAATGATTTCTGATGATCATGTGACACTGAAAACTGGAGTAATGATGCTGAAAATACAGCTGTGTATCACAGGAATAAATAATATTTTAAAGTATATTAAAATAGAAAACTCTTATTTTAAATTGCAATATTTCACAAAATTATTTTTTTTCTGTATTTTTGATCAAATAGATGCAGCCTTGATAAGCATTAGAATATTCTTTAAATAAATATTAAAAATGACTATACTTTTAAAGCGAGCGCACACCTTGTGTTGACTGTAAATGCTGAGCTGGTACTGTAAGTGAGATACAAGGATTCTGTTGGCATCATATCCGCTCTGCCACTGGAAAAGAGCCCTGTCTTTCTCCCAGTGCATTGACAGGTCAGACGGAGGGAATGGACGAACTGCAACACACACACACACACACACACACACACACACAAACATCAGTGAGCAGAGCTGTGGTCTCATGTGCCTCTGAAATGCGTGTAGCTACTTGCTCTTACTGTGTTTACTAGGCATGAAGTCATCATCTAGAACAAAGGAGAAGTTGTTGCCATGGTAACTGGAATGGAGGGAGATCCTGAAGCTGTCCACATCGGTGAAAGTCACATGCGGTGATAAATCCAACTCGCACAGTAACGACTGTTCTCCCATCTTCAGTGTGCATTCGAAGTATTCGCTACACAAAAACAGAGTCATTTACCACAAGCAAGCATGCAGACGACTGCTTGGTAGTATGTTCATGATTTGACTGACGTGTGCTTGTGATTCAGTGCAGTATTCTCACTCAAAAGAGCTGAAATTAAGCCAGAAGGACGATTCATTGCCCAGAGACTCAGCCGAGATGTTCAGAGAGCAGGTGATACTGGATAAATAATCACTGAGACACTCCAGACCGTACTGTTCACCTGAACACATTTTTATAAGCGACATGTAATGCATCACAATAAATGCTGTGCAAATATATATATATATATATATATATATATATATATATATATATATATATATATATATATATATATATATATATATATATATATATATATATATATATATATATATGGGAAGAAACCTTGACATAATGTAATGTTTAATGCACTTTATGTTGTTAAATACAACAAATTGAATATATTTTCTTACTCTTTGCATTTTTTTTATCAATATGGTAAAAGATTATTCTTTTTAAATCAATATAATTTAATAAGTTAGATCAAAGGTAATCTAAAAGTAGTCTGGTAATGTTACCTGAAATGTGTAATGTAATGGATTATGTTTTTTTGTCATGTAATGTGGAATCAGTAATGGATTACAATTTGTAAGTAATCTACCCAGCTCTGTATATACATATATAATTAAATAAAATAGTGCATAAAAAAGCTTACCCCGAGTTATAAAATTCACCAAATTATGAGAGAAACAAACCAATGTGAGGATAAAAAAAGAGCAATGCATGTTCTCTTTTACCCTGTAACAAATAAACAAATATATATTAATAAAAACTGACAGATCTTATGTGTGTGTGTGTACACAAACACACACGCAAACAGAATATGAATTGTGATGTTTATTTGACATTTTCTGAAGTTTGCATAGTGACTATGATTGCAATAAAAAGTCAAGTGTATTCTTGCAGCTTCCACACAACATTACTTCACTGTGAATGTTCAATTATAATTAATTTAACAAGTCACTGAACAGAACATATCTGAGACCATTATTAGACGACTGAGATGACTGTCAGATTCTAGTCAAATAATTAAAAATAATAATAAACCAAATATTTTCTGTTTACAAAAAGTCTGTGACCATAAAACTAAATTACCATGCGACTAAACTCTCACCTTCTACTGAGAATGGGATTTTTTTATTTTATTTTAATGCTATGACCTCAATTAGTATGGAAAGTACATGAGTTATTACAAAAGAAACCACAGAGGGGAAAAAAATTAAACCAAATTGCTTAACAAAAACTACAAAGAAAACTTAAGCAAACACACATGGCAGAAATAAAAGCATGTGAGGTGCTAATCAAAAAGAAGAAAAGTGACTGAAAGCTTATATTACCTGTAGCTCGTCGCAGACTGTAGTTGTTTCTGGTTTCACACTCTCAGTTACGCATCTGTTTCTCTCTCTCTCTCTATCCGTCTCTTATCAGATTGCATCTCTGTCATCATTTCCAATTTTTTCTCACTTTGGCCTTCAGATCAGCAAATTCTGACATGTTTAAGAAGACGTCTACTAACCGACATCATCACACTTCTACTGGATGCCTGCTTTAAAAGCCTAAACAACTTCATATTTAATTGTTTTAACGTTTCAGCAGATTCCTTAATTTTTTTTTCTTTCTTTTTTTTATAAACATCTGTCAAGTGTGAAATGGATCATAAGGATGCATGAGCATAGTCTAATATTAGTCTGTGTTTAACTTGATCCACAAACACTTGCGTAAATCGCACGCTATATTAGCCTAGAAACTAGCTGATGATTTTTTTTATTATTACGACATGTAACTATATTATATTTTATAAAAATGTGGATGTTTAAGTGTATCCAACTTTATCCACTACACTGCATATATGCGACATCTTAAGCAAATTTCATCTTCTTCATTGTTTACATTTTTATATCATCGCAAAATGCAGCTATATTATCTCCCAAGTCATTAAAGTAAGTTGGATTTAGACGTATATCCAATTTTAATACTGATATATGTCAACTAGCATAGCAAAACATCAACGGGTTCAACGTTAAATATCGTTCAAAATATGCTCAATGAGAATAAGACATGAAGATAGACCTATAAAAATATTATAAATATTACAACCTGCTTTGAAACAACATAGGCTAAAAGTCACTACATTTGACTTGACATCTTGCTAATGCAACTAAATACAGAGTTGTGCAGCGCGCTTTTAAAATAATTGTGAGTCTCTAGTTCAGTTTTAGACACAAGTACAAGTGTATGGTTTATATTATTATCATTGATGTGATGTTAAGTTGAGGTTAATGTGAAACTATACACCAATATACGCCCACGTTGATGAGAATCAGACGAGGCCTATATTTATTCATGTGGCTTTGGGGGAGCTTTAGTGTTGGCTAGATTGTTTGTATGTTTTATGCCTTCTAACCCCACATTTTTGCAGAAGGTCACGCAAAATTAGCTTTATTAAGAGCTATTTTCTCCATACTGAGTCAAGTGCCTTTAAGATTAACAGCAGTTTTGCAATGATGATATCTGAGCAGTCTTTCTGAGGCCCTGAGGTGTTCATTCTGATTGGTTAAATAACATTGGTTGAATAACCTAAATAACATCAATGAATGACAAAACCTAATGCTGCCTTATGATAAGTGCTACCCATACATCCTACTTACAAACATGCCCTACAAAAGAAACAGATGTCTTCACAAATGAGTCTCGCAATGTAAGTAAACACATGGCAAATGGATGGTGCCAGTATTTAGTAAGCACCATGCCGGTGTGCCAGCACTTCAGTGAACTTAATATCACTTGACATAATGCTTAGACATTGTGTGCCAAGCCATGTGTTTGGCTTTGTGGTTTTTTATCTGAGAATCAGATACTGAGACATGCAAATATAGATGGCTTCCATCGGAACTTCAGTGCTCATGCACAATTGAACAATGCTAAAAATACTGAAATTTAATTGATTTTATATTTGAGTTTGATTATTTTAAATTTCTAATATTCCAGTTATCCAGTATCAACAAGACTATTTTTTATTTGTCAAACGTATCTTAAAGGGATAGTTCAATGATGCTAAGACATTGTGTGACAAGCCATGTGCTTGGCTTTGTGGTTTTTATCTGAGAATCAGATACTGAGACATGAAAATACAGATGGTTTCCATTGGATTTTCAGTGTTGCTGCACGATTGAACAAACCTATTAATACTGAAATTGAATTAATTTTCTGTTTGTGTTTGAGTATTTGCAATTTTTAATATTCCAATTATCCATTATCAACAAGACCATTTTTATTTGTCAAAATTTTCTTAAAGGGATAGTTCCGCCAAAAATGGTAATTGTTATTAATTACTCCCTCAATTACTGTATGACTTTCTGTGGAACTTAAAAGATGATATTTTATAGAATGGTGCTAGCTAAACAGTTACGGTACCCATTGAGTTTCATTAATGTTTTTTTTTTTCATCCAAGAAGTAGATGAGTTTGTTTCTTCACCAGAACATGTTTAAAGAAATGTACCATTTGGCATCACTTTCTCAACAATATATCCTCTGCAGTGAATGGGTGCCGTCAGAATGAGAGTACAAACAGCTAATACAAATATCAAACAAGTAAAGAAGTCCATCCCCTATTATCCTCCCAAATCAAAATCTACCCATATATTTTTTTAGGAACAATTTGGTCTATTTTCTTTTGTAAACATTGTTTGATCTGTGCAAATTTCTTTCTTGATCCGGATGACAAATTGTTTTCACTGAATGTCTTATTGTTTACCTTTTTAATCCAATCTTTTTTGTCACACAAAACACCAAATAAAAAGATATGAAGTAAATATTTCTTTCATATAAGGACTTTCATATAAACACACATATTTTCACTTCACAGGATGTTAACTAAGGGACCTGGATGCTGTGGATTACTTGTGGATTATTGTGAAGTTTTTATAAACTATTAGCCTCTCATTCTGACGGCACCCATTCACTGCAGAGGATCCATTGGTGAGCAATTGATGTAATGTTACATTTCTCCAAATCTGTCAAAACAAACTCAAACTATTCCTTTAAGAGCATGAATGCATAATACAATTTTTTTTTCCACTGAACATTTATCCTTTATATAGTATGTGTAATTGTGGGTTAAAATTACCCAATCTGATGCTGTCAACACTTACTTATCTCTTCAACAGAAAGTGGTTGATTCTTTAGATATGTTTATGAACATCTCTGGGTTATCTGATGAGGTTCTGGGAGTGTTGCGCTACAGGAACTTTGAGGAAGATAAGGACAGGAAGTATCAAAACATGCTGAAATGAATAAAAACAAGCTGAGATAGTATAAACAGCCATGCTTTCTTTCACCTAGAGCATACTTTGTTCATTTTGAAAATATGGACCACACGCACAGCCCAAAATCCCACTACTAAGTAACTGAACTTCTAAATTTAAATGGAAAGCAAAGCAAAAAAAAAAAAAAAGGATTACATGCTTAACACAAAAATTGTAACTAAATAAAAGAATGAAAATAAAACAAGGGGGTCATCAAAAGGTTAAAAATTGATCAGGCTGACAAAATGAAACTAGGATTAGCAACGTTTCTTCAACATGTATGTCTTTTTTCAGAAAAAAAGCATAGAGACTATGGTTTATAAGTAAACGCATAAAGAAAATGTTTTTAAAAAAGCACATTCATAATCTTTAATGCCATTTTAAGAGATGATATTGCTGCATAGCATTTTGACCTGGGGTGGGGGGGGGGGGGGGGTTTACAATGCTGTGTCATGCTTTCAGAGTTGTTTACACTGTTGAAGAGTTGGATTCTCATGCTAAGCATTTACAAAGTAAAAAAAAAAAATTGGACGTATGACAAGAGTATTCCTGTACCAAAAGTCTTACTGCCAGGGAGTTTTTTTGATCATGGCTCTTCATGACGTAGACGAGGGTGGAACTCCTTATATGGGCATTTCTCCACGGAAAACGCACCTGAAGGAGACAGCAGCCATGGCAGCAATGGAGTTTCACAAGTGTGTTAGTTGAAGAGCGTTTTATAAACAAGTCCCAGTTTGATGCTGGATTTGCACATTTATTTGATACTTAAAGATGGAGTGATCCCAGCAATAAAAGATTGTGGTCATGATTCAGAACTGCAGACGGTAAGTGAAATGGATTCAAATGTCTGTTTTGTTGGCATTGGGTGCTCAAGTGCTAGTCACTCTTTAGCTCCGCCCACGGCGCGCCTCCAGAAGCTCAGCTTTTTCCAGAGAGAATCGTAAAGGTGTATCTTTCTTTCAGAAATGTGATAAAACTACCGAATTTTTGGAGATATGAAGAATGCAGTATTACACTATTATTACTCAAGATTAACATGAGATTTGGTTAAACTATTTGTAATGCCCCATTTAAACGAGGGTGTAATTTATTATTTTGTCAACAGGTGGCTGCAGTGAGTTGGTACATAATCTTCGTATAAAATCAGTGAACTCCATCTGTGTATAAATGGCAGTATGAATATAAAGCACCAAAATCATTACGTTCATTTATAAAATAAAAAGTGCATTTAAAATATCTTTAGAAGCATTTCAAATTAAATGTATTTTATTTGTCACCCACCCGAACTACATCAGATGCAACACAGCCACGTCACTCAAAACGAAAGCTATTTTAATAACTTTCGCGTAATGCATGTGTTTATGTACATTAACAACACTAATAGTTGTCTACATTAGTAACAGACGTCTATATACAACTGTTCCGCTTTGCTGGGTTCTTTAAAAAGGGTTTTATTTAATAAAAGTTTTGAAGGCGGAATACTTCTTCGCCGTGTTTTTTCATCATCGGTACATATTAGGACGAGCGCATCCAGGAAGCACCGTGCAAACACTGAAATTGTTTATCAATTTCGTTCTATTAAATTAACGCTGGAGGAAGCGATCGCACTGTTTGAGCTGTATCTCGTGGTTATGATAATATCTTTCTCATGGGCTGTTTATTTCATGTTCGTATCTAAGGCTGGTGTGGGCAAGAATTATGGAGTAGATTGGTGAAGGTCTGCTGGAAAGATTTATTTGAGTAACGTAAACAGAGCAAAATATGCACCGCTAAACACTTTCAACGTGTCGTTTTTATTCTCTGTAGGTGGGTTTGACTCTTTGAGATGGTTCTGGCGCTGTAGGGTTACTAAAGGCGTGAAAATGGACTTCTCCAAGTTCCTGGCAGATGATTTTGATGTAAAGGACTGGGTGAATGGAGCTTTTAAAGTGGTTCAGAAAGATGTTCCTGGTAAAACAGACGCTCATGCTTCTACTCTGGTCATGAAGCTGCAGCTGTTCATTCAAGAGGTCAATAACTCTATAGAAGGTGAGTCTGGAAGACTTTTAAAGTAGTCTTTTTTTCAAATGTCCGAATGTCATTGCATTCTCATAAATTCTGTAGTAAGCACCTGTCTCTTCTTCTCAGCAAGGCTGCATTTATTTGATCAAAAAATACTGTAAAAAGACCAAAATTATGAAATATTATTACAATTGAAAATACTTGTTTTCTATGTGAATATATTTTGAATCGTAATTTATTCCTGTGATTTCAAAGCTGTTTTTCCAGCATCATTACTCCAGACTTCTCATCTTCAGAAATCATTCTAATATACTGATTTGATGCTCAATGATCAGTTTTAGAAACCGTTGAGTAGAACGTTCAAAAGAACAGCATTTGTTTGAAATGGAAATTTCTGTAGACCTTTCATTATAAAGGTCTTTACTTTAACGCTGAATAATACTAGTATCAGCCTCTTATCTTCTAATTGATAGTTTATATCTGTCTGGTCTGTCTCTGATTGTCTCTGTATGTGTGTGTTTGCAGAGAGCAGCAGTCAGGCCCTGCAGAATATGCCTCGTGTATTGAGGGATATTGAAGCTCTGAAACAGGAGGCGTCTTTCCTGAAGGATCAGATGATTTTGGTTAAAGAGGACATCAAGAAATTCGAACAGGACACAGTGCAGTCCATGCAGGTAAGATCAGGCACAATCACAAATCACATCTTGATCTGTGGATTTAGTTTTATTGCCTGTATAATATGTTATAGTGAGAATATGCAGCTCATAGTTTTATTCATAGGACCAGCAGTATAGTGGACTACTTCCAAAGAAAGCATTGAAATATCAGTTGTCTCTCTATCACTCCCAGTGATGTCTTAATAAGATAATATTTCAATGCTTAGTTTTATGATAAATGGTTTGTAGTTTCAAAACTAATAATGCAATCCAATACAATGATGACTGAGAGATGAACAGATAACTCATATTTGATCCTCAAATTTCAACATGGTATTTCTATAAAATAATATATGTATGGATTATCAAGTCAACTTAAGTTGCTTCAGTCTAGTAAGTGTTCATCTTGAAATATTAATAGCAATATGACAGTTATTATTGTTTACTTTTATAAAAATCATTAAAGATTTCACAGCAAGAAGATGGTAATAGTTAAATAGATATAATAGTCCAGTCCCTGCTGGTTTTTGCTTTAGGCACGTTAACTTTTTCCTGGCATACTGCAGACCATTGTTGTTTTGTATATTGATGTGTGGCAGGTGCTGGTGGAGATTGATCAGGTGAAGTCTCGCATGCAGTTAGCAGCAGAAGCGCTACAGGAAGCTGATAAATGGAGCACTCTCAGTGCCGACATCGAGGAGACTTTTAAGACACAGGTGATGTATGACACATCTGTCTTCACATGAGTGCGGATGTGGATCTGAAGTGTTGATGTGTGTTTGTTTGCAGGACGTGGTTGTGATCAGCGGTAAACTGACCGCCATGCAGGGTAGTTTGGCGATGCTGGTGGACACACCAGACTACAGTGAGAAGTGTGTTCAGCTGGAGGCTCTGAAGAACCGTCTGGAAGCGCTGACCAGCACACAGATCGTCTCCACCTTCAACTCACTCGCTACAGGTGCTGTTATACATCAGGTTTATGTCTAAAAGAGATGCTTTTAAATTGCATCACATTTATCAAAGAATTGGAGTTGGTAAGATTTAATTTTTTTATTTTTATTCAGCAGAGATGCATTAAATTGATCAAAAGTGACAGTAAAAACATTAAATTCCTGATTTTTCATAACTGCTGTTTGTACTTTGTTCATCAAAGAATCCTGAAAAAAAGCATCACAGTTTCCAGCACAATGATTTTCAACACTGATAATCAGAAGTGTTTCTTGAGCAGCAAATCATCGTATCAGAACGATTTCTGATGATCACGTGAGACTGAAGACTGGAGGAATGATGCTGGAAACACAGCTGTGCATCACAGGAATAAATTACATTTTAAAATAGATTCACATAGAAAACAGTTGTTTCAAATTACAATGATATTTCACAATATTAGAGGTTTTACTCTATTTTTGATCAAATAAATGCAACATCTCTGAGCATAAGGGACTTCTTTCAGAAATAAAAACATGCCAAGATGCTAATATTTATTTGTATAATCTGTTTCAGATCAAGCAAAGATTTTTGTACGAGTTTTTACCGAAATGGACAGAATGCCGCAGTTACTGGCTTACTACTATAAATGCCACAAGGTACAACATTTTTTTTTTAAGTTATCATGAAATTACCTGTATTTAAACTGATTTGATGTATATTTTTATACCTGTACTTCACAGGTTACAAAATTTTTATATTTTACGTTTAATGGCTGTTTTTAAAAAAGTATCACCTGAACGCAGTTTCATCTTGTATTAATCTTACAAGCACTATTTTACAGTACTTGTACTTACAGTGTACTTAAAGTACTTGCAATATAAGGTTAGGTTAAGGTGTAGGTTCGGGTTAGTACCCAGTAATAATATATAATTACAGTATAAGTACATATTATGTACATCCAGAACGGGACTGTAAAATAAAGTGCAATCAAGTTTTTTCCCAACTTTTTTTAGTCATTTTGTGCCCAGCGTGAAAATAGCCTAGCTGCTGGTGTGGTATTATAAAAAATACACAAAATAAATAAATGTGTGTGTGTTTAGGTACAACTGTTGAGCGTGTGGGAGAGCATCTGTCAGTCAGACGCTCCTCTGAAGCAGCAGCTCTCTGAGTTTTACGACACACTTCTGTCTACGTGGCACACACAGCTCCAGTGGAGCAGTCAGGTACACACACCCTCATACACACCGCAGTATAGTGTTCATGCTTTTACTGTCTCACACACACACTGAGACGCGTGTACATGTGTGTGCAGGTCTTTAAAAACCCCTGTGAGGTGCTCACCGTGCTGATGATTCAGACGTTGGGGGCGATGGTGCCGTCTATCCCAGACTGCATTGCTGTGGCGCTGAAGCGTTGCTCTGGTGATTGTCGTCTGGACGTGCTGTTGGAGCTTCATCAGACGGCGGCAAACTTCAGTCGCAGCCTGGAGGCAGCAATGCAGCCGCAGCTCGGTGTGTGTATGCCAGGCATTTTTAGATCAAGAATCATCAGATGACATTAAAACACACTAAGTTACTCAGTGCAGCCCCCAAAACGAATTAATACTCTTTTTAAATCTCTACCAGTCTTTAACTCTCTCTCTGCTAGTTTTTACAGATTTTTCAGCAAAAAGTTTTAATCATGTTACATTTTTTTAACATTTATTATCCCTTATTTTGTTTTCGGAGTAAGTTTGTTGTTTCATTTTTACATAAATATATCTGTTGAGCTGAAAGATGATGGAAATTAATTTATCTCAATTTGACAGTTTCACAAAAGTTATTTGAAAGTTTATTTGCATTTGATATGCTATATCAAATATACTATATACTATGTATTATATATATAAGGTTCAACAATAAATACACACTGTGAAATAATATTAAAAGCATGCACATGAAAATCATCAGTCTTTGTATTTGCTTTTTGTTGAATGAATGAGATTTTTCTTTTTCTTTTTTATAATCTTCTTGTCTTCATGTGTATGTTTCAGGCGATTGTAACCTCTTGAAGGTGGCAGAGCTGGTTTCTTGTGTTTATGCACCTTATAAGAATTATCAGATGCAGTACGGAGAGCTAGAGGAGACAAACTTACTGATCCAGCTCAGTGCTGTTCCTCTGGTGAGTAAACACAAGCTTTCGTTTTTGATCTTGCAATATCTTTGGCTTCCAATCATTTTTTATTTAAATTGACATTTTCTTGCCTGAACTAAATGAGATAATACATAAAAAGCAGCATACTGAGAAATATTACCAAGACTGTACATAAACAACACTGTTTCTGCAGCATTGTCTTCAGTGTCTGCTTGTAGTGTGAAATACTGTTTATTATGTGTTTTTTTTTCTCCATGTGTTTCTTATTCATGATTTGTGTGTTAGGAGCGTGGTGAGGTTCTGGACTGTGTGTTAGAGCTCACACACTCGGTTCAGAAGGTTTTTGGTTTGGCGGCGGCTGCTGTGGATCGCTGTGTGAAGTTCACGGATGGACTCGGTGTGTGTGGGCTCATCAAAGCTCTGCGAGCACTTTTCAGCAAGTATGAATCATACACGCTTCATTTACTACGCTTACACACAGAAACAAACACACGGCCCACAACAGGTCAGCTGCGCTCTCTAGCGGATTGTCTCTTTTTCTCTCTCAGGTATGTGTCAGACTTCTCTGTCACACTTCAATCAATCAGGAAGAAGTATAAGTTAGAGGACACGCCCACTTCTGAGGTGTTCACTGAGGATTGGACGGCTTTCCAGAACTCTGTCAGGTGGGTGTTTTTTTTTTTTTTTGCCATTATTGACTCATTGATTAGTATGAGTTTAAAGTTATGTGTTTTATAGATGTATGTACAGTTATATAAATGCATATAAATTTCCTATTTGTTCTTTCTTCTAGAATCATTGCAACCTGTGGGGAGCTACTCAGACAGTGTGGAGCATTTGAACAGCAGCTTTCAAACAAGTAAGATGTGTTAAAATCGGCTTTGTTTATTCAATTATACCCTAATTATATTCCTATTACATTATAATTATATGATTCATATATATAAAAACTTATATATAACATTATAATATGTATTTCTTTGTATATATAATTATATTATATAATATTAAAATATATTAAATGCAAATTGTATCATGTTTGTGTATATATTTGCTTGTGTGTGTGTATTTATCAGGGTTATTATCTTCAACTAAAACCAAAAATC
Source organism: Carassius auratus (assembly GCF_003368295.1). Classification (NCBI taxonomy): domain Eukaryota; kingdom Metazoa; phylum Chordata; class Actinopteri; order Cypriniformes; family Cyprinidae; genus Carassius; species Carassius auratus. The sequence goes on from NC_039266.1 coordinate 3,038,839, forward strand.
CCTTATAATTATATTTAATTATTATATTATATATTTTTTGTTAATTATGCATACTTAATATTTTAGTTTTGCTAAGTTGAAATAGTAATATTACAAAATGAATATAGTAAAAACTAACACATAAAAAAAAAACTCTATGGACATCAAAAAAGAACAAAATAAAAATGACAAACATATAATTTTTTTTTATCTCATTCAAAACATTAACAACAACTATAATAACAGTATGTAAAAATTAACCTAAAACTTAAAATTAAAACTATGTAGACATAAAATAATAATAATAATAAAAAAAATCAACATAAACTATAATAGTAATATAAATAATACAAAAACAACACTTGTGTGTGTGTGTTATAATAATCATTATTATCTGAATACATAAATTATATAATTATACAAGTAATTTATGAGTTTCCTTTCATGAATCATGGTTTTGCATTGTGATTGGCAGGATCCTGGGGAGGGCGGGGCGCTTTCTGTGGGAGGGGTTTAACCCCAGAAGTCTGACTGGTTTACAAGAGGGCGTGGCTGAGAGGCGGAGCCAAAAGAACCCATGGCAGGAATACAACTATCTCCAGCAGACCAACACGGCTGAGTATAATACTTTCCTGGAGACGCTGCACTCCCTCAAGGTTTTTTCTCATATATGTGTCCTTTAATTGTGCTGCTTTCATATTCTAGAAGTGTAAAATTGTAGTTTGTTATGTGCAGGAGAAAGGAACAGGAAACTCAAGCTTATTGGCCGAGACACGCAGCGCTCTGACGCGTCTGAACCAGCAGGCCAATCAGCTGGCGTTTGACTCAGTGTTCCTGCAAATCAAGCAGCAGCTTTTCCTTCTCAACAAACCAGAGGTTTGCAGTGTTTTAAAGTTACTATGAAATGTAAAAAATATAGCATATTTGATTCATTGTGTTTTTGACTATTGAAGGGCCGCCGCTCTGCTAATATGAGTGAAACGCTAACTGATGATCTGCCGGCCTTCAGTTTGTCACCGCAGGAGTACATCTCTAATGTAAGACAATATTAACACTTCATCTGAGTGTCAGTCCATGTCCTCATGATGTCAAACATGATGACAGATGATCACAAAATGCTCTTAAAGATACAAGGACAAACACGTTCACTGGTCGAGATGAAGGTGGATGGCTATAATTAGACTTTTTATAAGAGATACCTTCACTCTGCGCACTTATTTGTGCAAATTTGTTAAACTGTAGTAGTTTATATATCTTCAGTCTTCATTTTATTATATAAATATAAAATGTAAATATATTTTATATATGTTTATCATATAATTATAATACACACATATTGTTTTCATATGTAAATCTGATCTGTATACATTCTAGTTGAATAATTGTGCACTCATTTGTGTTTTGTTTATAGATCGGTCAGTATGTCATGTCTTTGCCTCTGCATTTGGAGCCGTTTGTGACTCAGGAGGATCCAGCGCTGGAACTCGCTCTACACACTGGAAAACTGCCGTACCCTCCAGAACAAGGTGAACACAAGCACATGAAATAAAGCTGGAACACACACACACAGACACACACACGTGTATGATGTCTGCTCTCTCTGTAGGCGATGATGTCCCTGAGCTGGAGAACACTGCGGATTATTGGCTGGGTTCTATCGCCAGGGCGACCATGCAGACCTATTGTGATGTCATCCTGCAGCTTCCTGAGCTCAGCCCACATGCAACCAAACAGCTGGCAACTGACATAGGTGACATCATCATTACATCATGGCATCATTATGACCAAAACAATTCAAATGTAACGCTTGCTCTCAGAGAAACTACAAAGCTCTGGTGGCTATGATTTTATTATTCATCAAGATTTTTTTTTTTTTTTTAATGGAATTTTTACAAATAAGCCTATGGAGAAATAGGCCTTTTGTTTAAGTTGTTTGACTATTAATCATTTTGTTGTTGTTATAATTTCTTTAAAAACACACTGTATGTGTTTTATTACTGTCCTTCCAGATTACCTGAGCAACGTCATGGATGCGCTGGGGTTGCAGACCTCGAAAACTCTCCAGAATATTGTCACCCTTCTTCGTGCAAAACCGGACGAATACCGGCAGACGGCCAAACCCTTCCCGCGCAGACTGGCCTCGGCCATCGCCTCCATGAGGGCTCTGGAGTACTGACACCATCATGAGTAGATGGGCCAATATGTGCTGAAGGGTTTTCATTGTTGTCAAAACAAACTCCAAAATGTGACACTTTACAGATCTAATATTTCTCAACAAACATAATAAATCTATAAATGGCGCTATTTGTTAATTATATTTGTAACAAATTTTTACTGAAGTAAACAGTTTGGGAAAATAAGGAACAATTACAAAGAAACTGCTACAGTGATCCAGTTTTGTCTTGCTGGAGTTTCTTCTGTTTATTGTTGGCTCCAGGGATATAACTCAAATGGCACAATGAAAGATGGTTTACATATTTATTTTTTTGTGTTTTGCATGTTTGCCATTATTTCTCTTGGTCAGTAATAAACATGCGCACTCTTGTATTTCTGGTTTGTCGAGCTACATGGTAACTTTCTGCTTTTCATATCTGGCTTTCTGAATTTGTATTTCTGTTTTCTTTTCTCACATGGGAAGTTTCATGCAGCATTTAAGGAATGTTTTCAATTCTGTTTCATTTGTTAACAAAATAAAACCTCTGAACAGATTTAAATGCATTGTTTTGTGTTTTATGGTACATCTTTTTTTAATCTAACCTGTGATACATTTTGCAGTGCAAAAATTTGGATAAACAAATGTCAACATAATATTAAACAGTAATATTAAATATATATATAACAGTAATATTAAATATCAAGAAATTATCAGATTGCCCCTGGCCTTGGAATGATTGTTTAAAGGGGTCATCGGATGCTACATGCACTTTTACAAGTTGTTTGAACTGAAATATGGGTTGTCAGTATGTACACAACCACCCTAAAATGATAAGAATCCACCCAGTTTTTTTTTTTTAATCTACTGATCTCTGATGTCTGTCTTTGTGATGTCACACACTGACAGGCTCCTCCCACGACAGTTTGATTGACAGTAGCACTTCAGCACAGACTTGACTGGCATCAAGAGTCTCTGAGAGCAGTTGGAAGAGAGGGGCGTGGTCATCAGAGCTCATTAACATTTAAAGGAAAATTCTACAAAACTTCTTGCTCTTAAAAAGAGCTGTTTATGACAGGGCAATAAAAGGTGTTTTTTACACTACCATTAAGACATTTTAACCAAACTATGTTACAGACTTTTCATTAAGACCCTAAAGAATCATATCAATCTCTGGAAAATGGGTATCCAATGACCCCTTTAATAAAATGTTATAATTTTTTATAAATGGTACATATTTTATATTAAGCATATCTGAATGTGTTCACAAATATATATAGTATATCTGTCAAATATTTGGGGTTACATTCATTAGTTTTTTTTCCACTGCTCACTAAAGTGGCATTCATTTGATCAAAAAATACAGTAAAACAGTAATATTGTGAAATATCATTACAATTTAAAATAGCTATTTTCTATTTTAACATATTTTAAAATTAAATTTATTTCTGTGATGCAAAGCTGATTACTCCAGTCTTCAGTGTCACATTATCCTTCAAAAATCATCATAATATGCTGACTTGCTGCATACTATTACTATTTTTTCAGTATTCTTTGATTAATAAAATTAGCAAAATATCAGCATTTATTTGATATAGAAATATCTATTTATTGTCATTGTCATTTAATCTGTCCTTTCTGAATAAAAAATAGATAAATAAATATAAAGAAAGTGTCACTGACCGAAAACCTTTTTCTTTTTGACCCAACGTTTCATATTGTTACAAAAACAAAAAAGGAAAATATCTTCCAGTGTGGATGCAAGTGTCAATCAATGTGCATTAGGTCTCATATGAAGAAAAACACATCAAGGTTGTTATTGTTAATCACTTTAATCATATTGATTACTGATTATGTTGATGATTCGGGATGATTGGCAGTGGTCAGAGATGGTGATTGCATATCTGTAATTCAAGTACATCAAATCAAACTTAATACACAAGAAATGTGTGATTGAACAGACACTGGATACAAGAGCAGGCACAGTAAATCGAACAAGAAGAATTAGATGCAGACAGATCTACTTTTCTAAATCATCTTAAAAGGGCAGTGTGCTTCAATGTGTGTGAAAGTCGGAGCGACAAGCTCAACTTGTCCTGAAAACAAAACCAACATGTTTGAGAATAAAACTAAATCAGACTGGCGTTTGCCTGTGTGGATATGCATGGTGGTGTTCCTGCTAGAAGCATGCTTTAAATGATTTATCTGTGACCCCTGGACCAGAGTGGTCTTAATGCCTTCTAAAATAAAACCAAACACAGGCTCTTTTTTTATATATATATTCATAGCGAACGACAACAAAGTGGTCATAAAAAAATATGAACAATTTTCGAAATGGAATAAAGTGATGAACTCGGAAAACAAAAGAACTCTGTATAAAATATAAATTGTTCAATAAATTGATAATTATAAACAAAAGCATTTATAAAACTATAAATATGCACAACTCTGGAAACACAAAGACCTATTTGGGCGATAAGGTTTCATTCTGGGCTGGGAACGAACCCAGTGACCCAGCACCGGTTTGAGACATCTCGTTTTCGCTTGGTAAGGTTTCGAAAATATAAGCTGTGTCATATTGTCTTTCCCTAAAGGTCGCATGTCCACTTCCACCATATATCAGAAACTGATGATATCAGCACACCCGAAATATCACAAACCGTGCCCCACGCCATACACCAGACCGCTGCCTGCTCGAACCGTCGCCATCTCTCATATTCACTTCGTTCTGTCCTTTCCATCGACTTGCTAATTAGCAGATTCTTTAATCTGCAATATCAGCAACAAGACAAGACAAGACAGTCAAGCAATTTTCAAGGGCAACTGTCTACAAGCGGCCATATTCAATCTTCTATCTACCCTGTCAGTGAAAGAAAATCAAAAATATAAACCCTTACTCATTTGCTTAAGATGACTGAGTAAATGACTGTAAATGCATTATAGCTAACATGTCTTGCATAGGACTCTCACTCATTTTTGCACATTCTTCAATGATGTGAACAAGTTTGCAAAATGCAAATGCCCTCATGTTAAATGCACATATTAGCTGCGGTGCTACAATGCTAAAGATGCTACTAGAGTGAGGCCAATTCTCTTTCGGTGAGGCCCATCTGAAAATAAAAACAGCTAAACGTTTTTTATTAGCTTAAAAATTAAGGGTTTAGCTATAGTCTGGTGTCTTGAGAACTAAAAAACTACTTTTATGAAACATGTTATGACAGCTGAACAGATAACAGTTTACACATTTAACTTAACTATGATGTGTTGCATTTTCTAAATGCTAAAGGTAACTTCAAACTGGGGAGAAGAAAAATAACTTCTATGATAAACATGTTGTGTAAAATTGAACACTTAGGATTACAAATTAGCATGGGTAACAATTTTAATTCTGCAGCCAATATTATGGCATGGGAACCGAAAACAAATTCCATGATAAACATGTGTGAACTATCAGCTATTTTAATTCTGTAGCATTAAAAATTGCTAACGTTTTAGCTTCAGCCTGCTCTCCTAAAATACAAAAACAGCTGTTTAACAAATTGAAATCTGCAAATTTATGGACACCAAATTGGGATGATTAGAATTAACTATTTTAATTACGTAGTCTATATTACAGAATGACAAATAAACACATTTGACTCAACTGTGGTGTTTTATTTGCTTAAAGCTAAATGCTAAATATCAATGCATATTCTTTTTCTTCTGAGCTTATTTGTATTCAAGTGTTTTCATTGCTTTCACTCATTGAATAAGCTATCAGCTATGATTTTCCTAAAAGACTGAAGGCAAGGGATGATGCCTGTGTCCTAACTTCCTGTTTTATGAGGAAATACATCAACAAATGACAGCAAAATGCTCTTGACAACAATCAGATGAGATGACAAAGAGAAATAGCTGAACGAGCAGGCAGAGGTCCGTTGCGGAACTGAGCATTCATATTTTTCACCTGAGATTAGAGACACAATGCCTCTACAAGAACACAGTTTTCCACGCTGCATCTGTTCGTAAGGAAGATGCTGAGACTGATACGAGTCTCCACTTTGCCTTGCTACAGATCTCTAGAGTATCATTCATATTATTGCCAATGAGAGCAGGTGAATTCAAAGTGAGAATGAAACGCTATCAGCCCCGATGCATGTGGGAAAAGACGCCATATCCCGCTTACAGAGGATTCTAGCATCAGCACAGTTGTTATCATGGCTACAGAGTGAACTAATGTTGTACGCAGACAAACATTAGCCGAACATTTCAATAAGATAGACGACTCTTATAGCATACAGAGAGAGAGATTCGCAACCAAAATATACAGTCCAGGCAGCGTTTCGACTTAAGAAATGAAACCAAAGGAAAATGTAATATGGGGCAGTATGTAGCAGATATGTTGCTTTTGGTGGCATTGACATTTTTATTCTTAAACTAATAAAACAGTTCAGTGTGTAACATTTTTTTCCTATTTCAAAATAAAATATAGCTCTTTTTAATATATTTTTTTCTTAAATATCCATTGCATATCATGTTTTTTTTATTTATTTATTTTTATTAATATCTTTTTTAATTATTATTTTAGCCCTCCCCACTTCAACTAAGGGCTAGCAGAAAATACAGTCATGCAAAGTTCTCATGCTGGTAAACAAAGTTACAAAAATTCATTTTTTTTAGTAGTATTTTATTTATTTATTATTTGTTCTATTTTATCATATATTTTGACATCTATTTTCTCACAGTTCAGTCTACGAGGAAACAATCTCTTCTGTTTTTGCGCCCGTCCTCCAAAAAAACGCGTTAATATCTTTTCTCCCATCCTTTTTTTGTATAAGTCGACGGCTGTTCGTAGGGTGGCGTTTACGATCGCGTTTGGACGCTGTTTGCGTTGTGTTCCTCGTTAATCATGGAGATGTTTTTGCAACTACTTATCAAAATATATATATATATATATATATTTTTTTTTTTTTTGTACATTTAATCTTCTTGATTCGTTTGGCATGACCTCCCACGCTCCCTCTGATTATTTAAGAAGGAATGGCGCTATCAAGCCAATATGAAAGAATACAAGACAGAGACGGAGGGAAACTCTGAAAAGGCAGTTTTAGACATATAGATGATTTTTAGAAAGGGAGATTTTAAGAGTGTCTCTGCATTTCCCTGACCTTTATACCCTCTTTTCACAAAGGAAAAACAAACTTCCACTTGTTATTGGTCCAAGCACTGGCATGTGCATGTATATAATCAATGGCAGCATCAGCTCTATTAAATAAATCACAAAATAAATCTCTATAATCAGGAACGAGAAAGACCTCCCTCAATTTTAGGGGTTTTATGTAATTACAAACAGCACCCCTGGCAGAACAGCCAATCCGTTCACATTTAAAGGGACGAAAAGTTCATCTCTGACAGGGAAGTTTTTTTGTGCCATTTTAGCTTTCATACATTATTTGGTCAGAGTTGGGCTTTGGTCTGTCGGGACTGTTTTCAGTGTTGCCTCCCTCAAACGCTCGGGGAAAAAAACTGGAAGACTGTTTGGGAATAGCAATGTACGTCTGTGTGCTGCGTTTCACTTTTCAGTGCTCTAGATTCATTCACAAAGAAAAGCTACTTTTATAAGACTCGTTTAGGGAGTGGGAACTACCACACGGCAAATGCACAAACAACACATTTTGCAGCTAATATGCTGAGTGGGGGAAGAAAACAAGAAAAATTGTGCATGACTAAGACATTTTTAGTCATTTTGTGCAAACTGTCAATGAAATATCAGTCCCTAACAAGTCTGTTGGAGAGTTCTCCTAGCCAAGAAATGCTACAGGGTCTTAGCAGAAATGCTACATAGTTATTCTAACTTGGTCCTTCATTCTTTCATATAGATTAATATACATAAACTCAGGGCCCAGGTGAGTCCGGCAGTCAAAATGCTTGGTGTTTTGATCTTAAAACGTTGGAATGTTTTCCGTTCATTCCTTCAAGAGTCTTTTTTCTCTTACAGGTGTCAGTGCAATGTTCGGTTTTGTTGCTGTAAAGTCAGTCATCTGTAGAAAGAGGAGTGATCCGGAATTTCGGGTGAGGTTGCTTTGGTTACCGTGTGAAAATCTGGCCTCAGAAAATTCCAGTTTCCTTGTTTTTCTTTTTTTTTTTCATTCGTTGTTTGTTTCCAGTCACACCCTCTTGCCCCTTCGATAATCCTCACGTCCCATGTGGATGGTACGGCCCCATCTGCAAAATTTTCAGGATTCAGCGACTAACCGTGTCTCCTTAATAGAATTGCCAAATGCTAGAAGCTTAACACTGTGGACAAAAACAGAGATATAATGATTTTGTTAGAAATTAACATTAAGCAAAGCGTTTAAAAGAAAAACCACAGAAAATTTTCAAGGAATTGTTCTCCCAAAAATTTGCTGAATTTATTTTTACAAACCCTCATGCCATCCAACATGTAGAAGAGTTTATGTACATCATTTAGCACTTGTTCACCAATGAATCCTCTGCAGTGAATGGGTGCCGTTATAATGTGAATGCAAATAGCTGATAAAAACACAATAATACACACCACTCCAGTCCATCAATTAAATCTTGTGAAGCAAAATGCTGCATTGTTAACTTCAAACTGTAGATACAAGCTAAAATATGAGTCTTCTATCCATAATTTTGCTTTCTCCAGTGAATCAGTGTATCAGGTGAGAAATATGCACAAATCAAGCAATTTTAACAACAAAAAAAAAACAGTCCAAATTGGTCTTAAACAAATATGTGGATGGATTTTGTGTGACTTCTTTACTTTATCAGCTGTTTAGACTCTCATTCTGACGGCACCCATTCACTCGAGAGGATCCATTGGTGAGCGAGTGATGTAAAGCTAAATGTCTCCAAATCTGTTCCCATGAACAAACAAACTCATCTACATCCTGGATGACCTGAGGGTGAGTAAACTGTCAGCAAACTGAGATTTTTGGGTAAACTATTCCTTTAAGATGTATAAATGCTTTTAAGAAAATCACACAAATAGAAAACTACTGAACAACCAAAAAAAAAAAAGAAAGATTTTGCGATGAACACAGTTAAAACTCTTCTACACACACACAGATCTCAAGATGAAGTTGCATGCACTGAACACCGGTTGAGCAATGTATCTTCTCAGGGGTGAAAAAGTCCAGTCCCGGAGAAAACACACAAGTGCTAATTACATTTAATGATAACACGGTGTTTAACCTGAAATCCGGAGACACTTGCATATTAACACTTCATGTGGCCAATTCACTTTCTACATCTAGCAGGAATGGAATAGTCCACCCCAGATACATTTTAGATCAATTTAAAATATAAATTATCACTGATAAAGGAAACTTATTGATTAAAACTGAGAACGGTAGAAAGCTGGGGAAGGTTTACCTGTGGATGGCTGGTAAAAGTTAAGCATGTACTGTAAGAATTCAGTTAACAGATAATTCATTCAACTATAATAATGTAAGCGCAATCATTTATTGCACTTACATATATATTCATTTATTGTCAGGTGGCGTAGAAAATGAAACAGCTGAACACTGAGATTATGTCTGAACCACTAACATTATCTATAATTTTGTACATTTTAGTTCAGTTAAGAGGCAATAAATCTGTCAAAATTCACCTTTGTGTTGTTTTTGCACATTCCAATGTAATCTGGGTGAATGAGGGCATTTCAATGACAGTGTTCAGTCAATTTGCAAACACAAATTCAAAATGCACACACGCACCATAAACAAACACTCATTTACATACAGTAAATGTGGACATTTAAAGAACACCAACATACATAAAGAGAAAGGCAGAGGTGAGTTTAATGGGCATTCGCTCGTGTAGATACACATTTGTACAGATCATGTGGGCCTAGAAGCGTTGCATTAATAGGTGAAGCTAGTTAAATCTAGCTAGCGGTGTACGAGTCTCTAAAACAACACTGTAGCCTAAATTATCCTCATAGAGGGCTCTTGCTTTTTTAATATAAACATGTTCGATGTGTTTCACCTGGCAGTGTTGTATAGGGCACAGCTACATAGTATACACAAGAAAAAAATCAGTTCTTAAAAGTCCTTTTTTAACATTTTAAACATCTGCATAATACAAGAACAGCACAATATTCAATTTAACATCAACTCACAAATGGAGGAAAGACATTGTTATTACTTTTTTATCTAGAGAATGAATCTTCTCAACTAACTAATCACTAGGGATTCATAACTAATGGAGACTAACCAGTTTTAGAGGAAGAAAGTCTCTGGTTTCACAGTGTATGAGGAGGCCTGGCGTCCCACTACATGTTTGTTAAAATACATTTCACAAATCATTTTAACAAGGACTGGTGCCGATGTTGTGCAGGATTCAATCCCACCACAGATGTATGAACAGTAATGTGACAATTATAGTATATTTAAATATGTTTTATAGTTTGTGTGGATTTTGCATTTATATATACTATACTATTTTGTTTCTTCTTTCTTGGTCTTTTTTACATAATTACCGGTTCTGAATATTCAGACTTTAAAATTCAAGATTTACTTTACTACTGATATATACTACCATTTGAAAGTTGGGAGTTGGTAAGATTAATGTTTTAATGATTTTTAGGTTTCTTATGCTCACCAAGGTTGCATTTATTTGATCAAAAAATAAATAAATAAATAAATAAATAAAATACAGTAAAAATAGGAAATATTATTGCGATTTAAAATAACCGTTTTCTATTTGAATATATTTTGAAATGTAATTTATTCTTGTGATAAAATTGTAATTTTCAGCATCAATACTCCATTCTTCAGAGTCACATGATCCTTCAGAAATCATTGTACTACGCTGTTTTGAATCTTAAGAAATATTTCTTATTATTAGCAATATTGAAAATATAAATAATAATAATAATAATAATAATAATAATAATAATAATTATTATTTTTTGGAAAGGGTGATAAACATATTTTTTAGAATCCTTTAATGAATATAAAGTTCAAAAGGACAGCAATTATTTTAAATAGAAAACTTAATCTTGGTTACTGTCACTTCTGATCAGTTAATGCATCCTTGCTTTAAAAAAAAAAAAAAAAAAAAAATTAAAAATAAAACCTTTTGCATGGTAGTATATATTTTAATAACTTTTAACACTTTTTTCATGTCCTTTGACTTCGTCAGAAAATACCTTTTTCTTAACTGGGTCATTCTAACTTGGTTATAACCAACTAAATAGTTATGGTTATCATAGAAACTCCAAATCACTTTGGAGGATTGAATCTTGCACAATGCCGGGTACATTGTAGGATCCAGGTTTGCATGATTGAGGAGCCATGTTTAAAACAATATGGCTCCTTACTGATATATTTACTGTCTCAGCAGTGGGTTGTTCTCCATTGGGAAACTAAGTCACATTTAATGATTAAGAACTAGATGACATACAGTTCCCTATATACTACAACTTTGCAATTACCGCAACATGTTATTTTCTCTGTTTTTGCTATTTCATGGAAGAAACATTCTCAGAAATGGCTTATTTACTGAGTATCACCTCTTTTGTTAATGATTCTGGAAGCACTATAGGTCACATCGACCTGAATACATATACATATATTTTTTTGTCTATTTATCCAAAAAGAAACACAGTAACACATACGTATATATCATATACAAATGAAACTGTCATGTAATGTTTTTGAAAACAAAAACAATTGGTCTTTGAAAAACATTCAAAATATAATAAAAAAACAACAGCGGGACACTAACATTGATAAGACAAACAAGAAATGCTCTTAAAATCATCACATCCTCTTCGTCATCTTTCATTCTTTTAACCTTTTTCATCACGATTAATCATCTTGCACATACATTTATAAAACCACATGTGCATACGTTTACAGCATTATGAATTAGGATTGAATATTGCACATTTTGCATATTTATGGGTGGATACGCTTTTTTTTTTTTTTTGGAGCATCATCTTAAAACCTAACACGAGCACATCACAAACACAGTGTACATCAGCAAAAAAAAAAAAAAAAAAATCCATTAAATGTTCTTATTTTTGCTCCTCATGTACAGTTTTTGGATTGCAAGTCTTTCCTCAGATGTGGGCGATATTTGGCTACATGTTATAATTGGTAAAACACTGAATGCATATGATTAAACAAACAAACGATGATGTTGTGCAAAATAAAATAAAAGGTCATGGAGAGACTATTATCACAGCTCAAATAATCAATTTGCCAGATTCACCCTTTCAATTGTGATTCAATAGTTTTCCGAATAAACTAAATTATTTTAGCTCAAAGACATGCACCAACAAAGCATACACATATGTGTGATACATTAAATTTTTAACCCCTATATGCAGAGTAATGATTGCATATGTACATTATTCTTGCATTAAAAAAATCTAGAGTTTTCTACAGTCCAGAATTGCATGTATTCACAGTAATATTCATCTCAATTCAGAGTATGAGGGAAATGGAACGGTATTTGAAATGAAAATGCATTAATTTATCTGCCTTGAGCATCAAAATCACGTCTAACATGTCTGACCCAGAATGCATGGGGAAAAAACAAAGCATTTCCTTCCGTTCATAAACACACGTACAGTTGTTAACCTGCCAAGTTCAGTTCGTAACTAACATGACTCGTGGTCACTCACAAACAGCTCTGTTTAGTGTAGATCTACTGGCGCGGTCAGTCATTGTTATTGCTATGAATGTGAGTGTGAAGCTGTCCTGCCTTTCTCTCCTCCTTTCCTGAGTCGTTCTGTCACTCTTTCTGCTTTTTCTGCTACAATATGGAGGGAATGGGTGAGCGGCAGCGACGGAGGGGTCCCGGGGCCTCGTAAGGGTCAAAGGGCGTGCTGGTGATGGGGGTCAAGCGCAGGGAAGACCCCGCCATTCCTGATATGTTGTTCAGGCTGCGAGATTTCTCATAACCCGTGGCTGGCAGATCGTTTCACCACGTTTAATCGTTAGTGACAGGATAAATTAATTTTAAGACGTGTGTTTTTAGATTAAACAGCATGGATGATGGGTTGGGCGTTACATATTCGATTAATTAATATATTGATGTGGCAGACACATTTGGGTAAAGGAACGCAACAAATGGAAACGTAATGTAAAAGTAAAACGTAAATGTAAAAAAAACGTAAAAGTAAGTATAAAGTGAGACAAATGTGAAATTAAAGGTGAAGAGACACGTAAAAGACAGACGGACAGAAGACACACACAGGACAAAACAGGAAAATGAGAGTTATGAAATTCGTCATACATTGGTTTTCTACAAAAAAATCCACAACATAAAAACACAGTTTTCCAGAAACAAACACTCCACACATAAACATTCACAGATTGCCACTGGTTGAAGAAAACACCGGCTGGATTGTTTTATGTTTTGGAAGTGGTGAAGTGGGGATCTGCGATGTTTGAGTTAACCAGTGGTAGTTAAACAGGACAGAGTAGAGTAAGACTAGACAACACATAAGACAGAAGTCTTTCTCAGACAGACTGTAGGAGATTGTAGAGAAAACCACAGCAGCCTTTGTGAAGCATTTCAACAGATTTATGAGCATGAAAAACATTATAAAATTCAAGTTTTAATTTATGTAGGGTCTGTGATTTAAGTACATATCTTATTACAGTGCTGTTCCAAAGCTAAAAGCTGATTTTTTTTTTTTTACAAAGATACACTTTGGTATTAAACAACCAATCAACAAACCAACCAACCAAACAAATAGATAATAAAACATATATTTATTTAATTATAAATTGCCATTACAAAGCTCAATGTCTAAAAATCATATACAAAAGAAGACAAAAGAACTTATGTCTAGGTTTTGGAGCAGACTGATTGTTGCAGTAATTTCTGAAGTGGTTATCATCAAATCGTTTCTGTAGTATCAGATTTGACCCTAAGATGCTGATTAATTCACTGCAGTTGAGTTCGTGAACAGATATGCTCTTGTGGACCGCTGGCTGGTTTTTCTGACAACCTCCTGAACATCTGATTATACTTCACTTGACTGGGAGCTCATAAAGCCTGCATTTGTAAAACACAATAATGACAAAAACGGGTCTATAGCACTTCTGCTGCATTCAAGTAGTGTCAGAATTACCGTAATTATGAGACGGCAACACAAACTTTACATATAATGCCAGTAACTTTTTACACTCATTGCACTAAAAAGCCTACATATATATGAGTTTGCAGCTGATAGGAAAATATCTAAACCTTACCATCTATATTCTTATGCAAAATATTAAGCAATTAATGGTAAGTTTCATTTATACAAAACATGACCTTAAAGTTGTCAGCTACAATAAAATATGGAAAAATTTTAATATATCTAATTTAGATCCCTATAAACTTATAAATGACATTTGTAATGACATTATAGACAGGCTTTTGTGACCAATCATTCAAGTGAAGTGACTACAGCGACCTTCAACCCACATATCAGAGCCGTTTATCTGTCTCTCTCCCTCTTTCTCCCTATATGTGTGTGTGGGAGAGGAAGAGGTGAATGTGGGAAAAGTCTGCCGCACATTGACCACAGAAAAAAAAAATCTCTGGTAACAAGGAAAGACAAGGAATCGTTCTTTAGAAAGTAGGACAACAGTTTGAACACACACACACACACACACACAGATGCATTCAGACAGAAATTTGCTGAGTAAGGTCTGATATAATATGGACCACACACACACTTATGGCTTCTCTATTTCTTCTCTATTTCCACATAAATGAAACACGCAGTCACAACCATACACATCAAATACTATAAAGTCAAAGATACAAAATTAGTTTCTGTGTAATTAGTTTGGTAAAGTTATTCTTTTGCAAAATGTTGCACTTTGAACAATTCAATGCAACAAATTACATTTTTTTTTATGAATTAGATAAACAGATGATTCAGTGCAACATTTAGTATAAATGGTTTTATGGATAATTTAATTAATGTCAATCTGACAATCTGAATAAGTAATGTTTTGCAATCAATTTAAAGCAACAATTTAACAAGAAGGTTTTTCATGACTGATTCAATGCCACAGTTTAATAAGAATGGTTTCACAAGTTATTCAATTCAACATTTTATACAAGAATGGATTTACAGGTAATTTGCATATAATTTTGTGTTGCTTTGAATTCTGTATTCTGTGAGTAGTTGTGTTCGAACATGTACAGTTTGTTACACTACAAAATACTGTACTATTCACAAGGGGTGTACTGTCTTTTGCTACTGCCAGCTTCAGAGAGAGAGAGAGAGAGAGAGAGAGAGCGAGAGAGAGAGACACAGAGACAGAGAGAGAGAGAGAGAGAGAGAGAGAGAGAGAGAGAGAGAGAGAGAGAGAGAGGGGTGGGCGTTTTGACTTTTATTCATTCTCTGGATATGATTACTTGATATCAACAATTACATTTTTACTAGCTACAATATTCATTCTTGATATCAAGAATTTATATCCTGGGAATGGCAATAGGCAAGGTGTTTTGACTTTCATTCATTCACAGGATATGAATTCTTGATATCAACAATTACATTCTCACCAGTATAAAATGCTAATTATTGGTATTAGGATTTAGATTTTTACAAGTAACAATTGTAATTTTTGATATCAACTATTTTATTTCCACTAGTCAATATGTTAATTCTTGATAGCAACAATTACATTTTCACTAGTTAAAATGCTATTTTTTATATCAGGAATTAAATTTCAACTAGTCAAAATTATAATTCTTGATAACTGCAATTGTATTTTCACTAGTTAAATGTGACCATAGGCTTCCATTCATAAACAATTGTTAATTTCAAAAATGTATTTCTTAGTTGAAATTTCAATTTCACATATCAGGAAACCCTTTATATGAAAAAATCCTCTTTTTACTAGTAACAAAGTAATTATTGATATCAGCAATATGTCTATGGTGGCATTTAACTTGTGGAAATACAATTACACATATCAAGAATTATATTTTTTTACTAATATCAATAATAAGCCTTTTATCTAGTGAAAATTAAATTGTTGATATCAAGAATTCATATCCTGAGAATGAATAAAAGTAAAAACAGCTTGCCATGTACTTCTATAAAATACCCTTTTGGCCTAAAAGTGGAGTTTGTTTACAAGAATCCACTTGCATTAAAAACAAAACAGCAGCTTCCCGTTTATTAAAACCATCAACCTATACATGCAGAACACCCAGCGCTCATATTAAAGTACAGCACGCTCACTGTCTGATCACATACAACAAGTGTACTTCAGTTGCACACAACCTGTACTGTATTTGTGGGTTTGGACAACAGAGAAACAAAAACAAGCTGATTTTTTTACCCCTCTGCCTGGTCAAGAGCAGCCACAAGCCCTTTTTACCATGTTTGACTAGTAAGAGCGATTTTGACTTTTAAAACGATTCCTCAGGAGACAGAGAGCATTAGTGAGGACAGGAAGAGTGAATATATTTAATGGGATTGATGGATACTCGATGGAAGAAGGGGGGGAGGGTGCAAGAGTGTAGCGCCTCACAACACAAACAACGGGACGTTTACGTGACCGTGTGGTAAAAAAGCAAATTAACATGCATGTATTCAAATATGTCCACATGAATTACCTTACAAATATTTTAAAGACAACATGAAATTAAAATGGAACGTGCTTATTTATTAATAAATATACCTGGTCTTAATACTTTTTTAGTATAGATTTAACTTTTTGTTTTTAAATAAATATAAATGTTTGCATGCTATATTATTATAATTATAAATATTGTCATGTTTATAATATTATGTAATAAGATTATACACACACACACACATATATTACAGTTGGCATATTTAATATAATCAAATTACTACTTTAATACTTTAGATACTTTAATGTTATTATTATTATTATTATTATTATTATTAAATCTTTGTTTATTATATATGATTTATAAATATATACATTTGTTAATATTTAAAAAAAATTTTTTTTTACTAATTATATTTTTAGAAATGTCCTAGCTTACTGTTTAGGTATAAACAGCCACTTTTTATGATACAAATGGATCCAGACGGACAAAATAAAGTCCTGTTCTACATTATTATTTCTATACCAAAACATCTTTTCACTCTTTATGTTATATTATCAAATCAAATAAGTTGTCAATTACATCTCATGTTGTCTTTAGGTGTGTAAATCTACTAATGTATTCCCATTATATTTATATAGCACATTTCTACGTATACTGCATATTTATTACTGCATATTTATTACTGCATATTTCCTATATATTACATTAAATGATGAAAAATGCAACACAATAGAATAAATGCATTAATTCCAACACCTTTATCATGTTAAATGCACCTAATGCAACCAGCTCACATACTTAAGTATGTGCTTTTAGCTGATCTTATTTTACTGATAACATACACATTATATTTTATAGATTTATCATGTTCAAAATGTACAGTAGGATGTGAGCAACAAGATTTGCATACCCACTATCAACCAGGAAAACCTCATAAAGAAGTGTTTCCTGTTTGAACATGTGAGGAACGATTTAAAAGAGTGGATGTACCTACCCACAGTCACGCATTAGAAACGGTGGCGCTGCACTGACGGCCTGGAGGCGAATGAAGGATGAGATGAGTGTTAGTCACACAGTGGAGAGTTAAAAAGAGAGTGAAAGACATGAAAGAACCAAAAGAGGGTGTGCAAATATCAAAACCCCATTTAGATGCCCTAATGTGATGGATAACTACCTTTAATATATGCCTCAGTGCATGTGACCACCAGCATCGGTCATTAAGTAATGATTGAACAAAGACATTTCTCAGCAAACAGGGAATGTTCTCTGAACATTTTGGGAAGGTTCTCTCAAAGTTATAACCAAACGTTCTTCTAGTGATGACAACAGAACGTTTGTGAAAAGCTCTTTTATAATGTTCCCAAATTGTTAGCACAAAAAATTATACGTTGTTAATGTAAAAGTAACATTTGAATAGTGTTTGCGAAATTATAAAATGGAATGTTCTTTTAACCAAGAATTTAAAAATAAATAAATAAATAAACGGACGTTTTGTCAGTTAAAAGAACATTAAGAAAAACATATTTTTTTAATAACAATGAAATGTTAGCAAAACGTTTTACCTGAGCCGTTGAGGCAACAATTTGTCAGTTATCATCATCTGAATTGAAAATATCGATTTTGATTGAACTGACATAGATTCTTTAATCTTTAATTAACGCTTTCACGGTAAGCGTTGTGCATTTTATGTATGGTATAAAATATAGCGCAAAGATATCAATAAAACAGCTCATAAACAACATCACGTATTTACCTCTGAAAAGCCAGAAAAATAACTCTAGACAGGAATATTTTGTTAAAAATATGCACTGTTACTTGTTTATTATATTTGTACTTAGCCTGTTCTTTAAAACTTAATTTATGTTTGAATAAATCCGTCAAAAAATAAGTTTTTATGCCAGGCTATTTAAAAGCTTGTAATGTTTAAGTCCCTAACAAAAGTTTTACATGCATGCAAGGTAAAAAAAACCCTTCCATTGTCTTATAATATGCATTTATTTTGACCTTACTTGCTCAACAACTCCCAATGATACATTTTTCCAAATCCTCTTTTGCGTGATGCTAATCTGCGGTGATTGGTCCAGTTGTTCTCATTTTAATGTCATTTTGTCTGCAAGACCTGATAAACTTGCTTTGTGTACTGTTTTGTACTGCGTTACCGGGAAAAACATTATTTTTTATCGGCATCACTTTGCATTTTCATTCAGACCAACGCGAAAAGACCAATAAGTAGGCGGGCAATATGCTACGGTTTCATGTTGACGTCAACATGAAGATTTCAGATTTAAAACTGCAGGATGTTTCCATTACTTAGAGCTGCGTTACACTTCATGAAAGGTAATTTTCAAAAATCCATAGTGGGGCACTTTAAACAAAAAACCTAATAAGATATAGCCTACGTTTTGTTTACCTCAGAAAAGCCATTCAGTGGCCTTGGCTAAACAGTTAACAACTAGTCTATAGAGGAAGAATATGCACTGTACATATTCATTATATTTTTACTTAACCTATTCTTCAATACTTATTATATATTTGAAT
The DNA here is from genome assembly GCF_003368295.1 of Carassius auratus. Classification (NCBI taxonomy): domain Eukaryota; kingdom Metazoa; phylum Chordata; class Actinopteri; order Cypriniformes; family Cyprinidae; genus Carassius; species Carassius auratus. The sequence goes on from NC_039266.1 coordinate 3,058,061, forward strand.
AAATACATCAAAAAACAAACACAACAAGTTTTAACTTTCAAAATATCTAGGTAATTAACAGCCAACTGGAGTGTAAATATATTAATATTATTAAAAAGTTATTATTATAATATAACATCATTAGTATACAAACTGCAGTTTAAATGTTTGTAAACACATCAGTTGTTAATTTTAACCTTTAACGTTATAGTAATGTATCGTCTAACCGTGTTCCATGTATAGTTTATAGCACGTACTGTACCTGATATATATCCAAATGAATTGATATTGAAACAGACTGAATCGAATCGCATGCTTGTGAATCAAAATCAAGTCGAATCAAACAGTACCCAGCTTTAGTTTATGTCATATATGTTGCTATGAAGGTCCCATGAATAATCTGCAATGAAAAGCTATTCTAGCTCGACCTGCTCTGACAGTATACGGGTTATCGACCGCTGGGCTGTTAGAGATAGAGAGAGCTCACATTACCCACAATTAAGCTCTATATCGATCGGCTTGTGTCCAGAACACTGAACCATGACGGGCCGCTGGAATCTGCTGGAACCGGAGAACAGATCCACTGCGCTGATACTGGACTGTGTTATCCAACTACTGCTTAAACTTAAACAGTGCCACTTGTTAACCTTTAAGAAGACGGCAGCATGCAAAATAATACAGACGTTTGTATTTAGACAATGAATAGTTGGCCTGTAATGTTGTTTATGTCAAAATGGGTTTCTAAATGACAAGTTGTGATATTTGCAGACAAGAAATGCACATTTGCTGTAGAAACACAAACATGCAATATTAATATCTACACACATAGACATGGAAGGAGTGTTTGTGTGTGTGAGAATATGAAATGAGTTGAGTGATATAGTGAGAAGGCCTCTGTCATTGTAGTTTATGAATGATCTTTTACTAGACTTGATAAATGCATTGATTTAACATTGATTTTTAGATTTTTGTATTTATTATAATAACTATCAATTTCTATGCAAAACACAATCATTAACCCATTTTTATTGATTAAAATACAGCAAATCTAATTCTGTCATGAACATGCTCTGTTGTAATGAAATAATTATGAATCATACCAATTTAACTGAACCAAGTTGTGACTTAAATGCAGATATCATGATGCACTGCAGCATTTAGAAAAGATCATAACTGCATAAAGCCATCAGGGTAAATATTTACACCTCTATTTGTAAAGCATAACCGGTTGACTATATACAGACTAAATATAGAGCTTCATGCTGCTGCCTTGACGGAACTAGAGCACACCTGTAGTGTTCTGAAAAATGTTCTGCTCTCAAGGCATATCTCATCCAGATTCTCACTTTAACCTTGTAATGCCTTTAAATTAGGTTACCGTTTGTGTGTATTAAATGGAAATATCAATAAATTGAGAGACATCTGTGCTTTACACCTTCCTAAAAACTGAAAACCATCTCCTAAGTGCTTCAATAATAATAAAATATAAATAAATCAATAAAGGGGTCATGCATTTTTTTATTTGTTATGTATGAATAAAAAAACATATACATAATTTTATTTTTATATATATAACGAAAATGCGTTGTCATCGCTGACTGTCAAGTTCAATAGCAATTTGCTATATTTATTAAAATCAATATTAAAATAAAAAAATAAATAACAAAAAGCTTTTTAAAGATAAATATGTTAATTACATTTTTTATTAAAAGTTTAAGGAATATGCTATTCATTTTATGTATATAAATTATTTTAAAGAACTTGTAATCATTTTACATACAAAGAAAATGCATGGTCATTTATATATATATAAAACTTCAAAATGGTCTTATATTAAAATATATTATATTAAATAATAATATTTGATTCTTTTATTTGATATGCCCCCTTTATAAACTAAACTACTTACTAAATAAAAATAACTGGAACTAATGTAGTTGCTCTACAGTAAAACTATAGATGTTTGCTTGTGAGCATGGGCCAGAAAAGGGGGCACTGACGAACTTCGACAAGTTGAACTCATACAACAATTGGCCAGTTAGAGCACACAGATAAGACCATACACATACAGTATTGTTCAAAATAATAGCAGTACAATGTGACTAACCAGAATAATCAAGGTTTTTAGTATATTTTTTATTGCTACGTGGCAAACAAGTTACCAGTAGGTTCAGTAGATTGTCAGAAAACAAACAAGACCCAGCATTCATGATATGCACGCTCTTAAGGCTGTGCAATTGGGCAATTAGTTGAAAGGGGTGTGTTCAAAAAAATAGCAGTGTCTACCTTTGACTGTACAAACTCAAAACTATTTTGTACAAACATTTTTTTTTTTCTGGGATTTAGCAATCCTGTGAATCACTAAACTAATATTTAGTTGTATGACCACAGTTTTTTAAAACTGCTTGACATCTGTGTGGCATGGAGTCAACCAACTTGTGGCACCCCTCAGCTGTTATTCCACTCCATGATTCTTTAACAACATTCCACAATTCATTCACATTTCTTGGTTTTGCTTCAGAAACAGCATTTTTGATATCACCCCACAAGTTCTCAATTGGATTAAGGTCTGGAGATTGGGCTGGCCACTCCATAACATTAATTTTGTTGGTTTGGAACCAAGCCTTTGCCCGTTTACTAGTGTGTTTTGGGTCATTGTCTTGTTGAAACAACCATTTCAAGGGCATGTCCTCTTCAGCATAGGGCAACATGACCTCTTCAAGTATTTTAACATATGCAAACTGATCCATGATCCCTGGTATGCGATAAATAGGCCCAACACCATAGTAGGAGAAACATGCCCATATCATGATGCTTGCACCTCCATGCTTCACTGTCTTCACTGTGTACTGTGGCTTGAATTCAGAGTTTGGGGGTCGTCTCACAAACTGCCTGTGGCCCTTGGACCCAAAAAGAACAATTTTACTCTCATCAGTCCACAAAATGTTCCTCCATTTCTCTTTAGGCCAGTTGATGTGTTCTTTGGCAAATTGTAACCTCTTCTGCACATGCCTTTTTTTTAACAGAGGGACTTTGCGGGGGATTCTTGAAAATAGATTAGCTTCACACAGACGTCTTCTAACTGTCACAGTACTTACAGGTAACTCCAGACTGTCTTTGATCATCCTGGAGGTGATCATTGGCTGAGCCTTTGCCATTCTGGTTATTCTTCTATCCATTTTGATGGTTGTCTTCAGTTTTCTTCCACGTCTCTCTGGTTTTGCTCTCCATTTTAAGGCATTGGAGATCATTTTAGCTGAACAGCCTATCATTTTTTGCACCTCTTTATAGGTTTTCCCCTCTCTAATCAACTTTTTAATCAAAGTACGCTGTTCTTCTGAACAATGTCTTGAACGACCCATTTTCCTCAGCTTTCAAATGCATGTTCAACAAGTGTTGGCTTCATCCTTAAATAGGGGCCACCTGATTCACACTTGTTTCTTCACAAAATTGATGACCTCAGTGATTGAATGCCACACTGCTATTTTTTTGAACACACCCCTTTCAACTAATTCAACTAATTGCCCAATTGCACAGCCTTAAGAGCGTGCATATCATGAATGCTGGGTCTCATTTGTTTTCTGAGAATCTACTGAACCTACTGGTAACTTGTTTGCCACGTAGCAATAAAAAAATATACGAAAAACCTTGATTATTCTGGTTAGTCACATTGTACTGCTATTATTTTGAACAATACTGTACAAGACCAACAAGAGGACACAGAGAAAAACAACAGAAGGAAGAGAGAAAGAGAAGAGAGAAAGAGAGAAAGAAAACTCACAATGTCTTATAGAGATCCTGCACAGAGACTTCAGAAGTCTGATGCTGACTTTGACTCATGCAAACAGAGCAGGGTCGGTAGATGCACACACACGCACACACACAGACACACACACACACACATACACACACACACACACACACACACACACACACACACACACACACACACACTCCTCTAAGAACAGTGAAGGCATTTAGGGACTGTATTGCACTGGAAGAGCTCACTTTAACACCCAGAGCAATATGTATTTGTGTGTGTGTGTCTAAAGGTTTTCACAGATGGCAAGTACAGGAGTATATTTAGATCTTAAATCGACTCCCGTTGGCACAGTGAGCCTCAAACACAGCGTACGCTCGCTGTATCGTGCTCAATTAACAGTCTAATGTCCATTTGACGAGGCACTGCATCTCTGTTCCAAACCCTAGTGTGCTGCCTCGCTGTCTACTTAGGCTGCAAGCTTCTACAGCTGAAATGGAAGCTCGTGCTGTAAGTGACTGATCTGAAATGCTCTCCATGGCCACTAACTCTGTTAATGGTTACTCACAGGGCACACAAATAGGAGACAGATGCTTGCAGTTGTTTTCCATTGAAGGCCGACGTTAGCAGTTGCACAAGTAACACTAAAATAATTGGCGAAAAAGTGCATTATAAATAGATAAAACCATTTTCTGATTGAATTTTTGTAAGAAAATCTAAATGCATTACTTGATTATGTACATGTGATCCCACCTCAGAATAATATTTGCTTGTCAGTCATTTTCTAGTCTTACTTTTATACCCTTTGATGTTACTTTTATAAATTATCAAACCAGTGTTGTTATTGTTAACTAAAATTAGTTTTCTTTAATTTAAATCAAGGTGTATATATATATATATATATATAATAATTTAAAATTAAAACTTAAAATCAAAATAAGTTTCAGCCAAAGCACTAAAACTACTAAACCTGAAACAAAAATAAAGATAAATAGAAATAGAAATAAAAAAGTAATTAAAGTCAAACCGCAAAATTATTACAATTATAAGCTTAAATTTACACTGCACGGTGATCACTGACTGTCAAGTTGAATGTCAATTTTGTTTGATTTATTAAAATCAATATTAAAATATTTAATTAACCAAAGAGCAACAAGATTTTTAAAAAGTTTTGTAATAAAAAAAATATATTTCTTCATATTAAAATCTACTTTTACATCAAAGGATTTAAGAATATTTGATTCATAATATATATAAATGTTTTTCTTTTTTTTTACATACAATAAAAAGGTATGGTGATCGCTGACTGTCAAGTTGGATTAAAATTTTACATGACTTTTCACAATCAAAATTAAAATATAAAATAAAATAAATAAATATAGAAATAAACAAAAATATTTAAATGTTCCAATTGGCAAATTAAGTAATGTATAAAAATTACAAAAACTAAAATAAAAATTAATTAAAGCTAAATAAAAAAATATTTTTTAATAAATAATAATAATAAAAAATGTCAAAATTTAAGGATATTTATTTCCTCAATAAATTACTTTACAATCTGAATATTATCTCTTTTATTTTAATTTCTAATGTCAGGTAAAAATATGAAACTCTGAAACTAATGTATGTGTTTTATATGTAGATGTTTGCTCACCAGGATTTGTAACAGAGCCTGGATGGTAGTTTAGGTGGAGACAGCTAAGAAGATGCTTTAGCCATACAGCCGAACTCACACATACTGTACACATATCCTCCACAGACTCTGGATGTTTGTTATAATGTTATTTCTGTGTCTATATGTGCTCTGGATGTTAAAGTGACTGAGAGCGACTGCCGTCCAGGAGACGGTGCCTTGCTGAAGCCCAGGATAAACGGCAGGGAAACATGGGCTCAGCTTTGACCACGGTTCGTTCTTACCTTCTCAACCTCAGTCTGTCTGTGAGTCTGTCCAAATATCCCAGTGTCTGTCTGTCAACCAGTCAGTCAGTTACACACACACAAACACAAACACACACACACACAGACCGTGGCACACATGAAGTAGTTTCTCTAGGAACTGAAGCAGGTTGAGGTCGTATGAGCAGATTCATAGGACTGTGGGTCATGCCTGTGGGTTTTCCCGAGCTCCGTCGCTTTCTTAAAGCTTCAAAGTGTCACAATTTGCAGCAGAAAAACACACAATATTTAGACCTACATTTAAGATTTGTATATTTGAACGGCAATATAACAAACAAACTAGTAAACTTAATGTGATGCATATTTGTCAGTCATACATTCATGAAACTGGTAGGATTTCTGTAAAAAGTTCTAATAAACTAAAAATACTTTAAATATACAATGACCAGGTTTAAATATTTATTATCAATACATTCAAAGTGTTTTAATCTCATAACCATGTTCATATGTTATTCATTATTGTTTAAATAAAACCAAAACAGTGCTATTTTAGTATTATAGTATATGTTAATATTTTTTAATTAGATTATTTTTCTATTTTAAGTTAATAATTAATGTTTTATTTTTATTTTTATTAATAATTAAAATAAACAAGTACTTTTTTTAGTAAATTTTAGTTTATTAATTTAATTTTATTTAATATGAGATATTTTAGAACTAGCAGTTAAATTAAAATTATTAAATACAAATTTACACCCACATACACACAGACTAAACTAAATAAAATGAGCCATGCTGCCTTGACAACTAGCTGAAATATAATAAGTTAATTTGTTATATATTTTTTATATTTCATTAAAGTTAAGCTTTATTTCAAGTAGCAACTTTTTTTATTATTTAGTTGACAGTTAATAACCTTGAATCAAACAGGTGCAAAATGATCTTTTGAGTGCATAAATGCATCACATTAAGATTATTAGATTGTTTACGTTCAAACTGTGTAATCAGACTGGATTTTATGCAATTCAAATACATAAATCTGAAATTTGGTCCTAAGTATTTTTTTGGAGTGAATGCGGTGTTTGCAGCATGGCACAGAACCATAAACTCACGCTCATCTGAATTCACCTTGACCTCCATCGACCCCTGACCTTTAACCCTGGGGTGACTCAACTCGGCACAGTGAACGCCTAAACAACCTTCCAGTCTATTTTCTATGTGTGTGCAGTTTTAGGTGTTGCAAGTGTGCACGTCCTTCATTGCGCCAGGGTTAAAGGTCACCGGTGGAATGAGGAAAACACATCGACAACACAATAAACGACATCACGTCACAACAAACACAACGCACGCACACACACACACACACAGCGAGGAGGAGGAGGACGGGGGGAGACAGTAGAACAGTGAGAGAATATATGAAGAAGCCAACATACAAACGCGGGATATGACACAACCTGAAGAGAAAGACAATACAGAGCGTGTGAGATCCCACTGAAAACACACACACACACACACACACACTGCAGCAGCTGCAGTTCCAATTGTTATTGCAGTGGATCTCATATGACATTGAAACCAATCTTTGTTACACAAACTCTAAAGTGTCCAACTTTGTCCCTTATACATGTAATTCTCAATAGAGAGTGTGAGTTTAGTGGAACAGACCTGAATACATCCGAGTAAAGATCGGGTTTCTGCTCTCTTCATGAGACGGTACTTTAAACAACACTTTAAAGCATTCCAGGTTATTTTCAACCTAACAATTTTGTCTCTTTTACAGTCATACAACTACAATAGAAGCCTAGCGGGTAACCCTAACCAATCATAACTATCATCATTTATTACTACCAGTCAAAACTCAATAGTTCATTAGTGCTCATTTTCTTTATTTTTACATTTAGGTGACCTATGCCCTTTTTGAATAACTTCAATTAACTAATATAGCTCAATCTTTAATCTTTTAAATAACATCTTTTATACATTATTATCAGTTGCATGATTGTTCCCAGGATTCTTCTTGATCTGAATTCCCTCAAAAGGATGATTTAGAAGTTGAAAATAACCTGGAATGTTCCAATAAATACATGTTATCGCTTAGTCATCTGTTCTCTACACGGGGTGTCAGACAAATGCACTTTCAGAGTGAGATTTGTTCCGTCTCACTGTATTTGTGCTGAGTTTTCTTTATGTCTGGTGTTAAACTGGGTGATAAATTCTCCCCAGTGCACAGACATTTTTGTCATGGACTGTCCAGAGCAGGATGGTCAGCAGTTTAAGAGGTACAGAAATATATGAGAGCGTGTGAAACCCAACCTCAAACTCAGTCAAATTCAGCAGCATTATACACATTCGATTCATTTCCTTTAACTGATGAAATGAATGACAGTTTATTAGGACAACTACACAACATCAACACGAAAAATTACACCCGTCAACAACAACACACCCATGCAGGTGTAAATGTGCTTGTGTTTGTGTTTTTTTCTGTCTTGAATGATTTGAACAATTGGACTTTCTGTGCATGTATGTTTAGTGTTTTTTACCTCTGATTTCATTCATCTGTAAGGGGAGGACGGCCGGCTGATCTCCTGATGCTAACAGTGCCGAATGTGCTTGGGTTGTGATGAGGAAAGGGCAACCGGGGAAAAACTGGGTTTGGAGATTTGCGTGTGCAAGGATTTTTTGTGTGATTTGGTGTGTGTTTTTATGGGTAGAGAGGAGTTTTTTGTGGCTGTTGGAGGCGACAGTGCAGGGTCACAAAGTTTTGTGGGATGATGTCGTGTGGAACAGAAGGTTTGTCACTGAAACCAAGATGAGTAGGATCAAGGAAAATGCAATGCAAAAAAGAAATTGAGAGAACGGAGGATAAAAAGAGGATAGTGTAATGTCAGGAGAGAAACAGAATTGAGTAAAATAGACATGCGAAGAACCACCAAACATAAATAGAGAAAGAGAAGAGGAAAAGAAAAAAGTTAAAAGAAAGAATTTTTTTAGATATCAGTGTTTTTAAGGATGTTTTCACACTTGAATCCTAAACTATCCAAATGTAGATTCCAGTTCACTTTGTATTCACATTGTTTCTGGCCTATAAAGTGGGTTCAGATCTCTTTTTGACCCAATTTAATGCTCATTCACTACCATTGGCTCAACCAGTGGTCTGAGTTTGGGGCAGATCCATCTGTTTGCTGGTCAATACTTTTGCAATTTCATTTGGTGCCGCTATGTAATATAAAATATTAATACATTTCTGTAATGATTTTCTCAAATTGATGCACCAGAGTTGGTCAGTTCAAACTCTCCAGCCTTCATTTTTGCATAAAAATGAAGAAAGACATTTATGTGTGTAGTTAAAATAATGTATTTTTAAATAATCTTTATTTAGTTTAGTTTATTTATTTAATTTCTTATTCTTTAAATATTAATTATTTAATTTATTAATTAATTAATTGATTATTTTATTAACATATGCATTAAAAATAAATAAATAAGATGCTCATGTCCTCCCATACCTTTAAGCATGGAGCTAAAATAATCTCAAAAGGAATAAGAGTTTATAGTATATCATATATGTGTATGTGAATATGAATATGTGCAAATGTGTAAGCCTATTCACATTCCTAAAAAAAGCTTATATATTTATTAAAAAAATATATTTAAATATATGCAAACAGCAGTTCATAAATTATTTCATTTTGTATTTTAGTCTTGCGTTATAGATGTCTAAACATTCCTAAACCAAGAAAAATGTTTATTACTCTTCTTGTTTTCTGAGAGAAAAAAATCATTATAATTATTATCAAAATTAAGTGGGATTATGTTTAAAACAAGAAAAAATATCTGTCAGTCTTTTATAATCTTGTTTTGCCTTTGAGTTCAAAGTTCATTGTGGCAAAATGTCAAGTATATTATTGTACATTATTAATATTAAGATGCCATATATAAATATTAACATCATGATATTCTGTAAATTTGCTTTTGAAACAAAATGTCTTGTAAAAAGCACTATTATAAATAAATTTGACTTGTCTTGTAAATGCTCTCAACCCCCTGAAACCAACCAAGTGTGAAAACACCCTGAGATGTTCAGTGGTGATGTAATCTGTATTTTTGGAGAGATGGCGTGAGATGGGCATGGAAAACTGGCTGTTTTGAACCATTGTTAATGGACGCTTGTGTGTGTGACTAGATCTGTAAGATCTAATACGTCTTTCACAGACACAGGGACTGGGCTGAGACTGATGTCTGCACTGCATGACTGTGTGTGTGTGTGTGTGTGTGTGTGTAACCCGCATGCAGAAGCGCTAAAACATACCTTTCCGCACATTCCCATCAGTGGGTCGAAACTCTCGTGTGTTGAGGAGGAAGCAGGCTCTGTCCTGCTGGTAGCGTTCTTGTGTCCGGCCCACCGGGCTGCGCTCATCTGGACTAAGAACCTGATCGATTGCTGGACAGTCCTCGTTTGCTAGAGCGGCGCTGGCTGCGTCACCATTCTGCTTCGAGTCTGAGGAGAGACACGTCATGTCATTATTAAACTTTAAGACTTTTTGTTGACTTTGAGTCAGTGAGTTGAATTTGAGAACTGAATCATTAAATCATTCACACAAGTTCTAAAACTGATTCAAAGGATTCATTGAAACGATCCGACTTAAAACAATGATTTGTGCATTGATCAACATTAAAAAAAAAGTATTTAAAATCCAGCACTGTAGCAGTGAATAAATGATTTAACCTCTGTTTTAACTTAATGTGAAATGTTTGCGTTGAAAAACTGTAAATAATATGAATCAATGAATAATAATATGGTTCAAAATATTAATAAAAACTATAATATATCAAGGAAAGCTGAAGACATAGATAGACTTAAGAGGTTTATGCATTGCCCTTTTCCTGTTCTGTATCTTTAAGAACGCATGTAGAACTTACAGTGACCCTATAGATCTATAAGAGACTTCCAGGTTTTTTAAAAACATTGAATAATTGATTATAGACGTGACATTAGCAGGAAGAGCAGTCCATCAGGAAAAAACACTCACAAATACACATGCTGTTGTACAGTCTGTTGGACAGTATTTTGTATTGTAGCATTTTTAACATCGTTTTAACGACGGAGACAAAATGTTTTCCCCACACAGCTCCAAAACATCTCTTCGTTATCTTCAGATGTCTTAAACAGTTGTGGCTAAATTGTATTTTTAAATCAAATATAATTTTTATTAGTTAAGTTTCATTTTTAATGTATTAAATTCACAGATTTATCCCCAAAAAGCTATTAATAGATATTAAAAAGTAAATAAATACATAAATATAAACATCTAATATATATAATATATAGGATAAAATACTTATTTCTTATGTTATATGACATTACATTTATAAATCATTCACTGAATTCTTCAAAAATAGCTATATATATATAATATTTATAATAAATGATTTATATAAAGATATAATATGATATATAAAGATAGTATAAAAAGTAATTTACTATAAAATATGTAAAAAAATATATAATACAAAAAATTACTGATATATATCAAATTGCAGATATACATGAAATATACATTTTTGTTGAATTCTGTTGTGTTCACATACGTAAACACACATTCAAGCTTGGAAATAACCAGAAATAATAATTTTTTACAGTTGTATTAAAATAATTACCCTAAAATAATTAAATTTAAATATAATAAATTAAATTAAATTTAAATATAGTACAGTATAATATATTTAATATAAACTATTTATAAACCATATTTTTATTTCAAGCTAAATTAACTATATTATGATATATAAGTCATACCAACCACTCCGTAAAAATGTTTGTGAACATATTGTTGAAGATCCAAAACTGAATCCACCATGAGTTTAAAACCAGACAATGAAAGACTTTTTGGTGGAGTATGAAATGAAACTCTGTGTGTATCCCTTCAGTCTCTCACCTCTGTTAATCTCTATGATCTCCTCCTGAGCTAGAGGACAGTCCCCCGTCACCCCGCTCGGGCCCAGCATGCCGCCCAGAACATTACCCAGAATCCTCTGGGGCGAGGCCGTCGCCATGGCCAGGGCGTCCGGCTTGCAGTAATTGGGCGAGCCGGGTTGCGGGGCTCTCGGGATGTGTTTGTTCTTCTTTTTGGGCAGCTTCTGCTTGGCCATGGCCAGAGAGTAATACATGCCGAAGTTGTTCACAATGACGGGGACGGGCATGGCGATAGTCAGCACCCCTGCGAGGGCACACAGCGCCCCCACCAGCATCCCCGACCACGTCTCCGGATACATATCTCCATAGCCTAAAGTGGTCATGGTCACCACGGCCCACCAGAAACCAATGGGGATGTTCTTGAAGCTGGTGTGCATGCTCGCCGTAGGGTCGTCCGGGCTGGCTCCTATCCTCTCGGCGTAGTAGATCATGGTGGCGAAGATGAGGACGCCGAGAGCGAGGAAGATGATGAGCAGGAGGAACTCATTGGTACTTGCGCGAAGCGTGTGCCCGAGAACCCGCAAGCCCACGAAGTGACGCGTCAGCTTGAAGATACGCAGGATTCGGACGAAGCGCACCACTCGCAGGAAGCCCAACACGTCTTTCGCCGCTTTGGAGGAGAGTCCACTCAGACTGACCTCTAGGTAGAAAGGCAGGACAGCCACGAAGTCGATGATGTTCAGCGCGCTCTTGAAGAACTCGGCCTTGTCGGGACAGAAGATGATGCGCGTGAACACCTCGATGGTGAACCAGACGACACACATTCCCTCCACGTACGTCAGCCATCGGTCCGTCACCACCTCGTACACGATCTCCTCTCTCGTCACGTTCCCCTCCGTAACGTTCTCTGTTCTGGTGTAGATGGTGTTGAACGCTTCGTGCGTCTCCATGCAGAAGGTGGAAATGGAGATGAGGATGAACAGAAGGGATCCGCACGCCACATACTGAAAAACAAGAAAGAAAGATAGGCGTAACCTACTAGTAGAATGAAAACAAAGTCTTTACTTTATTGCACTATATCTATTTGCACCTGTAGATTGAAAATACAGTACTCATTTTGAAAGGCTGTTTTCTGTAAATTAGTTTTTTCAGCAGCACTTACACCAAATTTCAGTTTTATTCCCATCTATATTAGGGATGCACGATTATGACAAAAATCTAAATTGTCGATTATTCCCTTGAAATTGTAATTGCGATTATTAATTGCGATTATCAAAATTTACATTGAATGATGTTTATATCATTGTTTGATAAAAATGCATGCTGTATTTTGATATGAAAATAAACAAACTGAAAACACTCTTAACTGAAAAACTGCTTTTCGTTAATATTAAGCGTGAAATGTCAAATATGCATCAGATTGGTTTCCTCTTTAAATAATAAAAAAGTAAAAAATATTAAGGGTATTATAATTTTATACTAAAATAAAAATAATGGGAAACCCCTTTAAGATAACATGTAGAAAGAAAAAAATGCATCTTAAGCACACAGAATAACATAAGAGGACTTTGAACAATTAATTACCGCTTTAAACGATTGATTGTGGCATCCATAATTGTAATTGTGATTAAAAATTTATTTTAATTTATTAAAAATTACATATTGTGCAGCCCTAATTCTGAGGGTTTTCACAGAGGGGTTTGTGCATTTAACATTCATCTCATTTCAAACATTTTATAACTAGAAAATAATTGGTAACTTGCTCAATTGAAAACTTGCTTTGAAACAAATATGTATTATGAAAGTGCTATACAATTAACAATCATGCATTGTTCCGGTATGGAGATGCTTTTATCCAAAGGAACTTACGGTACACTTATTACAGACACGATCCCTGCGGAGTAACCTGAAGTTAAGTGCTGGAACACATGCTATGCATTATATATTATTATATAACATTTACATTTATGCATTAGGTAGCCACCACTGGAATTTTTTAACATTTTTAATGAGCTTTTATATATATTGTTTTCATTTTAGTTTACATTTTGGTAATACGTGCTTTTTGTAATTTTTAAAAAAAATTGTTGTTTATATTTCTATTTAGATTTATTAAATTAGTACCACAACTTAAACCTGTTTTATTAATTCAAGTTTTTGTCTTATATGTATATTTCAGTTAATGAAAACACTGATACTTTGACTCAAATGGACAAAAAGAGTCCCAAAAAACCTTGAGACTTAGATTCATAAAAGAATTGAACTGCAACATCAGAAATAGAAAACATATGCAGCTGTTGGCTTTTTAAAAAAAGTTTATAAATCTAACTTGTAACATGTAGTGTATTGAAAATTAGACTTGGACTTGCACCAATAGAATTTAGATTTTAAAATAAAATGAATAAATAAAATGTATTATAATAAAATAACCCTTTTTGTGAAATTGAAAATTGTATAGTTATATAACAAAAACAATTAATGCACAAATACTGTATTTTATATGCTGCCTCTCTACTGTACTGTATATTGACTAAAGCATAACTAAGTGTTTGCCGTTCAATGAAGTTTATTAAGGACTCTGTCCTTGACATCATGTTATTTCCTCTAGACATTGATCGCCATGTATACCAGATCAGTTTTCATAGCCATGATGACTACACATAACTTTATATATCTACAATAAACAATATGTGTTTGTAAACAGATACATACAGTATCATAGCTTTACAGATGTAGAGTCTGTGATCAATTCAGTTCAATTGAAAATTATCCAAAAAGTAACTTTACAGAGAAAGACTGTGGAAAGAGGCTTAGATAAATATTAAAATATTAGTCTTGTTTATCACAATAACACACATGAGTGAATAAACAGGGATGGATTTCCAATAATTATGAATATGATAATATTGAGCTTTGAAAATATTGTTAAAAAATGTTATTTAAAAGTTGTCTTCATGTAAGTGAAGTGTCAATTTCTCATTAAACTTTTGCAACAAACTGAAATAAATATGTTGAAGTACTAAAATAGCTATTAAAAAATACGTAAATACATAAAATAAAATGAAAACTATCAAATCGAATTAAAATACTAATAAATGATAATACCTTAGCAGTATATAAATATTACTAATAAATACTAAAATAACATTGACTACAAAAAATGAATAAAAATACAAAAGCACATACAATTACTAATATTGAAAAGGAAACTGAAAATAAATACATTAAAATAAAAGCTAATTCAAATGATTACTGAATACTATATAACAGCACAGAAATAATACTAAATGTATTTTAAAATAGTTTTTTAATGTTAATTATTTTCAAAAATAGTAATATTTATAGTAATAAAATATGATTTACAATAGTATAATATAATATAATTATAACGTTAATAGAAAATATAGGTATTATTTATAATTCACATTCATATTTATGTAAAACGTGTGCTTACTTTCTATAAACAGTTTGACAAATGGAGATAAAAAATGACGTAATAATAATGATAATCAATTTCATCATTCCAGCATGAGAAACCCTCTTCTGGTCCCTGGATACACACTCCACTCAGAAGTGTGCCAGAAGCTAAACTAGCTCCTGACATACACACATACACACCTCAGTCTCTCACCTGAACTCTCTTAACACACTAGTTTACATCCGACTGTAACCCACAGAATAAAGGCCACTGAAAGCTCAGAGGACTATGGCTAGTGTGTGACACCTGTTAGGAAATCACGCTGTCGAAAACTGCCAAACATTTTATATTTGTGCAACCATCTGATTGTGCAACCAATTTCTCTTTCAGATTCACAAGCCTTTGCTTGCTGAGTATTATAGAGGAATATCAAACATGTATTTATATAGAGATCTCTCTCTCTCTCTCACACACACACACACACACACACACACACACACTCAGAGCCACTCATGTGCATGAGCTGTTCCAGGCAGTGAGGACACGGGGTTGAAAGCTTCTCCTCCACTCCACCCCTCTATCTGCTCGCTCCATTTATCCCTCCATCCAAGACTGCTTTGTTTCACAGGCTGCCTAGGATTTGTACTGAACCTGTTCCTCCCTCTCTAACACACACACACACACACACACTTTTGTTTCTCTATCATGACTGAGATTTTCCCTCTTGCTGAACATATTTTTCTATTTCTATAATGACATTTGTAAACCTTTGCATTTTCAATTTTCATTAAGATACTATTTGATACACACACACACACACACACACACACAAATGTGTAGCACATATAATCACCCTGAAACATCTTAAAAAGGGAAATATTGGGAATCATGCACTCAGAAATAAGTTTACAGGAAAATACTAAGAAATTTCGCACTTGAAATTGACCGCACTAATGACATTATTTTATTATTTTTTTTTATTATTTGTGATATTTAAATTGTTTTGAAGTAAATCCAACACCATTTTTTTCAGTAAGCGATTGAGCAGACATATATTTTTTTTTTCACATTTTCAGCACATGAAATCATCTTACCATGGCAAAGAAAAAAAGTGGGAATAAGAGCACAGTGAACGACATCTGTGAAGAGGACAGGTGCTGATCTCAGGTGAACATGAACGCACAACTCTTTTTTTAAATGTAAAGTATACCTGCTTCATCTCATAAGTCTCTCTCTCTCTCTCTCTCTCTGTTTGTCTTTAGTCTCAAGCTGACCTAGTTACAGACTGCTGCAGTAACCAGCTTCTCTGCCCAGGTCCTCCTCTCTCCTCATGCATGTCTTTCTTTCTCCATCTCTTACTCTCCATATCGGCTGTTTCAACGAGAGAACTAGTCAACAAACCACTTACATGTTTAAGTCACACTCTCTAGTTCTTTACAATCTTTTGAAATGCATGGATACCTAGATACTGTAAACTGCCTACTATTTTATATAAAAGTCTAATTTATTATACACAAGTCAAGCTGTGCAAATTCATGAATCCATTCATAAACAGTTTTCCTGAACTGATTGCAACAGTCAATGCATTACTTAGCGTATGTTTCATGAATGAGTCTCTGTGTATGTAACAATAAGATAAATGTAAGCATCGCACAATATTATCATATAACTTACAACCTGGTCATGATTACAGAGTTAATGTTTACTCTGCATTTTTTTTTACAGAATTTTGTGTAATGAGTAAAACATAGTATTAGCATATACCATATCCAAAAATGTGGTATAACCATAACATAATATTTTTAACATTTTCAAATCCAAAAACATAGATTTACCATTAGTACCATGTTTAAATACTTAGTATTACCATGGCATCAAAAAACACTGTACTGTTATGCCCAAATGTCCAAAAACATAGTATTACCATAGTATAGTGTCCAAAAAATGTGGTTATACCATAGTAATGTGCTGAAAAAAATTACCATACTATGATATCTTCAAACAAAGTATTATAATGTCAGAAAACATGGTACTAACATTGTACATTAGCCTCCCTAAAGATATGGTACAACCATAGCATCACATTGAAAAAAGATAATATTACCATCTTATAATGTCCTAAAACAATTACCATACTACAATTTCAGAGAACATAGGATTACCACAGTAAAAAGTATGAAAATGTGGTATTATCATAATACCATATTGAAAAACATTGTATTACCATTAAACATTGTCTAAAAATATGGTATTACCGTGTTACCATGTTCAAAAAACACACTTCTGACACACTACAATGTATAAAAACATTGGATTACCATAGTACAAAAAATATGCTTTTACCATGACATCATATAAAAAAGTACTATGATGTCCTAAAATATAGTTTTACCATAATACCATGTCCAAAATATATCGTATTTCTATGGCGCCATATTGAAAAAAAAAAACCCACATTATAAAACCATACTACAGTCATGGTCAACATGGTATTGTCATAGTACCATATCTAAGGATGCGGTATTTCCATGACACCATAATGAAGAAACATGGTATTAGCATGCTACACTGTCAAAAACATGGTATTCGCACATTACGCTGGGCATGTGCTGCAGGCGTCTGCACTGGAGCGCTGCTCGCTGTCGCTCGGTCTTTGCTGCAGGAAGAGGAAGCGAGCTCAGCGGTTGTCATGGAGACAGCGATGAAGCTGTGCTGCAGTAAACACATCATTAGAGTCATGTTAACACTCGTGTGCACACGCTTACACACACACAACAGCAGCGTACAGTGAGCGAGACGTTCAGTTGCTCGCAGCATGTGTGAAAGTCACTCGTCACTGTTCTCTCCTGTTCCCCAGCCTGCTTTTGCCCCTAATCTTTCTCTCTTTGGCCAGTAATGTTAATTTCCACCAGAAAGCATAAAATTGATGTTAAAGGGACAGTTCAGACTAAATGAATAATTCTGTCACTGTCAACTATCACTAATGTCAACACTTATATTGCAGGAGATATTTAGCAAGACTACTCACAAAATGACAAGTGTCAAGCTCCAAAAAAGACAAAAAAGGTCCATAAAAGTAGTTCATATAACATGCAAACGAAATCTTTTTAAGGCATACAGAAGCTTGGAGTCATTTGGAGATATTTTAGTTTTTGAAGGAAGTTTCTTACATCTGACAAGGGTGCATTTATTTGACCAAAAATACAGTAAAAACTGTAAAATTGGGAAATATTATTACAGTTGAATATATCTGTAAATGTAATTTATTCCTGTGATGTGATCATTCCTCCAGTCTTCATTGTCACACGATCCTTCAGAAATCATTCTAATATACTGATTTGCTGCTCAAGAAACATTTGTATTATTATTATAAAAATTTAAAACCGTTGTGCTGATTAATATTTTTGTGGAAACTACGATACATTTGGTTTCAGGATTCTTTAATGGATAAAAAGTTCAAAAGAACAGTATTTACTTTTTGCAACATTAGAAATGTCTTCACTGCCACTTCTGAAACATTTAATGCATGCTTGGTGAATAAGAATATTTTTAATATAATTTTTTTTTTATCTAACTGACCCAACACTTTTGAACAATAGTGCACATTAGCATTTTTCTGAAATGTAAATGACATGACAGTTTTCTAGTATTTAATGTAGATTATTAGTTTGAGAATCACAACTTAAAGGGAGCAACAGAAAAAGTTTTTGTCCTAGTGTTGCTAAAATATAGTATGCATCAGAGCACACTATGCAAAGTACTGTATCCCACAATGCAATGCATTCTGTTCCATTTCCAGTGTGATGAATGAACTTGAGTTAATGTGTCAGCCATGATTTTTAACACCTCTTGACTCATTATTTCATCACACTGCCAAATTGAAGGAACAGTTCACCCAAAGATGAAAATCCTGTTATAAGTTCCTCACTAATTCGAAACTCTTCTGCAGAAAGAAGTTATTTTGAAAAACACTGTGAACCAAATAACATAAGACCCCATTAACTTCCATTATAAAAAACAAATACTCCACTTTTTAAAATTAATACATTTTTATATGCTTAATATTTAATTATTTCTATAAACAATCAAATTATCAAATATATGGTTCAGACATTAAATTATGATTGGATGAGTCACGTTAAAAGACATAAAATGCAATTTTAAATTAATGCTAAGTTTAATTTAATATTAATTTAATTTAAATTAATGCTAAGTTAAATTTAATATTAATATTCATTATTTTTACAATTAAAATTTTTAAATGCTTAATATGCTTATTTCATATAATTTAACATTTCATTTCATTGTTTTTTTAAAATATAATATAGTAGAATTTTTAACCAAACTATTATTAAATAATAAAACTCACTAATTATTGAACATCAATGTCTTTTATCATATTGATTTTGTGCCATTTAGTAAAAGCCACTTAAGGATTTGTTTTATAGGTATTTACCATCTAATGCCATGCCTAAAAACCCTACCAACTCAAAATGATCTCAAATCACCATAACACAATCTAATGTGGCTTATTTGCTCACCTAACCACTCTGATAATTTGCATTTTGCACAATCAGAAATGTAAATGCATAAATAAGATTGATATGTTTCTATAGATGCATATAGACACTGAATAATAAAGGCTTTTGAAGAGCACACACACACACATTCATGCATCAGCAAAGAAGGAAATATATCAAGCTGCCTGCCACATGGGAACGACCCAAAACATTAGGAAAGACACCTGAGAGAGATGGGGAGAGAGAGTGATCGGTCATTTGATGTAACACAGGACACTGCGGGATACTGAAGGTCATAGAGGGACAGTGTGTGTGTGTGTGTGTTGTAAGACAGCATGCATGCCGGCAGAGCATCTATAATGACAAACAGCAGCGTGCAACACCAGTTCACACATGCATTAGTGCATCAGAAGTTCCTTCACATACATATGCATGATTGCATGCAAACAAATGCAATTTTTTGTTTAGTACATCAGCTATTTTTGACAGCGTTTTGTTAGTCAACACGTTCTGTGTAAAACATGAAGCACAATCGCGTGCATGCTTGCAGTGCCAGCAAGAGAGCTCATGCTCCGTTGCGTGCGGGGTCGTCTAAACATTGCGCCTGTTTTGTATTCTCTCTAGAACACTGCGGTGTTGCCATGTACGTTTGTCCTTGCGACACAGCGCCCACCCCCTTTTTCAGAGCTCCTCATTCACCTCTTTTACTTGCAGTCTCTCTATCACTCTCTCTTTCTCCCCTCTCGGCTTCCATCTTTCTCTATCTTTGTCCTTAATCTAACTGAGAGCATTTGTGACTAAATATTGCTTTGTAAGAGAAACGGCAAAGTCACGGTGTGCACAAGATTACACAGGAACTAACTTGCCTTTAAAATGTGCATTACATGTGTTTGCTAGTGCACTGAGCAGAAATACAGAATCGGTTTAAAAATACAGTAACTGTTCGAATTTTAAATAACCGTTTTCTATGTAATTATATTGTAAAATATAATTTATTCCTGTGATGCGCAGCTGAATTTTCAGCATCATTACTCCAGTCTTCAGTGTCACATCATCTTCAGAAATCTGATATGCTGATTTGCTTCTCACAAAACATTTTTTAATATCTTTGCTGAAAACAGTTGTGATGCTAAATATATTTAAAGCTTTTGAATTGAAGAGAAATGGCAAAGTCACAGTGATAACTTGGGAATCATGCCATAAACTCTACATGTATGTGTTCTTGCACTGAGCAGAAAGTCAAAGTGATGAATTCAGCATTTGCCATGCTGGACTCGCATCTATCGCATCTATCCTGAATGAGCAGATGGTTTTGCGCGCGCGCACACACACACACACACACACACACACTGTCCTTCACTAAAGAGAGTTGCTAGTGATCTGCAGGACCATTGGGAACATATGAACGTACATATGAAGCTTAATATAACAGGCACATCTAAATGCGTGCACGCATATATATATATATAAATTAACTATCTACAGCTTGTCCACCTGTCCAAGGTCATGCATAAATTATATTTGTAAGTTCAGTAAAAGAACAAGTGTGTGTGTGTGTGTGTGTGTGTGTGTGTGTGTGTGTGTGTGTGTGTGTGCACTTACTTATATCACTTTTGGGTACATTCACCAGAATACACACCAGTAAACTGAGGACCACCCAAAAAATTGAGGACATTTTGTATGTCCTCATTTGTTTGACTATACAGTGGCATTCAGCATGCTCTAAAATGGTTTCCAGGCTTAAAATCTCACTTGTCCCAAAAAATCACTTTTAAGTGATTTGTGTACCTGAAGTGTGTATGCCCCCCCACTAAAGTGTGTATAACACAGCGCCCTCTAGGAGTACTGCACTTCCGGAAAAGATACACACTTTGGGGATTCTGGCCAATCAGAGCGCAGGAAGCCGCTATGGGAGCGGGACTTGGTGATCTGACCAATCAGAGGCCAATACGTCATCAATAAAGATGGCGGAGGCAAAAAACATGTTGATTGTGAATGAATTGACAGATAATCCACATTAAATTACAGATAAATTCCCAATAATTAGTATTAAATAAGATTAGACCAATATGCATTGAGCAGCAGGAGCTCTCGCGATTCATATTAGCATGTTTTACAACTTTTAATCCTCGCGTTTTTCTCTCGCATCAGAGTCTGCTCTGTGTGCGTGTGTGTAAAGATCGCGTCACCATGACTACAGCACTTACATCGGATTTTATTAATGCTGTGGGAACGAGTTTGACGCGGGAAGGGACAGACACATTACATCATGTGAATTTGAAAAGTAACATATTTCCTTCCAAAAGCGGAGGGGCAACTGTTTAAATCTGTTATTATGGGTGTGGTGATATTCATCTGAGTTTATTCAATAAAAATATACAAGCAATTAAAATATGTGAAAACAGGCAGATTCGCTTGCTTTTATAAGTGATGTTATATGTTTTAAGTGTTTTCTCCAACTTTGCGTCCTGCCATTTCCCTGACAGCGCAGCCAGGCCCCTCCCCCACCCAGAGCACGCGGTCTGTAACCAGAGCAACACATTCACTTACAGCAAACAAGCAAACATTCTCTTTATGTTATATAATATTATATGATTTTATATTACATTATATATTATATTAATTATATTACATTACATTATATTCCTTCATGTATTATATAATTATATTATATGACATTACATTGCATTATATTACTTTATATTATATTATATTTTTATATAGAGGAAAGAAGGTACAGCAAACATCTTTTTATTTTATATTCTATTAATTATATTTGAAGTTTTTCTTAGTCGCTTTGGGGCATTTCTCAGATCACGACTAAAATTCTTATTCAACCTCCAAGTTATCTACTTACTTGTGCACCTCATAAAAGCAATTGCTCATCATTTGAACAAATTACAAATGCAACTGATTATGTACACGTTTTATCTGTTTCTTACATTATCAATTACTTATGCCATGTTGATCAAAATGTATGGTTCTCTGCTGAATACTCCCAAGTCTTACTCCCCAAAACATCTAGGTATTAATTCATTAAGTCATTAAATGCAGAATAGTAGTTGTCATAAACTGTCAAGCAAATTTTCTATACACTTCTATTAGACATTTTTGTCCTGAATTGTTGAATTGCAGAGGTGAATTCTGATTTTCACTAATGAAGGGGAATGTAAAGCATTCGATCATCCAATAATCCACCAGTTCCTTAAAATAGCTCAGAGTGCATCTCATTAAGCTTCATCTGAGAAGCATACAGACAGAGCACAACACAACACAGTGTTGCACACTCTGGTAATTTAAGAACAACAAGGTACAAACAGGGTGAACAGCATGGAAGAAGAAGTAAGTATGTGTGGTGGAAGAATACAGAGGTAAAACAGAGGAAGAGGTAGAAGAGGACAAGATTCTGAAGAAATAAGGGCCACTATCATGTTCTCAATATCATGACCTTATGGCCGAAGCGGGTCAAAAGGTGAGCTGAATGTTGGGAGAACAACCGTGTGTGTCCTCAGTCATTCAAACATTTGAACAGGTGTGCTTCTTCTTCTTTTATTGGCGGTTGGCATACCAATTTGGTGCATTACCGCCACCAACTGTTTGGGGTGTGGAGCTTCAATGCGGATTTCTACTAATATGTATTGAAAAAAAATATATAATAATAATAATTATATATATATATATATATATATATATATATATATATATATATATATATATATATATATATATATATATATATATATATATATATATATATTCTTGGTTATTCTTAAATTCGATTAAATAAGTCTGTTTCTTTAAGGTATCTCATGCTGGCCATGCTGATGATTTTGATGCAGAAAAGGAAAATAAACCCTTTACTGATAAATGTGTGTAACCTAATTCTTTAACTTGTTCTAACAGTATGATTCGTTCTGTTCTGTATGCTTCACATTCTATTAATATATGCTCTACCGTTTCTCTCCTGTCACAATTAATGCATAGTCCTTGAACAGGTGTGCAATCACACAGTGTTCACTATACTGTAGTCGTGCAATACAGCATATTTACATTACATGTTACAGCAGTCTACTTGCATTTTACATTGGCAACTCCGTTCCTGGAGGGCCACTGTCCTGCAGAGTTTAGCTCCAGCCCAGATAAAAACTCACCTGCCTGTATATATCTAGTAATCCTGAAAACATTGATTGCCTTGTTCATGTGTGTTTAATTAGGGATGGAGCTCAACTCTGCAGGACAATGGCCCTCCAGGACCGAAGTTGCCTATCCCAGAGGCATAATGTAAAAAACACTTATACAAAGTATACAGGTGCTGGTCATATGATTAGAATATCATCAAAAAGTTGATTTATTTCACTAATTCCATTCAAAAAGTGAAACTTCTATATTATATTCATTCATTACACACAGACTGATATATTTCAAATGTTTATTTCTTTTAATTTTGATGATTATAACTGACAACTAAGGAAAATCCCAAATTAGAATTTTGTGAAAAGGTTCAATATTGAAGACACCTGGTGCCACACTGTAATCAGTTAATTAACTCAAAACACCTGCAAAGGCCTTTAAATGGTCTCTCAATAGTTCTGTAGGCTACACAATCTTGGGGAAGACTGCTGACTTGACAGTTGTCCAAAAGATGACCACACCTTGCACAAGGAGGACAAGACACAAAAGGTCATTGCTAAATAGGCTGGCTGTTCACAGAGCTCTGTGTCCCGGCACATTAATAGAGAGGCGAAGGGAAGGAAAAGATGTGGTAGAAAAAAAGTGTACAAGCAATAGAGCTGGTAAGTCCCGCCCCTTCCGTAAAACCCAGCTGGACCTTAAAGTTGAAAAACCGTCAATGCAGGTGAATGGGAGAAAATAATTATTTTCTGGTCCCGTTTGAATTGTGCCATGAATGTGAACAGTGACAGTATATGGTATGATTTATCGGCTAGCAGTTGTGGAAAAGACATAACGAGAGACTACATGTCGCCTATGTGACGTCACCCCATAAAGTTGACTTACCTGTGGTTTTCGCCAACCTCAAAGATTTTGTCCTCTCCCTGAAAAAAGGTGGTGAAGTGCACCAAAGACACAGCCATGTTTAGCGGGATCCGTGAGCTAGAGCCATGTGCTAGTGTTGTTGACGTTTCAAACATGTCAAAAGCTGCAAAGAGTTGTAGTCCACAAAGTGCTGTCACAAAAAGTCTACCCCTATCAAACTTCTACCTGCTAAATTGTAACATTCTTCACACGAAAGATTATATAAAAAATTCACAGACAACATATGTTCACATTCATGTCACAATTCAAACGGGACCAGAAAATAATTATTTTCTCCCATTAATGAAATTAATCCCATTTGCATTGACAGTTTTTCAACTTTGAGGTCCAGCGGGGTTTTAAGGAGGGGGCGGGACTTACCAGCTCTATAGGGATAACCACATCTTGGAGAGGATAGTGAAACAAAACCCATTCAAAACTGTGGGGGAGATTCACAAAGAGTGGACTGCAGCTGGAGTAAGTGCTTCAAGAACCACTACACACAGACGTCTGCAAGACATGGGTTTCAGCTTCACATTCCTTGTGTCAAGCCACTCTTGAACAACAGACAGCATCAGAAGCATCTCGCTTCAAACAGGACTGGACTGCTGCTGAGTGGTCCAAAGTTATGTTCTCTAATGAAAGTAACTTTTGCATTTCCTTTGGAAACCAAGGTCCCAGAGTCTGGAGGAAGAGATGAGAGGCACACAATCCACGTTGCTTGAGGTCCAGTGTAAAGTTTCCACAGTCAGTGATGGTTTGTGGGGCCATGTCATCTGCTGGTGTTGGTCCACTGTGTTTTCTGAGGTCCAAGGTCAACGCAGCCGTATACCAGGAAGTTTTAGAGCACTTCATGCTTCCTGCTGCTGATCAACTTTATGGAGATGCAGATTTCATTTTCCAACAGGATGTGGCACCAGCACACACTGCCAAAGCAGTACCTGATTTAAGGGCCATTGTATCCCTGTTCTTAATTGGCCAGCAAACTTGTCTTCTATGGGGTATTGTGAAGAGGAAGATGTGATATGCCAGACCCAAGAATGCAGAAGAGCTGAAGGCCACTATCAGAGTAACCTGGTCTCTCATAAAACCTGAGCAGTGCCACAGACTGATCCACTCCATGCCACGCCGCATCGCTGCAGTAATTCAGGCAAAAGGAGCCTCAACTATTGATTCAAGTATTGAGTGTTGTACATGCTCATACTTTTCATGCTCATACCTTTCAGTTGGCCAAGATTTCTAAAAATCCTTTCTTTGTATTGGTCTTAAGTAATATTCAAATTTTCTGAGATACTGAATTTGGGATTTTACGTAGTTGTCAGTTATAATCATCAAAATTAAAAGAAACATATTTGAAATATATCAGTCTGTGTGTAATGAATGAATATAATGTACAAGTTTCACTTTTTGAATGATAGTTCACTGTTATATTGACAAAATGACAAAGCATTTTGACTATCATGTTTGTAAACAATGACACAAGGACTTGTCATTCTGATGGCACTGATGTTCATTGATCTTGTATTAAGGATATTGAGCAAGTTACAGGCTTTGTTTTTGTCTGGGTTTGAACCAATTGTTTTGAAAAATGCACTCACTGGTTTGCAAATCTTAAGAATTAGTCAAGAAATGATATATATATAGAGAGAGAGAGAGAGAGAGCAGTTATAGTCATACAAAAGAACAAAAAGTGTTTAAAAGAATCATGAATTAAGCTGGCACGTTTAAATGTTTGTTAACATATTTATTTGTTCTTACTTTGATTTTATAGCCCTAGCCCTAGCTGAGATCTGCTTCTGCTGCTCATACTGTGATCAGCCGCCCTTCCCCCACAGCACGCTCTGATCGCGCGCGCGCCCTTCCCCCACAGCACTGTCTCTGACTGACTCGCTGCAGATGAGATGCTTGCATATCAGCCCTGCTGTGGGTTTGCAGACTTCAATTGACTGTTTTGATTAATAAATGCTATTAGTTTTTTTCAATCGCTTACAAGCGCTTACCCATACTTTAGATACTTTTTCTAAACTCTTAACACAGACTCACACCTACAAAACACAATTGGCCAAATGGATAATTTTCTTCTCGAAAACACATTTTGTTAAATATATACTAAATCTTCATTTCAAAATAGAACACATCTTTCTGTCAACACATCAACTTTACCAAAACACTGGAAATCTGACTCAAAATTAAATAATTCTGTCAAAGAATAACACTTGTTTTCACCTCAAAAGGTACATGCAGTCAATCAAAGTACACCAGGTTTCAAAATACTGGCTATTGTTGACATTACAAAAACTGCATAGACTTTTCAGTCTCAGTTTTACAGGTATTTGCATGCAAAACATGCAATTCACTGTTTTACACTAAATTTCTTGGTTAGGAACTGTATGTCCAAATGTACAGTAATGTTCACATTCAAAAGCATTCCAGTAAAAAGCTATTTTTCCTTTACTGTTTACTGCAGGAGGTACAGTAGAAACGCGGTATGATAGAACAGAAAAGGTTTGACAGTATTGCTTACAGTGAACAGAATATCCATCTCACTGCTCCTGATCTTATGCCTGGCCCCCTTGCTCTTACTCTTCCTCGTCCATACATTACAGTGTTTGTCTTTTTCTTTACTGTATTGTATAAGTGTCAGTGTAATAGAAAAAAATAACCCCTGCGATTGAGTCTAAGGCAGATTGGAATCAGTTGTGGTTGGCCCAATTTACACAACATAAATCAGCTAAGATAAATAGTTTTTGAACTGATATCATTGCAGAAGCAGAGGTTTTTATACTGTATCTAAGGTTTGGAACATTGTTTTTGCTATTGTGGGATGTTGTGTGTTAACATTTGTAAATGCTACAAAAACGATCCATAATTTTGTTGGGAGGTATAGCTTGTCGGTTCAGAAAATGTAAGCATTGTGGAAATGTGTTCAATGACTCCATATTGTGTGAAAACGACATGAAATGTGTGAATGGTATGGCCACAATAGACAGATGCTGTGCTAATTGTGTTTAGAGTTTTGAAAATATGACAACTGCTTGGACAAATACTTGTTAGCGACTGAAAAAAACTGTAATAGAAAATAAGATGTCTGTTCAAGAGATCTAGGTTGCTCATTTAGACAGTTGTGAGCTCTTGTTTACAGCAGGCCTGCACGTTTTGAATATTCATATTTGTAATCCTCTTAAAAGCTTTATGATGTGGTGTTATTTCAGAAAATTAAGTACATGTTGGGTACATTTTTTTTACAAACCAGTGCACTTACTGGTTTGAAAATCTTAAGAATGATTCAAGAAATTATATATCTATGTATCTCTCTCTCTCTCTCTCTCTCTCTCTCTATATATATATATATATAGAGAGAGAGAGAGAGAGAGAGAGCAGTTAAAGTCATACAAAAGTGTTTAAAAGAATCATGAATTAAGCTGGCACGTTTAAATGTTTGTTTACAGATTTATTAGTTCTTACTTTGATTTTCAACTATAGCCCTAGCCCTAGCCCTAGCCCTAGCTGAGATCTGCTTCTGCTGCTCATACTGTGATCAGCCGCCCTTCCCCCACAGCACGCTCTGATCGCGCGCGCGCCCTTCCCCCACAGCACTGTCTCTGACTGACTCGCTGCAGATGAGATGAATGAATGAACTAACAAAAGTCTTGTGAGCTCTAGTTTACAGCAGACCTGCACGTTTTGAATATTCTTATTTGTAATTCTCTTAAAAACTTTATGATGTGGTGTTGTTTTATAAAAATAAGTGCACATCGGGTACTTTTTGCTCTTTTAAACCAGTGCATGTACGGACATGCGCACTGGTTCGTAGTTTGAGGCGGGTGCTCGGTTAAAAAGTGATCTTGTGCTCTGTCCACTAGAAAGACTAACTTCATCACATTTTTTTTTAAGTTTGAAGAAACAGTACTGTGGTTAAAACAAATATCATTGCCACCAGATAATTTTCTATTAGGCAAAATAAATGCAGTCACAATTTCAACGTGAAATCCAAATACGTAACTACGTCATTTACGCAAGTCAGCGACGGTGGTGTTTTCCCGGGAAATGCAGACACGTGACGATGGAACGCGCGAAACAGACGACAAACAACCCACCAGGAGGAAAGGTGAGATCAAGACTTGTCCTGAAAATGCATGATAACTAAATACATTGTGTAATATGAAATATAGTACGATGTATGTTTATTTTAGTGGTTTAATTATTTTTTGTAATAGGGTTTTATTTACTTCTCGATTGTATTTGAGTTTGCTTCTAAGCCTGTCTCATTTGATGATTTGTTGCAATAATGAAAACAAATTGTATATATAAAATTGACTATTAAATATAATTTTGTTATTTTTCATATGATAGTACTTTAGGTTCTACAAAGTAATCAAGACAACCGAGTCAGTGGTAGTTTACTAAATCATTGTTTTTCTCAAAAGTGTTGTAAAATATCAACAGTAATTTGAAATAATTCATTCTCATTTTTTAATATCATTATTTTATATATTATATTTTATGTAATACATTATTACATTATTTGCCTAGTGGAATGTTTTATTTTAATAATTTATCTTCACTGAGATTTTTTTGCACAATGACCATGAATTGATACTTTATAATATTTGTATTTTGTTTCAAGCTCCAAAGCAGACAAAAAGCACATTAAAAATAGTCCATATAAATCTAGCTGGTTATTGACTGAAAATCTCACATATACTTTAGCTCTTAAATCAAATATAGATTGACATCAATTGTGGTTACAAGACACACAAGAACCAATGGTTTTTGGCATTAATGACATTTCCATTTAAAAAAAAAAATATATAATATAAAGATTTGTTCCACAGAAAAACACAACACCGGTTTGGATATGAGGGTTAGTATGTTAATTATGTGTGTTTTTGGTGAACAATTCCAGTAAGATCAACAGGATTTTTTAAAATATGCTTGTTTATTTCATTCATCTTATATTTATTTGTATTTATTTTTTCCAGTCATTTCAAGAAAGAAAGTCGCCATGCTGGGAAATAAAAGACGTAGGAAACCTCTGCAGGACGCTGAGCATCACATTACCTGTAAAACTGACAAGCCTGGGCTTCGAGAGCAGTTCATCAGCAAATATAAAGGCAAGTATAAATGACTAAGCAGTTTAGTAACTAATAACTAGTGCTGGGGGATATGGCAAAAAAGTTATCACGATAATTGTTTTATATTAGTCGATATCGACACAATAAATGTCAAATCTTTATTTTTTTCAAGTTTAAAGGCAGATATTTGCTCCTAAGTGAAAGTTGTAGAAACCAGAGCATTAATTGTGGTTTTAAACTACTCTTTATTGTCAGAACATATCATGACAAACACTTGCCAAACAGGTGAACATTTCACAAATCTGAGGTAGAACATTCAAACATTTGTTATTTTTCCTTAACAAAATAAATATATTTATTGGAAAATGTATTTCTTAGTTCCTGGATGTGCTAATGGGGGATATTGTTTCAAGTCTTGAAACAGGTTTGTGTTGCCTGACTTTGATGGCACGGATCTTCAGCACAGTTTACAGTGCAGGCAGCAATATTAATATTAGATATATTTTGTCTCAAAATGCATATTTGACAATTATTTGCAGCAGTATTAGATTCAGTTAGGAGCAGATTTACTATGTAAAATTTATGTTCATTAACAAAAACAGTAACATCTTTTAAAACGACCTCAATTTTATTTGGTAAAATGTAATATTCTGACTGTTTGAGTTTTATTAAAATTAACCATTGGTCATCCAGTATCATGCATTTAGATCATGATAACCACAAAACCAAATACTGTAACTATTTTATTAATCCTTTAATACGTTGTCTACATTACAGTTTTTTTCAATCGCTAACAAGCGCTTAACCATACTTCAGATACTTTTTCTAAACTCTTAACACAGACTAACACCTACAAAACACAATTAGCCAAATGGATAATTTTTTTCTCAAAAACACATTTTGTTAAATTTATACTAAATCTTCATTTCAAAATAGAACACATCTTTCTCTGCACACACCAACTTTACCAAAACACTGGAAATCTGACTCAAAATTAAATGATTCTGTCAAAGAATAACACTTGTTTTCACCTCAAAAGGTACATGCAGTCAATCAAAGTACACCAGGTTTCAAAATTCTGGCTATTGTTGACATTTCAAAAACTGCATAGACTTTTCAGTCTCAGTTTTACAGGTATTTGCATGCAAAACATGCAATTCACTGTTTTACACTAAATTTCTTGGTTAGGAACTGCATGTCCAAATGTACAGTAATGTTCACATTCAAAAGCATTCCAGTAAAAAGCTATTTTTCCTTTACTGTTTACTGCAGGAGGTACAGTAGAAACACGGTATGATGGAACAGAAAAGGTTTGACAGTATTGCTTACAGTGAACAAAATATCCATGAAACACATAAGAGCACTCTGAACAAAAAAAACAACAACAGAAAAAAGCCCAGAATAAAAAAAGGAGGGGGGGGGGGGTAAAATAAAAACAATCTCTCACTGCTCCTGCTCCTCTCACTGCTCCTGCTCCCCTCACTGCTCCTGCTCCTGCTCCTCTCACTGCATCTCTCACTGCTCCCGCTCCTCTCACTGCTCCTCTCACTGCTCCTCTTACTGCTCCGGCTCCTCTCACTGCTCCTGCTTCTCTCACTGTTCACTGCTCCTGCTCCTCTCACTGCATCTCTCACTGCTCCTCTCACTGCATCTCTCACTGCATCTCTCACTGCATCTCTCACTGCTCCTCTCACTGTTCACTGCTCCTGCTCCTCTCACTGCATCTCTCACTGCTCCTCTCACTGTTCACTGCTCCTGCTCCTCTCACTGCATCTCTCACTGCTCCTGCTCCTCTCACTGCATCTCTCACTGCTCCTGCTCCTCTCACTGTTCACTGCTCCTGCATCTCTCACTGCATCTCTCACTGCTCCTGCTCCTCTCACTGCATCTCTCACTGCTCCTCTCACTGTTCACTGCTCCTGCTCCTCTCACTGCATCTCTCACTGCTCCTGCTCCTCTCACTGCATCTCTCACTGCTCCTCTCACTGTTCACTGCTCCTGCTCCTCTCACTGCATCTCTCACTGCTCCTGCTCCTCTCACTGCTCCTCTCACTGCTCCTCTCACTGCATCTCTCACTGTTCAATGCTCCGGCTCCTCTCACTGCTCCTGCTCCTCTCACTGCTCCTCTCACTGCTCCTGCTCCTCTCACTGCTACTCTCACTGCTCCTCTCACTGCATCTCTCACTGCTCCTGCTCCTGCTCCTCTCACTGTTCACTGCTCCTGCTCCTCTCACTGCTCCTCTCACTGCATCTCTCACTGCTCCTGCTCCTCTCACTGCTCCTGCTCCTCTCACTGCTCCTCTCACTGCTCCTCTCACTGCATCTCTCACTGCTCCTGCTCCTCTCACTGTTCACTGCTCCTGCTCCTCTCACTGCATCTCTCACTGCTCCTGCTCCTCTCACTGCTCCTGCTCCTCTCACTGCTCCTGCTCCTCTCACTGCTCCTCTCACTGCATCTCTCACTGCTCCTGCTCCTCTCACTGCTCCTCTCACTGCATCTCTCACTGCTCCTGCTCCTCTCACTGTTCACTGCTCCTGCTCCTCTCACTGGGCCCTTGCTCTTACTCTTCCTCGTCCATACATTAGTGTTTGTCTTTTTCTGTTTCTGTAACCCTTGCAATTGAGTCTAAGCCAGATTGGAATCAGCTGTGGTTGGCCCAATTTACACAACATAAATCAGCTAAGATATATTGTTTTTGAACTGATATCATTGCAGAAGCAGATTTTTTTATACTGTATCTAAGGTTTGGAACATTGTTTTTGCTATTGTGGGATGTTGTGTGTTAACATTTGTAAATGCTACAAAAACGATCCATAATTTTGTCGGGAGGTATAGCTTGTCGGTTCAGAAAATGTAAGCATTGTGGAAATGTGTTCAATGACTCCATATTGTGTGAAAACGACATGAAATGTGTGAATGGTATGGCCACAATAGACAGATGCTGTGCTAATTGTGTTTAGAGTTTTGAAAATATGACAACTGCTTGGACAAATACTTGTTTGCGACTGAAAACAACTGTAATAATATCAAACAATCCAATATGTATATCCCACATTTCATGGTGCAGTTAATATTATTAGGCTAACGTTACAGTAAATCCGTAGTAAATGGTGGGAATTTGTAGACAAAGAAGCCTTCTGACTGACCACAGTGTTTCTCCTGTTTGTAAGCGCGGTTTAATCGGCCTTTAAACTGGTTTAAATCACTGAAACGTGTGTTCTTGGCTGAAGTCAAGCGCTTCTCACTGGATCTGATGACAGAGACCGATCAGAGTAAACTCATCTGCTCTAGTGAGCTCGCGAGTCATGCTGCGCTGCCGTTTGGACTTTGAGCCGAGCGGATAAACGGTCCGTGTGGCACGCGGGTCAAATGAGTTCGGTTCCGCTTTTGGTGCATAAACATTATCGAATATTTATCGAACTCTGGATATCGTTTTATCGAGAAATTATATCGTGATAATTATCATTATCATTTTATCGCCCAGCCCTAGTAATAATGTTAATCTACAAAACTGAGAATTTAATGTAAGGCAAGTCATATGGTTGTTAGGCCACAAGTTAAACAGTACTTTATAAATATATATATATTTTTTATTGTGCAGTCCAGATTCCTGAATAGAGTTCTGCTGGCATGAGCCCTAACTGTACGTACACACAGCCGCCGACTTGAGCTGCAAAGAAGCTCTGGCCGCCCTGTCAAGGACGCTTGTCAAAAAGTACGGGGAAGCTTGTTGACGCTTTGGCCGCTCTGACATAGCATGGAGAAGAGAAGTGTCACAACATAAAATGTAATAAACAGAAAAAACAAGCAATACACTGAAGAAACCTTTTATAATGACAGAATTATTATAACCGTTTTGGTCACATTTGTTTGGGAAGAAAAGAATAATTAGCTATTATTGTTATATTAATATTATATTTACTTTAATGTAATTGGTCAAATTGGTGTTACCGTGAGCAAATTAATTGCATTCCCGCTTAAAACGATCGCTCGTAAATATTTCAAATAAGTTGAGCTCATTCTCAAATGTGTATCACTGTCGGATAATCGTGAAGTTGTTGTGTTTGGTGCTGCTTGAGAAGACATCGGACTCGGAGATTTTGGGTTCATGAAACCCTCCAGGGCCGTTATCAATTCAGAGAGTATCACCGGCTGGTGCTCGAGAGGTACGTCCAGCGGAACTTCAGGCTGGACACAGTTTGATAGCGTGTTGATAGAACTAATGTTTTGGTAGGAACGAAAGTTTACATCGTATGTTTCTCCGGAATCAGCCAGCGCGAAGGACGTCTATATTCTGATTGGTTGCTGCCATTTTGCTGCTGCTTGCCGCTGAACATAGCTCATTACCATAAAGTTGAGCTACTTCAACTTTCAGATTGACGCTCTAGTCGCTCAAAACGCCATGCCAAGGAATTTGACGCTCCTTGCAGCTGAGAGAAGCCAGCTTCCATTGAAAATGAATGACTTCCGGTAACTTTGGAAGCTCAAGTCGGCGGAGGTGTGTACGTCGTACAGTAAAACAAAGCAGTTGCATTTTTGCACTTCTGGTTCCATCAACCCAAAGTCAATGTTTATTTGCACATACATAACCCAATTATGCATAATAAGCCAACAGTTCTGGTGGTCATGTAAACGCAGACTAAGGTAATCATAAACGGCATAAGCATAAACCAATCGACACAGCTAGATTTTGTCTATGTTGTTCCAAACCCGTAAGACCTTCGTTCATCTTCAGAACACAAATTAAGATAATTTTGATGAAATCTGAGAGCTGGATCACTCCTCCATAGGCTTCCAAGGGACTGAAACTTGTTGGCCCAGAAAAGTTATAAAAGAGATCGTTAATATAGTCCAAGTGACTACAGTGGCTCAGTCTTAAGTATATCAAGCGATGAGAATACTTTTTTGTGTGCAAAAAACAACAAAAATAATGACTTTATTCCACTATTCATTTCCTTCTCTTTGGGCCACGAGTTTTTTCACGTAGTAAAACTGCGCAGTGGGTCTGTGTTACACATCACCACGTAGGCTCACTATTGGTCGACGCTGGTCATTTGTGTGATGCGTGTGACGTGCAACACAGACGCACTGCACAGTTTTACTACGTGAACTCACTCGAGGCCTAGAGAGAAGGAAATGAATAGTGGAATAAAGTCGTTATTTTTATTTATTTTTTGCGCACAAAAAGTATTCTCGTCGCTTGATAAACTTAAGACTGAGCCACTGTAGTCACTTGGACTATATTAATGATCTCTTTAATAACTTTTCTGGGCCAACAAGTTTCAGTCCCTTGGAAGCCTATGGAGGAGTGATCCAGCTCTCAGATTTCATCAAAAATATCTTAATTTGTGTTCCGAAGATGAACGAAGGTTTTACGGGTTTGGAACAACATGAGGGTGAGTAATTACTGAAAGAAATTTCATTTTTGGGTAAACTATCCCTTTAACCTGTGTTCTGTGGCTTATTGAAGTGAGCATGTGTGATGTGTGACAGGAAAGTGTCCTTATTGTGGATTTAAGCACATCCAGAGAGAGCAAGTGTTTTCTCTACCCAAGAAACTCTTAAAATGTGTTCTCATCTCATGCAGAGGTGGTACAGTCAAAATCCTGCATCCGATACTGGATGAGAGGAGAATATGAGCCACTGATATTCTGGAATACTCTTGGGCTTTATTTAACGTCACAACTGACATGACATATGAAATACACAAAGTCAGATACACATATGGTTTGCTTTTGACGTCATTAACCTGATTTACTTATAAAGGCACACAATCAGTCAAACATACATTACAAGAATGTAGAAACATTATATATATTACACAAGGATATGGATTTTCTATAGGGTTCTAAAATCCTATAAGGTTTTTGTGGAGGGAACTAGGTGAGGTGAACTACCGGGTTGCCCTTTAAAAATACGTCATCACTGCGGCACTCTGTTCTAAACAATATATAGCCATGATCATATTGTTTGTGTAAGAAAATGTATGTAATTTTAACTGTATAATTTTAAGACTTAAAAGTATGAAAAGCAAAGCATGCTTTGAGATTAGCCTGGCTGACTATTTTCCTTCAGTAATTTCCCTTCTACATCATATAATGTACATCATATGGTAGAGAACTTTTAGTAAGAATCAAAATAATATTTGACATTAAAGAAACTGAAGCTAATGTATTTCTTCTCTTCAGGGCGTGGAGTTTTCACCACTGGAGCTTTTTTCAGAGGTGATTTTGTTCTTGAATACAGAGGTGAACTTCTGAGTTCACAGGAGAGTCTGGACCGAACTGAACACTACACTGAAGCTGAGAACACGTTCCTGTTTGATTTTCAGTGGCATGGCAAAAATTGGTGGTGAGTACAGAACTGTTGGATTGATGTAGTAGGTATGCTAAAATATCTGGAACTGTAAGATACTTAGTTCATGCCTGTAGTTCTGTTCGCTCGTTTCTTTTGGTCCGGATACGCTTAGTGTTCAGATTGGCATTTCTATCGTTGAACCTAAGTTATGCTTGACCAGTCTGTCCTTTTTAGGGTCACATATTCCTGTTTTTGGTTGATTTACATGTCTCTGGTCCATGTTATGTTCATATTTCATTTGAACTGCACCAGAGTTCATTTGGAAGCCAACTGAGACCCTTCTTTTCAGCGTCTCGGTCCGCTTGTTTGGTCGCACCAGGTTTCAAATTGCAGCTTTCACATTTATTCAGATGAACCACATTAACAGCCTAAAAAAACATGCTAGATGTGAACACACCCTAATACTTCAAATTCACCATGAACTGACATAGAGTACGGAGTGTAGTTTCTTTGAGTCATCAAAAAAAAATTCCCCATGTATTCCCTAAAGAGAACAACATGGTAACTTTTAGATGCTTTTATCTGAGAGCTGAGAGGATGTTGCAGTACACTATCATATAGATCAGTGGTTCTGAGACCCTCCTCTGCAGATTCTGTAGGTCTCCTTCACCTGATGCACTCAGATGAGTTCATAGAGCCATGTTCTGATGATGAACTCCATCTCAATCAGGTGGATTAAAACACGAGACATACAGCATATGCAGAGCGGTGGGTTCCCAGGACTGGAGTTCAGAACCACTTGTAAAAATAACTGTACATGTCTAGCATATATACTAAGATTATAAGTATTGAGTGTTCATTTTATGTTTTTATAGCATGGATGCATCTAAAGAAGACTCGTCTTTGGGAAGACTTGCAAACGATGAGACCAGAAATCCTACTTGCAAAATGAGAACCGTTGAAGTGAGCAGAAAACCTCACCTGTGTCTGTTTGCTGTACGAGACATTCTACCAGGAGAGGAAATCACTTACAATTATGGAGACTCAGATTGGCCATGGCGAGTCAAGGTACTATCAATAAAATGCTAAAGAGATTGATCAGTAATTCATGATACTTTTTTACTCTAATTCTGATTAGTTACCATGTGATTGTGGTCTCATATTTCTCAAGACTTTGAATAAAGCATCAGCAGAATCCACTGATAAAAAGCCAGCCAGCAGTTTGCGCCTGCATAAATCCGTAAGTCCACTTTAAAACATCTGTATCATTATTCTATATTATTGACCCTCTCAGCATAGAGTTGTGTGTGGAATGATATATAAAGTATAGGACAGCTAGAGGAATGAACATTAACAAGTTTTTTTTGTCCTTTACAAATATTCTGATATTTTGATATTCATTGGTTTCTTTTCTGACATCTAGCCCCATTGTGCAGCTTCTGTTTCCTCTCCTGAACTGGACAAGGTAAACAGCAATGGTCCTCATAAGCAGTCAGGCAAAGCAAGAACATCAAGGAATAAAACGGTAACCATCTTAAACATGCAGCAACTATCTACTGATGTTTACTGCCAGCTAGTTAAAAATGCAATAAGTGATTTCTGAGAAACACTTAATATTTGAAATCGACACCCAAACAAACACACCCCTCCCTTCATTGCTCCGCCCCCAAAATAATGAACATGCAACACAGTCAACCACTATTAGCTGGTGCTCAGGTGTTCAAATAGAAAATATCTTTATTGCTGGCAAACCATAGAATGGTTTGGTTTTAGTTGATTTGTAGGTGCATATCCACTTCATCCAGCACCCGTGTCATTTGAAATTTATTTATCTACTCACAATTAAAAAAAACAAACAAGAAATTATTTAACGCTGCAGTCCTAGTTTTTCGTCTTTGTCACCATTTCTGTTCGAAATCTGCAATTGCAGTCATTCGTGGAACTATCAACTTTACATGGGTTGTGCTTTGACACGGCACATCGGAATGAATCCAATGTTTTGAGGAGAACGCGCTGCTGTCAATCACATCGCGTCGGTGTGGATACTGTCATTTGCAATCACAGATTATACTTTTTGGAAGTATGAGTCATGACCAACAGAAGAATGTTCACTGGAAAATGACACCTGAACAAGTAACATCCACTTTTGTTCTGACCAACTAAGGGTAAAAAAAGCTTTGCAGTGAATCTCGCTGATGAAAGGTGGGGTATGTGAATTGCAAAACGGCCGGCAGATTTTAAAATTACACAACTCAAATGGCCTTACCTTCTTTCCTTTGACTCCACCCATTCGAAGAACATGGACATGATGGAGGAGGGGTATGGTACGACCGTTTGATTGACACAGTTACTGTCTAATGATTCTAGGTAGTTTTGGAAATGATTGGCTGGAGTTTTTCCGAGTCCTGCCCGTTCCACAGATGATTAAATTGCCTAATTCTCATTTCAGTGCTTCTAACTCAGTGGCTGTAAGTGGGTTAGGAATAGGATTTCAAGTGATTTTGAAAACATGGACAAAAAAGACAATTACATACCCCACCTTTAAATCTAACAATCGCTTATCAATTATCATATCACATCAAACCGTGCAAACTATACTTTGTTCTCAAATTGTTAATGTTAACAACATCAGCATTGTGTGACTACATTTAAGGCCCTTCAGATATTTATACTTGTTTTCGTGTGGGCCAGGCGGCAAGTCTCTTTTTTTCTGTAGCCACTCCAAAGTCCAAGTCTTTTGCATTTTACAACTGGTGAATCTCAGTTGTCACTGGTGATTGTCGTTTGAACCTTTCTGGATCTGCCATCAAATTAATACGTTTAATTATATCAATTGCTGTGAGAAATGGATGTAAATCTCCACCTCCAACATCCTCACACGCAATATATCCAACAAGCCGAAACTCCTTCTCTATGTCTACAGAAGTGACGTAATGACGCAAAAAATGCTTGAAATTCACGCGGAAATCCACCAGTACCACTGGAATTATAAATATTATTACAAGCTTACTGTTTTGAATCGAGCTAAGGCAAGCAGATAGGAAATCAGGAAATTAATTATGTAGTGAACTAATCCTTTAACTAGTTATTGGTTCAGTGTTTTAATGTCTGAACCAATGTAACTATTAATGTGACTTTTGTCACAATTTGTATGTAAAGTTTGTATAAATGTTTGGTTAGAGTTTTTTATTTTATTAATGATCTTTGCTTTGAAATGTGCAAAACATGTTTGTTTATTTTTTGATCACCCTTACAGTGTGTTTGTTCTTGTCTTATATGGATGCCACAGTTTTCAATATTGTTAAAGTACATTTTATTCTTGTTTAAGCTAAATTCCTCTTATTATATCCGCAGAAGCAGTTTCAATCAAGACTGTTACAGTCATCCTCAGTCGCATCCACATCTGATGCACCCTCTTCATCGACACCCTGTGCTTTGTTCACCTCTATAATGGCCTTATCAACTTCATGCCCTCCTGCCCTGTCCTCATCACCGTCAACACCACCTGCGCCACCCACGTCACCTTCAACCTCGCCTGTGCAGCCCTCATCACCTTCTCATGCGCAGCCCTCATCATCCTCGCCTGCGCAGCCTTCATCACCTTCTCATGTGCAGCCCTCATCATCCTCATCCTCGCCTGCGCAGCCCTCATCACCTTCTCATGCGCAGCCCTCATCACCTTCTCATGTGCAGCCCTCATCATCCTCATCCTCGCCTGCGCAGCCCTCATCACCTTCTCATGTGCAGCCCTCATCATCCTCGCCTGCGCAGCCTTCATCACCTTCTCATGTGCAGCCCTCATCACCTTCTCATGTGCAGCCCTCATCATCCTCATCCTCGCCTGCGCAGCCCTCATCACCTTCTCATGTGCAGCCCTCATCACCTTCTCATGTGCAGCCCTCATCATCCTCATCCTCGCCTGCGCAGCCCTCATCACCTTCTCATGTGCAGCCCTCATCACCTTCTCATGTGCAGCCCTCATCATCCTCATCCTCGCCTGCGCAGCCCTCATCGCCTTCTCATGTGCAGCCCTCATCATCCTCGCCTGCGCAGCCCTCATCGCCTTCTCATGTGCAGCCCTCATCATCCTCGCCTGCGCAGCCCTCATCGCCTTCTCATGTGCAGCCCTCATCGCCTTCTCATGTGCAGCCCTCATCATCCTCATCCTCGCCTGCGCAGCCCTCATCACCTTCTCATGTGCAGCCCTCATCATCCTCGCCTGCGCAGCCCTCATCGCCTTCTCATGTGCAGCCCTCATCACCTTCTCATGTGCAGCCCTCATCGCCTTCTCATGTGCAGCCCTCATCATCCTCATCCTCGCCTGCGCAGCCCTCATCACCTTCTCATGTGCAGCCCTCATCATCCTCGCCTGCGCAGCCCTCATCGCCTTCTCATGTGCAGCCCTCATCATCCTCGCCTGCGCAGCCCTCATCGCCTTCTCATGTGCAGCCCTCATCACCTTCTCATGTGCAGCCCTCATCATCCTCATCCTCGCCTGCGCAGCCCTCATCACCTTCTCATGTGCAGCCCTCATCATCCTCGCCTGCGCAGCCCTCATCGCCTTCTCATGTGCAGCCCTCATCACCTTCTCATGTGCAGCCCTCATCGCCTTCTCATGTGCAGCCCTCATCGCCTTCTCATGTGCAGCCCTCATCATCCTCATCCTCGCCTGCGCAGCCCTCATCACCTTCTCATGTGCAGCCCTCATCATCCTCGCCTGCGCAGCCCTCATCGCCTTCTCATGTGCAGCCCTCATCACCTTCTCATGTGCAGCCCTCATCATCCTCATCTTCGCCTGCGCAGCCCTCATCACCTTCTCATGTGCAGCCCTCATCATCCTCGCCTGCGCAGCCCTCATCGCCTTCTCATGTGCAGCCCTCATCATCCTCGCCTGCGCAGCCCTCATCGCCTTCTCATGTGCAGCCCTCATCACCTTCTCATGTGCAGCCCTCATCACCTTCTCATGTGCAGCCCTCATCACCTTCTCATGTGCAGCCCTCATCGCCTTCTCATGTGCAGCCCTCATCACCTTCTCATGTGCAGCCCTCATCACCTTCTCATGTGCAGCCCTCATCATCCTCATCCTCGCCTGCGCAGCCCTCATCGCCTTCTCATGTGCAGCCCTCATCATCCTCGCCTGCGCAGCCCTCATCGCCTTCTCATGTGCAGCCCTCATCATCCTCGCCTGCGCAGCCCTCATCGCCTTCTCATGTGCAGCCCTCATCACCTTCTCATGTGCAGCCCTCATCATCCTCATCCTCGCCTGCGCAGCCCTCATCACCTTCTCATGTGCAGCCCTCATCATCCTCATCCTCGCCTGCGCAGCCCTCATCGCCTTCTCATGTGCAGCCCTCATCATCCTCGCCTGCGCAGCCCTCATCGCCTTCTCATGTGCAGCCCTCATCATCCTCGCCTGCGCAGCCCTCATCGCCTTCTCATGTGCAGCCCTCATCACCTTCTCATGTGCAGCCCTCATCACCTTCTCATGTGCAGCCCTCATCACCTTCTCATGTGCAGCCCTCATCATCCTCATCCTCGCCTGCGCAGCCCTCATCACCTTCTCATGTGCAGCCCTCATCATCCTCATCCTCGCCTGCGCAGCCTTCATCACCTTCTCATGTGCAGCCCTCATCATCCTCATCCTCGCCTGCGCAGCCCTCATCACCTTCTCATGTGCAGCCCTCATCATCCTCATCCTCGCCTGCGCAGCCTTCATCACCTTCTCATGTGCAGCCCTCATCACCTTCTCATGTGCAGCCCTCATCACCTTCTCATGTGCAGCCCTCATCATCCTCATCCTCGCCTGCGCAGCCTTCATCACCTTCTCATGTGCAGCCCTCATCATCCTCATCCTCGCCTGCGCAGCCCTCATCACCTTCTCATGTGCAGCCCTCATCATCCTCATCCTCGCCTGCGCAGCCTTCATCACCTTCTCATGTGCAGCCCTCATCACCTTCTCATGTGCAGCCCTCATCACCTTCTCATGTGCAGCCCTCATCATCCTCATCCTCGCCTGCGCAGCCTTCATCACCTTCTCATGTGCAGCCCTCATCACCTTCTCATGTGCAGCCCTCATCACCTTCTCATGTGCAGCCCTCATCACCTTCTCATGTGCAGCCCTCATCATCCTCATCCTCGCCTGCGCAGCCTTCATCACCTTCTCATGTGCAGCCCTCATCACCTTCTCATGTGCAGCCCTCATCACCTTCTCATGTGCAGCCCTCATCATCCTCATCTTCTCCTGCTCCACCCTTATCTTCACCCTGTGCTGCATCAACACCTGTGGTTCACTCATCACAGGCGTCTGAGACCCTCTCATTAAGGAAGGTGGGTAGATTCATTTTTGGACTGGTAAATCTTACAATAAATTATATGAAATAAAATATTATTTATATTTGTTTGTATTTCTCCTCTTCCAGATATCCTCTTTAAGGCCATCAAGAAAAAGACAGGTATGTCACTTGCCATGTGATCATTTATACGCTCAATATTTTTTGCATAATTATGGCTTTGCTTGCCAGTATCGGCAAATGATGAAACGTAATGTTACATGATCCACTGCCATACCCACTATGCCCAAATACTACCTGTTCTATTAGATTCTGGCAGTGGTGTACTCGTGTGATCATTAAAATATATAATTGAAAAAAAAAAAAAACATTTTGTACTATTTGAGTAAGTGTTAAATTCTCTCATTCAGTATTCAGGAAGTGCCGTCTGTGATACAGACTACAGCGATGTCACAGACTACAGCGATGTTGACTATATACCAAAAATCAGCTCAGATGATTCGGATGGTAGTTCTTCTGGACATGACATGGTCAAAAGTGCTTTGATACATCCAACATCTCCCAAAGAGGCAGGTAGTTTATCTGATCAATGTATGACCGCACCATCACCTAAAAAGATGAAATGCCAATCTAAAGAGACAAACACCTCGTCTGGTGATAAGACTTTTATTCAGTCAATGCCATCACCAAAGCAGGAACGCAAGACGTACAACAAAAAGCAGTATTGCCTTTATTGCTCTAAGCCATATTCAAAAATGGCCAGACACCTTGAATTTGTCCATCGCAACGAAGTGGGGGTTGTAAAGGCAGTAGCATTTCCAAAACATTCCAAAGAAAGACGAGTCCAGTTAAACCTCCTTAGAAAAAGGGGCAACTTTGCCCACAACACCGATGTGGTGAGACAAGGACATGGGGAGATGATTGCCTGCTACCGTCCAAAAAATAGTCAAAGAGCCAATGAATTTATTCACTGCATTTACTGCCAAGGGCTTTATAACAAGCGTAGCCTTTGGAAACATATCAAAAACTGTCCCCTGAAACCAAAAAATGAGGATGCCCAGGGCAGGAAAAGAGTTCGATCCCTGTGTGCTCTAAACACACCAGTGGGCTTAGAAGTGAGCAAAGGATTCAAGAAAGTACTCTCCTTTATGAACTATGATGAAGTTTCGCGTGTAGTTCATACTGACAGATGCATCATGCAGCTGGGGGAGCACATGTTCAACAGGATGGGGTCTGATGTGACCAAACATGACTACATCAGACAGAAGATGAGAGAAGTAGGCAGACTTCTTCTTGAAGCAAGGAAGATTACCCCACTGAGAACAATGGTAGACTTCATCATACCAACTAACTTCAAACATGTCATAGCAGCTGTTAAAGTTGTATCTGGCTATGATGAAGAGAAAAACTCCTACCGCATTCCTTCTTTAGCTCTCAAACTTGGGCATTCTTTAAACAAGATATCTAGCATTGTTGAGAGCAATGCCATGATGTATGGAGATCATGAACGTGCTGAGTGTGCCCGAGACTTCAGGAAAATACACCAGGCAAGGTGGAATGAGTACATTTCTGCTGGTGCTATAACTACATTGAAAGAAGCCAAGTGGAACACACCACAGATCATTCCTTTCACTCAGGATGTCAAAGTCCTGCACACACATCTTGAAAAGAAACACAATGAGCTCCTAAGTAAGCTCAGATCTTGCCCTTCTGCTGACAGCTACGCTG
This sequence comes from Carassius auratus, assembly GCF_003368295.1. Classification (NCBI taxonomy): domain Eukaryota; kingdom Metazoa; phylum Chordata; class Actinopteri; order Cypriniformes; family Cyprinidae; genus Carassius; species Carassius auratus. The sequence continues at coordinate 3,101,977 of NC_039266.1, forward strand.
CTCTAGCCAAGGTCACGCTGTCCCAGGTCATCCTGTTCAACCGAAGGAGAGAAGGTGAGGTATCCCGGATGCTTTTGTCAGCTTTTAAAAGCAGGGATTCTTCTGAGCTACACGAAGACATTGCCATCTGTCTGTCTGAGTTTGAGAGGAAGCTGTGTCTGCACTTCTCAAGAGTTGAGATCCGTGGTAAACGAGGGAGAAAGGTTCCTGTGCTCCTCAAGCCTTCCATGGTTTCTGCCATGGAGCTGCTTGTTGAAACGCGTGAGCTTTGTGGTGTTCCAGCAGAGAATCCCTTTATGTTTGCTAGATGTGGAGCAATGTCTGCCTACAGAGGAGGAGAGTGCATCAACAAAGCTGCTTGCGAATGTGGCATAAAGAACCCTGATGCACTGTCATCAACTAGGCTCAGGAAACACATAGCAACCATGTCTAAAATTCTTAACCTTAATGAGAATGAAGCAGACCAACTGGCTGATTTCCTTGGTCACGATATCAGAATCCACAGACAGTATTATCGGTTACCAGAGGGAACACTGCAGCTGGCAAAAATGAGTAAAGTCCTAATGGCCATGGAGAAAGGAACACTGTCTGACTACAAAGGAAAGAAACTTGATGACATTGAAATCGACCCAAATGGTATGAGTATACATGCACTGTGTGTATCTGTGCTGTACATATTTACAAAACAATGTATATATTCATGTCACAGATACTAGGTATAAGAAATAAAGTGTTCATTTTTTGTTAATTAATTATTAAGAGCAACTTGAGGCCCAAGGTGATTCCATGTCAAGTGATGAGGAGGATTCCAGTGACCTATCTCAGATGACAGCACCAGCACCAGTACAGACTGATCAACCTGTTCAATCTGATCAAGCTGTTTCACAGGAGGATCAAGGTAAGAAAAATCTCTACATTGCACAAACAACAATAATCAAATAAACATGAATTAGCTCCATGCAGCAATATCCAGACAAATTTAAAAAAAATTATGCATTAGGACACAGTCTTGATTTGCTCTTTACTCACCGATTTAGTTGTAATGAGAATGTGTAATGAGAATTTACTTTTTAATTATTTCATAGGTTCTTCAAATGCTCCAAAAAAGAAATGGGAGGACAGTGAGGTAAAAGCAGTAGAGAGACACATGATGAGTTTCATCAAGACATGCAAAGTTCCTGGTAAGCAAGACTGTGAAAGATGCATTCATGCAGAGCCAGAAGCTTTGAAGCAGCGAACATGGACTGGTGTGAAAAATTATGTGCGGAACAGGATCACGACTCTTAAAAGAAAGGGTGGTTTGTAGGGAGGGACAAACACTTCAGCACTTTGCACATTATGCTCTTTTTGTAGGAAATGGAGCTAAATTAAAAGAAATGAGGATAAAGGTGTAGAAATATTTTGCGGATGGAATGAAACAGAATATAAAGTGAAAAGTTAGAGTATAAGAAGGTTAATGAAGAAGTAGAGGATAGTAAGAGTCAATTTTCTTTGTTCAGTTACAATATAGTTGGATGAAATGTCATGTTAAACTTTTTGATATTTCTGTCATAGAGGGAGGGGAGAATGTAAAGATGATAAAAAAGGGAAGAGTGAATAGCTGTGCTGGACATGGGCTGTGGCTGGATGTAACCGATTGGTGAGAGTTAATGTGTGCAGACAAGAGAAGCTGAAAAATGAGATGTGATGTCAGACACTTTCTGCTTCCCGTAGTGATGCAGAGCCAGAAGCTTTGAAGCAGCGAACATGGACTGGTGTGAAAAATTATGTGCGGAACAGGATCACAACTCCTAAAAGAAAGGGTGGTTTGTAGGGAGGCACAAACACTTCAACACTTTGCACATTATGCTCTTTTCGTAAGAAATGGAGCTAAATTAAAAGAAATTAAGATAAAGGTGTAGACATTAAAATTGAGACGCTCGCGCTGTTTGCATACTTTACCACAGCTGAAGTAGAAAAAATGCATTATTTTCCAAATACACAGATATTTCAGAGACATTTTCATTCAATACATGCACTGCTTGATACAGTGTCTGTTTGTACAAGAATAAAGTTCAACATAAGCCTAAATACCAACTTAAAGAGGGAGGAGAGAATGTAAAGGGGACGTAAAGAGGTAGGAGAGAATGTAAAGGGGACGTAAAGTGGGAGGAGAGAATGTAAAGGGGACGTAAAGAGGGAGGAGAGAATGTAAAGGGGACGTAAAGTGGGAGGAGAGAATGTAAAGGGGACGTAAAAAGGGAGGAGAGCATGTAAAGGGGACGTAAAGAGGGAGGAGAGCATGTAAAGGGGACGTAAAGAGGGAGGAGAGCATGTAAAGGGGACGTAAAGAGGGAGGAGAGCATGTAAAGGGGACGTAAAGAGGGAGGAGAGAATGTAAAGGGGACGTAAAGAGGGAGGAGAGAATGTAAAGGGGACGTAAAGAGGAAGGAGAGAATGTAAAGGGAACGTAAAGAGGGAGGAGAGAATGTAAAGGGGACGTAAAGTGGGAGGAGAGAATGTAAAGGGGACGTAAAGAGGGAGGAGAGAATGTAAAGGGGACGTAAAGTGGGAGGAGAGAATGTAACGGGGACGTAAAGAGGGAGGAGAGAATGTAAAGGGGACGTAAAGTGGGAGGAGAGCATGTAAAGGGGACGTAAAGAGGGAGGAGAGCATGTAAAGGGGACGTAAAGAGGGAGGAGAGCATGTAAAGGGGACGTAAAGAGGGAGGAGAGCATGTAAAGGGGACGTAAAGAGGGAGGAGAGAATGTAAAGGGGACGTAAAGAGGGAGGAGAGCATGTGAAGGGGACGTAAAGAGGGAGGAGAGAATGTAAAGGGGACGTAAAGAGGGAGGAGAGCATGTAAAGAGGGAGGAGAGCATGTAAAGGGTACGTAAAGTGGGAGGAGAGAATGTAAAGGGGACGTAAAGAGGGAGGAGAGAATGTAAAGGGGACGTAAAGTGGGAGGAGAGAATGTAACGGGGACGTAAAGAGGGAGGAGAGCATGTAAAGGGGACGTAAAGAGGGAGGAGAGAATGTAAAGGGGACGTAAAGAGGGAGGAGAGCATGTCAAGGGGACGTAAAGAGGGAGGAGAGCATGTCAAGGGGACGTAAAGAGGGAGGAGAGCATGTCAAGGGGACGTAAAGAGGGAGGAGAGCATGTAAAGGGGACGTAAAGAGGGAGGAGAGAATGTAAAGGGGACGTAAAGTAGGAGAGCATGTGAAGGGGACGTAAAGAGGGAGGGGAGAATGTAAAGGGGACGTAAAGAGGGAGGAGAGCATGTAAAGGGTACGTAAAGAGGGAGGAGAGAATGTAAAGGGGACGTAAAGTGGGAGGAGAGAATGTAACGGGGACGTAAAGAGGAAGGAGAGAATGTAAAGGGAACGTAAAGGATGTAAAGTAGGGGAGCATGTAAAGGGGACGTAAAGAGGGAGGGGAGAGTGTAAAGGGGACGTAAAGAGGGAGGGGAGAGTGTAAAGGGGACGTAAAGAGGGAGGAGAGCATGTAAAGGGGACGTAAAGAGGGAGGAGAGCATGTAAAGGGGACGTAAAGAGGGAGGAGAGAATGTAAAGAGGGAGGGGAGCATGTAAAGGGGATGTAAAGAGGGAGGAGAGCATGTAAAGGGGACGTAAAGAGGGAGGAGAGCATGTAAAGGGGACGTAAAGAGGGAGGAGAGCATGTAAAGAGGGAGGGGAGCATGTAAAGGGGATGTAAAGAGGGAGGAGAGGAGAGCAGGAGGACTCAGCCAGAGCAGATTCTCTAGAGCGACTCACGAGCTCTGATGATGACACAGCTAATCCACGATTGGCAGGGTACACCGCTTGACAACGATCACGTGTGTTTCATGTCTCTTTTCACACCTTCAGTTCCACTAAGGATCACATCTGTTCTTTATAACAGTAAAAGCTCTTTTCACGTAGTTGCGATAAATGTTTATCAAAATAAAACAATGTAGACCCCACTTCACTGGTATTTAGGCTTATTTTGAACTTTATTCTTGTACAAACAGTAGTGCATGTATTGAATGAAAATGTCTCTGAAATATCTGTATTTGGAAAATAATGCGTTTATTCCACTTCAGCTGTGGTAAAGTATGCAAACTTAGCCTGAGCATCACTACAGGAAGCAGAAAGTGTCTGACATCACATCTCAGTTTTCAGCTTCTCTCATCTGCACACGGCAACTCTCACCAATCAGTTACATCCAGCCACAGCCCATGTCCAGCACAGCTAATATAAGGGAGGAATAGAGGCAGTAAATGTAAAGAGGATGAAAAGAGGGAGGAGTAAAGAGGGTAAAAAGAGGGAGGAGTAGAGTTAAAGAGGATGAAAAGAGGGAGGAGTAAAGAGGGTAAAAAGAGGGAGGAGTAGAGTTAAAGAGGATGAAAAGAGGGAGGAGTAAAGCGGGTAAAAAGAGTGAGGAGTAGAGTTAAAGAGGATAGAGAGGGAGGAGTAAAGAGGGTAAAAAGAGGGAGGAGTAGAGTTAAAGAGGATAGAGAGGGAGGAGTAAAGAGGGTAGAAAGAGGGAGGAGTAGAGTTAAAGAGGATAGAGAGGGAGGAGTAAAGAGGGTAAAAAGAGGGAGGAGTAGAGTTCAAGAGGATAGAGAGGGAGGAGTAAAGAGGGTAAAAAGAGGGAGGAGTAGAGTTCAAGAGGATAGAGAGGGAGGAGTAAAGAGGGTAAAAAGAGGGAGGAGTAGAGTTCAAGAGGATAGAGAGGGAGGAGTAAAGAGGGTAAAAAGAGGGAGGAGTAGAGTTAAAGAGGGAGGAAGTAAAGGAGGAAGTAGAGCGATTTTGAAGAAGGGTGGATGGAGGAAGTACAGAGAATAGTTGGGCACTGAGAATCATTCCAACCTCCAAGTTAATTGATTTTTCATTGTTGTTCTTTAAAAAAAAAACTTTTTTGAAGTTCTGTCATTAACTGCAATGTGCACTTTCAACACAATGTGTCCAAGACTGTTAATATTAAAGAGTCATTTAATCAGAGTCCCCAAAGAGTCATTTAATCGGAGTGTGTGTGTCACTCGAGTCCCCAAAGAGTCATTTAATCGGAGTGTGTGTGTCACTCGAGTCCCCAAAGAGTCATTTAGTCGGAGTGTGTGTGTCACTCGAGTCCCCAAAGAGTCATTTAATTGGAGTGTGTGTGTCACTAAAGTCCCCAAAGGGTCATTTAATCGGAGTGTGTGTCACCTGAGTCCCCAATGAGTCGTTCAATTGGAGTGTGTGTGTCACTCGAGTCCCCAAAGGGTCATTTAATCGGAGTGTGTGTGTCACTCGAGTCCCCAAAGAGTCATTTAGTCGGAGTGTGTGTGTCACTCGAGTCCCCAAAGAGTCATTTAATTGGAGTGTGTGTGTCACTAGAGTCCCCAAAGGGTAATTTAATCGGAGTGTGTGTCACCTGAGTCCCCAATGAGTCGTTCAATTGGAGTGTGTGTGTCACTCGAGTCCCCAAAGGGTCATTTAATCGGAGTGTGTGTGTGTCACTCGAGTCCCCAAAGGGTCATTTAATCGGAGTGTGTGTGTGTCACTAGAGTCCCCAAAGGGTCATTTAATCGGAGTGTGTGTGTCACTAGAGTCCCCAAAGGGTCATTTAATCGGAGTGTGTGTGTGTCACTAGAGTCCCCAAAGGGTCATTTAATCGGAATGTGTGTGTGTCACTCGAGTCCCCAAAGAGTCATTTAATCGGAGTGTGTATCACTATTTTTATTTGTATAGAGTTTTTTTGACAATTACTACAGTTTACAGAAGAACATGCCTAATGTCTTAAAACCCCAGTGTGTAGCCAAAGATGACTCTGGCGAGGAAAACTCCTTAAGATGTTTTTGTGATAATGATTAGTTTACAGTCGATGCTAAATTAACTAGAGGGATGCAGATTCGGTCAGTGAAAGGTTCTCTGCCATGAAGTGAAGTCTGTTTTATTTCTATAGCGCATGATACAATACAGATGGTTTCAAAGGAGCTTCACACACATAAAATAACTTGCAAATGTCAACAATTATGAAATGACTAATGTAGAGCTGTTTTGCAGTTGAAATTAAAGACAATAGTGTTATTATTCAGCTCAATTCTGTTCATCTTTTGCTTCTGATAGTCAATCAGTCAAGTCAATAATATTTCTGAATGTTAATTGTCATTCCCCAACTGAGCAGCCAAAGGCACTTGATCTCAAGCTACAAACCAGACAAAACATGTAGGCTACCCATTTACAGTGATCTTGCTGAAAAGAAAAAACCCAGTTTACTCTCTCACACCTGTATCTTTGCACTAGCTTGATTTCACTGTCCAGTATTGGAACTTTGAATTGTAATATTCTACTTCTGACTTCTTAGGATAAATAATATATAGCATCTCAACAATGTCCTGAAAGTATACCTTAACCAGAGTTTGTGTATCACCATGGTCCTTAAAGTATGACTTGATCAGAGTTGTGTTTATTGTCCCCAAAAGCGACATATAAAATAATGTCCCTAAACTGAAGGTAAAATGTCAGGTCTTTAAGGAAGGCTTTTATTGATAAAATCAAGTGATATTTGTGATGACAGCTTCTCCAGAAGTGCAGTCATATCTTTCTTTAGCCTCTAGACCCTTCAGAAAGGGGTGTCCCTAAAGGTAGGGTTTCCAGTCATACGTCCTCACATTGTGGTTAAGTAGGTATGTGTGTGTGTGTGTGTGTGTGTGTGTGTGTTTGTGTTTGTTGTTGCCCTTGTCTTGTCTCCCAGACACGGACACATTGGGACAATTCTCTTGAGTCAGCAAAAATATATAAAAATACATAAATTACAAACCAAAAATGACAAGAGGGCAAAGAGAAGACAAATGATGTCAAAACTAAAGATTTGGGTTGTTAAACGAGTGATGATCAAACAGACAGTGTGTATTTTAGCAACCACAGAATATCTCACAAAAGCTTTTTTAGCCTGTTAAAAGGCAACATAATAAGCACCAATTTTTTTTTTTTTTTACAAACCACTTAGTCTAAAAAAATCTGTATTTATTTGTTAACAATACAGTAAAAACAGTTAAATATTTTTACAATTTAAAATATTATTTTCTATGTGAATATAATGTATAATGTAATTTATTCCTGTGATGCGCAACTGAATTTTCAGCATCATTCCTCCAGTCTTTAGTGTCACATATTTCAGAAATCATTCTGAAAGTGTGATGATTTGCTGCTCATCAAACATTTTTTACTATCAATGTTGAAAGCAGTCCACCCCCACCCCCCACCCCCAATTGCAAGATAATTGATGTCTTTATTGTCATCTGTTGATGCGTTTAATGCATCCTTGCTGAATAAAAAAGTATTTAAAAAGTAGCATTAAAGCAGTAATTACTGTGGTACATGCAGGATTATTAGGTTAAAATATTTATGACCAACTAATAAGGCTGGGAATAAAACAGCTCCTCTGAGATTGATGGAATTACTGCTGTCAATAATTAGAAAGCATTAGTGAACATTAAATCATGGTCATTTAATAGTTTGACAATGTTTATTGGTTTATCGGAAACAAAGATGCCAAGGACAAACCTCCCGCATCCAATCCATATGAAAAACAGGAAATCCTGTTAGACATTCCCAATATTCCCCATAACATTAAGGACAGAACGTCTGTATGTGAGTCAGACTGTGATGCTGCTGCTCTGATGTGCCTCAGCAGGATATGATCTCATCGCCACAGGAAGTTCCAATTATCACAGAGATAAAATTACCCAGCAGGTCCGAGCTCAGGCTCCCTGTGAAACCGACATGAAACTGAAGAGATCGACACATACACACACACACACACACACACAAACACACACACACACACCAGTGTCAGAGAAAACCGAATCACTTCCTGTCGAATCTTTCAAAGCTCTGGCACCAATCACAGTCTATCACATGTGAGCAATTCTCCAATACACTAACAGTCAAAGATCTGGAAAAAAATTATGCTTTTTAATTTTTTAAAAGAAGACTCACCAAGGCTGCATTTATTTCCTCAAAAAATACAGTAAAAACGGTCATATTGCAAAATATTATTGCAATTTAAAATATCTAATTTATTTTTGAATATTTTGTAAAATGTAATTTATTCCTGTGATGCAAAGCTGAATTTGCAGCATCATTCCTCCCGTCTCCAGTGTCACATGATGTTTCTTAAGCAGCATATCAGAAGGATTTCTGGAGGATCATGTGACACTGAATCACTGCTTGTGTTTAATTAGCAAGAACAAAGGACTTTTTAATTAAATCTTCAAACTTTAAATCTGCAAGGCTTTAGAACATTCTTGTCAAACTTCTCAAACAAGGCACTTTCAATTCAAAATTTTTTGAAAATGTATTTTCTTCACAGTCAATTAATCTTAATTCTACTTCTCTACATTCAAATTCTGCAGCTAGTTTAACTAAAATTCTTGCAGATGACCAGGTTTGTTCATGCATGGCACCTTCAGCAGAACACGGTCAACATAAACCCTCATCAAACACATGGGCACTTCTGTCCGATGTGTGTGGGGTCATTACCTCATGCCTCAATCATTCATTCAAGCTGTGATGGTCTGAAACACAGGAAGACATCTCTTTGTCTCTTGGAGACGCACTGCTCTGAAAATCTATGCATTTTGTCCTAATGGAGTTATGACTAGAAATGGGTCTTTTAGACTATGATCTGTCCTGTGACTGTTGAGTCTGGCTCCACTATACAGAGATTCGGAGAAAATGGAGTGTGAAAATTGACATCAAATCAATCAAAATGAACTTTGAAGTCACTTTTCTCTGTGTAAGTGTTTCACTGTTATGGCATTTGGTTTTTGAAGGGCCATGACAGATTTAACAGGGAGTGAAGCACTGATGTATATTTATGAGATTGTCCAACTAACAAACTCAGAAACAGGTCGTCTTTGAAACTAACTAAAATAAATAAGTTGAAATACTAAAATTACTAATTAAGATGGATATTAATAAATCAATTATACAGAGGCTATACAGAAATATCTAAAAACATTCAATTTAAAACAATATTTTTAAAAAATAATACAACTATCTATATATATCTATTTCATTCAAAAATGTTAATGTTTATGTACTTTAAGCTTAATTCTATTCAACTCAGTTATGATTAAATTTCATTAACAGTGGTCAAATGTGTTTTTATAGCCAAATCTCAAGGCATTTTAAACTGTAAATAATATCAATCTACAATAACACAAACTATAAAATAATATTAGATGAAATATTTCAAAAAAATATTTAAAATTAGAAATGTTGTCTTGGCAACAAATTGAAATATGTTAAAGCTGAAGTGCAAAAATTACAATAAAAACTAATTTAAGCTATGCAGAAATCATCAGAATTCATTATTCCTGCTGTGAATAAGTATCCTTATGTGTATACTGAGTATGCAGGAGGCAGTGTTTGTGTTAGCTCAGATGTCCCTTAATTCTCTAGGCAAAACACAGTGTCCCGGACTAAAGTGCCAATGTCATGAAAAGCTGCCCAAAGCAGTTTGTTTAACAGGACGGCTATGCATGGGACTCCTGCACCCCGTTGACTGGCTCGTTCGCCCGGCGGGAGGAGGTGTTCAGAGACCGTGCGACCGGCGAACTGTTGATGGAAGCAGACTCAAAGCCAAACACTAGTTATAGATGTGAGCCTGCTCTAGACGTGAGCCGAAGACACAATCAAACATACATGCACCTGCAGACATTATGCAGGAGTGTAACCAGAATCAAAAGGACAGTATAATGCAAGTTAAATCAAGATATTTCTTTAAATAAGTTCATACTTACATCTTAACATGCACAAATCTTATCAGATAAGTATTTCCCTGTAACGCTGAATCAGAACACTTTGAAACGGATTGACAGTTGATTCTGATGTCATAACCAGAAAGAACACATCATCTAATGATGTCATAATGCAGTTCTGATGAAATCACATGAGAATTCTAACTCTTATTATTGTCTTTTGCTTTATTTTTCTTTTACAATATAAAGCCTTGAAATAAAGCTGAAATAAGTTGAGGTTGAGGCACTAAAAAATAAATAAATAAATATAAAAAAAAATATTTTATTTATAAAAAAACCTATATAAATATAAAATATGAATAAAAAACTAAAATTTGCTGACAAAAGCATATTAATTAAAACGCAAACTAAAATTAAAATAACTGAAGTGGAAGTAATACAACATTTTTAATGTAAACAAAGCAAAAAAAAACTTTTTTAAAACTTAAAACAAAAATTTGAAATACAATTTAAACTTTTTTATTTATCAATATAAACTTATTTTGTTTTTGTATTTCAAGCTTAATTCTTTTCAGATCAATTATGACTGAAATTTAATTAGAGTAATATCAGAGGTGTTTTTATAGCAAAATTTGAAAGCATTTTAGACTTTATTTTCTGAATTTCCTTACTGTATGTCCAGTGTGTGTAAAAAAAAAAAGAAAGCCAAAACTGACAAAATGACAAAAGAACATAAAAAGCACATGAAAAACTGAAAACACAAATAAAAGCCCATTCAAAATACTAATAAATACTTTATAGAATAAATCTATATGTAATCTATATATCTATAACATGTTAGATGATTACACAGTGTGTTTGTAATTGAGCCAGAAATGTCTCCTGTATATGGAAGACAGATTCCAAGCAGGTGCTCAGTAAGACTTTTCCAAATCTCTGCTTCTTCCCAAGCAATATGTCACTTGAAATCAAGCCACAAGTATCACGTGATTTTGTTTGTACCTTTTCACACACGCTGCCTGAGATCTGTATTCATGTCGCTCTTAGAAACAACCAGTACTCCCGCTATAAATTACATTTGGACATTTAAGCCAGTTAAAACGTCTGAATATCGGTTAGATAATTAGAAAATAAAAATAACAGAGCAAATGGCATCTGCAGCACAAGATTTTCTTCCTTACTAAAGCCAGTTTCCTTCATCCACTGGTGCTTTATCTAATGCAGTGGCATTCACAAACACCAAGAAAATCAAATAACATTGGATTCAACTGACAATTTCCAAAATATGATTTGCTCTGCATAAGAAAGGAACTCATACAGGCTTGAAATTATATAAAGGTGAACTGTTGCTTTAAGTGTCCAAAACTTTTTGGGCTCAGTTAATGTAACCAATAAACTGTGCTTTCAATAACACAAAGCAAAAAAAAAAAAAAAAAAAAAAAAAAATTATATATATATATATATATATATATATATATATATATATATATATATATATATATATATATATATACATATATATATAATAATATATGAAAAGTCACAATTAGCCTTTTTAAACCTTTTTTAATTGTTTTTTTAAAAAGATGAAAAGTCACAATTAGCCCTTTTAAACTTTTTATTTTTATTTTTATCCTGTGACAGAAAAGGGCTTCCACAGCTATCAATAAAATGAAATCCTTAAAGAAAAAAAAAGAAAAAAGAAAAAAAAAAGAAAAGAAAATGACTGAATTACTCTTAAGCATCAATGTAAATGTTTACGAAATTAGTATTGATTTCTATGTGGTTATTTAATGATGCATACATTAGAGGATTCTTTCTCAATAACCTTCAGAAGAGTCATGTTACTGAACAGTATTACAGTGCAGTCAGCTGAATGTGTGTGTGTGTGTGTGTGCGCTGATCAGATGCCTTCAGAGAGACAAAGACTTAAGTGATCGATAAACGATCAAACAATAATCCACAGAAGTGGGGGAGAAGGGCATCCGGTGCCTTTAGTTATAATTGAAGATGTTAAAATGAATCCATAAGGCATTCCTCTCCCCCTCTCAAACGTGCATCACCTTCAATCTCTCCCAGCTCTGCTTCCTCCAGCTCACTTGTTTTGCCTCCTATTCCTCACATCTGACCCTCTCTCGCTCATCTCCAGCTCTAGTGCACAGCTCGGGCTGCTGGAGAGCAGTATTTCAGCAGTGTTGCGCGCGAGTGTGTGTTCAAGCTTCACGTGTGTTGGACTGCTGTAGTTGTGAATAACATGCAGATTTTCGCTCGGCTCATAAATGTTTCACACTTCACCCAAGCCACGAATCTATAGGGAGCGACTTTAAATCACACCAGTAATTTCCTTCCATTCACCTCTGCGCGTCGTTTTTTTAAACATTTTTTTTTATTTTTACAAGCGTGCCTCTTTGTCTTGTCTAGTCCTGCTAGATTTGGGATCAGTGAAGTGTTACTGTAGGTTACGGAGCGCTGTCGTGTGCTAATGCATGACCGGAGAGAAATGCAGCACAGTAACACTGCTGAATGCTTTCTGAGATACTGGGTTTGGACTTGGTGGAGCATTATGTTTATGGTCACATATCTTTTTTTTTAGAGAATTTCGCATAGATACAGTCAAATAAATAAGCATTACTCGTGAAACACAAGCAGAATAAATCACAGGCAAAATCGTTATGTAAATTGGTGCATTTAATTAAATTAAGACAGCATAACATGAGCAGGAATTTATTTATCAGTGATTTTTGTTAACTAAGAAATGTTTTTTTTTTTTGAATAAGGTTGAAAAAGAGTAAAATAGTGTTTATTTAAACTCAGTATCTTATTTACTGTCACTAAACGGAAAATAAGTTGGCAAATATTTTAGCGGTTAGATTGTTTTCAGATTTTTGAGTAAATATTGAGTGAATTCAATTCAATGGAACTCTGTTCATAAACAATATTCTGAATTAATTATCATTGTTTTTGAAAACATGAGTTAAGAGTAAAATTGTTTGTGTCAATAAAAGAAATCTCTAAATGTCAAAAATTTGAATATATGAATTAAAAATATATATATATCGTACAATAGTCATAAAACTGTAACATAAATTGTTGCACTGAAATTCAGAAAATTTACACTGTATATTGTATAAAAGTCGTTTTTGAAAAAAATTATTAGTTGCTGAAAAAAGTATTTTCTGCTTACCAAGGCTGCATTTATTTGATCAAAAATACACAAAAAATAGTAATATTGTGTAATATTAGTGCAATTTAAAATAAATGTTTTCTATTTGATTACATTGTAAAATGTAATTTTTTCTTGTGATCAAAGCTGCATTTACAGCATCATTACTCCAGTCTTCAGTGTCTCCTTCAGAAATCATTCTGATATGCTGATTTACTGCTTAAGAAATATTTCTTATAATTATCAATGTTGAAAACAGCTTTATATTTTTTAAACTGTAATACATGATTTTCAGGGTTCTTTGATTAATAGAACATTAAAAAGAACAGCAGCTATATTTGAAAAAGAAGATTTTGTAACATCAGAAATGTTTTATCAATTTAATGCATCCTTGATGAACAAAAGTATTAATTTATTGAAAAAAGAAAAATTACTCCGAAATTGACTGTCCTTACTCTCATGAATATAGCCCAATATGAGTAATTTAAATTGATCATCTTATAATTCAGGTGCATGTCATACAGTATATATTAGTCACCCTGCTCTCTCCGCACTGGACATAAAAAACCCTCACTGTTTGACCACTAAATGATTGCATTTACTATATGTGTACATGCATGTTAATGCTTGCATGCACACAGCAACAACTATATAGTAAACCCTGGCTGACAACACAGTGAATGAACTGTGGCAAATATTGACCTGCTAATGACATTTGGACAATAGAGATGCATTCCCCAGGTATAAGCCATGTCTAGATCCATCTGCAGGTGCACAAACACACAGCAGACAGCCATTGTGCATGTGTCTCATCTATGTAAACGCAGACATTGCTTTAAAGCTCTTTCCTAGAAATTTCCCACAGTAAGGTCATTATATCTGGTTTCATATAGCTCCTCTATGACATAAGATGTTAAATTAGACAGCAATGCATCTCAATTTCATCTAAAATACATGAAAGACAATCTACAGCAGGCAATAATCAGCAAATATGCTGATAAACCAACTTAACGTAAATAAATGGACATAGATATTCTATATATATACAAAAAAAAAAAAAAAAAATCCTGTAACACAAACTCAAGTCACTTCCTCAGCAGGATCTGATAAATCCACACAGTGTATGAACACACCAAGGCATTTGTTTTCTAATATTTGACCATGTCTCAGGGCAAAAATATGAGTTATAGTCTATCATATTTGTGTAATATCAATCAAATGCACCCTGTCTCTGCAGCAGCTCCCGTATCAGCGCTTATAATCGCATAAGACTGAACGAAAGCATCCATTATTAACTAAAAAAAACCCACAAGTCTGCATTTAAATGAAAATTACCAAGGATGCGATTAAGAAACAAGCGTCTGGGTTTGCTGCGTTGGGCATCGGGAGCATTAAAGATTCATAAGAGCAGCGGGTTTATGGGCTATAAATGCAGTAATGGTTTTGTGGTTGCTACTGTAAGGTGCAACACTTTAAAACAGCTGAAACAAAGAGCGTGCAAATGGATCTAAGAGGGGGCTCGTGCGTAATGGCGCATGATAACATGCAATTACGCGCATAAATATGAGGCTGATGTTTGTTTGATGGTGGTGCAGTGTGTGATTCCGGGGGAATATCCACTGGCAGTGCTTATTTCATTTTGACAGGCTGATAACTGCATCCTTCAAAGCTCATTTAACCAGCTTGAACTGGGTCAACTACTGAAATCATGCAACTTTATCCACTTGCTGCAACAGTCTGAGGATGAAGGATGAACGGAAAACACACATTACTGCACTAATTACTCATCTAAAGTGACCAGCAACCTCAGGTTAAACATCTTGATCAAGGACAGCTCACATTCTCACAACTTTTCAATTATTACACAGATCTTCATCTACACCCAAACACAGTTACTTACTCATTAGTCATTCATCTGATGCTTTTATCCAAAGCCACTTACTGTACAGCTATTAAATGACACATCTTTGCTCAAGGGCACAATGATGGTCGAACGCTCGTGGTATCTGAGCCTACAAACTTTCAATTACCAACCCGGATATTAATCACTAGGCTGTACACAGTAGATTAAACTATGAAGTTACTCACACTCACCAATGCATATTCTGAGGAACAGTGCATAAAAACAATCTTACTTATTTAACAAACTAACTTTTATCGTGCATCCCACAAACTAGCAGCAAATTGAGTTAACTGAATAACTCAGTTTTCAGCACAATTTGTGAAGGAATAAGAGCGCTCAGATTTGCTCATTAGTTGATACCTTCATCTAAAGCTACTTACAGTACACTAATTACCTGAGGATGTCTTATTCAAAGACAAAATGTAAATGCTTGCGGCGTTTGCGCCTATAATCTTTCAGTTTCAACCTTTCCAAACAAGACATTATTTATGTATAAAATTGTTATGAAATATAAAACTTTTTTAAGTTATTTTTTTTTGCATTAAGAGAATGTTACGTTTGATTATTATGCTAACATTATGGCAATGTTACTTCTGAATATGTAAAAAAATAAAATAATTGATGAACATCTAAATAAAATGTTTCAGAAAAAAAAATTTCTTGAATGATGCAAACATTTTTGTGCTAATGTTTTGGGAATGTCATTAAAAACCATATAACTTTTAAAGAACGTTCTGTTAACGTTCCTGAAATAAAGTTTGTTAATAACTTTGAAAGAACCTTACCAGACCATAAGAACATTACATGGTAGCTGGGAAACTATGTGAGTTCAGTGGGTTAACACAGGTATATACAGATTTATCAATTTGGGAAAAGTGTCTATGTTTTTTAAATTAGTGGGGCAAAAAACAAGGGACAGTCTGGGATTTAAACCCAAAACCTTTAAGATTCCAACTCAATATTTTACTGAGAGGCTTCTTCACCTTATGTTAACTTAGATAACAAAATTATGTTCTGTTTTGATAATGTTCACATTATGAAAACATGTTTCTGAATGTTTAAATTGTGATAATTTAATGTTTTCCCCCTTTTTTATGCAAACATTAACATTCCATTTTAGCATATTGCAAACAATACAGGAATGTTACTTTTGAATATTTTTCGAACGTTTGGAGTAAGTAGTAATGTAAAAAAAAACAAAAAACATTAGATGAACATCCAAATACTATTCATTGAATATATATATATATATATATATATATATATATATATATATATTTTATAAATAATATATTATTATTTATTTTATAAATAATATATATATTTAATATATATATTTGTATATATATATATACATATATATTTATAAATAATATATTTGTATATATATATATATATATATATATATATATATATATATATATATATTATTCTTCTTCTTATTTTTTTTTTATTTTTATTTTTTTGGCCAACGTTTTGGGAATGTAAATCAAGACCAGTAAACGTACGTTCATAACTTGAGCAAACTTGGAAGAGAAGGTTCCCTGTTTGCCTGATAATTCAGTGCGTTATCATAAGTATACTAATACTCTGGATTTGTCCGTTCGAAAAAGTGCCTATATTTTCTAAATCCGGACGCTCAAACTCAAGGGAATCTGGGGTTTGAACATAAAACCTTTCTGTTATCAGCCAAACTAGTCCATGCAATACACTGCTTTGAAGGATAGGGGTCTCAAATCAGGTTTCAACAACATTTAAAGTAAGTTACCAGAGCGCTACACCGAGGAGCTGTCCACGCGTAAAGAGGTGCTGAACACTCACCCGCGCGTATTTGGACGAATAGGGATCCTCGAAGAGCGCCCAGATCCGCGGTCGCCACACGCGCCACCAGCCCAATTTCCTGGCGTCCTCCTGCAGGCAGAGCCTCTTCAGGTCTCCGTCCCCCGCGAGCGCCGGGTCGTCCTCCGGCACCTCCGGCTCGGGCGTCTCGAAGCTGTCCAGCGCCTCCTCCGCGTCCCGGTGCTGCCGGTAGTTCATCCAGCAGCACGCCTCCACGTCGGTCTCGTCGATGCCCCAGAAGGCGAGCTCCTCCTCGAACAGCGGACCGCACACGTCGTTGGGGCAGTGCAACTTGCCCGTCCGGTAGTAGTTGAGGATAAACGAGAAGACAGACGGGTGCCGGTCGAAGAAGAACTCGTCAGACTTTGGGTCATAGTCGAAGTTCCTGAAGGCGTCCGGCTCAGTGAGCCACGACAGACGCGTCCCGGGCAGCGTCTTCAGGGTGCTCCGGTACGTCTCGTGCCTCACGCCGCCGCAGTTGATGACGATTTTCTCGCTTTCCGACGGGCAAGTCATGTCGGCGCTGTAACATGCTTTGTTGGACGACTTGTTCCCACCCTTGCGCCCTTTGTATGAGGAGACACACACCGAACTGAGCATTGGGGAGGGAGAGGAGGAGAAAAAACGTAGAGGGGAGGAGAGAGGAGCGGTCTGCGGGGGGACAGGAGGGAGGGGGGAGAAAAAGAGGGGAGATGTTTAGTAAAGGTAAAAATGGAGGGATCTTGCACATCATACGGGGGTCCCGCTATTGATATGCCAAAAATACTGCAGTGACATTAAAAAGCTTGCCATGTGACCTTGTGTGTTTTTGGCATGTGTTCTGGTGATTGACGCATGACGTGTGCGCGGACCTTTATGACATCAGCATAAAGAATTTAAATGGACATATGTCATACAATCTTAAAGATAAATCTTCATAGTAGAGGTTTTTGCAGCAATGACCATTTAAGGTCGCCCTAAAGAACCTTCAACAGTTAATGTGAATAACATTTTAACCGTCTAAATAGCCCTTCTTTCACTATAAAGAATCTTGGATGATGTAAAATAAACAGTAAAGAAGCTTCATTTTTAAAAGTGAAGGTCATGTACGGTAACTATCCTCTATTTAATCACCTTTTCCCTTCAAATATTTCATTTCATGCAGTCCCTGACTTAATATGAGGATACACAAACTGCACAATACTCAAAAACAAGGGTGTTTAAAATAGTTTTATAGGTGGCATCTCACACTGCAGGACTTCCCAAGAGTATTTCATGTCAACTCATCTCTAAAATGATCAAAGCATATCACAAATCACTGTTATGGAAGCGTTTGTGTGTTAAGAAGGGCTTTGAAATCATTTTGAACACAGATGATATACAATAAACAAAAGGATCACACGGTCAATAGTCCCTTAAAACAAGTTATAAACAATGAGATCTACATTTATTTGTCTAGACGATGCTTTTATGTAATGACAATAATGCAAGCAGAAGCAATTAATAGAAGAGAAAAACAATAAGTAGAGCCACTAGTCCATAATACAAGTGAGCATTATATAACTGCCACCAAAGAATAAACACATCAAAGATCACAAAACAGCATTTTAACTGGTAATTTTAACGTTAATGCATGAAAATTAACATACATTTAATATAAAATTAAATGTAACAGCATCAATAGCCCATGCATATCGAATACAGATACTATCTGTCAATCTCTCAATCAGGCAAATTGGTTTCAAATCTCCTTTGGGCTGAAGCAACTGAGGACGAGAGACTATTGCAACTGATTAAAATTCCATCTGTCTCTCTTTCCCTCCATCTCTCTATCTCTTTAAATGAAGCAGCTAATAAGTCAAGAGCTTCACTGCAGTTTCATTGCATGAGAGGAACAGGAGCGAGAGAAAGAGAGACAGAGAGAGATAGAAAGGTTGTTATGCACACACAGCAGTACAGCACTATAGCCCAGCGTCACCGAGCAGGAGGGGGAGGAGGGAAAGAGAGAGAGAGCGAGAGAGAAAGAGAGGGCGAGAGAGGTTTGAAGAGAACAGTGCAGTTTTGCTGCAGTAAAAATCTGACTGTGCATCCGCTCATTTCTTCTCTGTGTGTGATTATAGTGAAGAGACCTGGTTGAAATGCTTCTGATTTAGTTGCTTTTAAAGTATTAGTCCACTTTGTTCCATTTTGCTGTTTTTCTGATCCTATCCCATCTCTGTTGGCCCCCCCCCCCACCTTACCCTTTCTCCTCCTCTTCTCGACCAGTCTGCCCCCCTCCCCAACCATCCCTTGCTCTCCAATTCCGCATTAAGGAAGCACAATTCACTGAGAACGACTCTGGATCAGTTACTTTTCTCTTTTTCTACTACTGTGCATCACCTCCTTTCAGCTGATCCCCTCTTCATTTCATTTCACAAGAACTTTATTCCTCTTCCCTCACTCTTTTTATCCATTTTGCCTGTTTTTACCAGGTAGAAACTAATGTCCTCCATTTTCTGTCACTTTCCTTTATGTCCATTCTAATTCTTTTTTAGGGAGCTTGAAGTTAGTCAACTCTTTCAGAACTACATTTAGACAGCGGAGGATAGAAATAAAGTAAAGAAAGAAGGAGGAAATATTGAAGGTAAGACTTTATTCACTTCTTAAAGAAACTGTATGCAAAGACTGCAAAGGAAAACTATTTTTAGTCTAGTTGTGCTGGTTATATTAGTTTAGAATATGATATTTTGGTAAGTTTATTAGAATTAGAAGTCATGCACACTATGCTGAAAAAAAAATGTGTAGAAACAATATTTACTCAGAAATTGCTGGTAAATTTCACAATTACAAACAAATGGCAAATCACACATACATGAAAAAGAAATCTTTGACAAATCACTTCTTATCTAACTAGTTATAAAGTTTACACACTTATAACTGCATGGTATCCAAAATAGTCTGAAATCAAAATATTGTACTTGTAATAAGCATAAAACAGAATATATCTGGTGTTGTTGCACAGTCACAGAGATTTCAGGTTAATGCACTATAACAATAGTGAGTTTAAGACTGTTCAGGTGCATATATTATGTGACTTAGAGAACATGTAAGTGAAATAATGTGGTACTTAAATGATCTCAGAAGAGGGATTATGAATGGAAACAATTAAAAAAGTGATATAAGTGAATGTGCAGATGGAGGAAAAGGGTAAAAAGCTGATATAAAATTCGGACATTTGAGAAGGTAGTAAAAAAAGTGTTTTTGTTTGAACTGAGCTGATATCAGTAGCAGCACTGCAGCACTTAGAGGAGAAAGGGTTACTGAAACTTAACAAACAAAAAGAAAAGATGATGTTGAATGATTTAAGGGTAGAGAAAACATATTGATCAGGTGCAGTAAAGTATTTCCAAAATATGAATAAAAAAATCAGATTTTCATCTGAATCTGTCATTATAGAAACGATTTTAAGTTGTAAAAATAACAAAGATTTTGAAGTAAACACTATTTTAAACTATTCCTTCTTGTAATGTAAAAATGTAAAATTTAATTCATTGTGTAACTTGACAATTCTTTGCAATTCTTTGTGTGATTTAAAGTGAAAGTTTCTATACCCTTGTTTTCCCATTGTGATTTGCGTTTTAGTTTTAGTGAATAATATTAATAATATTAGGAACTTTTTCTAAATAATTAAGGAAATATAGATTAAATGTTGAGGAATATAAATGTGCATGACTAAATAAAAAATGGAAAAGTGAAAATAAAAAAAAGAAGTGCAGAAGAACTGAGATGGTTAATATTTTACTGTGCTGTGTGTGTGTGTGTGTGTTTGTAAAGCAGGCACTAGAACTGAGCTCAGCAGCAGTGATGTTTTACAGCATTTATTTATTTATTTCTATTTTTTGCAAAGGGAGGGGGTCACAAAGAATAGGGAGAAAAACGACCAGAAAAAGAGCAGATAGGCAAGGGTTTAGAGAGCATCTGAGCAGCGTGAGAAATCCTGACACACAGGGTGAGGGAGACAAGGTATAATTACCCTGTGTGTGTGTGTGTTTGACCGCATGTCACATAAAACCTGCGCATAACAAGACAACACACTGAGAAGTAAAAATGCTGTTAGCACTGAACAGGAAATGGAAGCTGAAGGAGAGGGAGAGAGAAAGAGAGGGTAAAAGAAGGAGAGAACGAGAGGGGTGAGCAGTGGAGGACTGCAGTGACGATAATATACATTAGCAGTAACACTGCAGCAAGAGGGGGAGGGAGAACAGAAGAGATCAGAAGAGACCAGCAGAAGAGAGAGGGGGAGGGGACGAGAGAGAGAGAGAGAGAGAGAGAGAGAGAATTTAAAAGACTGGAGAGTGACTTACGTTTCTGTACTTGGCCAAAAAAATGGAAAGAGAGCGAGAGATGGGAAGGGGGCTGGAAAAGAGGAACACAAGCAAAATAAATGGATAAAGCAGGAGATGTGAAGATGAAATCAAGCCAGACGTCATGCGTTACAGTGATTTTATCATGAGAAATAATTGGTCTAAGCTTCAAACCTGAAGCCTCGCAGGTGATTTTCATGTAAAAACATCTTTACCTGAAGCCTAATATGCAAAGACAACTATTAGGGAAACATTTACAAGTTGAAAAAAAAAACCATTGTGAATTTGCACTGCTTTTGCTCTGTTTATTTGAGCATGACAACCAGCCCCATACACAAAAATGACTCAGCGGCAGCCAATGGAGTGAGTTTGGGTGGAGCTATCAGTTTCTGACCAATGATAGAGGGGAAGTGTCAGATGCAGATTAAAGTTGAAAACTGTGCAGTAAACTGTACTATAAAAAAATAGCACGTGAAATAACATCACTTACAATATGAAAGTTTTTGCCACTAGAGGTCGCATTTTCAAAACAATAACAAAGGTGAAGCTTGATGATGCTATTGAGGAAGATGTTCAAGGATGAGGTAATGAATACATTTTTTTTTTTAATTTAATACCTGTACCTTTTAGTTTTTCAAGCAGCGGATAAATTATACAGAGAATGCGAGCAAAAAACTTTGTCAAAAACATTGTCAAAGAACATTATGATAGACCTGAGTCTAGCATGAGT
The DNA here is from genome assembly GCF_003368295.1 of Carassius auratus. Taxonomy (NCBI): domain Eukaryota; kingdom Metazoa; phylum Chordata; class Actinopteri; order Cypriniformes; family Cyprinidae; genus Carassius; species Carassius auratus. The sequence continues at coordinate 3,123,644 of NC_039266.1, forward strand.
TTAAGAACGCTCAAAAAACTCCCCTTATAATCAGTAAAGCTGATATACACGGTTTTATTAATTAATCTCTTACATCATATGTGCATCTGCAATTTGTTGTTTATGATGAGAGAATTCGTGTGGAGCTTAATTCAGTCAGCAAGTGCGTGCAGTGCAGTGATTGGCCATTGCATTCATAAGTGTAACAGACTCATGTGTGATTGGTTATAATGCACTACAAATGCACTAAAATCACAGTGCAACACTGAGCAGATTTAAATCCAATTCTGTGGTCAAAACTTTTTATTTCATTTTCATTTTATTCGCTACAGCCGTAATGGATTTAGTTGAACTATATGACATACTGTTTTTGAATTAGATTTTATTTTTTTTAATGTTTTTTTTTTCAGTCATTTTTTTTGTTCAGTCATGTTCAGTCATGCTTTGGCAAGTTGCTTATATATATATATATATATATATATATATATATATATATATATATATATACAGTATTGTTCAAAATAATAGCAGTACAATGTGACTAACCAGAATAATCAAGGTTTTTCGTATATTTTTTTATTGCTACGTGGCAAACAAGTTACCAGTAGGTTCAGTAGATTCTCAGAAAACAAATGAGACCCAGCATTCATGATATGCACGCTCTTAAGGCTGTGCAATTGGGCAATTAGTTGAATTAGTTGAAAGGGGTGTGTTCAAAAAAATAGCAGTGTGGCATTCAATCACTGAGGTCATCAATTTTGTGAAGAAACAGGTGTGAATCAGGTGGCCCCTATTTAAGGATGAAGCCAACACTTGTTGAACATGCATTTGAAAGCTGAGGAAAATGGGTCGTTCAAGACATTGTTCAGAAGAACAGCGTACTTTGATTAAAAAGTTGATTAGAGAGGGGAAAACCTATAAAGAGGTGCAAAAAATGATAGGCTGTTCAGCTAAAATGATCTCCAATGCCTTAAAATGGAGAGCAAAACCAGAGAGACGTGGAAGAAAATGGAAGACAACCATCAAAATGGATAGAAGAATAACCAGAATGGCAAAGGCTCAGCCAATGGTCACCTCCAGGATGATCAAAGACAGTCTGGAGTTACCTGTAAGTACTGTGACAGTTAGAAGACGTCTGTGTGAAGCTAATCTATTTTCAAGAATCCCCCGCAAAGTCCCTCTGTTAAAAAAAAGGCATGTGCAGAAGAGGTTACAATTTGCCAAAGAACACATCAACTGGCCTAAAGAGAAATGGAGGAACATTTTGTGGACTGATGAGAGTAAAATTGTTCTTTTTGGGTCCAAGGGCCACAGGCAGTTTGTGAGACGACCCCCAAACTCTGAATTCAAGCCACAGTACACAGTGAAGACAGTGAAGCATGGAGGTGCAAGCATCATGATATGGGCATGTTTCTCCTACTATGGTGTTGGGCCTATTTATCGCATACCAGGGATCATGGATCAGTTTGCATATGTTAAAATACTTGAAGAGGTCATGTTGCCCTATGCTGAAGAGGACATGCCCTTGAAATGGTTGTTTCAACAAGACAATGACCCAAAACACACTAGTTAACGGGCAAAGTCTTGGTTCCAAACCAACAAAATTAATGTTATGGAGTGGCCAGCCCAATCTCCAGACCTTAATCCAATTGAGAACTTGTGGGGTGATATCAAAAATGCTGTTTCTGAAGCAAAACCAAGAAATGTGAATGAATTGTGGAATGTTGTTAAAGAATCATGGAGTGGAATAACAGCTGAGAGGTGCCACAAGTTGGTTGACTCCATGCCACACAGATGTCAAGCAGTTTTAAAAAACTGTGGTCATACAACTAAATATTAGTTTAGTGATTCACAGGATTGCTAAATCCCAGAAAAAAAAAATGTTTGTACAAAATAGTTTTGAGTTTGTACAGTCAAAGGTAGACACTGCTATTTTTTTGAACACCCCCCTTTCAACTAATTGCCCAATTGCACAGCCTTAAGAGCGTGCATATCATGAATGCTGGGTCTTGTTTGTTTTCTGACAATCTACTGAACCTACTGGTAACTTGTTTGCCACGTAGCAATAAAAAATATACTAAAAACCTTGATTATTCTGGTTAGTCACATTGTACTGCTATTATTTTGAACAATACTGTACAAACATACAGTTAATTAGCGCACAAGTCATCCAATCAAAATATAGCGTCAAAAGTTAGAATTAGTTAATTTAAAACATAAAAATGAAAAAAAGAAAAAGAAAAAGAAAAAGAAAAGAAGCCTCTAAACATATCACAGGAAAGGCAGAATTCAGGAAAAATGGTAAAATGCCGAGAAATAAAAAGCTTAAATGGATAGTACACCCTAAAATGAAAATACATGTTGTTATAGACCTGTATGAATTTCATAAAAGAAGATATTTTTAAGAGTGTTGGTCACTGACTGTTTGATTACCAACATATCTTTAAAATTCCACAGAAAAATTAGACAGTCACACAAGTTTGGAAAATTATTTTTGAGTGGACTATAACTTTAAAGCAGCTGGTCTTAGCTGGTTTCAGTTGGTTTCCCAAACCTTACCAACTAAATGTGTCCAAAACCTTGTTAAAACCATCCAAAAGATGAGCCAGACCAGGCTGGGAGACCAACAAACCAGTATAGGTTGGTTTTCCTTTGTCATAATACATGAAGGATAAAAAAAGCAGAGGTCATTAAAAAGAAGGCATAGAAAAAGAGATAAAGAGAATGCAAGTTTGCATATGTATCCCACCACCACACTCTTCCCCATCTCTAAAAGCCTAGCAGTGCTCTCATGTCTCTGTCTGGTGCAGTGGAGCCCCATCAGGCCATGAGCGGAAGTCCAGCGATGCAGAGTGCTGCAGTGACACACACACACACACACACACACACACAGACACACAGTCCCTCTCTAAACACATCTGATATGTGCGCCAACAATTTCAACCATTCTATCGAGACATTCATCAAAAACACACGCCGTCCCACATCTTCCTCTCGCTCTCTCCCTCCTTCAAAGGTCAAAACATCAGATCCACTGATGCAGAAAGAAATATAGCATGAATGGGCAGACAGAGAGCGAGGGAGAGCAATAAAATCATCTTTTTCTCTTAAGCTAGAGGTCCTATCTCTTGCATGCACTGGTTATTTATTGATACCAAAATAATTTAGCAATAAAACCTGAAAAGACGCGATCACATCATAAAAATCCTCTCGGATAGACAGAAGCGTCACGTGATGCACTGATGCTGTGTCTATTTCTGCAGCTGTGAACACATCTCAGACTGTGATTGTGTGTGTGTGTGTGTGTGTGTCTCACATTTTCATTCAGCGCTACAGACTGCAGTGGAAAGCGGACTCCATATTGTCTGCTTCAGCAGCTGTGTAGAAAAGTGTTTCCTTCCTTAAGGGCAAACTATCATTCTGAGCTACCTGTGAGCACAAATAGCAGCCCATTATACTCCAAACAAAAGAGCGCGCTACTGCGCCATTGGCTGCCCGCACAGAGCCTTCCTCTTTTAGGAAACGTGTGCTGCACATTAACCTGTGTGTGAGATATCGCAGATACTGGACTAGAAACAATGCTTATAAAATACAGAATTAAGAACATAAAAAGCCTCTGATCAGGGAAGGGTCGAATGGAAAATAACTAAAGAATGCAAGAAAATAACAAAAAATTTAATAATAAAAAAAAATAGCCTACAAGAAGCAATGGAATTATGTATTTAATTAATAGGAAACAAAGACAAAAATAATTATTAGTAAGATATAAAGTTTGAATTATCAAATTTTAAATAATAAAAAAAGAAAAAAAATCTAATTATATTACAGTTTTTTTCAATCGCTAACAAGCGCTTAACCATACTTCAGATACTTTTTCTAAACTCTTAACACAGACTCACACCTACAAAACACAATTGGCCAAATGGATAATTTTCTTCTCAAAAACACATTTTGTTAAATATATACTAAATCCTCATTTCAAAATAGAACACATCTTTCTCTGCACACACCAACTTTACCAAAACACTGGAAATCTGACTCAAAATTAAATTATTCTGTCAAAGAATAACACTTGTTTTCACCTCACAAGGTACATGCAGTCAATCAAAGTACACCAGGTTTCAAAATACTGGCTATTGTTGACATTACAAAAACTGCATAGACTTTTCAGTCTCAGTTTTACAGGTATTTGCATGCAAAACATGCAATTCACTGTTTTACACTAAATTTCTTGGTTTGGAACTGTATGTCCAAATGTACAGTAATGTTCACATTCAAAAGCATTCCAGTAAAAAGCTATTTTTCCCTTTACTGTTTACTGCAGGAGGCAGTACAGTAGAAACACGGTATGATAGAACAGAACAGGTTCGACTGTATTGCTTACAGTGAACAAAATATCAATGAAACACATAAGAGCATTCTGAACATAAAACAACAACAGCAAAAAGCCCAGATAAAAGGGGGGGGGGGGTAAAATAAAAACAATCTCTCACTGCTCCTCTCACTGCTCCTGCTCCTGCTCCTCTCACTGCATCTCTCACTGCTCCCGCTCCTCTCACTGCTCCTGCTCCTCTCACTGCTCCTCTCACTGCTTCTGCTCCTCTCACTGTTCCTCTCACTGCTTCTGCTCCTCTCACTGTTCCTGCTCTTCTCACTGCATCTCTCACTGATCCTGCTCCTCTCACTGTTCCTGCTCTTCTCACTGCATCTCTCACTGCTTCTGCTCCTCTCACTGTTCCTGCTCTTCTCACTGCATCTCTCACTGCTTCTGCTCCTCTCACTGTTCCTGCTCTTCTCACTGCATCTCTCACTGCTTCTGCTCCTCTCACTGATCCTGCTCCTCTCACTGTTCCTGCTCTTCTCACTGCATCTCTCACTGCTTCTGCTCCTCTCACTGTTCCTGCTCTTCTCACTGCATCTCTCACTGCTTCTGCTCCTCTCACTGTTCCTGCTCTTCTCACTGCATCTCTCACTGATCCTGCTCCTCTCACTTCTCCTGCTCTTCTCACTGCATCTCTCACTGCTCCTGCTCCTCTCACTGCTCCTCTCACTGCTCATGCTCCTCTCACTGCTCCTCTCACTGCTCCTCTCGCTGCTCCTGCTCCTCTCACTGCTCCTGCTTCTCTCACTGCTTCTGCTCCTCTCACTGCATCTCTCACTGCTCCTGCTCCTCTCACTGCTCTTGCACCTCTCACTGCTCCTGCTCCTCTCACTGCATCTCTCACTGCATCTCTCACTGCTCCTGCTCCTCTCACTGCTCCTGCTCTTCTCCCAGGGCCCCTTGCTCTTACTCTTCATCGTCCATACATTACAGTGTTTCTCTTTTTCTGTTTCTGTTTCCAAAAACATCACTCTTCAAAGTCCTCCTTTTATTTTATAAGTTTATTGTCTAAAAAATAACCCCTGCCATTGACTCTGAGCCAGATTGGAATCAGCTGTGGTTGGCCCAATTTACACAACATAAATCAGCTAAGATATATTGTTTTTGAACTGATATCATTGCAGAAGCAGAGGTTTTTATACTGTATCTAAGGTTTTGAACATTGTTTTTGCTATTGTGGGATGTTGTGTGTTAACATTTGTAAATACTACAAAAACGATCCATAATTTTGTTGGGAGGTATAGCTTGTCTGTTCAGAATATGTAAGCATTGTGGAAATGTGTTCAATGACTCCATATTGTGTGAAAACGACATGAAATGTGTGAATGGTATGGCCACAATAGATAGATGTTGTGCTAATTGTGTTTAGAGTTTTGAAAATGTGACAACTGCTTGGACAAATGCTTGTTAGCGACTGAAAAAAACTGTAAACATAAAAAAATGTAAACATTTTATGTGGTTGAGAGAAGAAAAGTAATCCAAAAAAAAACAAAAAAAAAACACATACACACAGACAATGCAAAAAATAGCAAACAATTTAATGTAAAATCATTTGTGAAAGGCAAAGAATATCTAATATTCTTTGGTAATCATAGAAAGTTCATTTAAATATTTTGTGTGGTTCAAAAATAAATAATAATCCCAAATGAACACAAAGTAGCAAATAATTAGTGAATGTAAATATTTTGTGGTTAATTGAGAAATAATTATCATGAATAAATTGTCATGAAAAAAATAGCAAAAATGTAAACCTAAAATAAGAAAAAAAAAGAAAATAAATCTAAATATGCTCTGCATGGTAATCATAAAAAATGAATTTAAATATTTAATGTTTAAAAGAGGAATAATAATCCTAAATAAACAAAGCAGCAGAACAATAAAAACACACACACAAAAATAAATAAAGAAAGAAAGAAAGAGAGAAAGAAAGAAAGAAAAAGTTAATTTAAATATTTTGTGTTTGAGAGAAAAATAATAAAAAATACAGAAAGAAAAAGTTAATTTAAATATTTTGTGTGCTGGGAGATTAAATAATAGTATGTAATATATATATATATATATATATATATATATATATATATATATATATATATATATATATATATATATATATATATATATATATATATATATATATATATATATAATTAAGTGTACAAATTATTGCTACTAATTTAAATTTAAACTGATGTTAAATCAATTCCAGTGTTATCCCAACCCCAAACATAGTATTTAAAGTTTCATACCTCTGTCGATCAGTGGAAAACAGACGGTGTGTACCAAACAAGAATCTAAGCCTATGTGAGACTGAGAGATGTAAGGCATTAAAGGAAATATGAATTTAGTGAGAGGTCAAAGTTGCTAAATGAGGGAAGTGTATCATCTTACAGCGAGCTTAACCCCTCCTCACCTCTGTGTCTGACAGCTCAGCTCTTTCTCAAGTTTAACAGCAATTACAGCAAAGAGAGAGACAGAGAAACTATTAGTGTTAATAAGACAGTGACATTATCATGTGATAGTCAACAGACCCTTCTCTACTTCACATGAACTGTCCTGACTGAAATATTGAATCTACAGCTGTTTAACTGAGCACGGGACAAGGTCTTTAACTAGTCTACTGGAAGCATGCTACAATAGAAACGATAGGAGTTAAGGAACATCCAACAAAGTTTCGATGTGGATTAAATGTTTCTTAAAAAAAAAGAAAAGACTTAGCTAAAAAGCACCCTGATAACTGTTGGGTTTTATTCTGAGTCCAACAGGTAATTTTTAAAGGTTTCTTTTAGTAATAACATAAGGTCATAGAATTCAGAAGCAAAATAACGACAACATAATAATAACCAGAAGAAAAAAATATGCAACTTACCACTTCATTTCAGCATTACCACATGTATTTGACTGCCATGTAGATAAACTTCACACTGTCTACAAGTCAATCAGCCTTGAATTAAATTAGAAATATTGAGCTAATAAGTATATAGTTCTGATATGTTGCTTCAGAAAAAAAGGAAAAGAAAAAAAGGAAAAACATAAAAATGTAACTTCAGCAAAAAGATAGAGGGGAAATGAAACAGGAAAAGAGTTTTGTGCTAATAAAAAGTTATGAAACCAGAAGAAAAAAAGAGAAGCACTGAATTGTTCTAAAGAAAAAAAGGTCAGTAAGATATAAATAACAAACTAACAAAAGAATTAGCAAGGATGCATTTGAACTGATTTATCATTTATAATGTTACAAAGTATTTCTTTTTCAAATAAATCTTCTATTGGACATTTTATAATTCAAAGAATCTAGAAAAATGTATTTTTGTAATGTAGTTTTCCAAAAAATATGAGCACAACTGTTTTCATAATAAATAAATGTTTCTTAAGCAGATCAGCATATTGGAATGATTTGTGAAGGATCATGTGATACTGAAGACTGGAGGAATTACGCTGAAAATTCAGCCGCGCATCACAGAAATAAATTACAATTTACAATATATTACAATAGAAATCAGGAATTTAAACCGTTATAATATTTCACAATAATACTGTATATTTGATAAAAGTATTACCACATGTATATGACTGCCATGTAGATAAATGTACCACTATCTACAAGACAGTCAGCCTTGAAATATCAATTAGAAATATTGAGCTAATAAGTTTAAGTTCTGATATGTTGCTTCAAAAAAAAAAAAAAAAAAAAAAAAACATAAAAAATGTAACTTCAGCAAAAAGATAGAGGGGACATGAAACAGGAAGTTTTTGTGCTAATGAACGGATATGAAACCAGAAGAAAAAAAGAGAGAAGCACTGAATTGTTCTTTAAAAAATGGGGGTCAGTAAAATAAATACAAAAAATAATAATAATTAGCAAGGATGCATCTGAATTGATCAAAAATCACAGTAAAGTCATTTATAATATTACAAAGTATTTATTTTTCAAATAAATGTTCTATTGAACATTCTATTATTCAAAGAAACTTGAAAGAAAATTTATTAAATTTTCCAAAAAATAAATATGAAACAACTGTTTTCATAAAAAAATACTGTAATCAGTTTAATCTACTGTAAAAGAAAACAGGCATTTTAAATTGTAACAATATTTCACAATTTTACTGTATGTTTGATAAAAAAAAATGCATCCTTAGTGTTTAAAAAAAAAACACTTATTTTCATAATTCAGTCTCACTTAAGGTTTAGTCAAAACAGACTAAAACTTAAAAGCCGAAGTATTTTGTGTCTTTTGGGCTGTTTATTTACAAAAGAACGGATAAAAGTGGGAGACAATAGAGAATAATATTGAAATACTTAAGTAACATCAGTCAAGATTAACCCATTTTAATTCAGTCAAATGTAATTCTAACATCTGAAACTGTAGTCTATCATAAAACAAGCACATCGACCTAAAGTAAAATTGTATTACTCAAACGAACAGACATTCTAATATATCTAACACGTGTTCCTATTAGCTCAATGTGGGATTTTATTCAAGAGCAAGTGCTGATTTTGACTAACTTTGAGGAATAAGAATGGATTTTGGATAACTATGAATTTAAATCAACAAGGCATGTGTCAGATCTTTCAATTATCAAACAGCTTTTCGATGTCCACAGCAATCACACCAGGTCACTGCTCACCATCAGAGTTCAACATCCATGAACGGCTCTTTAATTATTTAAGCCGTATATAAATAAAACCTGAAGTCTCCCATTTCAGCCTTCTTCCATGCTTTTATTTCACGAGTTCACACAAGCACTGCTCTGTTGTCTGTTTCTCTGTCTCCGTCTCTCCCTGATTACTCATCCCTGCAGGAGAGAGATGACACTAGTTATGACTGCCTTACACTATAGGGCCAATAGGTGAAAATTATCCTGAGCAATCATATTCCCCCTTCGAATCTGCACAAATCTGTCTGTGTGTGGACAGACGCTCAAATAGACCGTGCAAAACATGTGGACATGTATGTAGTGTGTTCTGCATGTCATTTCACACACCTGACATTGTGCATGAATACTGCTTGTGCTATTCCACATGACCGCTGGTGTAAGAATCAATGCAATGAACGCACCAGCATTAAAGCAGCACAAAACAATACTTGTTGAATGTTGTGAAAGAAATGCACGCCCTATTTTTTTTCAGTTTGCCAGAACTCAACCATTAAACACTGGAAACATGATACATAGGGAGTTTATTTAAATAACAGAAAATAGCATGCACCAGACATAATCACAATATACAGACATTTAGAGCACTATACACGCTATACTAAGCAGGTTACTCACTTGACTTGGGTTGAGTTCAGATAATATATTAATCCATAAGAATAACACGATGCTTCTCTCAGATCACGACATGTATGCTCCAGTTTTCCATCGCTCGTAATTAAGAGAGTAGTAAATAAGAGCATTAATGCAACACACACTCTGTAGTGTGTGTCACACTTTCCTCCCCTTCATAGGCAGCTCGCACAAATAATTTCACCACCCTAATTGAATTTGGCAGGTTTTCCGCGGACAACATAAGGTTGATGAGGATGGTGGTGTTGATGTGATATTTCTCCCGTTTTAAATCGCCCTCCTGATGTCTAACACAAGGGGTTCATGTTTCAGACAGACGCTACACACATTATTCACGCACGAACATACACTCACGGTTACGGCTACTGGCGGAACTGCACCTTTCTCATTTATTTCATTTTTTTCCAGATGTCACGTGAGTTCGGTAGTTGATTGTGACGTAGCGCGGGCAAACGGATCGCGGGTGGCGGTCTGTGGAGGCGCTTCATATAAAAAGGTGTAAATAAAGAAAGAGACACCGACGGCCACACATTATCGAAACTCCACGTTGTTACGTAGCTTACTTATTGTCATTTGTACAAAACACTAAGATCACGAGTCTTGATCTGGAAATAAAATCCTTTATTTATTTCACATCACAATTTCAGTAAAAAAAATCAACATTGCAGTGTCATAGATATTTATACATCAATATTTGTAGTCTATTAAATAATAGAACTGTTTATTAAAAAAAAAAGTTTGCCAAATTGGTGTTGTCCCCTTCAATAGATATTTGTAATGATAAAATAAACAGCATCATCAAAAGAGGTTTTCTAGTTGGCACTATAAAGTGTGACACAAGTACTATATACTGTGTATGGGCTATATTACTTCATTAATGTCACACCTAGGCTAAATTACACTATTGCACTACTGCATTTAATGTAATCACCAAACTAGACTCTGAAAGTGTATGTTTTTTAGGTTTATTGTTTTTTATTTTCTATTACACTAATGCATTTTGTGTAGTAGGATACATAAATGTACATGATCTGTTGGTAAAGTACAGGATACACCTTAGTTAACAAATAAACTAAGATATAGGCTTGCTAACCAAAAGCTATCTGGGGAAGAAAAGAGACAGAGAACAAACAAAGGGAAAAGTTTATGCTGGTTTACACAATAAAATATAAACATTATAATATATAATATGTGTAATTTAAAAGACATTAAACTATAATGCAAATGAGATTAAAAATATACAATATACTGTGATACAATTTAATTTAAAAGATATTAAATAAAATAATAAACTGTAATGCAATTTGATTTTCCTAAAGGTTTATTTATTTATTTTAATTATTATTACTACTCTAAAAAAGAAATTAACTTTTTAATTCAACAGTTACAAAATAGATGTTGTGCAGCCGGCGTGATCTGCACTTCGCCGACTACTGCGTTGTGTTCTGGTGCACTGATGACAGGACACTGACTTTCCTCAAGGCACTTTATTCAGCTCACTGTTAAATTTCAAAGAGCAATAATTCAGGATTCAATCCTCGAATTAGAATCAGCCTCTCTCAATCACGTAGAATGCAGACTCAACATTTAATCACATACAAAAATCAGAAAATAAAATACAAAAGAATAATTAAACATATCACATTAGGCATAGATATATATAATGTGTATGTGTCATATTGCAGGTTATCTCGGTTCACCAATCTGGGCTTTTAGCTCTTACATTAACATTATGCAACATAAACTATCTTTTCAATAATTAATACATATACAGTAATATGCACAAAGCAACACGTACATGCTTTACATCTGGGCTTTGTAGTGCCATTGAACATTAATCAATAAAAGAAAACGTTTTAAATGAACGCATTATATTCATAACCTGGTATTGGGAGTACATACCTGTTAAATTTCAAAGAGAGCAATAATTCAGGACTCAATCGTCGAATTAGAATCAGCCTAACATATGAAAAAGGACAACTGAAACGTGGGCTGTGACACAAGAGGATAGAATGACGATCGCTAATATACAGCTAAACAAAACACGAGGTTAGCTATGTTAGCAGTTTCTCAAACTCTCAAAACAGCAAAATTCTCGACACATCTCAATTAAATGTGAGTGCACTCATCATAAATTACACATACAAGTTACCATGTGTTCTGAAACTAAAGTTTTAACAGGTATATCTCAATCTTTACATTGCACTAACGTGAACACATACCTCTCTCAATCACGTAGAATGCAGACTGAGAAAAGAACGCTAAAATCCAGTATATGACCTCACATCCAATAGAGGGCGCACATACACAAAAAAATAACTCTCCCAATACCTATAAAGCTACAATGACATAACTGAACAATATAGTATTTTGGTGAAATAAACTCACAAACAATAGAAAATAAAAGATAAAAGGTTGCAAAAATATATGTCATTGTTTGACCTGTTACAGTTGCAATCAGTGGCAACATAACATTTACATTTATTAATTTAGCAGATACTTTTGTCCAAAGAATAAATACTATATGTGAAGTGCTAGGAATACAAAGTTTCAGACATCGTTCAAGCAAGAACATGAAGGTAGAAAATGTTGGGATGTTTATTGTAGCAGCACGGACTGTAGAGTGAGTGACACCAGTCATGTTATGTTGTCTTGCAGCTGATAGTGCTGACCGGTTTGTTGTGTTTAATAAAGTTAAGTGTACGCAACTATATTGGCGTTAACCGTCCATTCTATTTATATAATAGAATAGAATGAAACATGGTGGCAGCGGTGCTGTGAGAAAAGTAAAAGCACAGAGATTAGACACAACGAAAGTCACAGGCTGAGTATGGAAGAACGAGCGGGGAGTTCACGAGCAGCGCGGATGGAGAACGCGTTGGGACTTAGACCGCCACAGGCACTTTGCCTGGACTCATCTAATCTAGCAAAATCATGGAGATTGTGGAAAGAAGAGTTCACGCTGTATATGGATCTTACTCTCGCGGACGCTGACGAAGCCGTGAAACTGAAAGTTTTCAGTTATCTCCAGAGATGTATAAAGTACTAGAGAACCATACTTGAGTAAAAGTACAAGTGCTCTATCAAAAAAGTGACTTGAGTAGAAGTAGAAGTGCTCTTTAAGCACCACACTTAAGTAGAAGTACTAAAGTATTCAACATTTTTTGTACTTAAGTATTGCAAGTAGTCTATTTTAAAATTTACTACTCAAGTACTGAAAGTAAAAGTAGAAGTATTGTGTTATGTAGCTATTAAAGAAAGTAGTCAAAAGTTTGAACATATTGTTTTTACTATTTCAAATGATTAACCTAAAGGACAATCACAATTCCTTTGACTGTAACTTCTTGTAAACAAAAAAAGGTTTACTAGGGCTAGTTAGCCCAATTTGCAAAATGATGTCATTAATAACTTACCCTCATGTTGTTTCAAACCCATAAGACATCGGAGGGTCACTTAGAATTTTTTGAAGCATCGAAAATACATTTTGGTACAAAAAAAAACAAAAACTACGACTTTATTCGGCATTGTCTTCTCTTCCGTGTCTGTTGTAAGACAGTTAAAAACAAAGCAGTTTGTGATATCTGGTTCGCGAACGAATCATTCGATTTAACCGGATCTTTTGGAAACAGTTCACCAAATCGAACTGAATCGTTTTAAACAGTTCGCGTCTCCAATACGCATTAATCCATAGATGAATTAAGCTGTTAACTTGTTTAATGTGTCTGACACTCCCTCTGAGTTAAACAAACCATAATCCCGGAGTAATTCATTGACTCAAACAGTACACTGAACTGATGTGAAGAGAGAACTGAAGATGAACACCGAGCCGAGCCAGATAATGACTCGTTCACGAGTCAAGAACCGTTTCTGTCAGACGCGTCCGATTCGTGAACCGAGGAGCTGATGATACTGCGCATGTGTGATTTAGCGTGAAGCAAACCGACACACAGAGCGTCTGGAACCGAACTAATTCTTTTGGTGATAGATTCTGAACTGATTCTGTGTTAATGTTATGAGCCCATGTGCAGTCAACGCCAATGACGCCATTGCATCGAGCACAAAAGAATCGGTGAACTGTTTTCTTCAACTGGTTTATTGAATCGAACTGTCAGAAAGAACTAACGTTACTGGTCATCCGAGAACCCATGCAACCGGTTCTTGACTCGTGAACGAGTCATTATCTGGCTCGGCTCGGTGTTCATTTCTCTCTTCACAGCAGTTCAGTCAGCACACGCAGTCTTCTTAATCGCTTGTTTCGCTCAATGATGTGCCAGCTTCATCAAACCTGCCATCTACAGTTCTGGCAGTGGTTTGTAATGGAATGATTCGTAACATTATTATAATTGTAACGAGTAACGATGCAGCACATAAAAAAATATCGGAGTAAAAGTATTAAACTCAGCGAAAATATGTACCGAAGTAAAAGTGGAAGTAGGAGAAAAAAATAATACTCTAGTAAAGTACAGATACCGCCTTTTAGTACTTAAGTACAGTAGTGAAGTAGTTCTACTTCGTTACTATACATCTCTGGTTATCTCATCGGGGACACTGGAAGAGAGTTGTGTGAGACCCTGATACCCACCTCGTCACCAGATCGCACAGTAAGCAGATTAATAAATGCACTAGATGACCACTGCAATCCAAAAGTGAACGAGACAGTTGAAAGGTACCGTTTTTTTGTCAGAAATCAGGGCTCTGATGAGAATATCGACAAATATGTAACAGACTTAAGAATGCTCGCTAGCACGTGCAATTTCGGTCAGATCAAAGACTCTCTGATCCGCGATAGGATTGTGTGCGGCATTTCCAGCTCTGTTTTGAGAGAGAGACTGTTAAGGGAGCAAGATTTGACTTTGGAAAAATGTGTGCAAATCTGCAGGGCAACCCAGCTGTCGCGGGAAAACAACAGAATGATTGAAGGACGAGTGACAGAGGAAGTACATGCTGTAAAACATGCTGTGAGAAAAGAGAAACACACGAGCACCGTGAACTGCAAATTTTGCGGGAAAACGCATGAAAGAAACAAACTGAAATGTCCTGCATATGGAAAAAAGTGCAAAAAGTGTGAAAAAGATAATCATTTTGCCACAATGTGCAGAACAAAAATGCAGAAAGAAAAAACAGTGCATACAATTACTGAGTCAGATGAGGACAGTTATGAAGACATCTTGTGCGTAACAGCAGAGACAGTAAACACTGTGACGAAGGAGAAACAGAGACCGCCCTCAAAACTCTTTGCTGCCATGCTCCTGGGACAAGAACAGATAAAGTTTCAGTTAGATTGTGGAGCTAGCTGTAACATTATACCTGTCAACCTGTTAAATCCAGCCACACCAATAGAAAAAACTGAGCAAGTGCTGGTGATGTACAATAAAAGCACATTACAACCAATAGGGAAATGCAAAGTTAAACTGAGAAATCCCAGAAACAAGAAATTGTACCGATTAGAATTTATGGTTGTAGATGAGGGGTCTGCAGTGCCACTACTGGGCAGCAGAGCAGTACAAGCCATGAATCTGGTAAAAGTGCAATATGAAAACATCATGGCTGTGGATAGCATTGTCACTAAAGAGACTGGGAAACAGGAAATGTGGAACATGCATGATATCAGAAAAGAATATGCTGATGTGTTCCAGGGAGATGGATGTCTGGAGGGTGTGTATAAGATAGAAGCAGATCCTACAGTAACACCTGTGAAACTACCAAAGAGGAGGGTCCCTGTGGCAATGATGGCGCCACTTAAAGCAGAGCTGAGTGATCTTCAACAAAGAGGTATCATCACACCAGTTGACTGTAGCACAGAGTGGATCAGCAGTCTTGTTATTGTTAAAAAGCCATCTGGAAAACTTAGAATATGCATAGATCCAAGACCACTTAACAGAGCTCTGAAAAGATGCCACTTTCCACTGCCGACAATAGACGAAATACTGCCAGATTTGTCAAGGGCAAAAGTCTTCACAGTATGTGATGTCAAAAATGGATTTTGGCATGTGACCCTGAATGATGAATCAAGCTACATGACAACATTTGCAACACCTTACGGCAGATACAGATGGCTGAGGATGCCAATGGGAATCAGCCCAGCACCAGAGGTGTTTCAAAGAAAACTCAACCAAGCTCTGGAAGGATTGCGAGGTATTTATGTCATAGCTGATGACATTCTCATCACAGGAGAGGGTGAGACTTTAGAACAAGCAAACCAAGACCATGACAACAAACTGAGACGACTGTTGAACAGATGCAGAGAAAAGAATATTAAACTGAATGCAGAGAAGTTTCAACTGCGAAAGAGTGAGGTTCCATACATTGGACATTTGCTTACTGCAGACGGGCTCAGAGTGGATCCTGAAAAGGCACGAGCGGTCAGAGACATGCCACGTCCAGTAGATGTCAAGGGTGTCCAGAGGCTCCTGGGCATGGTAAACTATCTCTCAAAATTCTGTGATCACCTGTCAGATGGCTGTGAGATACTGAGGCAGCTAACACATAAGGACAGTATTTGGGAATGGTCAGATGCTCATGAGGAAGCATTTGCACGGCTCAAAGATGTTATCACCAAAGCTCCAATTCTCAAATATTACAACCCAGATGAGCCACTGACACTTCAGTGCGATGCGTCAGAGACTGGGTTAGGGGCTGCTCTACTTCAAGAGGGGGCACCAGTTGCTTATGGAAGCCGGACATTGACTCAGACAGAGAGAGGGTATGCCCAGATAGAAAAAGAATGTCTGGCCATCGTTTTTGGTATGGAAAAATTCCATCAGTATACGTATGGGCGCAAAGTAACTGTACACTCAGACCATAAGCCACTGGAAAACATAGTAAGAAAACCCTTGTTGAACACCCCAAAACGCCTGCAAAGGATGTTACTGCGACTACAGCGTTATGACATTGAAGTTAAGTACATCCCAGGGAAGGACATGTTGCTAGCTGACACACTGAGCCGCTCATACTTACCTGAACATGCATCAGAGAGTTCAGTAGAAGTGGAGATTGAAAGTATAAACATGGTCCAGCATGTCCACATAGCAGAAGAAAGACTCCAGGCCGTCAGAGAGGAAACAAGTAAGGACAGAAAGCTACAGACTCTGATCAGATACATCCAAGAAGGTTGGCCATTGAACAAAAATGACTTGCCCAGTGACATTGCACATTACTACTCTTTTCAAGAGGAACTCAGTTCACAGAGTGGAATTGTCTTTAGAGGGGAGAGAGTAGTAATCCCCGATGCACTCAGAAGTGATATTGTCAAGCGCATTCACTCCTCACATCTGGGCATTGAGGGATGCCTAAGAAGGGCAAGGGAATGTGTTTATTGGCTCGGGATGAATGATCAGATAAAGACATTCATAGAAAAATGTGACATCTGCAGATCTATGGATGTAAAACAGCAGAAGGAGACTCTGTGGTCTCACGAACTACCAAGTAACCCATGGTCTAAGGTAGGAACAGATATATTCACTTTAGACAATAGAAACTACCTGATCACTGTTGATTACCTCTCTAACTTTTGGGAACTGGACTACTTACCTGACACAAGATCCACCACTATTATCCGTAAGCTGAAATCCCACTTCGCAAGACACGGTATCCCAGACATGGTTATCTCGGATAACGGCCCACAATACGTGTCAGAAGATTTTAAAAGGTTTAGTAGACAGTGGGAGTTTAAACACAAGACATCTTCCCCGGCCTACCCACAAAGCAATGGGATGGCAGAATCAGCTGTAAAGACTGCAAAACGGCTGTTGAAAAAAGCAAAAGCTGATGGAAAGGATCCATACCTCGCCATGCTTGATCACAGAAACACACCATCGCAAGGGATCAAAGCAAGCCCAGCACAGCGATTGTTCAGTAGGAGAACCAGAACTCTAATGCCTATGCATGACAACCTGCTACAACCAAAGATAATACACACCCGACAAGGACTGATTGAAAACAGGAACCGTCAGGCTGCATGTTATAACAGACATGCAAAAGATCTTGATCCGCTTAAACAAGGAGACAGAGTCCGTGTGCAACCTGAGGAGCATAACAAAACATGGAGAAAAGCGACAGTAATGAAATCTGTGGACTGCAGGTCTTATGACGTCCAGCTCGACTCAGGAAACATTTTGAGGAGAAATCGCCGACACCTCAGAAAGGACAAAGCCACAGAAGTAGAAAAAACAAAGACTTGTCAACCCGCAGAGGTGAACAGGGACTGTGTGACAGGCTCAAAACTTAGCACAGACAGTCCAGGGGTGACTATTACAAAGTCTGGAAGAACAGTGATTAGACCTTACTACCTTAAAGATTATGTACAGTAATCTACTAACGCTTATCTCTATATCCAGGGGATTTAGTATGTGTTTGCTTACAGTTACAGCTTGTATTAATATGTGAGAGAGAAGAGAAAAAAAAAAAAAAAAAAAAAAAAAAAAACTGAGAAAAAGAGGATGAAGAAAGCACTTTATTTTGGTATAAGACTTTTATTAATGTAAGGGAATATGCAGAAAAAAAAAAAAAAACATTGCAATTTCAGTAGGATAATGCAAAGACAATGTTAAGACATTAGAAATTTTATGTTGTGTAATTTTCATAATACAAAGTTTATAAGAATGTATATATGTTCTAAATTGCATTCCTTGAAGTTGTTCAAAACAGATTGTCTTTCAAGTTGTAAGATAACTAGAAAAAAAAAAAAGAGAAAGGATGTTGGGATGTTTATTGTAGCAGCACGGACTGTAGAGTGAGTGACACCAGTCATGTTATGTTGTCTTGCAGCTGATAGTGCTGACCGGTTTGTTGTGTTTAATAAAGTTAAGTGTACGCAACTATATTGGCGTTAACCGTCCATTCTATTTATATAATAGAATAGAATGAAACAGAAAAGAAAAGTGAGAGCATAGACAAATAAATCTACACGTTATGTACAGACAGACATAATTTTAGAAGTTCTATAACTGATTTTGAGTAATTTCATGCATAAAATGAATAAATGACTGAGGCATTTATATGGCGCTTTTATTGTGTATTGCCATACACCCAAAGCGCTTTACAATGAGGGGATCTCTACTCAATCATCCAGCAGTGTTCAGAATCCACTTGTGTGATGCGACGGCAGGCACATTACAATGTCTCTTTAACAACCCATGTTTAACCCTGATAACCTGTTGTAATTAATATAATATCTTATGTTTAATCACAAAATTTGGCATTTTTTCTCTTGTTTTTGTTGTGCTCTGTTTTCTGGTCTCTCTCGTGTGTTTCTTTGTGTTCTACTGCCTTCTGATGGTCTTTCTCTTTCTTGTATCTGTGGTTGTACAGCTGGGAAGGATCTCTCTGGCTCTGTGGCAACATTATCTTGTGTCCTTTGCATTGTTGCTCTTGGGTTCTCTTGTGCTTGTGTCCTGTCTCTTGTAGATGTAATTTCTGTTGATAATTCTCCTAGATCCTGTGTTTGTCGATCACTGCTCTCTCTTTCCACTGTAATATTAACATAAAAGTGAAAAAAAAACAAGACATAAATGACAAAAAAAAAAAAAAATCAGCTGCATTTTAGTATTGTAACTTTTTTTTGAATTGGGTATTTTGTCTGCACACTCCTTCATTTTGTGCATCTCCAGTATGCTATCATCACTAACTGAAAACACAAAATACTTTTTATATTTAGATAATGCCTTAAAGGGTTAGTTTACCCAAAAAAGAAAATTAGCCCGTATATTTCTCACCCTCAAGTCATCCTAGGTGTTAATGACTTTCTTTTTTCAGATGAATCCAATCGGACTTAAATAAAAAATAGTTTTTGATCTTTCAAACTGTTTAATGGCACAGTGGGTGGTGCAGTGCATCATACCAAAAGAGGTAAAAAAAAAAAAAATATGCCCATCCTTAATAAAACGTGTCTCACACTGAACAAAGTTGTCCTGTAGTGAATTTTAAAGAAAAATGATATTTAATCATAATATAATATTATACCAGCGCATGCGCAGTGCAGACCTCATACTCATTCGCCCAGAGCTGCTTCCATGTACAACTGTTGGCGCAAGCTACATTAAAGTAATTACTACATTTTGAATATGGATATTCTTCTTTTTCTGTGATAAACTTTTTTATTTGCATTTTATTTGTAACAAAACAACATCCATTAAAACAAGCCAAATAGGGAAGGAAGAGCAACAGACACATCAACAATTGTACAATCTGAGAAAAGAAAAACACCTTGCATTGATGGTACTAGGCCTAACCCTGTTCATTCGCGGTGCTGTACCTTCACTATTCTAAGGAGGCTGTGGATCCAAAATGTTTTTGCACATGTGTGGAGTAAACTAATTTTGTATTGTCTTCTTTGCAGCTGTAAAACCAGCAACCAACATTCTCTTCTTTTATAAAATTGTACAGGAGTTAGAATCGTCATTGAGAAGACATAAACGTGGATTAGACATGAAGTCACATGTCCATAGGTTGACAACAATTGGAAATTCCCAAAATTTGAAGAAAAGTACCTGCTAATACATAATTATGTATCCTCTATGGATGACTTTGAAATGGATAAGACAATAAACCAAGTTTTTAGAAGTTAAGACTTTCTCCCAGTCTACCAATAAATCAAAATCTGTTAATTCACAATTCCATATTAAAAGAAAGAGGTTTTGCAGTGTTATCATTAAAGGTCCCCTTCTTCGTGATTCCATGTTTTAAACTTTAGTTAGTGTGTAATGTTGTTGTTAGAGTATAAATAATATCTGTAAAATTCTAAAGCTCAAAGTTCAAGGCCAAGCAAGATATTTTATTTAACAGAATTCGCCCACAAAAAACGACCCATTTGGACTACAGCCCTCTAGTTCCTGCAGTAATGACATCACTAAAACAGTTTTTTGACTAACCTCCGCCCACATGAATACACAAACAGGGGGCGTGGTCTTGTTGCACTCCGACGGAGAAGAAGGAAGAGCTGCATTTGTGTTCGACATGTCGTTGAAACGCTGTTATTTTCATCTCTGAGTCCAATCACCTTTGTTTGGGCTTCCCAGGGACGCTGTACTTGGAGATTAATGGTTACAATTTATGTTTAACTCGGTTCCCGAAAATTATAATCCACATGTGAAACTATGTGCAGCACATTTTGCTGAGACAGTTTGCTGAGGACAAGTTCCTCAATCTCAATTAGTTTAATACCGGATTCGCAAAAAGATTATTCTTGAAAGATGGAGCATTTCCCTCTTTGTCTGGGGAAGGTGTTGTTTATGGACCACAACCGGTAAGTGTATTTTATTATTTAAGTTGGTGCGTTTAACAGTTTCTGTAACTTACTA
Source organism: Carassius auratus (assembly GCF_003368295.1). Classification (NCBI taxonomy): domain Eukaryota; kingdom Metazoa; phylum Chordata; class Actinopteri; order Cypriniformes; family Cyprinidae; genus Carassius; species Carassius auratus. The sequence continues at coordinate 3,144,583 of NC_039266.1, forward strand.
CACAAAGGGCAATGCTGTTTAGCTTTGTTAACTAGATGCTAGGGCTGTGCAAAAAAAACGAATGCGATGTTCATGCGCATCTTCGTCAGTAAAAAAGCTCATGTGATTATAAGTACATCTCCAGGACGTGCGTTCTAGCCCAATCTATCCCAATCGTTACCAGGAGGTCAGCCTGCTCTAAGCTGGTGTCGAATCACAACACAGGTACCGCTGGCCCAATCACAACTCGTTACGTATTTCTGAAGGAGGGACTTTATAGAACAAGGAAGTCATCAGCCCGTTTTTGTGACAGTGAAAACAGCGGTATACAGATAGGTGAATTGTGTGAAAAAAATACTGTGTTTTTTTACACGCGAAACATGAACCCGTGTTATATTGCACACTGTAAACACAATCAAAGCTTCAAAAAAGCGCGAAAAACGGGACCTTCAAGTTTACTACTTAAAGAAACAGATGGCCGACCAGAGGGTGGTGCAATCCAATCCCACATAGGATGAGAGGAAATGGGGGATGTCTAGGGAGCCCATAGTCCTTAAGAGAAGAACGTAACTTAAAAAAGACAAAATATGAGGATGAGCAAAATATTCTGGTTAACCAAATTTTGTTCTTAGTTCTTGAAATGAGCTCTTGTCCTTGGTTATCATATATGTCACCGCAAGTGTTAATGCCCAATGTAGACCAAGAGGGCTGGACAAATGGCCAATATATCCACATAAAAATGTAAAGTTGTGACATAAGGGTTTGTTGTTACAAAATTTGAAAGGTCATCCCATCAGACGTTCCACCCTTTTCCAGATCCTAATAGAATTGGCCACAACCGGGCCAAATGTATATTTATCATTTTTATTTCCTGTGCCAGCAAATAAAATATCTTGGAGGAATATGGATATTCTTCTTACAAAAACGCATTGATTCGTTACTGGAGGACTTTTTTCACCCCCTGGAGCTGTGTGAGACACTTTTTTATTGATGGCTGCTTTTTATTTAACTTCTTTTGGACTGATGCACTGCAACACCCACTGAGTGTCATGAAACAACTTGAAATATCAAATAAAATTTTTAAAATAATTCCAACTGGATTCATTTGACAGAAGAAAGTCATATACACCCAGAATGACTGGGTGAGTAATTTATGGGCTAATTTTCATTTTTGGGTGAATTAACCCTTTAAGCCTCACACAAACCTTAATGGACATTTAAGATTTTCATCAAGCTGTTATGTAGTAATTTTTTATGTAATTGGAATTATGTTGTGTAGTAATTTTGTATGTAGGATGTTGTTATGTGAAGTCTCAAAACTCATCCTTTCTAATCACCCTACAACTTGCCCGCTTGATCCTATTCCATCTCACCTCCTTCAAGCCATTTCTCCTGCAGTTGTACCTGCACTCACTCACAACATCAACACTTCCCTCCACACTGGTGTTTTTCCCTCATCATTTAGATAGGCACGTATAACTCCATTACTTAAGAAACCCACCCTCAACCCATCTCTTTTAGAGGACTACAGACCAGTTTCCCTTCTTCCGTTCATTGCAAAAACACTTGAACGAGCTGTGTTCAACCAAGTCTCTACATTTCTCACACACAACAACCTCCTTGACAGCAACCAATCTGGCTTCAGATGTGGACATTCAACTGAGACGGCCTTGCTCTCAGTTGTTGAAGCTCTAAGACTGGCAAGAGCAGAATCCAAATCTTCAGTACTTATCCTGCTTGAACTGTCCACTGCTTTTGACACGGTTAACCACCAGATCCTCCTATCAACCCTACTGGCAAAAGGCATCTCAGGAACCACACTTCAATGGTTTGAGTCTTACCTATCAGATAGGTCCTTCAAACTATCTTGCAGAGGTGAGGTGTCCAAGTCACAACATCTATCAACTGGGGTGCCTCAGGGCTCAGTTCTTGGACCACTTCTCTTCTCTGTCTACATTGCATCATTAGGTTCTGTCATTCAGAAACATGGCTTTTCATACCACTGCTATGCTGATGATACTCAACTCTACCTCTCATTCCATCCTGATGATTCGATGGTAGCTATTCGCATCTCAGCTTGTCTAACAGACATTTCTTCCTGGATGATGGACCATCACCTTCAACTAAACCTTGCCAAGACAGAACTGCTTGAGATTCCAGCAAATCCATTTCATCACAATTTCACCATCAAGTTAGGCAAATCAACCATAACTCCTTCAAAAACAGCCAGAAACCTTGGAGTTATGATTGACGATCAGCTGATTTTCTCAGACCACATTGCTAAAACATTCTGATCCTGCAGATTTGCTTTATTCAACATCAAGAATATCAAGCCCTTTCTTTCGGAACATGCTGCACAACTCCTTGTTCAAGCTCTTGTTCTGTCCAGGCTGGACTATTGCAATGCTCTCTTGGCAGGTCTTCCAGCCAATACTATCAAACTTTTATAATTAATTCAGAACGCAGCAGCAAGATTAATTTTTAATGAGCCAAAAATAATACACGTCACACCTCTGTTTATCAATTTGCACTGGCTACCAATAGCTGCTCGTATAAAATTCAAGGCATTGATTTTTGCCTACAAAACTACCACTGGCTCTGCACCCACCTAAATTTGTTACTTCAGACTTATGTGCCCTCTAGAAGCTTGCGTTCTGCAGGTGAACGTCCGCTTTATTGTGCCATCCCAAAGAAGCACAAAGTCCCTTTTACAGAGTTTTAAATTAAATGTTCCCTCCTGATTGAATGACCTCCCCAACTCAATCCGAGCAGCTGAGTCCTTAGCCATCTTCAAGAATCGGCTTAAAACACATCTCTTCCATCTTTATTTGACCCTCTAACTTTATCACTCACTATTCTAATTCTATTGTTAAAAAATATAACTACCTTTCTAATCTTTTTGTATTCTATTTTATTTTCATTAATTATGCAATTGTATGTGTGTGTGTGTGTGTGTGTGTGTATGTGTAAAGACCTCTAACACTAGCTTGCTCTATTCTTTTTTTATTCTATGTGTTTTCTTTATATTATATTATTTCCCATGCTATGTGTACTGTGTTAACTTAACTGAGACTTGTTATAGCAATTTTATATCATTTATTTTTGTTGTTTTTGATTGCTTCCACTGTTCTCATCTTTAAGTCACTTTGGATAAAAGCGTCTGCTAAATGAATAAATGTAAAATGTTATGTAGTATGTTTATCAAGCCATTGGCTGCTTGCTCCCTAAAGTGTAGGCAAAACACACTCATAAGACCTCTATGAACATTTAAAGTGGTATCTTACAGAGTGGGGGAATTCCTTCCATACTTTGTCCACGTCTTAATGTGGGACCTAAAATAGAGAAAGAAAGAAAAAGTTAGCTGTTAGTATGTTAATCAGAGGAAACTTTCCCATGTAGTTTAGACATGCCCAATTTATGTTTTAAATAATGTCTAGTTTTTCTTTGTGTTCTACTGCCTTCTGATTCTGATGGTCTTTCTCTTTCTTGTATCTGTGGTTGTACAGCTGGGAAGAATCTCTCTGGCTCTGTGGCAACATTATCTTGTGTCCTTTGCATTGTTGCTCTTGGGTTCTCTTGTGCTTGTGTCCTGTCTCTTGTAGATGTAATTTCTGTTGATAATTCTCCTAGATCCTGTGTTTGTCGATCACTGCTCTCTCTTTCCACTGTAATATTAACATAAAAGTAAAAAAAAAAACAAGACATAAATGACAAAAAAAAAAAAAAAAAAATCAGCTGCATTTTAGTATTGTAACTTTTTTTTGAATTGGGTATTTTGTCTGCACACTCCTTCATTTTGTGCATCTCCAGTATGCTATCATCACTAACTGAAAACACAAAATACTTTTTATATTTAGATAATGCCTTAAAGGGTTAGTTTACCCAAAAAAGAAAATTAGCCCGTATATTTCTCACCCTCAAGTCATCCTAGGTGTTAATGACTTTCTTTTTTCAGATGAATCCAATCGGACTTAAATAAAAAATAGTTTTTGATCTTTCAAACTGTTTAATGGCACAGTGGGTGGTGCAGTGCATCATACCAAAAGAGGCAAAAAAAAAAAAAATATGCCCATCCTTAATAAAACGTGTCTCACACTGAACAAAGTTGTCCTGTAGTGAATTTTAAAGAAAAATGATATTTAATTATAATATAATATTATACCAGCGCATGCGCAGTGCAGACCTCATACTCATTCGCCCAGAGCTGCTTCCATGTACAACTGTTGGCGCAAGCTACATTAAAGTAATTACTACATTTTGAATATGGATATTCTTCTTTTTCTGTGATAAACTTTTTTATTTGCATTTTATTTGTAACAAAACAACATCCATTAAAACAAGCCAAATAGGGAAGGAAGAGCAACAGACACATCAACAATTGTACAATCTGAGAAAAGAAAAACACCTTGCATTGATGGTACTAGGCCTAACCCTGTTCATTCGCGGTGCTGTACCTTCACTATTCTAAGGAGGCTGTGGATCCAAAATGTTTTTGTACATGTGTGGAGTAAACTAATTTTGTATTGTCTTCTTTGCAGCTGTAAAACCAGCAACCAACATTCTCTTCTTTTATAAAATTGTACAGGAGTTAGAATCGTCATTGAGAAGACATAAACGTGGATTAGACATGAAGTCAAGTTGTAGTAAAAATGCTAAAACAAAATTCATATGTCCATAGGTTGACAACAATTGTAAATTCCCAAAATTTGAAGAAAAGTACCTGCTAATACATATTTATGTATCCTCTATGGATGACTTTGAAATGGATAAGACAATAAACCAAGTTTTTAGAAGTTAAGACTTTCTCCCAGTCTACCAATAAATCAAAATCTGTTAATTCACAATTCCATATTAAAAGAAAGAGGTTTTGCAGTGTGATCATTAAGTTTACTACTTAAAGAAACAGATGGCCGACCAGAGGGTGGTGCAATCCAATCCCACATAGGATGAGAGGAAATGGGGGATGCCTAGGGAGCCCATAGTCCTTAAGAGAAGAACGTAACTTAAAAAAGACAAAATATGAGGATGAGCAAAATATTCTGGTCAACCAAATTTTGTTCTTAGTTCTTGAAATGAGCTCTTGTCCTTGGTTATCATATATGTCACCGCAAGTGTTAATGCCCAATGTAGACCAAGAGGGCTGGACAAATTACCAATATATCCACATAAAAATGTAAAGTTGTGACATAAGGGTTTGTTGTTACAAAATTTGAAAGGTCATCCCATCAGACGTTCCACCCTTTTCCAGATCCTAATAGAATTGGACACAACCGGGCCAAATGTATATTTATCATTTTTATTTCCTGTGCCAGCAAATAAAATATCTTGGAGGAATATGGATATTCTTCTTACAAAAACGCATTGATTCGTTACTGGAGGACTTTTTTCACCCCCTGGAGCTGTGTGAGACACTTTTTTATTGATGGCTGCTTTTTATTTAACTTCTTTTGGACTGATGCACTGCAACACCCACTGAGTGTCATGAAACAACTTGAAATATCAAATAAAATTTTTAAAATAATTCCAACTGGATTCATTTGACAGAAGAAAGTCATATACACCCAGAATGACTGGGTGAGTAATTTATGGGCTAATTTTCATTTTTGGGTGAATTAACCCTTTAAGTCTCACACAAACCTTACTGGACATTTAAGATTTTCATCAAGCTGTTATGTAGTATGTTTATCAAGCCATTGGCTGCTTGCTCCCTAAAGTGTAGGCAAAACACACTCATAAGACCTCTATGAACATTTAAAGTGGTATCTTACAGAGTGGGGGAATTCCTTCCATACTTTGTCCACGTCTTAATGTGGGACCTAAAATAGAGAAAGAAAGAAAAAGTTAGCTGTTAGTATGTTAATCAGAGGAAACTTTCCCATGTAGTTTAGACATGCCCAATTTATGTTTTAAATAATATATTTTAAAACAATCTGAAAGGTGCTTTCAGAACCACTGATCTGTTATTACCATGTAACGTAATAGTGGCTACGGAAGGAACATCCTTTGTCTCCAATTCTTGTATCAATCTATTCAGTCTCGCAATCTTTCTTTTTGCTTCCTTGATCTGTCTAAACAGCTTATCAAGTTGTTCGACTGCAGGAAATTACAAAAGATCAAGAGAATTGTTTTTTTAACATGTTATTCACAAAAAATTAATATTTAAAACTCAAACATTAGAAAAATATTTAACAATAAACTGCAAAGTTCACTCAAAAATAAAAATTTTAAAAGACCAAATTAAATCTGTTCATCACATAAAGTGATCATGTCTATCCAGTCACTTTAAACGAACTTTATGAATGTTTTGAGGGAACAGACTTTCAATTGAGAGAAAGAAATCTCTCAGATTTCATTAAAAATATCTTCTGTATCTGTGTTCTTAAGATGAAGAAAAAAATGGAAAATCATGAGGGTTGAGTAACTGATGACAGAATTTTCATTTTTGGGTGAACTATCACTTTCAATGTCACACAAACCTTGCAATATATTTATTTTTTTAAGTTATATTTTAGTATTATATGATCATCCTCAAACATTTAAATAACAACACACACTTGTATCAGACTTACTGTTATGTTGCATATTCTCTTTGTCCTTACCATGAGGAAATTGTATTTCTTTTAGACTTTTCTCTTTTAGATTTAATGGTTGTATTAAGTCATCAATTTCTTCAGGTTTACAAATCTCATCCATCTCTTCCAGAATTTTTCCCATGGTATTAGACAGATATTTATATTTCAAAGTATTCTCACTCATTTGAAGCTCTAAAATGAGTAAAATATCAGTGTAAACCCATTGTCACTTTATTACAGGCATATTTGAAAAGAAGATCTAAAAAAATCCAACATTTGCTAAATGCACAATATTTTAATAATATCTAAATGTTTAATATGCCAACTTAGTATAAATAAAGACATGGAAACATGAAAGTAACATTGGTATGTTGCCATGAAAAGCACTCCAATATGAACCCAATAAACAAAATATATTATCATTCAATGAACTGCAGAAATTAGCTAGAAAAGCAGCAAATGCAGTTCTTTTATTTTACCTCTCACATGTAAGTGAACTATTCCTGTCTTCTGATATCCATCCTTAATGACTGTGCATGTATATTCTCCTGAATCTGATGGTTGAACATTTCTCAAAGTCAATGAAAGATTTCCTCTCTCCAGCTCCTGGACGAACAAATTCACTCGGTTCTCATAGTTACTACATGTTTCTTTCTGCCCCTTATTATACTGATAAATGAGCTCTGTCCCTCTAAACCATCTGATGTCCATGGACACAGCACTGGTTTCAGATAATAGATGAACAGGTAGGACGACATCTTCTCCAGGATAAGCATATATAGTGCTATTAGGAACCTCCAGACTAATGACTGTAGTTGGAGAAAGAAATATATTGTCTGTGGCATGAATGGTACCCAATGAATTATGAACCAAATGAATTATGGTGCAAAAATAAACTGAAAAGTCTTTACTACTGTAAAAAATTTAACCTGAAAAATACTTACAGTTGACATGGAGAAAAATATATTCTTTTATTGCTTGATGTTCATGAATGACTTTACAAATATAAATGCCCCTCTGTGATGTTCTGACATCTCTGAGAATCAAAGATACATTTCCTTTGTGTAAATCTTCCAATGAGAGACTCACTCGACCCCCACAGCTCTCTATCATTTGTCCATCCTTATAATGACAGACCAGATCAGCTTTACTCCACCACTGGATCTCCATTGAAGCAGCACTGATAGCTGGTACAAGATTACATGACAGAACAGCATCATCTCCAGGTCTACAAAATATAATGTCAGATGGACAAACCAGAGACAATTCTGAGAGAGAGAAAAGAAACAATGAAACATTATTTATGTGTCGTTTTGTAATAGTGTTTAATGTACAGTCAAATTCAAATTACAGATCATTACTTGCCTTGATTGGTTTCTAAAAAAGGTTTAGCTTCAGCCATTTTTAATATTCTTGGAACTCTGAGACAGGATATCCACTGAAAGCCTAGAAAACAAACTACGAAAATGAATGTTTCAATAAAATATCTCCTATCATCTTATTTTGATGTAAATCTACTTTATAGCAAGCATAAAATACAGGTGAGAGTTAAATTGATTCAGTTCAAATTCTGTCAACCAAAACAGTGATAACACAAAAAGAAGTACAACTAAAAAGCATAATAAATGTAAATGCAATTCAGTTTTATGGACATAAACGGAAATTTAAATGTGAGACAAAATAATAAACAAAATAGTTGTGAGTTAAGCAATAATTGGAATAAATTTAATTTTGAAAACGTAATGCTTGATGTGTTATCAGGGCAATACTAGGATTTCATCATTTTAGCCCTTATGCGTAGCAAGAGACTATTGCACATGTGGTGCATCTTTGTAAATCAGCACCACAATATTACTATAGTAAGCCAAAAGTAGCCTATTATTTAGACTGATAATAAGTAGATAAAAAAAACCCTGTAAATTATATGATGTCTTTATGCAGTACAGTTCAAATCTGTGCAAATGTGTACTGTTTTAGTAAAAGAAAATTGTCATATTATTTTTAACAAACATTAATGTTTACTAGCTAAAAACATATTGACTCAACACTAAGGATTTTTTCTACTGTCCTGGTAAGAACAAATAAATAAATAACAAGGAATAGCACAAATACAATTACATACTTAGTCAAACAGTGAGTGATTGTCTTTTTCTTCTGTTGTTTTATTAACATTATCAACATAGGAAACAGAAGGTATGTGCTGTGACATTAAGACCTAATGCACAAATCCCTTATTATTGACCAGGCGGCAACCTCCCGCTCTCTCTCCTGAGGCCAACACAGAAGTGACTTAAACTGTAATTTGTCAACTGGCTGCTAGAGGCTGTCTCCAAAAGCGACATAAAAAAATTATGTGCCCAGCTACATCTGATTCAAATATTATGCTAATTAACAGCGAGCGGTGGTTTCAGACATTACAGTGCTTCACTCGTACAGACTCTTATTCTGTCTGAAAGAATGAAAAGACAGAGCTGAAGGTGGAGCGATTGAAGATGAAAAGCAATCAGATGAAAGCAGTGTTTCAGCTCCGCCCACAAGCGTGAATGAAATATTGAAGCCATAATCCAAAATCATCAAAACATACACGGACCAACTGTCTTGTCCATGTTCTCTCACTTGAATCATCTTCGTCTCATAACCTTCTGCAAGCCCCGCCTTGTTCACGCTACATGATACATACGAATTTTGCTACAATCATTGCGGGACATTGAATGAAAATGTAATCGTAAGTGTATTGACTGTAAGTGTTAATGCAATTAAGAAAAATAGCATTTGTATGATAATTTTGCCACAGTTTTTGCTTGAACATGTTATACATATCTAATCATTTCTGTAATATATTTTCATTTTAATTTTGCAACTTATAAAGCGTTAAAATTAGTATTCATTTTACATATTAAAACTAGTGTGTGAAATGGCAAATGAAAATTATGTAATTTAATTTTTATTTTCATTTTGCACCAAACGTTGCACAAATGTATTGGAAAATGTAAATGTAAATACAGAAATGCATTGCCATTTTACATATTGCATTGTCATTTTGCATATTACATTCCAAATTGAATATTGCTACTCATATGCTTCAAATTGAATATTGCTTCTCCTATGCTTCCATACAGATTAGTCCAGTGATTCTTGGATTGAAAATTACTGAACAGATAGGTTATTGTATGTACACATAAATGGTGTAGATTCTAAATTGCAGAGAATAGGTTGTGGAGTTCAGCAAGGCTCGGTGTTGGGACCTAAGTTATTTTTGCTCTATATTAATGCATTTGTAAGGTGTCTGATGTACTCAATTATGTCTTGTTTGCTGACAACAACGATGTTTATTGCTCAGGTCAAAATCTGGAAGAGTTGGTAATGGTAGTGGAGAGAGAACTGTGCAAACTAAAGAGCTGGTTCGACTCAAATAAATTATCTTTGAATTTATATTTAAAAAAAATTATGGTATTTAAAGCTGCAGTAGGTAACTTTTGTAAAAATATATTTTTTACATATTTGTTAAACCTGTCATTATGTCCTGACAGTAGAATATGAGACAGATAATCTGTGAAAAAATCAAGCTCCTCTGGCTCCTCCCAGTGGTCCTATTGCCATTTGCAGAAAGTCATCCGCTCCCGGTAAAAACAACCAATCAGAGCTGCGGTCCGTAACTTTGTTTGTGTTCAAAATGTAGAAAAATGTATATGATAAGCGAGTACATGAATCCATTTTCCAAACCGTGTTTTTAGCTTGTCCTGAATCACTAGGGTGCACCTATAATAAGTGTTTATATTCGGACTATTTTAGATTGCTTCCGGGGTACCGCGGCGGAGTAACCCAGTACCTTTGTGATTCTTCATAGACATAAACAGAAAGAAGTAGTTCTGGCTACGATGTTCTTCCACAAGACGCAAGCAGTTCTGTTTATTAACTGCTAGAGGGTCAAAAGTTACCAACTGCAGCTTTAATAATAAATTGACATATACATATACATATGAATCTAGAACTGCTCCAGTTTTTCTATTACAAAAAAATTACACAGTCTCCATATAATAAAATTCTATGACTTCTATAAACTCGTGTATAAGGCAAGACAACATACCCTCCCCTCAGTCCTTGCTAGCTATGTTCAGCTTGAGAGACAGTAATTACGACCTTAGAGGGACATATATGTTTAATATACACTATATTATAGAACCAATTTAAGAAGAAACTGCCCATCAAATAAAGGTGTTCAACTTTGGAATAGCTTTTCCGATGAGTTAAAAAAAGACTAGTTCATTAACACAGTTTAAAATACTTTATAAAGGATTGGTAATGAAAAGATATACTGAATAGTGATGATAATGTTAGCAGTAGTAGTGATGATAATAACAATAATAATAATAATAATAATGCATGTTCTTCTAAATACACATTGAGCATATCCTATATTGTCATATTAATGTAAATTAGTTCTGCTTGTGTGGAGTTAAAGGTAGGCATAATAAGATTTAGTTTCAGCCTACACTTTTTTTGGCAAAAAGAGTATAAAAATCTTGTTTTTTGATGATTTTGTAATTATTTTATTTTGTATGGTTATGTATGTGTACATGCATATGTACCATTGTATGTATGTATCTGTAAGTCTCATGCAATTTTGCTTGTTGACCAAAAAAAAAAAAAAAAAAACGTTACAAAATTAGAAAGTGATATATGGCCCAAATCAGGCTATGATCTAGCAGCATATTATGTGACCCATGATAAACAAGATAAATACAATATTGCATGATAATGGTTAATTGATTACATAAATTTTTAATGAAGTGTAGCATTGTTTAAATATAGTATTTTTAACCCCTTTCTAGGCACCTCGTTTTTTGGCATGGAGACAGAAATGACATACCCAAAATAAAAAGGTTTCTGCTCATGATTCTTTCTGACTAGATACATATTCAACATATGTTCACAAAGCTGACACTTTAAAGTTTACTGTTCAGGAATCAGAATCACTCAGACTGTTATGATAATAGAGATATATAAGCTCAAACATAAAAACAAAAATAAAAATATTAAAAACATATTTTAAATGTATTTAAAAATGTATTGATGTAAGATATGAGTTTAGAAATAGAGTGTAGCTAAAGCCACAAGTCTTTCAAAACTTCATTAGAAATTTCATAATCTAATCTGTAAAACTGCGAATTTTATTAAATATTTTCTAAGGCCATGTCATGTGTGTTTTTAGAGAAGGCTAATCAGATTGATTTATGGCCCTTGTCATCTCTGTGAGATCTCACATGTAAACACTGCTGTGCTCTTTGTGTATGTTTCACTGTTGAAAACTGCCCGAATCATGATTGTATTGTTCTCACCAAACGGTTCTTTCACACCTCCGCCAAGTATGACACATTATCCGCATTATTCTTTTATCATTATTCTTTTGTTTTTATTCCACCTTTATTAGCCTTGATTGTGGTTTTTCAGGCTTTACAAAGACACAAAGCAGCGATCTCACTTCAGTCTCTCTTTGCATTTAGCCCTTATTTATCAAAAGTCTTACTATAAAAATACAACAAAAATTTTTCCTACGACCTTACGTGAATTATTGTGACAAAAATGCATTATGAAGAAGAAAAGCACCTGCTATTAGTAGCATTGGTGCTAGCGTTAGCATCAAGCTACATCTGACAATTTATGAAATTATTAGTACACTTTTACTCAAAACTCACTTTAAACGCCGATCGAGTGTTTATAATAACTTCCTTTAGCGATCAGGGGTGGAATTTTGTCGTGTACTGTTGTAAAAATATGTTATTTGCCTTTTTCATCGCTGCACAAGTTAGCATTTCCGATGTACATTTTCGATTTTTTTTATAAAAACGCCCCAGACCTCAATAAATTCTCATACCAAGCTTTACTATCGTAATCGCGGGTTTATTATTCGGATATTTCGTGTGTACAGAGGTGTTTCAGTGTTGTTTTGGCCAGATAACTACCAGGAAGTGTGCAGGAAGCATGTGACATGATGAGGCGGTGTCCAGATATTACACTCTCAGATTGACACTGGCAAGGCCCAATCAGAGTCTGAGCCACACACAGCACGAGCTGTGACCACTGCGCACACACACAGATCGCTGGGAGAGGCTGTTTATCATCAGATCGCGTAAATCCATGGAAAATGAATAGAAATGACGATTCTGTCTGAAGAAATATGAAGTAAACATCTGTAAATATATCCATATATCTCCGCAGATATGCATCTTTAGTCTATAAATCCTTATTGACGCTGTTCAGTGAGTCTATGTGAACACAAATAAACCGCTACAGACGTGATTGAATATGAGTGAGTGGTGAATTTCTATTCAAAATATGGCATAATACGGATTTATTATTTTGCACTTCTGACATAAATCACTAAATATCTGTCACTGCAACAATGTTTTATCAAAATATTGGTCAAATATCGAAGCTTTAAACTTTCAATTGATGCACAGTTTGTACAGATGAAGTAAGACAGTGATGTTTAATGTGCTGTGAAAGTGAAACAATAATAAACTGGGGCCGTCGGCGATGTTTGCACGTAAAGGGGTTTTAATGAAAATCAAAACAGAATGAAACATTATCATTTCAAAACTAAACAAATCAGTAAATCAGTCAACTGCATTAAACTGTACTTAATTATAATTTTATTACATTTTATATTATTATTTTTTTGGTACAAATAATCTTAGAATCCTTAAATGAAGAGAGAGAAAGAGAGATCATTTAACCATTATCATGTAGTATTTACAGTGCCCTCCATAAGTATTGGAACAGTAAAGACAAAATTGTTCTGTTTGCTGTGGAGTCAAGAAATCTGTAAATATGATTAAAAAATGAATATGAGACAAAACTACAGAATGTCACAATTTATTATTGGGTGATTCAACACAAAGATATTTAACCAACTGAGCCACAGATCTCTCTCCATGCTACCAAGCAGCCCATCTCCGCCATGGGCAGGACTATGGCGGCCATGGTGGTAGCAGAGAGACATCTGTGGATGAACCTGGCAGACATCAGGATGAAAGAAAAGGCTCCGTTGAGACGGTGATCTGCTTTCAGATCCTTCATTCCTCGAAGGTCCAGGTCTGACCCCAAACAACATAGGGGTCCTGGCCTGTCTCGATCTGAGGATCAAAGACGAGCACAGAAGGCTAGTGTAGCGACCCACGCTCCTCCCCCACCTGTGGGCAGGGGTAAGAGGAATCGTGGGTCACGAGGAGGTAAGCAGGGCCGTAGGGATGTGATCCAGACGAGGCAGCGTTCTGAGTCTGAATCGGAGTGATACCTATGTATCTAATCTTTCCCTTTGGGTTTTTTTTAACTTCTGCTTTTATCCTCCCCTTCCTAATTCCCCTGTAACCACCAGCTCTCCACCTGATCGAGGTTAGGTGGAAACCTCTCACATAACAGTCTCCTATGCTGGACCTATAATGTTTTTGGTTGGTTCTATGTTCATAGCAACCACCCTACTGATGGTCCGGACTAAAAGGAGGCGCCCCTTGTGCGGGGCTCCAGCGCAGGAGGGTAGGTATGTATGTAACCCTTTCTGTATTGCTGGTGGTTACGTGTCTACTAATAAACTCTGTGAGTTTCCTTTGCAGTGCTCAGTTACAGTGTTTACTAAACACTCGCCAGCACCAGCCATCTGGCTTCATGTTCTGGTATTAGGCGGCTGAGATCACAGGTTTCCATGGGAGATGATTCCATGATTAGACCTTGGTTCCTTGGGCTCCATTCAGCCAGTGTGTATTTGTTTATACACTTCAAGCATCGCTTCCCTCAACATGAGAGGCTATTTGGGCGATTCTCGTGGTAGTTTAGCAGCACTCCCCTTTTCCAAGAAGGGTCGCCTATGAGTGCGCTACTCTGAATTCTGAGTTCTCCTCTCATATTAGATTGAGTTCTCTGTTATTCCCCCAGAGCGCTTCAGCATTATTTCCAAAGATTGAGTTGATGACTCTCAAACATACTGTTTTGAGATGCACCATTCCATCTATGAGCTGGCAAGACTTAGAATAAAATGCGAAGTTCCTAGCCCTTTAAAGGAATCTTCCCTGACTCCAAGCCTTCAGCTCTACCCCGGGCCGAGGCCCTAACGATTAAGTTCCCTGCCATGCGTCGGACACAAGCTTCAGACGAAGAATTGGATGACGTGTTCTCCTGGTGCCTGTTTATAGTCGCACTGGTAGTGACATCAGAGGCTGTTGCCGGTTTTTTCAATGTAAGCTTCAGACACGGGTCACGATGAGGTTTTCCCCATAGGTTTTCCCTACTCAGGGAACCATGGTTACATTCATAACCTGAGACGTTTGTCATTGTTGTAAGTTAGATGAGTCCTGGTAGGAATCCTCATATCCTCACAGAAACTGATATATGATGTTACAGTCTCTGTGAGCGTGTCCAGATTGGTAGCAGCAGCTTCAAAAACACTCCAATCAATAACAACGTAAATTATGCCCTGCTCCTAGCACTACTTATATTCTGCCATAGAGGACAGCAACTGCAATTTATCGTCATTTGGACTACTGTGGTACTGCTCATTGACACATCTGCAATGAATTCTTATGTTTGAGTTAGGTATGTATCTGTTACGTTTCTCTTATAGACTGTATACTTTATACGCTCACTCTTTATTGGTTGATTTGTTCTTTATAAAAAAAATTATAATAATTCAATGCAATACATTTTTGTTGTATAGATTCATGATTTGTAGCTTTTAAGTCTGATTTTCTATTCAGTTTAATGTACTTTATTGGCATAGTTTGTGTGTGTAAATTACCAAAGCATGTCACACAATGAATAATGACGATTATAGTAATACACAATGCAATAATAGGAAATATTAAGATTCTGTATTGGGTCTGGGCTATATAAGGCTCAAGTCTGGCTCAGATTTTGGTATTCCGGTTTACTTAAGGCTGAGAATTGTACCAATAATAAAACCTGTTTTGGCCCAGTTCAGGGCCGTCATTCTTTGCGGCACTTGGGCCGAGGAAAAGTGATGCAGTCTAAGTGGCTTTCGGTGTGCATGCTTGAGGTGTGGTCTGCACACAGGAATGATCCATCACAGTGCGCAAGTACCGCATCAAGTTATCTTTCTTGCACTTGAATGGCTTAAAAATCACTTGATTTTTGAAAAGACCTAAAAACTTGAAAATTATAAACTTTCATGAGGAAGCAGCATTGGCCCGATCATTCGAATAGGTAATCAGTCCCCCTGAAGCCCCCCTTAAAAAGGGTCTAAAACCGCCCCTGGCAATCATAACATCCCACCAATACTTCTCACCAGTTATCATGAATTCATTTCCAGATATATATTTCGTCAATTAATGAAATCAAAACAGCTTGTTTTTTGACTTTGCATATTTTACGTTTTCCTTTCTGAGTTTTAGCATTGGTCTGTAAGTCAGTAGAACTATTTGAAAAATATTGAATCCACTCATGAAGTTCAAAACAAACAAGTTAAAGTTTCACAAAATCTATTCAAATGAAAATATTTTAGCAAAGTAAACAAAGCAATTCAATGTTGTATGTAAAAAAAAAATCCATTATAAATTCACATTTTTGTATTTAAAATGGCAGATTAGCCTCCAAAATCAAACAATAAAAATTAGTTTAAAAACTCCTACACGAGTTTATAGACCCTAGCAAGAAATTGAACAGTAGAAGCAACAAGTAGAAGATATAAACCTAAATCAGGCAATTACTGCCCCCTACTGAGAAAACAGATAGACAGCAAACACACTTTCACTTTGTCTGGCCGTAGATATATTAAAAACAAATAAGGAAGGTGCCAAAACGCTAAAAGTTACTCAATTACTGATGTTTAAATAGCAATGATTAAATATCCATTTCAATCATAGGAAATTCTGGGAATGAATTCATGACAGCGAGAAGTATTGGTGAATTTGGATAATTTAATATATATATATATATATATATATATATATATATATATATATATATATATATATATATATATTTTTTTTTTTACAAAAGATCTTTCATGGGGGAATATTTGTCAGTCTAAGTATTTTAAAATATCGAAACGCAATTTAAGTCCCAACACGGCCGGTTTAACAAATCGAAAAACAGACTAGGACCCACCCAGCACCAGACGTCATTTGGACGTCGTTTTCTGGTCTAAATCAAGTCGGCCCGTCATGGCCATCTTTTAGACCAAAAAGCGACGTTGAAAATTGGTCTTCATTTGGTCCGTCGGATTTGGTCCAAATTAAGCCCAAAAAGCGACGCTGAAAATTGGTCTTCGTTTGGTCCGTCGGATTTGGTCCAAATTAAGCCCAAAAAGCGACGTTGAAAATTGGTCTAAGATTGGTCCGTCGGATTTGGTCCAAATTAAGCCCAAAAAGCGACATTTAACGTCTTTTTTTTAAATTTAGGCCAAAAATAGGTGTAAATGGGCTTTAGTCCAAATTTAGCAGAAAAAAACTTTTATTTCGCACCACAAAGCCATTAACATAAATTAGTGAAGAAATATATTAGACATGTCTGAAGCACTGTTAAATATATTTAAATATATTTTGAAAACACTTGATGGTCACGCGCTGTACTGGAGTCACCATGGAAACGGGGCTCAGCTCAACCGTCAAGCAGCTGCAGACGCTGTCTCTCGTGGTTGTTTTCACTAATTTCAGGTAAGTTTAATCCCTAAATTACACAAATGTTACATAAAAGTGTCCCTGAAACTTTCTTTCATGTAAATGACACGCTTTCGTTGAAAATGTACTTTATAGAAATGGTCAGTGTCTTCAGAAAAAGTCCGTTAGCATCTCAACTGTAATGCTAACTACAAGAGGTACGTTAACTTTATGTGCATTTTTCACAATATATTTCGCCTACATCAGCATGAATCTGTAATTTTCCTATATATGTGTGTTTATATAAGATTTTCATAATATATGTGTGTGTGTGTGTGTGTGTTTGTTTGTTTGCCTGTTAGTTATTTTGATGTCCACACTGTAAGAGTATTAATCGGTTAGTAAACCCCTTTTTTGTATAACGTTAATCTGTAAATTAATTCTTTTCTGCATTTCACCTCTGCTATAGTTTATTTATAATAAACATGGCATTGTATAATAAATATTGTTTAGACAGATTGACAGAATGACAATGTTTATGTTCTAGATTCTTCCATGCTGATGGCCATGCATGTATCCAGCTGAAGAACATTTTTAGACATTATGAAACATATAACTAGTAAGTAATACCTCAAACATACACTATTATTCAAACGTTTAAGGGTCAGATTTATCATGTATTTACATTTACATTTATTCATTTAGCAGACTCTTTTGTCCAAAGCGACTTACAGATGAAGACAGTGGAAGCAATCAAAAATAAGAAAAAGAGCAATGATATATAAGTGCTATAACAAGTCTCAGTTAGGTTAACACTGTACACGTAGCATGGGATTTTAAATAATATAATAAATAAAGAGAAAACAGATAGAATTTAAAAAAAAAGAGTAGAACAAGCTAGTTAGAGGTCTTTACACACACATACACACACACACACACAATTGCATAATAAATGTAAAGAAAATAGAATACAAAAAGATTAGAAAGGTAGTTAGATTTTTTTTAAGAATAGAATTAGAATAGTGAGTGTTAAAGTTAGAGGATCAAATAAAGGTGGAAGAGAAATAGAAAATATTTAAAAATGTATTTAAAATAAATATTTTATGCTCACCACTGCTGCATTTATTTGATTAAAATACAGTAAAATAGTAATATTTGAAATTACTAGGGGTGTCCTTGACTAAGGTTTTTTAACTGTCGAATCATAATTTTTGAATCTTGCCGATATTAGACTGATAGGCTAATCATATGTTTGGGGCAGAATACACTGAGTCAAGTCAGACATTCGACAGTTATAATTACTGATCTTAACACACTAGTAAAATGTGTAATGAACACCTCGCAGATACAAACGGGGTAAATAATAGTTCATCATTGATGGATCTTTTCTATTTCAGAGACTGAAAATCATTGATAAACCACAAGGTAATTGTGAATAAACTTATTGCAAGAGGAATAATAAGAAGAAAAGAAAATGCATGTGTGATTTAATATTGCTTCTTATTTTTCAGTGTTGAAAGTTCTTTCTTGTCATCTTTGTGCATTTTCAGATGTTGTGCATATTTATGGATCAAATTATTTAACGTTGTTTAACTTTTTAACATTATAATATTGGTTGTCTTCTCTTTTTTCAGAGTTTAGCTCCAACCCCAGTTAAGCAGACCTGAGCAGCTGATCAAGGATCAGCAGAAACTCTGCAGAACGGTGCTCCTCCAGCCCAGGACTGGACACCAGTGTTGTAAGTCATTCCCTCTTTATAGTGCATGTTCAGAACATATTGCAGGAGATCTCAACATTGTCTCTCAAGGTCCACTTACATGCAGAGTTTTACACCAACCTAGTGCAGTGCACCTGAACACATTAATCAAGGTCTTCAGTTTTGCTAACTGTAAGTCACAAACAGGTGAGTGTGATCAGGTGTGGACGTAAACTCTGGGGCTGAATCACTCTGGTCCGTTGCTCAGTACTCAGTGGTGAAGGGCTGCCTCAATCACTATTTTCTTTTTACGGTGCACTGATAATTCGCTATAAGATTACACGTAATAGATTTTAAAACACAAACCAATAATATATTTCAACATAAACATATCACTAGACAGGTAATGTCTAATCTAGTAAACATTTCCAATTAATTTATGAATTAAATCTTGCACATACATGTAATAAAGTATTCATCATAATGTGCTGTAAATAGCATTAAAAGAAAGATATCAGTTTTACTGTTGTGCATTAATGTCAGTAGTGATGTTGTACAATGAGGACAGAAATAGTCACCAGTGTATAGTGAACCACAGTGCTTACCAGTACCTACATTTGTGTACACAATATATTCACAACTTGGCAAACTGTGAAGCTGATTGAGACGTAAACTCTGCATGACAGTGGACCTTAAGCCAAGCATATGTCTCTGTAGGAAAGTAATGGGAGTTACCAGATCAGGGTGTTTTTAGACCATGATACCTGATTGGCTGACATCATAGTGACGGTAGGTTTAGGGTGGGGTTAGGTAAGGGGGATCATTTTCATTGCATGATTTAGAAACACCCAGCAGTTTGAATACACACACTAAGTCATAAACGCCCACTTTTACTCTGCAGAGACCTAAGTCTCACCTTAATGGCCAGAGCTGACAACCCCTGATATACTGATTAGTTAATAATCCCTCATGAAGAACGAGTACACTTTAATTTGTACATTTTGGACAACCATTGTTTTTGAATTATTCATTTACATTTTAGTTACTGTTTTCCTTCTCACTTTAGATGCTAGAGAAAAAACAGCGAGGCTCCAGCATTCAAAGTGGAAACATCTGCCGTGGCTCATTCATCCAGAATTGGGATGGAGGAAGGAGCAGAAGATCAGAGATCAGGCAGAGATCTACTGGTGCCCCTGTGGGAACCCCATTTACCTAATGTGTTTTTTAAACCAAAGATTTTCCTCACTCATCTTCATGTTGTTCCAAGCCAGACTTTTTTTGAAACATAAATGCAGAACTTTTTAATGAAATCTGAGAATTATTTTAAATATAAAATAACGCATTCACACAAGCACCATGATGCATCAGTGTTGCATTGGCCTGAGAGCTGGCGCTTTTGTGAAAATCCATTGGGGAGTCATAATTTCAGAATAGATTATTTTTGCTGTTGTTGTTGTTTTGCGTACACAAGGCATCTGTTAAAAACATATCTTAATTTGTGTTCTGCAACATGGTTTGGGGCAACATGAGGGTAAGTAATTAATGACAGAATTTACATTTTTGGTTGTTCTAATGTTATAATTGGTCATAGTTTATTGTCTTGAAAAATTATATTAATACAGAAAGATGGATTAATTTGATAAGTTTATAGTAAAGACTTTTAAATTGATAAAAAAAATCTATATAAATACTACTCTTTTGCAAGGTCTATTAAAAAAATACTGACAAATGTAATGGTTTCCACAAAATATTTGGCAGCACATCGGTTTTAAACATTGATAATAATCAGAAATGTTTCTTGAGCAGCAAATCAGTATATTATAATGATTTCTGAAGATCATGTAACACTGAAGACTGGAGTAATTGTGTTAAAAATTTCAGTTTACAGGCATAAATTACATTCTACAATGCATCCACATAGAAAACAATTATTTCTGTAGTTATATTTCACAATATTACTGTTTTTAAGGTCTGTTTAATCAAAGGAAGCTTAAGATGTGATCAAGATTTTACATGAAAGATGTAATGTGTCAATAAATGTGTCAATATACTGTGAATTGTCTTATTTTAACTAATTAGGAATATGACAAATAATTCATGGTTGTAATTAGGTCTGGAAAAGACGTCTTTTCACCTTAAACTTTTCAACCACATTTAAACGTAATTTGGACGTCTATTTATAGACGTCTTTTTGACGACATGAAAAAGACGTCGTTTCACCTTTCACTTTTCAACTAAATTTTGACGTTGTTTAGACGACTGCCAATGACGTCTTTTCGACGTCTTTTCAACGAGTTTTTGCTGGGTGGTGAGATTCTAAGTATTTTAACTTTCACTTTCACTTAGGCCTACAGTGTTTAGAGAAATAACCCCGTAAATGTTATATTACTTAACTTTTCACGAATCCCATGAATCTGGCACATTAACAACACTGAATATTCTCTTTCAATGTATAAGAATCCTAAGTATTACAGTAGGATAAGATTAATCTATTGCTGATAGACGGCCATTAATAGAACAGTCAACGTCACCCAACATCGGACTTTGTTATAACTCATTGAAATAAGAGACTTTGACAAATATGAAGACAGCAAAGAGAGAGAAAGTTTTTTCTGACCTTATTCTCTCGTCTTCCAAACCAATTTGTGTCCAAGTGAAGTAGCTGTACTGAATCCTAATCAAAAGATCAACTTATCTGAAATCTCGCAGACGGCTCAGGATATGTTTCAGCAGCGAGCACCCGTTGTTTGAATGTTTTTTCCACTAGAGGGAGCACTTTATTGAATGAAGATGATCAAAATATTTCCAGTTCCTCAAACTCACACTGAACCGGAGCAACATCCAGAACAACAGACACATGAGCTTGGTAATGCCATGTTATGCCAAAACATAGTTAATGAACTTTTATTGACACTGAAATGCTGCAAACAATTAAAAGCTTCAAAATAGTTTTAAGATACAGTTTCCCATGCATTTGCTGAGCTCTCTGTTTCTGTGTGTTTTTGTAGATTTGCTGAATGTGAATAGAGTGAGAGTCCTTTCTGTCTCCGGACTCGCTCAGCAAACTTCCTCTCAAAAACAAATACAGGAACCTGTTCAACACCATCTTCTGTTCGGCCAGGTTAAGCTCACTCATAGACAGAGAGTTTGTGTGTCCAATAACCAACTTAAAATACCTGCTGCTAACACGATCTCTGTGTTTTCTCCGTTTGGTTCATCAGCTGGATTCTTCTCTTGGACAGATTGCAGCGTCTGATGCTGCTCTGGTAATAGAGTTAGCAAAGTGAGTCCTTCACACAGAGGCAAAAAAACATTGCCATCAAATGACTAACGTTGGTGCTCAAGCCAACATTTTTTTACACAACTTGTTAGCAAAACTACACCGAATGCTCATGATTTCCATTTTTCCTGTTCAGATACTTGCTGGACCTTTCGAAAGAGCAACCCAGCAAACATTGGTCCGACGGCGACGTCGTGTGGCCGGCCAAAAATAGTCGCGGTAGGACGGCATAAATCGGTAGAAATATGTAACACAGAACATTTCCTTAAAATGCATTCAGATATGTTTGTACACGTTTATAGTTCTATGGGGTTTCATGTATAATTGTTTCTTTGACTTTTAGATAAGTGTAGTTCAATATTTACCCGCGTTGTGAATCGGTTGTGAGAGGACGTCACCTAGTGACGTCATTTACACGTGCGTTACACGTCCATCATGACCCTCTGTGAAATCCTTGTGGAATATGCAAAAGCTGTGCTTACACCTTGATTAATACTGCAATATTTAATTAAAGTGCACCAAGTAGTTTTTAAGGTTTTAAAGAGGTTGTGAATAGACGTCCACTGACGTCTTTTACACGTCTCGTCATGGTTTGTGAGAAGATGTCCAAGCAAGACTAGCAGGAATAAAAAATTATATACAAAGTAAATATATTCACTTCATCTTGTTTAAAAAAATTATAATCACAAAGAGCCCAGCGTAGTTAAGTGATTGCAAAGCAATGCTGCAATTTAGTCATTATTTCAACCTGTTTTGTTGTTATTATTTTTATTGAATCTATGCATATACATGTAAAACAGATATATACCCGGTCACAATTTCGGTCTGAGTTGGATGTAATTGACAAAACGGTGCTGCCAAGATGTAGACACAAAACATACTGATATATTTCGTGATATTACAAAATCCCCGCGATAGGATAGATTATCTCGCGAGATCTCGCTTTCTTCCGGAAGTTCAGGTACATTAAGCAGGCAACCACCACGAGGAGGAGAGGACTCGAAGAGGACTCTTGGAGCGAGATTTGTGGATATAAATTACATAAAATCTACCGTGGGGTAAGTACATTTTGTATTATTTGATTAACGTGCTTGAGTTTTACTTGTTTGCCACGAAGGAACCGAGAAGTGATGCCCACGTTGTCAACTGAAATTCACTGAGTATGGCTAAAATTAGCTAACGTTAGAAGGCTAAAAGTTACTTATATTGATGTGATTTTTTTTATTTGTACGCTTTAATTATTCAGGGGACATCACCGCTCTCCTGTCTCTCCTTGCCGCTGTCGCCTCTGGCTTGCTTAGTTGGGGTCACTTCATCTACAGCGATATCATTTATGGGGTTAGAATTGTTGCATTATTCCAAATAAATAGATTATTATCCATAAATAAATGTAACGAGATTCACAAAAAAATATCAAATTCACAAATAAATGTAAAGAGTTTCACAAAAAAATATAAAACTCACAAATAAATAAAATGAGATTTGCAAATAAAAAAATATATATTTACAAATGTGTTTAATGTCACAAACACAACTCTACCTGGCATTTATTTGTGAACCGCTGTCTGTGCATTTGTAAATTACTGCACGCATTTGTGGATCGCTTCCTGTGCATTTGTGGATTTGAAACACTTCTAGCGTCGGCGTGCAGATAAATCCACAAATAAGTGGACTCCACCCACCGTCTACTTAACCCAATCAGACAACGCCCATGTTGCACTGACCAATCGCAGCACGCTCTCTCTCCAACCAATCACGTTTTGCCTAACAACCAGGGCGGGATCAGACACATGAACGCGAGTCACTCGCTACAGTCTCTTCAACATGGCCGATCAAGAGGAGTAAAGACAGGTGAGTGATGCTAACACAGTAATTAACTGAAGTTTTACCAGGTTCTTGATATGTCATCATTTGTCATAACTAGTGAGGTAGTTTGACAATTTACACCATGATTTAATAAGTTATTATTTGCTCTCAAGCACCATTTCGAAGACTGTCGCATTTGTCTGCCACATACATCAAGGGTGTCTTAATTCTAAAATGGACCATTATTCATTGTGAGGTGTAAATTGTTGTAATTTCTTTACTTTTGAATTTCTTTACTTGTGGCCTACAAAATGCGACCTCCTTGAGGAAGCAGCCCTCGAAACAGTCAGCGGATTTATTTTACATTTAGAATTACTGAATTAGTTTATTAGATTAAATAAACTATTAATTAATATTGAGTGCAAGATGAAGAATATGTGAAGCTGCGGGTAGATTCGATGTGCGCCTGTAGTAAGGTTGCCAACTGCCCTAATTATACAGATATACGTTTGGGGTAAGATCTTCCACTGCATATTACATGAGACTCGGTTTTATTCCCCCTTGTCACCCCCCGCAGTGGCATCGTCTCAGATACTACGAGTATGTGTGAACTGAGGGTCATAAGCTGTTGTTACGTTACCTGTAATGCATGACATGTTAATTGAAATTAACTGTCGAAAAGAACCAGTTTTCGAAAAAAGAACCTGACTTCCCATCACTAGTGAAAAGTTGGCTTTCCTCATTATTATGTTCCCTTGTATATAACTGGAACGGTTACTCCATGCACCTTTAAACTACAGTCTGTTCAGTTAAATATTTGGCTGCAGTTTGTGTTTACTTACTGTTTGTTCAGGGCCTTTCTGCACAAGGTGAAAGTGCTGCTCGGGCATTAGTGCAGATCATCGCCAGGGATCTGACACCAGGGCCAAGCCGCTCCACTAATTACTATTATATATAATGCTCATTACTGTAGTAACATCCAAAATAAAACTAAAACGTTATTTGTAATTTAACTAGTGTTTCCCAGTTTTCAACCTCTCTGGTGTTTTCTGAACCCATCCGTCCGTCTGTGTTATTAATTATTTTTTTTAAGGTAATTAAATGACCACTTGGTCATGTAGCATGTTACATTTTAAAATATTGTTGGAATATTGGCTATCTGCTAAAAATAAAAAAATCTAAAGTACTGTGCTGTATTTACCAATTAGACTAATATTTCATTATGAACAAGGTTTATTGCATTGATCAAAATGTTCTGTGTTTGTTATTATGCATTTTAGGACAGTGAGACAGCAAATGACAGACTAATCCACTTTCTGAAGCTTGGATTACCCCAGGAAAACATCAGTAACATTTTAGGTGTCACTCATACAACTATCGTTCGTTGGATGAGAGAATGTGTTTGGCCAGAGACAGAATCCAATAATTAACCCTGAGGTAATTATTTCTTCTTACAATGCTTTATTGGTTTTGCTCTGTTAGATTAACCCCCCATATTTAAAATGATTTATTTGTTTACCTTTAGATGGAATATTCAGACTCAATGGCAGTTGAACAAGATGGTGGAGATGCTCACCATGTTCACTTTGCAGTCAACGTGCCTGTAATTCACAGGCCACAACTCACAAATGAGCAAATTGACCCACTGCAAGTGTCTGATTCATTTGGAGTAGATGTATACCTCAAGACTCTCACATATGTACAGACTTTGATTGAATAAAGGGATATTTGAAGGTTTATTTCTGCTGCTCTAATTTTGACAGCAAGGTTGTAAATGTGTATATATAGTTGTATCTTAAGTAAAACTTGTGGAAACAACCTTTTAAGACATGTAAAATAATTAAATTTATTTTAAAATGTTATTGAAGTCCTTTTTTTATTATTATTACTTGTACATAGAAAAAAAAATGTACATAGAACCAGTGTCCAGAATTAAATGAGTCCAAATCCAGTGGAGGATGTGTTAGCACAAGCTTGCAATGTAGATGCAAAGTTATCCATTGTGGTTATTTCAGCTGGTATCATCAGGGTCCTGCTGCAGGTAGAAGCCTTGAAGTATCTTCCATTCCAAACATTTACCTGGATATTCTTGGATGGGACTTCCCATCCAGTCCAAAATGATGTAAGCTTTTGTAGCTGGTCTGTAGTAACTGTGTGGAAAAATAATCAGAAGATGCATACAAACAACTCTTAACATTTTATGGAAGGTTGTATGCATTAAAACTGTCAAACTGCAATGAGTCTTAGAATGAGAAGTTTGAAAAATACTTTTTACAGGATTTATATTGTAATTAAGCCATTTATAATACATATTAAAACAATAAATATCGCTAATTTGATTTGCAAAGTATTAATAAAAAATATAATCTTAAGAACATCTAAGTGTACTCAACTGTGCTCTTTTGAGACACCATAAACTAAAATGTGCTTTTAATATACTACCTCTATTTAAAACAATATGTATTTAGTTACCACTTGTAGTACAAGAAGTTCAGTTGGACTATAAGTGGTAACTAAATACATGTTATTAATACTTCCAATCATAGTAACCTGAACGACATACCAATTTTTCCTCAAATGTGCTTTATAATAAATTACAATAAATCTATGAACAGGCTGTGGTCATGTCATGCATTACAGGTAACGTAACAACAGCTTATGACCCTCAGTTCACACATACTCGTAGTATCTGAGACGATGCCACTGCGGGGGGTGACAAGGGGGAATAAAACCGAGTCTCATGTAATATGCAGTGGAAGATCTTACCCCAAACGTATATCTGTATAATTAGGGCAGTTGGCAACCTTACTACAGGCGCACATCGAATCTACCCGCAGCTTCACATATTCTTCATCTTGCACTCAATATTAATTAATAGTTTATTTAATCTAATAAACTAATTCAGTAATTCTAAATGTAAAATAAATCCGCTGACTGTTTCGAGGGCTGCTTCCTCAAGGAGGTCGCATTTTGTAGGCCACAAGTAAAGAAATTCAAAAGTAAAGAAATTACAACAATTTACACCTCACAATGAATAATGGTCCATTTTAGAATTAAGACACCCTTGATGTATGTGGCAGACAAATGCGACAGTCTTCGAAATGGTGCTTGAGAGCAAATAATAACTTATTAAATCATGGTGTAAATTGTCAAACTACCTCACTAGTTATGACAAATGATGACATATCAAGAACCTGGTAAAACTTCAGTTAATTACTGTGTTAGCATCACTCACCTGTCTTTACTCCTCTTGATCGGCCATGTTGAAGAGACTGTAGCGAGTGACTCGCGTTCATGTGTCTGATCCCGCCCTGGTTGTTAGGCAAAACGTGATTGGTTGGAGAGAGAGCGTGCTGCGATTGGTCAGTGCAACATGGGCGTTGTCTGATTGGGTTAAGTAGACGGTGGGTGGAGTCCACTTATTTGTGGATTTATCTGCACGCCGACGCTAGAAGTGTTTCAAATCCACAAATGCACAGGAAGCGATCCACAAATGCGTGCAGTAATTTACAAATGCACAGACAGCGGTTCACAAATAAATGCCAGGTAGAGTTGTGTTTGTGACATTAAACACATTTGTAAATATATATTTTTTTATTTGCAAATCTCATTTTATTTATTTGTGAGTTTTATATTTTTTTGTGAAACTCTTTACATTTATTTGTGAATTTGATATTTTTTTGTGAATCTCGTTACATTTATTTATGGATAATAATCTATTTATTTGGAATAATGCAACAATTCTAACCCCATAATCATTGACTTGATTGCAAATTAAAACAGACACTATTTCAACTGAACAGAGATGACATAACTGAATTCAATGATGAACTGCCTTTAACTATCATTTTGCATTATTGAGACACTGTTTTCCAAATGAATGTTGTTCAGTGCTTTGGCGCAATGTATTTTGTTTAAAGCACTATATAAATAAAGGTGATTGATTGATCAGAAATGTCCTGTTCACTTTCTCACAGTTACACTGAGTGTTTCTCAAGAGCATCACATTAAATCATAACACCTTTTGTACAATAAAAATAAAATCTAATGCTTGTTGATTACCTTTTTTTCCCTAATGTTTCATTCATGATTCATTCATCTTGGTCCAAGGTTTTTTTTTTTTTTTAGCTGTAGACCATAAAGATATTTTGAAAATAAGTGCATGTCATTTATCTCAAATGTTTTATTGTATTTATTTTAAAAAGAAATGTATTCTCTTCCCTCAGATGCTGTGAAGAGGTGGAGACTCTGAATGGGATGCAGCAATGACAGAACACCTGAAGCTCGCTCCAGGAAGAGATGGGGGTGGAGGTTACAAGAAATGAGCCAAACAACTGTAGTGTGTTTAAGGGATAGTTCATCCATAAATGAAAATAGTCATAATTTTCTCACCCTCATGTTACGATCATAATAATTTTTCCTACAGTGGCAGTTAATGGATTGTGAGATCTGCTTGGTTACAAACATTCTTCCAAATATCTTTGTGTTTATAACACAACTGTGTAAGTCAATGACAAGATTAATAAAGAATTGATAAAAAGAAACCATCTTTTAACATTCTAGTAGAAAACATTCTCAGAAATGTAATATTTTAATTAATGTCGGTTCTATACAGTTTAAAATCATTTACACCACTTTGATTTCATAAATAGCAATGATTTCAAATGTATTTTATGATGAGGATCTTATGTTTTATGATTTTCTTGTCACAAGACAACAATGGCTCCTGCAAGGTGTTTATGCTACATGTTCAAATATTAATAATATTCTTAATATTATATGATTAAAGTATTTTAAAATTAATGCAATTAATATTGATTTATATTATATATTAAAAACATTAATAAACACTGCAAATAGAAATTTTGAACAATAATAATGGACTTTAAGATTGAGTATTTCAGCCCTTTTTATTCAGTGATGCCCCTCATTAAATCATATTTCTGATGAAAAAAATGGTAGGCCTGTAAACTTATTTCAGAAATCCAAAATGGATACAAAGATAACATTGAAAAACAAATTTTTAAATATATTATCATCTTTAAGATTCTTATTTGTCATTGTCCCAGTAAAGCAAACATGAAAACAATATGGTAAGAACAAAGAAAAGGTATACAGGTTTGAAACATGAGGGTGAGTAAATGAAAGAATTTTCCCTTTATATAATAATTCAGTATTTTGTAATTAGTATTTTAGTTTGGTTAACAGATGCTAAACTGTTCAAAAACAATAAAATGTGCTAAATCAGAACATGCTTCTTTTTTTGCATATGTCCACAAATAATGTGTTATTTTTAGTGATGTACATGTGTTTAAGATGTTTTATGAACGTTGGACCGATCTTGAACTTTTGTCAAGATGTTTTAAACCTGAAGACATAATTGATTGCCTTGCACGATGTTACACAGTGGGTGTGTGATTATTTTATATGCAGGCTTTTATATACATAAACTTAAACTATGCAGCAACGCATTTAAAAATCCAGAAGACAACGACGTTCAGAAATCGACGCATTTAGACGTCCAGAAGACGACACATTTAGACGTCCAGGGACGTGCAAAAAAGACGTGCAGTTCACGTCTAGAAGACGTCAAAGACGTCGGTTCAACTTTCATTTTGGAACTATTTTTCAACCATGACGGGACGTCTCGGATGGACGTCTTTTCAACGGTCAAAAGACGTCCAAATGTTTGCTGGGAAGTGTCAGGTTTTGCTGACAGAGTGAAGGAGATCGCTGAAGAATCAGGATTCACTCCAGTGCTCAACCAGAGCAGTGATGTATGCAGTGTTCACACCAAAAAAAAAAGATTCACACTTTACTTTTGAAAAACAATTGTCTTAATAGATTTGAAACAAACACTAATACATCATAACTTTAACAAACATCAACAAGCATTTAATTATAATCATGTATGAAAGTGTAAAAAAATAGTGGTTTCTAAATTGAATATACATTAAAGGGGGAGTGAAATGCTTGTTTTCACTCAATATCCTGTTAATCTTGAGTACATATAGAGTAGTACTGCATCCTTCATAAATCCAAAAAGTCTTTAGTTTTATTATATTCATAAGAGAAAGATAGTCTGTACCGATTTTTGCCGGAAAAACACGACCGACTGGAGGCGTGACGTGTGGGCGGAGCTAAAGAATCACGAGCGCGAATAGGCTTTTGCGTTGAGAGCATGTGGAAGCTGTGACGTCACATTACCGTGAGGGAAAAACCATCATCCAAAACAAACCATGGCCTACAGTCAGATTCAGCCGTTTATTTATGATCCAGAATCAGATCCAGAGGCTGAAACTGAACGAAAGCAGTAGCAGCAACGACTCGCTCCGAGCGGGGCTCGAACCCGGGTCCCCGATGGGAGGCGGACGCACTAACAAGGAGGCAGAGATATTTGAAGCAGTTTTACTCACCGCCTGCGGTTCCAACACACGATCGTGACCCTTTTTCCTTGGGATTGCATCATCCTTAAGAAATAAACGATACGCAAATCCGTCGTCAAACTGGGCCTTGTGAACAAACATCTTCGAAATGCAGGGAACAAACACAAACACTTGCACAACTCCGTTGATGCTCTGTAAAAATAAACTCCATCCACTGGTCCCTTAATGCTGTTTTTTTTTTTTTTTTTGGTAATCTGTGCAGGGTTGTCTTGCCCTGGCAACCAAAAACACACTTCTTTTGTGACTTTTCGCGACGCTCTCGCTCTGATCAGTGAAGTCTGTTGTGCTCTCAGTGCTCTGCTATATGGGAGCGCACGCTTCTGGCAGAAGTGCGTCAGGACCCATATAAGGAAATTCCGCTCCATCTAACGTCACACAGAGCCATACTCGAAAAAAACTTTCCGAAACTTGTGACAAACCGGAAGGAGTATTTTTGGAACAGAAATACTCCTTCAAACGTACAACTTAATTTTTGAAACTTTGCCCATGTTTAGCATGGGAATCCAACTCTATAACAGTGTAAAAAACTCAGTATGCATGAAATAGCATTTCACCCCCCCTTTAATGAAATTTATAATAAAGTGCTACATAAATTAGCTGTATTAATGCTACACAATTTGAAGTCAAGATAACAAAACAAACTTTACAAAAATGACTAAAATTATCAATTGAATACATTCGACCCTGAGTACATGTTTGGTCTTCCTGTGGATCCTCTGAGAGAAGCACGGCCATTGACTTCCATGGCATTTTGTTTCCATACTATGGAGGTCAATGTCTACCAATCACTCTTTGGTTCCCAGCATTCTTCAAAATATCTCCTTTTGTGTTCCACAGAAAAAAACTCATACAGGTTTGCAACAACATGAGGGTGAATAAATGATGACAATTCTTATTTTGGGGTGAATTATCTCTTTAAAAAAAGAGTGCCCTGAGATATTAACAGAAATGTTTTAATGCTGAATAGGAATAGTTATATATATTTTTTATATTTAAATCTCGTTACATTCAGTCAGAACAAAAATGAAGGATTCTCCAGAAGGATGCCATATATTTCCAACATGTCTAAATGGTAGGAAAATCGAATTAAAAACGGTCAATTAAAATATTTTAGTCTAAGTTAAATCATTAGTCGTATATACTTTAGTAGTAGTATCCTTTGTTTAATGGAATTATTCAGCTTTTTTTCCACTGTATTTTCTAAGCTTCTTTGAGCTCTGCCTTCTGGCCTCTATTGACTTGTTTGTATCGTATCTCCTCGCTTGTCTTCTAACAATAATCTGTTGAAGCCTTTTATGGGTTTGCATGTTTGGTTCTGCTGTTGCAAAAACATCTCTAAATAATACTGATGCTCTTTGCATTCGCAGAAGCGGTGATGACGTATGTGGGGATGATAACTCTTGCACAGTGGCAGTATTCCCCTCTCTCTTTCGTCTTGTGTTTTGATGACCACTCTCTCTTCCCACTGAAACAGACACAGAAGCAAAGAAACAGAACATGAATGACTTTGAACTCAATCACAAAAACCATTTTCAATACTCGACACTAACTGTATTTACTGTTAAAAACTACATAACAGTAACTTGTTGCATCTTACACCCACCTGTGACTTTGGGTTCTCTCTTCTCTATTTCTGCTTTCTCAAGTGCCCAGTCTTCACTCACTGAAGGCAATTACAAGACATTGAGAATTTTTATTTAGCATGTCATTCTCTTGCAAATTTACATATAAAACCATACAGTAATTCCCATTCCATTGCTGTTACAGTAAAACAATCAAGAATCTCATGAGCATTTGAAGTGGTGTCTTACTAAGCGGGCGATCTCCATCCATACTAGTTCTACGTCTACGTTTAGTTGTAGGATCTAAAATAAAACAAAATGAATCAGAGGAAGTCTCTATGCTTTGCCATGTTGTTTTAGACCTTTTAAATGTAAACCTTTTTTTCATTTAAAGTCTGGTTTATTATAATCTGGAAGAAGCTGATCAGTGTATCATTACAATGTGATATACCAGAAGTGTGTACCAGAAATTCGCTCCTGTTCCTGTACCGCTCTCATCAATATTTTAAGATCTTGTGTGCAAGTGCTACTTTCTCCCACTGCAAGAACCATGTCATTTAGCATGTCAAGCACAAAAATGTTTTTGTTTTATCATGCATAATTACAGTTCCAGTAACATTATTCCCTGATAATCCTCAAACATTCCCATCGTATGTCAGACTTACCATTAGATATCCGCTGCTCTGTATACGTGCCCGCATAATTCGGTGTTTTTTTAAATGTCAGCTCATCAGCCAGATTCTTACATTTATCTGTTTGCTTGCGCTTTTGATGTTCTGAAATGAAGCAAACATTAGGTGAGTTCATTACCATTTCATAGCAGCTGTATTTGAAAGAAACTCCAGAGGCATAGGAGAGACACAAAAGTGGTATTACGCCATAGACAGCAGTCAGATATAAGGTTTTGCAGCCACAAAATAAAATATATGATCACTCTGTGCCACAACCCAACAGTCAATATCAAATATTTCCGAAAAATGGGAATAAAAACATAAGATATTGCAATATGTTGTAACAGTAGGCTGCTGAAGCATTTTACATCAGATTAATTTCATGAATTAGCTAAAGAAGCTGCAGCTTACCTCTCACTTGCAAGTGAATTACTCCTGTCTTCTGACATCGATCATGAAAAAGTGTGCATGTATAGTCTCCCGAATCAGATTGTTGAACATTGCTCAAAGTCAGTGCAAGATTTCCTCTCCTCAGCTCCTGGATGGACACACTCAATCGGTTCTTATAGTCATCATCTGTCATCTCCTGCCTGTTCTTATACTGATAAATGAGCTGTGCTCCCTTAAACCATCGGATTTCCGCGGACACAGCATTGGTTTTAGGTGTGAGATGAGCAGGTAGAATGATGTTTGATCCAGAGTTTGTGCGCACAGAGCCAGTAGGAACCACAAGTCTGAAGTCTTGAGCTGAACAGAGGAATTTAGCTGCTTTAACCATGCTAATAAATGATAGTGAAACAAAATTAACGGTGATATAACTTTAATAATGTAAGAAATAAAACTTGCTGAATACATACAGCTAATATGAAGACAGATATATTCCTTAATAGTTTGACATCCATGGATGACCTCACAAATATAAATGCCCCTCTGTGACCTTTTGACATCTCTGAGAGTCAAAGACACATTTCCATTGAGTAGCTCCTGCAATGAGAGACTCACTCGACCCTCATAGTCTCTGCTCACTGTCACCTGTCCATCCTTATAATGACAGACCAGATCAGACTTATTCCACCACTTGATCTCCAATGAAGCAGCATTAATAACTGGTTCAAGATGGCATGACAGAACAGCATCATTTCCAGGACCACAAAATATAATGTCAGATGGGCAAACAAGAGCCAACTCTGAGGAAGAGGAAATAAACATCTAAACATTATTTTTGTGTCAACAGTGTTTATGTGAAATCAATAGTGACAGATCATTTTTGACTTACCTTGCCAAGTTTCTGACACTTCGGCCATTTTTTTATAGTTCTGGATCTCTGAAATGGAAAATCACTGTAAGCCTATGGCGATATGAAATAATCTGACAATATGAATGTTCAGGATTCAAAACATACAACCATCTTATATTAGAGATGATCAGTTTTATTAAAATCTCTTTAGTTCAAATTAAACAGATGATAACGCAAGAAGCTTTTAGTTACACAACAATTCAAGTTTCCATACTTCGTTAAAGCTAGGTGGGTAACTATAAAATCAGTCCTTCCATGGTCCTCCTGTTACAATCTTGTGAATCCTGCAAATTTAACACATTTTATCAGTTATTTTCAGGTATTAACAACATCCTCTACAGATGGGTCTCCTTGTTGCAAAGCAGATGACTAATAAATAGTGAATGAAAATTTAATTTGCAATCATCAAGTTCAAAAAGTCCAACAAGCCTAAAAATAAATAAATAAATAAATGCAGGGTTCCTTCCCATTTAAAAATTCCATACTTTTCCAGGTTACCTCTCAGTAGATTTTTAGTTCATATAGCATTATTTTCAGCTTTTGGTATATACAGTAGTACAGTCATCTGTAAATATTTTTATTTTCTAAGTTTTATTTACATTTGTTTTCATTGATTTTCCTCAAAATAAAATTAAAAATAGTGATAATAAAAGTACAGACTTTTACATGCACAAAAGAAACTTTTTTTTTGCATGCTTATGCATTACAATTTCAAGTTTATATAACCTATTTCCTTTGTGCATCACTGCCATCTTGCTATGAATAAAGAGCATGGATGCACATGAATTAAATAGAGCTACTTGCTCAAAATTGGGCTTTTCTTATTGTATTACCTCAAGTATAAATTACTCATGTACTCAATTACAATTGTACATGTACAATTTAACACATCCACAATAGCAAAACCGAAACCATGACACAAAATAGGCTGATGACAAAATCTGCAAAGTTCAAAGTCTATAAAGACTGGTACTGCAAAAAGTGTTTACATTTTGGCTTTCATTAGGAAAGTATGCAATATTTCAAGGCCTTTGACGCTTACTTTGTGTAGGGCAAGACAACACACCGCAATGGGCTGATGGCACAATAGGTAACTCAGTGCATGAATTAAGTTTAATGGTTTCTCGTGTGCACATAAAAGTCTGTATATTTTATTTTTATTTTTGCAAAGCTTTTTCCTTGAAGCTATGTCATACAGTGCTAGGAGTTATGCTTACAACCTGCATTTTGCATAATCAAAAGAAATGCATATTAGACAATCTCTAAAATGAAGAGATTTTCTCTTCTTTTACAATACATTTATTTTAAATAATTATAAACATTTTAAATAAACAATTAAACATTATTCAAGTTTCGATAGAGTTAATGTACAGTGAAATACAGTGAAATCAGTCCCTCCATGGAGCATTTCTGTTAGTCTTACTAAGCGTTTGGGGCACAGTTTTTGCTATTTCAGAAGTCTATCCACAAAAAGAAAGACATAAAGAAAGTTACCTTTATCACTTTTGTCCAGTCCAGTTAAAATCCAAATGTGAAGTTTCTTACGTTTATTCGGTCTTTTACTTTCACCTGTCACATTTGAAAAATGACGCGCGAGATTATCAAATGCGAATAACAAGACTGTTACTACCTCATAACTGCTGGACCACGTTAATAAAACCCATTTTAGACGTATATATTGGTGAATATTCAAAATAAAATACACTTGCATTTACATAAGTATAGGCTAACTGTTTTGAGAGATTAATTTATCGTTGGCGGGAAACTGACCCGGAACAAAAAAGGAAATAAAAAAAAACATGCCAGATTCACACGCTTTTGAATGAATGCACTGGCTCGATTTAATGTATTTTCCACTAGAGGGAACTCTTTACTGAAATTATCCACCTGCTTCTTTAATTCAAACTGAAGCTGAGGAAATATAACAATTTATAAAACTGTATAGTTTGTCATTATAACGTATAAATCTGACTACATTTCTTTGGCCAAGATGTGTGTGATTTCAAAAATTTAAAAAAAGAACAAAAAGTAAAAATGAAATACACATATACAAAAACAACATTTAGACCATAATGTTGATCCACTGAGATGAGCAAACCCAAATTATTATTATATAAATAAAATAAAAAAAACTACAAACACTTGTGCTTGAACAATTTTAATAAAAAAAAGTGATCTGTTGTCTCTGCCGTTTCATTCACATACAAAATGCCAAGGAATGACAGGTTACCAGAGTAAGAGAGAAAATGTAACGTTCTGCGGTGTAAATCAGAGAAAGAGTCAGGCAGATACAGAATACAGTACTGGCCCGGGAGAAGAGAGAGATCAACATTCATCAGACAGATGAGGTAAACCACTGCCGCTCCAGAATAATACCAGCACTACACAAACACTTGCATTGCTACTGTTCTCAGTTTCAACTTAATCATTAGAATAGTGACAAAAATAATAATAATACAATTCTTCAGTAAGGTTTAAACTCAAGTGAAAGATATAGTGTAAGCAGTGTTAGGCAGTACAGGAAAAACAAGACAAGACCTTTTTGAAGTATATATATAGATATCAATATTTCCACAATGACCATACCTAATTGTGCAAACGAGAACTCGTGCACTTGAAAGGCAACTTTATACTGTTTAAAATGCCAAATATGAGGGCATAACAGAGATAATAAAGAGTAGAGCTGCCAACGGATTGCAAAGACAAACTGGAAAAACTACAAGGAAGTTTAGAAGCCCTTGCTCTCAGTCCAGCCAAGTGAAGCAAAGGGCCTTCAGCAAAAACACATTCTCGTGAAATACAGCTTTAATGCAGACTATATAGTGATTGTACATGTTTGATGTTGATGAGCGTATATTATTCATTTAGCAGTAAAACCAGTTACCATCTTCATGTCCTTCACAAATATAATAGCTTTTGGTATTGTAAGTTCCAATGCAACAATTGTGTTCTATCATATAGTGGTTATAGTAGTATAGTAACATGCCTTGCATCTCTTGCGTTCTTTTAATTATTCTGTCAGTAATTGAAAGGAATATCTCACACAAAAATGAAAACTAGACAAAATGTATTCACTTTCAGGCCAACCAAGATGTAGAGGAGTTTGTTTCTTCATCAGATCTGGAAAAAAAAATTATTATATCACTCACTCAGGCAGCAATTAATGCTCTGAAGTGAATGGGTGCCGTCAGAATGAGAGTCCAAACAGGTGATAAAAACATCACAAGTAATCCACACCACTCCTGTCCATCAGTTAACGTCTTGTGAAATGAAAAGTTGCAATTTGATAAGAAACAAATCCACAATTAAGGCATTATAACTTTAAACCATCACTTTAGGTCAAAATAACATAACAAAATTACTTAAAACAGATTTTTTTTCTTGTGAACGGTGATATTTGATCAGTGCATATTTCTCTCCTGATTCATGATGAGATTACGTTTTTATGGACTCGTTCAACTGTTTTACGTTAAAAACCTCTTAATTATCAATTTGTTCATTACAAACACACAACTTTTACTTTCTTGTTGATTACTTCGGGATTATTGCGATGTTTGGAGATGATCCAAGCAAGTAATGGAATGCTAAATTTCTCTGAATCCGATGAAGAAACCTATCTAAACTCATCTAAATCTTGGATGACCTGTAAATTCTCAGAAAATCATCTTTTTTGAATGAAGTTTTCCTTTAAATCACACTCCTAAATTTTCTTCTTTTTAAAAAAAAAAAATTTATTATAAATGGTTTACTATGAATATTAACTGCATTATAATCACGAGCACATTTAGCTTTGAAAGCATCCTAATGCAATTTAATCAGTTCATTAGGAGGTTAACCACATCATTTAATTCCAAGTTCACACTATTTAGAATTAAAATCATATCAGATTTTGTACTATAGGAGACGTCTCTTATGAATACAAGTAAACAGGAACTATTTGCAAGTGACTGGCCTTGATTTATTTTTGAAGTTAAATCAAGTATTTGAAACACCTGAGATAATAACAGAAATCTGTTTTGTCGTAAATGATTTCTTCTCAGGACATTGCTTTCTTTTTGCCTATTACACATATTTAAGCTTGCTAAATACATTGTGAATAATTATTAAGTTATTTTATATTAACTTAAAGAAACAAAGAAAAAGAGTACATTTACATAATAATAAAAAAACAGTTAAAATTAATAGACTTAATAGTGAGATCAACAAATCAATGTATATGGACAATCACATTAAAACTGCAGTCACATGTAATATTCTGAGTCATTAGTCACTGAAATCGTAAATATACATCTGCTCTGGGTTTCAAGTAAAATGACACAGGATTTTAGTCCAAAGTCAAGTTATTCTAACACCTCAAAATATCCAGTTCAGATGAGGAGTTATTATTTGGATGTGATTTATGGTCCTGTAAGAGCAGTGAAGTGCCTTCATCAGAAGGAACAGAGGTGATGCATTACTGAGATCCTCGCTCAAGCTTACCTTTAATGAACCTACAACCATTACATTAACTGGTCAGATCAGTAACCATTAGACGCTAATCATTTCAATTCTTCATTAGATTTAAAAATGAGGACCAAATTAAATCTAAACGGACTGGTCCTTCTGGAAAACACAAAAGGCTTTCCGCTATCAAACTATCTCTTGCTTTTAATGCTCTTTCATACATTTTATTAAACTAATACTTTTTTAGACGAAGCAGCTTCCACCATCATGTTGTTTCATGGCTTCATGGCATCGATTTCTACAGCAAGCATGGAATGTATGAATGCATGTTTGTACAGTATGTAATAACAAACATGCATTCAAACGAACACACACACACAAACACACTACTTTCTAGTTCTATGTGACCTCGTGTCTTCTTCTGACCGTCATGGGCCTTTTCGGTTCGACCTCTACAGATCTTTTTTGCTTTTCTTCGAGTGGTTCTGCTCAGCTTTGGACGGGTCTAGTTTCTCCGGTGACATCAGCTCCAGAAGATCCTCAAAAGCCTTCTTGATATCAGCTCCAAACTTGTGAGAATCCTGCAATTCAGAAAGGATATTAATCATAATTTTTATTAAACACTGCCATAACCACATGTAGCATCGTACAGAAATTCATAAATGTTTTATATATCTTATATCATATATATCTTAGTTTTTGTCCTAACCAGTGTCATTTTTGAATTATTTATATACTATTATAGTTTGTATTTACATTTTAAATAATCCATTATTTTTATATTTTTAGCTTTTAATTAATTAATTAGTATTTATTTCTTATTTTTTATACATTACCATTTATTTTCAATTCCGTTTTAATTTTAAGTTAGTAATTTGTACAGTTCATTGTAATATTTAAATACACTATGCGATTAGTCTTTTTCTTTCAGTGCGTACTATTATAATATTTAGGCCTATTCATATTTTATGAGCTTTTATTTGTATATTTTCAGCTTAAGATTTAGTAATTTTGTTACATAACCATTTTTTTAACTTCAACTTTATTCTATATCAATTATCTGTTATCAATATTTCTAATTTTCATTTAAGCTTTATATTTAATTTTTCACCTTTATTTACCTTAAATACCACAAACAATATTGAAATGGTTTTTATTGTAGTTTAGATCCTAACCAACTTCAAAAAAATTAATTTTTTCAATTAGTTTACTAGTCTCAATTTTTCCCTTTTCTGTAGTTTTAGGATATCGGTGATGGAAAAAAGTAGATGTTGGTGTACTAACAGTCTGAGGACATGAGTGTTTGCAGGAAATGTGCAGGTTGATCATGTTTTCTCCGATGATGATGTAAGACACTCCGTAACCATCATCTGCAACCTGTCAAGAGCACACAAATGAAAATAAATGAAATGCACACAAAAGAAAAATTTGTGAATTTGCATGAATATTTCTGACCGGGCCAAATCCTCCACCGCAGGTGGTGTAGTCAGGGTGGTTAACAAAATCAAACAGCTCCACCTGCTGGAGAGGAGTCTGACTGGTGGACAGACGCCATGTTTCTGAAAGCACCTGAAGAAAACACACACACACTTAATAAAATAATAATTGTTTTATTTGCATAGGTATTATTTCAGTAGCAAGAATGAGAATCTTTTTTTATAACGGTAATGAGAACTGTCATGAATGCAAAAAAAGAGGAAATTGTGAAAGAAAAAATGAGGAAATTTTCTTTGCACAATTGTTTCTTTCATTTATGCAAGGGCATTTGCAAGGAAGCAAAAATCACTTAAACTTCCCTGTTGAGCAGATATATAGTAACTGTGTGTCACACACCTTGTTAAGGAAAGGGGACTCCTCTCCCAGGTATTTGGACACGATGTAGAGACAGAAGAGATGTCGGTCTATTCCTCCTCCTGTCATTGCCATCCTGTACAGATGCTGGTGTTTCTCAGCCGCCGTGCGGAAGAGACGCCGACACACTTCCTTACTCTACAGTCACAGAGAAAGAGATGTTCAAATATGCACTCCTGTTTGAATTTGTATTTGATTTGTGAACTAACTGTTCTTAAATGTAGCAATACAGTGTGAAATAATGTATTCTAACGCAATATAAACCTACATTCATTATTGCATTAAATTGGGAAAATTATAGCGTTTACAGTATTTGAATGCATTTTTTTATGGCTACCATCATAACCTGGGTTCCTCATGGCAATTAAATTTAACAGCATTTAACAAACGTTTATGTCACAACAAGATCCGAGCATGTAGCTGTTCTTCATCAATATGTTGATGTATGAGTGGATGGGTTACCTCTCCTCCCTCCAGAGCTCTGATGAAGGCGCAGCTCTCGCTGGTGCAGGAACGCACCGTCTCGGTCCGGCCCTCGCGGAACAGACGGGTCATAGACGCTTCGTAGGTCAGAGAGAACGTGCCTCGATTCTGGATGTGGGGAAGGAACAAGAACGAAAGAATATTATTGTTTTATCAATTATTTAGT
Organism: Carassius auratus; assembly: GCF_003368295.1. Classification (NCBI taxonomy): domain Eukaryota; kingdom Metazoa; phylum Chordata; class Actinopteri; order Cypriniformes; family Cyprinidae; genus Carassius; species Carassius auratus. The sequence goes on from NC_039266.1 coordinate 3,185,445, forward strand.
CAAGTTTATATTTTAATACAATATAAATATGTTTTACATTTTTTTTAGCAAGTTTTGTAAGCTTCTAACACGTTTTAACACATTGTTAGCAGGTTACTATCATGTTAACGCCTTTAAAGTCTTTAAAGTTTCTCATATAAAAACCTATCTAGGGTTAAAAGATGAAAATTAAATGTATTGTGCCACACTGTTTGTGAAGCGTTACCTGATCATATTCATTATTAATGTAATTCTACACATTCTGTTAGTGTAAACTATTGGAGTTCACTACATGTGGTTTTGTGTGTTACGTGGGTTTAATCTTACCCTATAATAGGCCAACTGTAGCGCAATCTGAATGAAGGCATCCGGGCTGATCTTACACTTTTTGATGTCACCCTTGCCAAACTCTTGAATTGGCAACACATGAAAGTCGACATCATCAGCTAGAGCCTGTGCCACAGCAAGAGAGCGTTCGATACGCTCCTGACACTAAATACACATACAGGAAGATTAATTATTCAGTGTGTCCATTAGCGGTCACCGTATACTCATATCTGTAAACATTAGAAGATGTGACGGTGTGTTTGTACCTCTGCAGGTATGTCCCAGGTCAGTCTAGTAGGTGGAGGAAGAGAGGAGGCCACGTCTCCTTTACAGTGACCTTCTTCAGTATAACCCAGCTGGAAACTATCGGTGGTCATCACATACTTAGAGAGAAAGAGAGACCGCAGTGTTTGAAAACATAACAACAACAACAACTATACTGCATTTACTGAATAATAATGCAAATCAGCAAAAGAATAATGAAAATGTTATTTAAACTTAAAGGGTTAGTCTAACCAAACATATAGCAGTGTTAGTTTTATTAACTAAAACTATTAAAATATTTACTGGAACTTAAGATTCAATAAAATAAAAATTACATGAAAAACAAACAAATCTGAAATGTTGCCTTGAAAAAATTACTGAAAAGTAATTACAAAAAAAAAGTAAAAACCTGAAGAGAGTGATTTAATAATAAAAAAAATGGACAAAAGCATACAATATCACTAAAACTAAAGAAAACTGAACAAATAAAAATAAAAGCCAATTAAAATAATATATTTTTTATTATTAAAAAATGGGTTGATGATGCATTTTAGTTTTCTTTGTTTTTACATTTAGATTACCTTTACTATCTTCTTAAACTTGCATTAATTTTTAAAAATCATAAATAGGTGTATAATGTGGTGAATGTAGTCTAAATTAATATCAATTGTTTTATACTGTACATTATAATGTTGTGATGCCTAATTTCCCTTGAAGGATGTAAAACAATCAATTTATATTTTCCTTTTTTTTTTAAATACAAAATAGAACAGAATTTTCATAACATTGACAAAATAACTATCTGATCAGTGCTGTCATTGTATCCCTATTATGTAAGAATATTTAATTCAAACTAGACTATGAAGTCTTATGCTTAAGACAAGAGAGTTCTTTGAATGACAAGCATCATTAATGAGCTTATCTGGTATTTTACTCATTCATTTCTGTATTTTCTAAAGAAGACTCTCATTTCTCTCATTCTGTCTCTCACCTCCCACACGTGAGCCATTATAGGTGCGTCTGCCCAGGAGTGTTCAGCATTGAGGCCGTTCTTCCCATTCTTATACACCACCACAGTGAACGACTTATCAAACCACCTAAAACACAAACACTCAGTAAAGACAAATCTACAAGACTATTTATTCTATTGACAATTAAGTCAACATTTAGCATGTTTAAAAACGTAACTGATGGACAAATTGGGACTGAAAATCATCTCACCTGTCGTAGCATTTGCCGTGCAGAAGGGACTTGGCATAGCGATCCAAATTGCCAGCAGGATCATCTCCCCTCATGCCTTGCTCATCGTCATCCAGGGCAACAAAGAACGCCGCTTTCTCAATGCAGTCCAGAGATCTCTTATTCACTCCTGAGCTGAAGAACTCTTTTCTGGCCTGAGCCCAAGGGATTCTGGGAATGAAGTTCAAACATCTGAGCTTTGGTGGCAAGAATTTAAAAAAGTATTCTTGGGAGGGTTTCCGTAATATACAGATTTATATCATCAAGAAAGATTCTTAATATAAATGCATGTGAAATACTGAAACTTCACAGTTAACATTGATGTACTAAAATAGTTCAAACAAAAATGAATAAACTATAAACAATGGGAAAAAAAACTAATAAAAAGATAAAAGCAGAACTAAATTACTAAAACTTACTCAAATTAAAATGGAAACTGAAAATACAAAATAAATCTATTATACAAGAAAAACATTCTCTCAATGATACTAAAACACATTAATATATTAAGGTATTTTATACATGTATGTACCTGTCTCCTGCCGTCAGAGCCGCGAGTTTGGCCTCTCCGGGCACTGGGGGTGATGGGTTGTCCATTATACGCTGAATCTGTTGCTCGATCTCTCTGGGAGACAGCATGCGGCCGGCGTGGTACAGCCACAGACGGAAATAACGGCCTCGGTGGAACACCGCCACATACTCGCTGTCCTGCCAGTGGATCAGGGAGTCTAAATACACACAGAAAACTAGTAAAGGAACACCAATGCTCACCGTTCACACTTGCAAATGATGCCAAAAATTCATTAGAAGATTCTCAGAGAGGAGGACACATCTGATCTGAGTGGGTTTGACTGGGGCCGGTCTGTGTGTACGGTACAAACCAGGTCTGTCCAGGGTGTGTGTGAATGTTTATACGGTACAGTAAGACGTGTTTTTACTTGACACTTCCAGGAAAAGACTAAAGTCAAACATCTTTTCATCCTAGAAAGTATGAGGAAATGTGGTGGAGGAAAGACTGAAAAATTAACATTTTGAACTTTTGAACTGTTATTTTAAAGAGATTATTAAAGGAAAGAACAAATAAACTGTATATTAGTAACAGTAACTATATATATATATATATATATATATATATATATATATATATATATACAGTATTGTTCAAAATAATAGCAGTACAATGTGACTAACCAGAATAATCAAGGTTTTTAGTATATTTTTTATTGCTACGTGGCAAACAAGTTACCAGTAGGTTCAGTAGATTGTCAGAAAACAAACAAGACCCAGCATTCATGATATGCACGCTCTTAAGGCTGTGCAATTGGGCAATTAGTTGAAAGGGGTGTGTTCAAAAAAATAGCAGTGTCTACCTTTGACTGTACAAACTCAAAACTATTTTGTACAAACATTTTTTTTTTCTGGGATTTAGCAATCCTGTGAATCACTAAACTAATATTTAGTTGTATGACCACAGTTTTTTAAAACTGCTTGACATCTGTGTGGCATGGAGTCAACCAACTTGTGGCACCTCTCAGCTGTTATTCCACTCCATGATTCTTTAACAACATTCCACAATTCATTCACATTTCTTGGTTTTGCTTCAGAAACAGCATTTTTGATATCACCCCACAAGTTCTCAATTGGATTAAGGTCTGGAGATTGGGCTGGCCACTCCGTAACATTAATTTTGTTGGTTTGGAACCAAGACTTTGCCCGTTTACTAGTGTGTTTTGGGTCATTGTCTTGTTGAAACAACCATTTCAAGGGCATGTCCTCTTCAGCATAGGGCAACATGACCTCTTCAAGTATTTTAACATATGCAAACTGATCCATGATCCCTGGTATGCGATAAATAGGCCCAACACCATAGTAGGAGAAACATGCCCATATCATGATGCTTGCACCTCCATGCTTCACTGTCTTCACTGTGTACTGTGGCTTGAATTCAGAGTTTGGGGGTTGTCTCACAAACTGCCTGTGGCCCTTGGACCCAAAAAGAACAATTTTACTCTCATCAGTCCACAAAATTTTCCTCCATTTCTCTTTAGGCCAGTTGATGTGTTCTTTGGCAAATTGTAACCTCTTCTGCACATGCCTTTTTTTTAACAGAGGGACTTTGCGGGGGATTCTTGAAAATAGATTAGCTTCACACAGACGTCTTCTAACTGTCACAGTACTTACAGGTAACTCCAGACTGTCTTTGATCATCCTGGAGGTGATCATTGGCTGAGCCTTTGCCATTCTGGTTATTCTTCTATCCATTTTGATGGTTGTCTTCCGTTTTCTTCCACGTCTCTCTGGTTTTGCTCTTCATTTTAAGGCATTGGAGATCATTTTAGCTGAACAGCCTATCATTTTTTGCACCTCTTTATAGGTTTTCCCCTCTCTAATCAACTTTTTAATCAAAGTACGCTGTTCTTCTGAACAATGTCTTGAACGACCCATTTTCCTCAGCTTTCAAATGCATGTTCAACAAGTGTTGGCTTCATCCTTAAATAGGGGCCACCTGATTCACACCTGTTTCTTCACAAAATTGATGACCTCAGTGATTGAATGCCACACTGCTATTTTTTTGAACACACCCCTTTCAACTAATTCAACTAATTGCCCAATTGCACAGCCTTAAGAGCGTGCATATCATGAATGCTGGGTCTCATTTGTTTTCTGAGAATCTACTGAACCTACTGGTAACTTGTTTGCCACGTAGCAATAAAAAAATATACGAAAAACCTTGATTATTCTGGTTAGTCACATTGTACTGCTATTATTTTGAACAATACTGTATACACACACACACATATAAACATACATACATACACACACACATACATATGTGTATGTATATTCATATATTCATACACACATATATAAAGAAAAGTATATAATATGTATTTTTGTGGATCAAAACCTTTCATTAAAGTTTTCCTAAAACCTAAAAACCAAAATGAGCTCGTTCTTAGGACAAGTCTGATGAACTTTTTTTGATCTTCTTCAAACGTTGACTACTGTATATTTAGATTAATAAACCTAGTTGTCTGTTATTCATCAAGTATGCATTCGATTGATCAGTGACAGTAAAGACGTTGCAAAGATGTTACAAAACACTTCTATTTTAAATAAATGCTGTTCTTTTAAACTTTCTATTCATCAAAGAATCCTGAAAAAATGCATCAGTTTCCACAGAAATATGAAGCAGCACAATTGTTTTAAACATTGATGGTAAGAAATGTTGCATAAGCACCAAATCAGTATATCGGAATGATTTCTGAAGATCATGTGACACTGAAGACTGGAGGAATGAAGCTGAAAATTCAGCTTTGACCATAGAAATAAATTACATGTTGACATATAAATACAAATAAAGACAGTTATTTAAAACTGTAATAATATTTCTCAATACTGCTATTTGTTCTTGGCTTACCCGTCTCTTCTCCTGGAATGCGTGTGGTGTTGAAGATCCTCTCACATTGAGCGGCACACAAAGGAACATTTAAAACTGGCACGCGACTCTAAAAGACAGTTACACTGTTAGTCAAAGTAACCAAAACGTAGTTTTAATTACACAATTAAAGGGACAGTCCAACCAAAAATATTATTTAAAAACAATATTAATTCTCACTACAATATTTTAGTTTGGACTACTCCTTTAAGAATGCTGTAAATGATATGTAAATGACCTGTTATCAGTATCTAAACTCCACGTGGCATAGTTTAAAAGTTTGATCATCAAAATGGGCCAGATTGCTAATATGATGATATATAAATGCATGTAATATGCTAAACTGATTAATATTGTATGTTAATTGGACTCGAGTTAAGTTCAAACCGAAAAAAAATCAAACCGAACTCTTGAGGACGTTTTATGGTGTGTAAAATTACATATACAAAGCACAGTATACTTGTAGTACTAAAAGTTGAATTTTTTTCCAGTTATGTTCTCTTTAATGCAAATATGCCAAACACAGACTCAGGACACAGAGCCCTGCCGGTCTTCTCTATTCACACACAGTCTCCATCAACCATCCATATCCTAACAAAGTTCAATGCACAGCTAAAAACAGCTCTGCAATCAATCTCTGTCATCGCTCGGGGTGGCCAGACTTTCACCCCTCGCCCGATAGCATCTGTCAGCGCTGTAATGTGGACTCACAGGTTTAATTTCCTCTCTGTTGAGTTTCCTGCGGTACAAGAGGCAGGCATGCAGTGTGTTTCCTGCTCTCGCGGCTTGAATCGGTGTAGGCGTCACATAGAGGAAGTCCTGAAGATGAAAGAGAGGGACTCAAGAGACTTGAATATGAAAATATCACTTTAGAACTTGTTTATGCATCTGTGAGCCGTACCATTCCATAATAGTTGCTATTGACCATGATTGGGCCACGCCCCCTCAGGTAGACATACTCCTCCCACCAATCACTGACCTGAAGATGCAAGCGCAAGAAAAAAACGGTTAGGAAATCTTTGTTACATCCTACAGTTCAAACCCACTAGCAAAATATGATTATCAAGTCAACATGAAATTAAATTAATAAAATTATTATTAAATGTTATATTCATTTTAATATGTTTAAATTAAATTAAAATTAATATTAAATAATAATATTAAAGTATTAAATTAAATATTAAACTCCTTGATTTATTAGCACACTATTTATTCTTTTTTTTTTTTTGCTTATGTAATGCCCATATTAAATTAAATATTTAATAAATATTGAATTCCTTGTCTCTGCTTTTTAAGACACTATCTATTCTAAATAAAATATAAATGTAAGCCTATCCTCTCCTTGTATAACCTTTAATTTGGTATGTGATGCCCATATTAAACTTAATATTTGATCAATTTGAAATATTACAGAGTTGCAAACAGGTAAGGGGGAAAAAATGTGAGAACATGGCACAGATAAGGGGCAAGCTCCACACAGAATTTCTTATAATGATATTTGCATTACATGCTTATTTGAAGTTACTTAAATAAAATGTATATATTTTTTAAAAAGGTAATTATTATTATATATATATATATAAAAAAAAGATTGTTTAAAGTGAGATTAGGGAAGCATTTTTAAGGCTGCATTAGACGATTAACAGGCATTTTGTGAAGTTTTTGAGTATGGTTTGCTGTTTGCTCTCACATAGTTGGATGCCCACATGGCTTTCAGTTTGAGGTACCACTGCAGGCGGTTTCCCAGACTGCTCTCAAACTCCTTGGCCAGAGTCGTCATCTTCTCATAATCAGAATCGCTCATCAGTGGACGTGCAGACTCCAGGAACTGTAAGCAGGAGAGAATGTTAACAAATAAAAAAAAAATCCCCCATATAAAGTGGTTTGGTGATGACGACATTATGATCTCACCCTCTTAACGGTGTCCTTCACTGCTGGAACAGGCAGGTTGGGCAGAGATCCTTGGTAACTGTACAATAGAGGCTGTCTGCCTGAGAAGATCCTGACCATGGCCTGAAAACAAGCATATTTGGTAAAGTGTGTGATTTTGATGAAATTAAAATACTCTTCAATACAGTTTATTATGCATTGACAATTATGCATGAGTAAATTATTTGTAGGATGGTTCCCTCAAAGCCCGGCACAAACACACTGACTCCACCATAGCTGCAAAAGTCCAAACTTCTTCTTTATTCACCGTAACAGGTCGGGTGGTTGTAGGTTAGGTGTGTCTGGTAATAGGACTGTACTAACCGCCCAGACTTTGGTGGTGTTGGACACTTTCCCATGCTGTTCAAACATCCAGCCGTGATACGACAGTAACTGCTTCAGACAAAGCCTCATGGTGAAGATCAGCAACAACCAGAGCAGAGTGCTGAACAACACTGCAGAAACCACCGTCCGGCACTGAATGCTCAGAGAATCTCTACAGACAAAGAGACACAATATTACACTGCTGTATGCAATACTGTAAATAATGTTTTATTAGTTGATGGGACACTCTATGAAAACAGATGCAGTCTGATTTTTTAAGCACATTTTTGAAAGATTTTAAATATCATATCAGACAAATAATGTATTTAAGTGTTCACTTTCATTGAACTTTTAGATGATTCATTTTGTTTATTATGCAAAATCAGATCAGATATTTTAATGTCGTCCTTGAAAGTGTCCTGTCCATAAGTTATCTTCTTAAAAGTATGATATATTCAATATGACAGTTTTTTTTAAGTAGTAAATCATTTTTTTAAAAAGGAAAATAAGACTGGAGAAACAACTAAATTTATTTTTAATAACACCTGCTATTTTAAACAAAAAATAAATATGTACATTGCTATTCAAAAGCCTGGGATAGATTTTTTTTATTTTACACATTTCTTAAATAATTATTTTATGTTCACCAAGGCTGTATTTATCTGGTCAAAAAAAGCAGTAATACTCTTAAATATTATTATTATTTTTATTGTAATATATTTTAAAATGCAATTTATTCTTGTGATGTTTTGCTGTATTTCCAGCATCATTACTCCAGTCTTCAGTGTAACAAGATTCTTCAGAAATCATTCTAATATGCTGATTTGCTGCTCAAGAAACATTTATTATTATCAATGCTGAAAACAGTTGCTTTTTGATGTCTAGAAATTTCAAAAGGACACTTATTTCAAACAGAAATCGTTTGTAATATTATAAATGTCTTTATCGTCACTTTTCCTCATACTTGCTATATAAAAGTACTAAATTCTTCAACAACAACAACAAAAAAACATATTGCTTCAAACTTTTGAATGGATGAAAGAATAATGTCTTAATGCTAGCTGTTGTTTCCAAATATGTTTTAATCGGAAATGCAACAACCGCAAAACACAGTGCTCCTTGTAGCGAAAACATTTGATTAAATTAAAATGACTGGATTATTGTTAATATATTTAGATTTTTTTTTAATATTAAATCACACAAAAGTTAGAACCAGCTATTTATTATTAAAGTCATTGTCACACACATATGAGGGACACAAAATAACATCTGTTCTGTAGAATAACTCTTTTGCTTTTGTCTGAAAGCATCTGAATGAAGGTGTGTAAAGGTACACCCTCTTTGGGAATGTGTTTATAAGTTCATGGGTGGGATCCCCGTATTTTTTTAAGTTTCAATGTGAGTTACATAAGAGGATGACAAATGTTTCAGTGTATGTTTGAGCCACTGAAGCGGTTCACACTGCAGATAATTCATTTGTTTTGCTAGTTCTCTCTTTAAAGAGCAAGGGATCAGATTTCCCTTTGGTAATGTGACCTCGATTACCCGACTGGCAGATGTTCCTGGATTTTAGCGATGAGGCCCATGGAAGGGTCCGAGCGTGTGTACATGGTGGCCAGGATTGCGATGACAACAAACAGCCATGAGGACGGGCTGGCAGGATACACACCAGTGATCACGTTGTTCTGTACAAGAGAAAGAGTAAACAAACACAAGGGGAAAAAATGAGGAATGATCTCCAGCATAAACAAAAGACACATTACGAAATCCAGCTGGGGAACGTGTGACAATAAACATTATACAAAATTTCTAACTGAGCTATTTGCTTTTGTAAAAGAGCCTATATTGCTCATTTTAGTGTTCATGTGTGTATATAATTCTAAAATAAATGCATTTTATAATCAATTACAAAATTCATTATCGACTTACACATTATTACATGCACAAAAATAAACAGAAAATGGACAGATTTTGCAGATGATGACAAAATAAAATCTAAATTAGCTATTTGGTTTTATAATAAATAAATGTTTGCTTATTTATTGTTAATTTGTGCATCTCATCCTTAAATAAATAAATGTGTATTTTATAATCAAGTATACAGATGCATCAGCAACATTAAAAATACTATTACATAAAAATAAGTACAAAATTGACGGATTTAATAAGTGATGAAATAAAATCAAGATGTCATTTGCTTTTGTAATAAAGATTTTATTGTGCATTTAATTGTTTGTTGTGAATTTTATCCAAAAATAAATGTGTTAATAACCAATCAGATGCGTTATCAACATTAAATGCACTATTGCATAAACATAAATAAGTATAAAATTGACTGTTTAATAGATGACAAAATAAATAAAAATGAAAATTGCTTTTGTAATAAAGATTTTATTGTGCATTTAATTTTTACATAAATAAATGTTTGTTTTTATAAATATTTGTTTTATAAACAAATATAAAAATAAACTTTTAAACTTTTTGACACACACATATACACACATATATATATATATATATATATATCGTAGTATAGCATATATAGTACAAGCAATTTCTCACATAAATTTCATCACAAAGGATATTAAATGCATTGCAAATAGCACTTCATGTTACCTTTAAAGCTGTTAGTACGTACAGTATAATGTAAGTTTAGTTTACCTTCAGCCGTGTGACCCGTTTCTTCCAGGAGCGGAGGCCTGACAGATAGACCTGTCTCAGGGCCTGATGGGAAAGCTGCAGGTCGATCCCCTCTGGAGTGATAGTGAACTGAAACGCCACAGCCTGATGGGCTTCTGCCATTTCTAAAGAGTGTGTGAGACAAAGACAGAAGCTTATAAAAACAGCAGCTCAAATTTCCCTGCAGCAAAGGTACAGTACTTAGTGCATGATTGCAGCCCTTGACGTCCATCGCTTTATCTCACTTACACTTAGTTGAACCCCATCCAGCATCCATTATAAATCAACAAGTTGAGTTATGATCCATTAAAGCAAAAGCAGTGAGTGCTGATACAGACGTTTCTGTTAAGGGCTCATTTTATGCCTATAAAAACCGCTCAACAGCTACGAGAGTCTGCTTCCAGCCTGTGTAAATGAAGGGACACTTCCTTCAAATCTCTTCTCCTTTCTGCCTTTATCCAGCCTTGTCATGCTTTCATTGCTCATTCAGACTAGACACTTAGACTTTATATATAAATAAAACATATAAATAAATAAAATCACTCCCACATCTACATCCAGACAAGATGTATCTATGGCAACAGTGTTGTTATGGAAACCAGGAGCAAAGGGTTCCCTCATGACTACCAGTCTGCTCAACCAAAACACAGTTACAGTGTTCATCAACAATCCTCTTCATATATACAGTGATGCACAGAGGTTTGGCAAAAGAATGCAAAAAGCAGCAATGCAAAAGCAGCTTTACATTGTCAAAGATTTTTATTAAAATAATTTACATACCTATGCATTTGCACTTGAATATAAACAATTCTTATAAACAAACAGCATTGATATTGTTGAGTAAAACTAAAATAAACTAAACATAAATATTTAAAAACTAAAACTGTCTAAATGAAAATATGATAAACTTCTAAATATTAATTATATATAAATATTAATAAAAAACTACACTAAACATAAGTATGTTGGGTTAAAATAAGTCATATTTGGATTTAATTAGTTATTTTTAATATCATGGATTTTTGAGTCATGAATATCAAAGCATGTTTTTAGAGTAATACCATACGTGACATGCTCAACTCCATACACAACCTCAGGAAAAAAATACTAAACATTAATCAAAGTTCTAATAAGAAAGTACGTTCAAAATTTGGGTATGCAAATACACAATCCCAGATCAGCCTATGGGACACCGCTTTCTAGTACTAAATCAAACTCAAGAAAATATGCAAATGAGGCCCTTTCACAAACGACCGGAAGAGGGCGCTGCACAGAGATGAATTGAATGACCTTTAACCCAATTAAAAAAAACGACTTAAATTAATTCACATAGGTTGCATTAGATCAAAGAAATATTGTCATTTGGAACAATAAAGCAATACTCAAACACTAAAAAATAAAAAAGTAACAAGACGAACAGGTGCTAGACTTTAGCAAGGGTTTATCGATTAAACGACATTTAAACCCTCCTACAAAGACACTGGCCTTTTTTTATAAAAGGGTCTATTGCAAAACAAAACAGTTAATCATTAATCACCGATATTGATCTAAAAATAAAAAAAACTGTAAGACACACAGACCTAGAAACACAACACACTGCCAATATAAACGGCGCTTGATCAACATGTGGGGAGCTTTATAAGATCAAAATGACAGCATGCAGCTAAACTGGGAGTCCAGTGTCATTAAATAGAGATGGAAACATACATTTAAGCATGACCAAGGCCAATAGCGGATGATGCTTAACCACACCAGCTATAAAAAGCGTAATCTTAATAAACATCCCACAAATATCCATCATCCATCGTCTCCAGCACACACAGACCATCCGCCTCAGATTAGCATCACAGTGTCAGAAAGCATCATTCCTAACGTTACCTGCTGTTTACTGATGACGGGAACAAAGTGACTGGCTCCTCTCCTCCCTTAGGCTTTTGAGGAACATAAACACAAAAAAAAATTGACAAATAAGCGCGTAATAACCCCAATATAGATGCTAAGGGGTTCACTAGTATGAAGCGTAACTGTAAGTACCTTTGATACAAACTGCGAAAGAATGTAACAGATACAGCGAAAAGGGCGGGGAAACCAGCGGCTCGGAAGTGAGCTGTGATTGGTTAGGGAGCTGCTGACGTGTGCGTGGTGCAGCTTGACGAGCGGACTGGCAAATCAGCGGATAGAATGCCGCGCAAAGCGTCGGAGGCTTCGCTGTGATTGGACGTCACGGCTGTCAAGCAAGGCTTACGGCCAAGCATCAGTGACATGGTTTACATTTTGAGTTTGGGTGTGGAGTGGGGAGAATAAAACGCAACAAAAAAATATTATATATATATATATATATATATATATATATATATATATATATATATATATATATATATATATATATATATATATATATATATATAAATATATTTTTTTTATATATTATTATTAAATCACTTAAAGAAAACATTTTACAGTAGCCAGGGGGTGAACACAAAGAAGAAAAAGAATACAAAAAAAAAATAATAATTTCCATCAAAAATATAAATGTCTACATACATTAATACATTTAACAGCTTTCTTGTTTATCAGATTGTAAATAGATTTTAGGTATTGCTTAACTTCTGATTTCAAAATAAGAAACAATGTTTTCTAATTGCCATACTTGCATTTATGAATACTTAACTTTGCCAGCAAAAGTTAAAAACAAATTAATCAAATAGTATTCCTTATGGAATGACATGTCATAAGTGTAAAAACCAAATAAAACATTTTCAAAACAAAGTTGAAAGCTGGGCATGATATATTTTCTAACAAACAAACAGGAATCTGCAAATAATTTAGTATTAGTATCAAGCAGAGGTAAATATTCATGCATAACCATTTCCTCTACATCATATATAACCTATACTTTTATTATAGGTGGTCATTTTAGTTCATTTGTTATCTTCTAATTTTATTTATTTGCTTATTTTGTATTTCTTTGTTTCTCTATATGTTACATACATATCAACATACATATGTGGGTTAATTAAATAAGGATGTCTGAGATGATAAAAAGTAGAATCTTTAAAAAATCTAGTTTAATTAAATGTGCCCTGGTCATGGAAACTTATTATTATGCTAAAGTTTTAGTTTCCTACAATGCTATTTCCTTCAGTTTTATAAAACATTGATAACACTTTCCATAAATATTTTGATGTAATGACTCAAAAAAATGTCAAGTGAACTAAACATTTATGTAAAAAGTAGAAAAATAATTTCCTTGCTCCTTAAATACATGTTTTAAGAAATATTTGAATGTTTTCAAGGTAAAACATTTATTCAGAAATGCTTACATATAAAATATCAGCAATTGCATGAAATATATTAAATATTTGTAATAAAATATTAATTAATACAATTAATTTAAATATTACTTTTGCAGACATATAAATCAGTTCAAGTCAAATAAACTACAATATGCACCGAAATGAAAATTCTGGATGTGCTAAAGTGTTATGTAAAGTTACTACTACAGACATAAGCACAGATTGGTTGTGGTTCGCTGTTAATCCTTCTTAAGGATTTATTTTCAAGCGTAGAAGTGGGAAAAGACCACCCAGCCCCTCGATCCACACTCTGGTCTTATAATAAGATGTTCATTTGACCTATTTCACAACTGTGGGACAGCAATGAACAGGTTCTACCACACTGTTTAATTAGAGTCTGTCACCTTTCCCACACTTACTGAAGTCAAGATGTTCATAATGTGGAGTGTTGTATGAATCTGGACCTAGTGTTAAATTTGTTCTATTTACTCTGATGATGCAAGTCAGATCAGAATCAGTTAAATTGCGTCCTATAGGTGTTTTCAGGCAAATAACAATTTGCAGTAAATTTTACAAAGAGCTTTTTACAGTGTAGATCACATGCACTGAAGAACTTTGTATCCATTTAAAAATATCCAAGATCCGCAAAAACATAGTTTGTTTCTTCATGGGAAGAGATTTAGAGAAAGTTAGCAAACTGAACTTTTAACTCCAGAAGACATTAATTGATGCACTGGAGTGGTGTGGATTATTGTGATGTTTTTGGCTGTTTGGACTCTCATTCTGGCGGCACCCATTCACAGCATAGGACCCATTGGTGAGCAAGTGACATACGGCCAAATTTATCCAAATCTGTTTCCATGAAGGAACAACCCCCTCTACATCTTAGATGGCTCAAGGGTGAGTCAATTTCCAATTATAAAGTTTTAAAGTTCAGGTAAACTATTCCTTTAAGAAAGTTTTTATTGAGGCATTTGACACCAAAATCACTTCTAGTGTGGACTTTGACTCAGAACTTCCCTTACAGTTGCTGACACGACCTCCAACTTATCGCGGTCTTATCTATATGTAATCAGAACAGATTCCTAAAACAAATAGTTAGGTACTACAAAATTGCTGTGGGTTTAACCAAACGTACCGCCCTGTTTGTCCACGCGGGGGCGCTGTTTTCCTTTTATACTGACAATGAGAGGCGGCAGCAGCGCAGCATCCCGCATCACACTGAAGGATGCTGGCAACCATGTCTGAAAACACACACACACATATGGCTGACGAGGTGGAAACAGCGATGTAGCTTTCAAGATGCCGTCCCTTTTCGTCCCTCGTTTTTTCTTTTTTATATTTTTGTGCGGTTTTAAAGGGACAGCTGGCAAATCGATCCCTGAAAGGGAAGCTCTCGGTGAGTAGAGAATAATGGGACGCATAGCGGGTCTGGATGAGGGAGTGGTGGGCTATTTTGTGCCCAAAACATCGAGCAAACAAGACAAATGCTACTGCAACATCGTATCATTAGTATGCATCGGTCTATGAATGCTAAACGCTAACTCGGAAACGCAGATTTATATGAATTTCACACTGAATGCATCGCATGGCTTTATAGACAGGAAACAATAAGTGCATATTATTGAGTATCAGCCTTTAGAAATTATATCACAATTTGACATAGCCTTCTCAAGCTTTTTGGCTGCGCGAAATCTTTCTAAACAGCAATTTGTCAATTATGCAAATCTGAGATTTACTAAGGCCCACTGACAGCTCAATATAAGTGTGCTTATATATTACTTCAGCTGTCTTCTGTATGATGGCATGCTATTGTTTCAGAGTGAGCTGTGAATGCTATATGAGAGTTACCTGATATGTTTTTATGAAAACCATGCAGTTGTCTGTGTTCAGATCTTTCTATATGAATTTGGTCTTTTAGTTCATCATATTTTTGGGTTAGAATCTTATGATAGATTTATTATTTTTGAATCCAAACGTGTCTGAAGACGTTCTCGCCATGCATCTGATCATATGTTTTTGTCCCCTTCAGAGGTGCAGGTGAGGGTCCAGGTGTTTGACAGCGGTGATCTTTCACCCCTGGCTAATGCTGCTATTGCCGTTCATGGGAACCAGACTCTGCTGGCACAAAGCAAAGCAGGCAGTGATGGCGTGCAGGTCGTCAGCTTCCTGTACCGCACGGGAACATGGGTAATCATTACGGCATCTCAGAGAGATTACCTCACCAGCTCTGTGCCATGGCACGCCAGCCGTTTACCCTGTGAGTAAACTCTAATGTGAACTGAATTAACTCTGCATATTAAAGTATTAAAGTCACATCTTGTTCAGAATGTTATTTTTCTTGATTTAATGTCATAACGTTCTTTGTTTTCAAATTCTATAAAAATCCTAAAACTTTGTTTATTAAGTGTTAAGTGTAAAAGGCGATGCTGAATAAACTCATATCAAATGTTTAGTCATGCTTAACCCTTATACTGTGCTGAAAAAACTTTAAAAATACCCAATTTACTTTTTATCAAAAATGGCTGGCCTATTGAAAATTTGCTTGTAAATTTCTTATTATGATATTTCTATTCCCAAATCTTGGATTCAATCTTTTTGTCAACCTGTTTTCTCTCAGTTAGCATTAGCTGAGATTTTATATTTCCTTCTGGAACTGATTAATAGTAAGCCTCATTGGTCTGAGCTGATGCATCTCAGTTTTTGAGTGAAAAATGCATTATTTGTGGATAATTGTGGCCATGTTCACTCCAAAACTGAGGTGTGTAAACAAAGATCAAAGAGGCCTATGATCAGTTGAAAAAAGAAAAAAGCCTGTGCTTATTGAAAAAAGTAGATAAAAAGACAGAATCAAACATTTTATCATAATATACAATAAATGTAAGTAATTATTTGTAGGGCAGTCATTTTTGACAGGGAGCACCAACTATAACAAGGTCATCCAATTTATTTATTTATTTTTTTTTTTGGGGGGGGGGGTTTATCATACACGGTGTGAACAAAAATAGTTAGTTTTTGCCCAATGCAATAACATTACCTAGCATTTTCAGGAAAAAGAATAACCTCTCTGTGTCAAAATGACCAGAACACAACATGAGGGTTCAACGGTAGAAAAAAAGATGCAGCCTCAGACTTTTTTGTACCAAACTGTCATTTCATATCTACCATTTGTGAAGGGACATTTAGAATGACATATTTTAACATACTGTTCATGGCATAACAGCCATATATTTCTGTTTTGATTAACTATCTTTTTAACACATCTCTATTTCTCTCTGTTAGTATATGCCTCTGTCAGTCTTTACCTGATGGCCCAGAAGCCCGGCACACTGATACTATATGATGATGTCATCCAGGTGTTTCATGGCTCCCCGAGTAAGAAAACGTCAATGACCATTAAAACAACTTTATATACATACACAAAAACAAGCATGATTATCACCATATTCTTATCAGAAAATATAAGATTATTATTATTATTGCTTATTTTGGGTGTACAAAAATGTGAGAGTTGGCATATGCATGTCCTTAACAAAGTAGTTTTTCCTTCTCACCCACTGTGTGTTTCTATTCATCTATTTTTATGGGCATTTTGGAATATCGCATTAAAAATGCTGGATGGAAATCCCAAGATGCGTAAAAATTCTAAAAATATGCAGAAAAAGCCAATGCGTACATTTGAGTTGGATAAACTTTTTATCTGATAAGAAAAAATGTGCATAGCATTTAGTGCTAGTTTACCAGGAAGTGACGATTTTGTTCTCTTTATTCGCAAGTGTTTTATGCGATATTCAATTTTTGCGCATAAGTGTAAATCGAATCTTTGGATTTAAACTTTGCTATTCAGGCTTTCAGCTTACGTCATCTTGACACTTAAGTTTTTTTTTGCAGCTGTCACCATAGCAACAGCAGAAATATTCTAATTCCATTACAGAATCGTTTGACATCTGAATCTGCTAATTGCTCTAATTCCACTGTAATGATAGGGCGTTTATTGCAGCATAGAAGGCATCTATTGTAAAGTTATCAGTTATGCGCCTCGGAGAGGCTTGCATTTCAGAAAATAATAGAACAAAAGAAGTGAATTGCCTAAGTGGTAACCCAGCTACATTGCACAATCATTACCTTACATTTAGTCATTTTGCAGACACTTATTCAAAGCAAAGATGTCCTATACACACACACACATTGGAAACTGGCATAAGATATTTATATTCCAGAATACATTACTTAGGCTCCCAGGCTTAATAATTTTGTCTATTATGCAATCAGAATATTGTTGGTTTCCACAAAATGCACAATTCTGTGTGTCTTCCAAGGCTCCAAATAATGTGAAATGCATAAAAAAATTCAACCACAAGTGCCTTTGATTTTTCAAGAAAATTAATTTCAATTCATTACGTAGTTTATAAGTTAACTTCTCTAAAAAAAACATATTTATGTTACTTGCCAGTCATTACACTTAATTTTCTATACTGTTTTAATTTCAGGTGGGCGGAGCCAGCCATGGCTGCAGGTTCCAAGGCGGAGCCTACAGTTTAACTCCTCCTACACAGATCTGACTGCAGTTTTAACAACAGCCAGAGACCAGAATGAAATTAACTCATTCCCTTACCCTCTCGCTCTGGAACCAAACAACACAGGTATTAAAAATACTAGAGTCTGTCTTAATAAAGATATTTAAATATTTGAACCATAATTACATGCTCCATAAAAAAACTAAAAAAATATGTAGGAGAGACTTACTAAAAAATATATAGCTATAGATAATACAGTGTATTTATAACGGTGTAAATTGCTTTAAGGAGGAGAGAATGGCTGGACAGATCTAACAACAATAGCAGCGGTCAGCGCACAACTGTTTGACCGTGAGGGTCGAGCGGTTGAGGTCAGCGAGCCAGTTCACATCTCTGTGCCACTGCCTTCTGATACTCGCATACGATCTGCCACCAGCATACCTGTATGGATGTATGACACCAAGACAGGTACGCACAACCTGATTTAGGCACCAAAAAATAGTGTTGGTAACTATGTAAATATTGTCCTATCTGGTATAATGGAAGCAACATGAACATCCTGCATAAACCCTGTCAATGCTAGCTCCTCTTTTTGGGAATAATGCTTTGCATTTTCTCTCTAGGATTATGGGTACGAAACGGAACAGGATTTATCACTCGAGAAGGATCACAGCTCACGTGGGACTTCACTGCCTCCCAGCTTGGCTACTGGACTGCAGCTTTCCGTTCTTCAGCAGGTAAAAGTGGAAAAAAGTGACGTGACATTCAGCCAAGTATGGTGACCCATACTCAGAATTTGTGCTCTG
The DNA here is from genome assembly GCF_003368295.1 of Carassius auratus. Lineage (NCBI taxonomy): Eukaryota > Metazoa > Chordata > Actinopteri > Cypriniformes > Cyprinidae > Carassius > Carassius auratus. The sequence goes on from NC_039266.1 coordinate 3,204,244, forward strand.
CATTTAACCCATCCAAAGTACACACAAACAGAGCAGTGAACACACACACACACACTGTGAACACAGTAACATACTTGAATGCAATTGCACTACATGCAACAATATACACACTTGTACCTCCTTAACTCAAACACAATTACATGCAGACATGCTAATCAGGCTTTATCTTTGAACACTAGGCTCAAGTTTGTCTCACCCAGGCCTGAGGGACATCACTGCCTACCATACCTTCTTCCTCCTGTCTATCTTGGGATCTCTTGCTTTGCTTGTACTAGTCTTGCTTTGTGTTCTACTTTATTATTGCAGGTATGTGCTAGTTTGTCTGAATTATGTGTACTTAAAAGTAGCATAGGCTCAGAGGAAAGACATGCCTCTATTTTGATTGTGCTTTTGGTGCCTATCACTGGGCATTTCACTTTGAAAGTTGTTTGAAACATGCAAGAAGCAACATAATACCCTTTTGAAGAACTGTCACCACAGGCATGTTTTCCCTCTGAGCCTGGGTTGATTATAAGCTATATTTCACAAGATTACAGCAAATGACTCACTGAGAGTGTTTTTTCTAAATGTCAACATCCGTTTTCCAGACGAAGATGTCTGAAGCCCCGACGGCAGCAGAAACAGGTTCAAGCTCCATCAGCTCTGAACGGATCCAAGCGGGACCAAGGCACCTCCATGTCCCATTTGAACCTCATCTGTGGTGGCCATGTTGAATCTGCCTCCTCCAATGGCAACTTGGACGCCAACAAATCCGAAGGATCCCCATCCCATGCCTTCAAGGGTGCTCGGGATGAGTTTACCAGGCACATTCCTGCCCATAAGCTTCGACATTCCTCTAAGACCAAGCAGTCTAAAGGAGCCCAAAAGAATGCAGAGAGTTTCCCCATGAAGGTACATCGTTCCACAGATACAAGCAATCTGGATAGCAATCTTATACATGATGAATATGGACGCAACTATAGCCCTGACGACAAGGATAACGAGTATCGCCGGAGGCACGTTGTCAATGATAACCGTGGCTACACATCCGACCCACCTTCTCCACCAATTGTGGACAAGCCACCGGAGTATTCGCAGGTTCTGCAAGGGCCGGATCACCTCGCTCGCCCAACATCACTCAACACACAACCAGGTCAAATTATATTCTGCAGCTCACTGGATCAGATGAAGGAGAACATGTACCGTTCCATGGTACCAACTCTTGTGATCCCGGCCCACTACATGAGGTTTTCATCCGAGTTTGGTGCCACAGATCAGGGTAAAGATGGGGCAAATCAAGCAGACCGTGATGGACACAGTTCACAAGGTGCCAACAGTGGGATTCAAGGCCAAAACCACCAAAACCAAACCCCTGGTTCAGGCCATGCAGAAGCCCAGCAAGGTGATTCTCCAGCAGGCTCTGATGAGAGTGTTTGGACCCCCGGTGGAACACCAGCTCCAGTTCACATACCTGTTTTATTTAATGACTCCACCATCTCCCAAATGAACGGGGAGCTGCAAGCGCTCACTGAGAAGAAGCTTCTGGAACTGGGGGTGAAGCAACACCCTCGTGCTTGGTTCATATCACTCGATGGACGTGCCAATGCTCATGTGCGCCACTCATACATAGATGTAGGTGCTGATCTCAGCCACAGTGGAACACATAGTGGCAACCACAGCGCCCAAAGCACGTTGAGCGCTCCTGCCGGGAGTAGCAAGGACCGTAACATAGATACAAGTTTCCAACCCACCCAACATGAGCGCAAGTCCACATCCAGTCGCAAGAACAAAGAGGAACACTATGGAAGCGGGCGTAAGGGCCATGGAGGAAGCAGTTCCAACAGTACAAGAGGCGGGAAACACTACTCCAAACCAACCTACCATGACCCTCTGGACCTAAGTGGAGGAGTGAAGCCGCATGGGAGCCAGTTCACCACTGGAAAACCCATTGACCCCTCTTTTGGATGACGGTCCTGAGGATCCAAGGGGGTCTTCAATGCCGAAGAGGGGTCGAAGCCGGGGGAACAGCTCACGTAGTAGCAACAGCGAAACACAGCGTGACTCTGTCACCAGCCCAGAAGATGACAACGACTTGGATGATAAGGATGAGAACAAGAAGAGTCCCTGGCAGCGCATTGAAGAGCGCCCCCTAATGGTTTTTCATCCCAAGAAGTAGAGTGAGAAATCAATCCCACTAGCTGCCTTTGAATAACTGGACTATCTAGAGATGTGTTCAAATTGATAATGACTAATGACCCAGTGATATTTTTACAGACCGACTATTTGTGTCGTTATAATTTGATAGAAGTTACCAAAATGATTGGTGCGCCATTGAATTATAATTTTTTTTTGTCTTTCTATGACAACGTACTTTCACTGATCAATTTGAATGCACCTCAGGGGTCAAAGAACACAAATTTGGTGGCATCATACCATCTTAGTGTTTTGCACAACAAGAATCACATTAAATTCAAGACTAGTTATAGTGAAAGTGAAGTGACATTCAGCCAAGTATGGTGACCCATACTCAGAATTTGTTCTCTGCATTCAACCCATCCGAAGTTCACACACACAGCAGTGAACACACACAAAAACCATGAACACACACCCGGAGCAGTGGTGCAGTCATTTATGCTGTGGCACCCGGGGAGCATTTGGAGGTTCGGTGTCTTGCTCAAGGGCACCTAAGTCGTGGTATTGCCAGCCCAAGACTCAAACCCACAACCCTTGGGTTAGGAGTCAAACTCTCTAACCACTAGTCCACGACTTCCCTAAGAAGAGAAGAATGCCATTGCATTTGGAGGAACACAAGATATCAAACATCTGGGCAAGTTCATTAAAATAAAGCACAACACATCATGCTGGTTTACAACAGGAAGACTTTATCTTACAGTCCACAAAAACATTATCTTACTGTTCCTCTATTTCCATACCAATTAGACTCAAACAAACGATTGCATCCAAAAGTACCCAAGTACCTTTTCATTCTCAACGGCTTGGTGATAGACTTTTTCAATGGATGGCTTTCTCTAAAGCTTGAGTCTTCAATATGTTGGGATCAAGAACTTGATGTTTTCCAAGAAGTCTTGTAAAACTTTTAGATTCCCATTTTCTTATGTTCTTATGCAGTATATTCCTTGGTATCTCGTCCCAACTTGCCGTTCTTCTACCTTCGAAATTCATTATTTTGATGTCAATTAAAATTTTCCTTCAATCTTTCATACTATTTCATATTTTTTGTGCAGTGCTAATCTGAAATTTACAGTTCAAGTTTCAAACATTCCACATTTTTTACTGTTTGTCCTTAAGTAGATTAAAATAAGAAGGTTTAAAGTTTACATTTATGTGATATTATAGCAATTTCTATGTTATTACACATTGCATTTTTTATTTATTGTATGATATGTTATGCCATACGACATCTTCCACTCCAGTGTGGTTTTTGAATATAATCTTTAAAAATGTGATAGGCCTAAACTTAGCATTAGTTGCATTAAAGTGCAGATTTGTATAGGAAAAGCTGATTCCGAACTGGGCCCCAATCTCACTTACAATGAAAAAGCATTGACTGTGATACAGTAGATATGAATGTATGTTCACCACAGTTAGCATTTTCAGTCCAGCTTTTCATTTGTTTAAAAGAGAGCCATTAGAATTTTGTGTATATGTATGATAGCCTTTATGTGCATGAGAAAACTAATATAGGACAACAGATTTTTTTAAGCGTACAAATTAAAATAGACACTATCAAAGCATGAAGGTGGATAATAGGTGCATCTGCTACAGATGCCTGATAGGAAGAAATTTGCCAAAATTTAAAATGAAATATTATATGCCAGTTTACAGGCCAGTGTTTGGCTAATATTTCCATCCGAACTATCCCATGCACTGTTAATATTCACATTGTCTGCATTGCATTGACTGTGATAAAATTATGACTTTAAAAAAAGAAAAAAAGCCATTCAGATATTAAAAGCTCATAATTTATGACACTTTTCTATTATTTTTCCCATCATTAAAGACATGACATGTTATTTATGAAGCAACATTTTATGAATAATTAAGACCATAAGGAGCATGAAGGCTGAGAGCTATTTGATGACTATCAAACATAATACAAAGAGACTTGAACTAAAATAGCTCTGCTCATGCTGCTCTGGTGCCAATCACATGTAGAGCAGTGATTAATGCTGTCTCTTGTGATGATTGTCAACTTGACACTACTGTTGCAACATGCCTCATATGTGTGTCAGTCGTTTCTCAACCCTTCATAACTTCCTTATAATAACTGAAACATATATAACTGGAACCGAGATTAAGTACTGGATTATTTTATACTAAGCTGGCGATTAAGAGTGAGACTTAACATCTAGTGTATGATTTAGTGGTGGAATTCTTAAGAGGATTTTAGTTTGTTTTATATTATATACTTGGTGCTGAAACCCTTAACTTTACATACTGACCCACAATTTCACTGATTTTACATTTGCACACTCTTTTTAGAACGAGTTTCACTCACTAGAACTGAAATCAAAGCCATTCTCTTCCTCTGTCTGTTTATATTTTGTTCACAGCCTGTGGGTAAAGTTTCACCGGAAATCTCGATATGCCTTTGTCAGTGTACATTTGTCATGTGATGTGGTGCTCTGAAACACATTTCCCTCTGTACTGTGTAAATATTTCTCTCTCTGACTGAATATGAATATGACTCTGATGATAGTATGATGTTGTTTCCATTGTGCACAACAGCTTTGCTTAATTGTTCTACAATCAAGTCAGACGGACCTTTTGCAATTTTATAATTTGTTCATAATATCCTAGGGGGAAAAATATCACATGTGAAATGGACTGTTTCACTTCTGACGTGTCCGAAAGTCATGTGCTGTACAATAAAGAAATTCAATTTCTCCTGCATTTCTGTTTTTAATAAAAACAAAACTCAAAGTAATCCTGCATTTTCATACATGGCAAATTGTGTAATTTCCTATTTTTATTATAACTATTAGTATTAATAGTTTAGAACTTTTAGGCATTTTTAATTTGTACTGGTTAAACTAAATAAAGGCCAAAGGTCATTATAAAAATGTAAAAATGTATTTATTAAAAATAAAACTCATTAAAAGAGTAAATTCACTTCAGTTAGTGATAAAGAAATATATGACCTACCCACATTCACAAGCTTTTTTTGTAGTAAAGTCTGGCATGATCTTTGGAGATGTTTGATCCTTTAATTTTCTTGGGGAAAAAATACATATACTTCAATAAATATACAATTTTACACTTCAATTAAAACAAAACTTAAGGGACAATAATTAGATTTATTATCATACACCAGGTCTGAAAATGACCTTGTCCTCTTGCCTACTAAAAAAAAAAAAATAAACACATTTTATAGATATATATTTGTACCTTTTTATCCCTATGGGGTACATATTGTTACCTTAAAGGTACATATAGCTTTGTACTTTGTGGTATATAGCTCTATCATCTGATTAAACACAGTCAGAGTTGTTAATAATAGTCATTATGCTCACTAGAAAACTAGACGCAGTGTGTTCAAACAAGATTAACTGGTTTTAGGTTGACCATCTTTGTTCTATCCAAAACATTGTTTGTTTAAGAAGTAGAATTGATTCATTGTCTACAAGCGTAGAGAAATGACATAAGAAAACCACACATTGTGTTGGATGAAATCATTAACCAAATGTCAAAATAGTGCAAGATTTTTCAAGATAGCCTCTTGGAGATCTATTATTTCTGCTCTTGTCTGTCATTGCATAAATAACAAAGATGGCATTAAACCAGTTTGTTGGTTCAGGTAGGTGTTTAGCAATCATTAAAAAAAGGATGGAAATGTAGACGTTTTACTTAAAAACTTGCAGAATCTTATCCTCCTTTATAAAATCGTCATGTATTTCAAAACAGGGTTGTCGTTGCGCTCCAGGCCGCGTGGCGGCGCTTGTTTGACGCGTTAAAATCGTTTACAAAGGAAGTAGAGGAAGAGAGACTGTACGTTCAAAGCGCACAGGTCAATGTTATGAACACAAATAATGGGATTATATTTATCTAGCATTATTATAGAGCCCTCAGACCCTTTAAATACTTGCTATTAACTAGCATATTGTGTTTTGAAATTCGTCTCTGTTTTTTTTGTATATCTATGCAGAAACGCGTTTATAATTTCTGTTTCCAGTTTATGAAGTAGGTCATTGCTGTTGGGTAAGTGCGTCTTCTGTATATTTTTAACATTTTTAAATGTCAGTGCTGTTTATTAACGTCATTAGTCACATTATTACTGTGGTATGGGTGATTTTTAACCCAAGCAAAATGTAACTGAAGTTTTACCACTTAATGTGATAAACATAACAAGACATTTATCATTATGAAGTTATTATTGAAATTAGAAATGTTGTTTGAATCTAGATGACCGATTAATCGTGTATTTACATATTTATGTGCCCGAATTTTAATTGAAGTTCCAGTAAAGGCCGCTAGAAGGCGCCAAAGACCAACATTCATCAGTCACATACTGTATAATAATTAGATGTTAGAGGGTAAATAACTATGATTTGTGTGTTTCAGTATGTTTCTTGTGGGGTTAACTGGAGGCATTGCCTCAGGGAAGAGCACAGTGTCTTCTCAGCTGAAAGAACTGGGCTGTCCTGTCATCGATGCGGATGTGGTGGCCCGGAAAGGTGTTTAGTGCTTGTTAGTCCTTAGTGTATTATAACATTATTTAGTAAAGTAATTCATAGGATTTTGTGGTTTGAAAAAAAGAAGAAAAGAAAAAAAGGTAGGCAGCATGTAGAAAATTTACTTGAAATAATGTTTTTTTTTTTTAAGATAACAAATTAATGAAAAAAAATTCAATACCATTTAATTGTAAAAATTTAAATAAATTTAGTAAGTGTGTATTCTAGATTCATTTTTTATAGTTTAAATATTAAATCAATATATAAATGTAATTTATAATGTGTATCGATTTTTATTTAATTGAATAATAAAAAATAATGAATTTTTGTTTATTGAAAAAAAAAATGTACACACATACACTAAATGATTTAAAATTGGTAAAAATAATATAGTTCGGATTAATACATATTTTATAAAATATTTAATATATATTTTTAGATAAAATAATATTAAAATAATAAAAAATATTGATTTAATGATATTATTTATTTAATATAAATTGATTTATTTAATCAGTGCTTTAATTGTGTGATTTTTCTTTGTGTATCAGTGGTGGAGCCCCAGAGTCCAGCGTACAGACTGATCGTGCAGCATTTTGGACGTGAAATTTTGTTAGACAATGGCGAGATTGACAGACAGAAACTGGGGCAGATCATCTTCTCCAGCCCCGAGAAACGAAAACTTCTCAACTCCATCACACACCCAGAAATACACAAAGAAATGTTCAAACAAATACTGCTGTACTTCCTTAAAGGTATACTCACACATGCACATAATCAAACAGAGAATGATAAAAGTGTAGCAAAATCTCCTGAACTAATGTTTATTGCTGGTTGATCTTTAGGCTACAGATATGTGGTTTTGGATGTGCCGCTGCTTTTCGAAACACGACGCCTCACTCGTTTCCTAACACACACGGTTGTCGTTTACTGGTATGATGTTTTTTCTCTCTTCCATTTTCCTTGTTTTCATAAATATAAGTCAGACCGGGTTGTGTGATACTGTAGTTTTTAAAGCAAATAAAGGGTCTTTCAGTGTTATTTTAGAATTATTTATTAAGTTTCTTTTATTACTTGTTTACATTTTATATTATTTATTTACAATTTATTTTAAATTCAGCTTTTCAGGGAAGGACTTTGTTTTTCTTTAATGGAATATTTATTTAACTTTTTAATTTACTATTGTAATATTAAATTTTTAATGGTTTTAACTAATTTAACAGTAATAAGCCTGGTCTCTTCAGCTCATGTGTCTGTATTTGGGCAGTGACCCGGCGACGCAGCTGTCCCGTCTCATGCAGAGGGACGGTTTGAGTCAGGAGGAGGCCGAGCAGAGGATCGGCGCTCAGATGCCCCTCAAAGAGAAGCGTGGACTCGCCAGTCATGTGATCGAGAACTCGGGCTCTCGTGAGGACACTCACAGACAGGTGCTGCGGCTGCACACCAAGCTCGAGGACTCCATGGAGTTCCTGGTCATCAGGGCCATCGCCGTTGCAGCCGTCGCCGGGCTCGGCGGTCTGTTTTTATGTACAGTCAGACTGCTGGTCTCTTAGCAAACATACTGAAATGCTTCCACAACAACGGCAATAGGACTTAAAGGGATAGTGCACCCATAAATCTACATTCTGTCAACATTTGCTCATTATATGCGGTCTTCTTTCTTCTGTGGAAGTGTGTGGACAGTGTTCCACAGAAGAAAGTAAAGTCCTATAGGTTTGTAACAATGTGAATAAATGATGACAGAATTTACATTTTTCAGTAAAGAAACGATTTTATATGCTAACATAGGTTTTTGTTGTCTAAATCATTTTTATGTGATGTTTAACCTAACTTTGTTGTTGATATTCTGACCTCACCACCGTCAGCCTGAGCTACATAAAGAGCCACATTTACGTTATTTGATTTGCACAGGCTGCGTTACTATAATCAACACAATTATTGTGATATTAGTCCTAAATGTAACACTGTATAAAATGGAACTATGACAACAATGCTTCTTTTTTAACTCGAAACACGTTTGTTTAATTCTGAATTCATGCATACATGGACTGAATGTATTGATGTCTTCTGCTGCTCTTTGTTAATATCAGATATTTTTATCTATATCTGAATTAAAAAAATGTCACAACTTGAATTGTTGCAGCAAATTCATTTTTTGTTATGCTTAATGACTCATCCAGTGATATGCATGTCTAAAAAAAAAAAAAAAAAATCACATTTGCAGATTTTCAGGATTATGCAAAATAGTTTCCCACACTTGTTAAAAGCAGTGTATCATTATACTAAATAAAACTAATTCTTAATAATAGATTATTATTATTATTTTTCACCATACTAATACTAATTATTTACATTCTATAAATATATAAATAACATTTATTTTACGTATTGGTTTTAGTTTAGTTAAAATCTAATTAAAAAAATTAAGTAATACAAGTTAAATGTAAGTGTAAGGTAAGTAATGCGGGTAATTAAGAATCAATAAATATATATATATAAACCTTAATAAATAAAAAAACATGACAACTAAAACTTTGGTTAAACAAAAACTGAACAACAGCTAATTCAATTCTAACATTAAACTATAAAATAAAATAACTGGTAAAATGTGTTAACCTGCAGCTTTTACCTAATTCAACAACAACGACAAGAAGTGTGTAGGTATAGACTGCTGTATTTAGGTTGGTTCAGTAATGTTTAATAAATACCGTGAATAATATTTTGACATAATTTAGTAATTAATTTCAGTGCATATGCATTTTTTAAAGCAATTTTTAACTCTCTTAGGCAACAGGTTTTGTTGCTGCAGCTCCATTTTTTTAGAGCGTTTATGTTCGTCTCGCTGTGTAAACATGAGCAATATACATGTACATCAGCCGGACACACAGACAGATATGACAGTTATGAGTTCTCTCTCTGTCTTCTTCACTCAGTCCTTCATCTTTAGGGTTGGCCTGTGGTGATGTTCTCTGTCTTTAATAAGCTGTTCTTATGCTAACACAGAGTGACGCGGGCCAGCGGCCCTGCACAGTAAGACCTCTCTCTGTGTGTGTGTGTGTGTGTGTGTGTGAGAGAGATGGTCAAGGTTTTAAGATTGTGCATCTGTCATTATGCAATGGATAGAGATTGTGTGTGTGTGTGTGTGTGTGTGTGTGTGTGTGTGTGTGTGTGTGTGAATGCAGTCCTGTCAGAGCACTTTAGTCTGAAACAAACATAATCAAGTGTCTGCATATCAAGAGCTAAAGTATCTAGAGTGAAAAGTAAACTTTTTGAACACTGTCACTTTGAGAAATGTTATGGGTGAAATTACCAGAAACATCTCAAAAATCACAAGTAACTAAAAAATGAGTTTTTTTTGGCATAACATTTTAAAAAACATTTTTAGTACCACATATGTGTGTGTGTATATATATATATATATATATATATATATATTTTTTTTTTTTTTAAGTAATGATGCTGAAAATACAGCTGCGCATCATAAGAATAAATTATAATAAATTATAAATCTCCCAGGGAAAATTTCCTTGTTGTATCAAAAATAAATAAATAAAAAAGTTCTTTTATTGCTCATAAAAGAACTTTGCAACAATTGTGTCACACCCCACTGATATGATTAGCACTTCAAAGAACTTTGTGTGGTGTCCTGATTGTGACCATGCATTTGTTTCTGCCAAAAACCTTCTGTGTTATAGTCCCATTTTATCAGCTCCTAACTTGTCTTTGCCTTTCAAGCTATAAGTTGACGTAAGATGATCCTGTCTGTTATTTTACCAAGAAGTTTTTGAAGTCTCAACAAAACTATAGTATCATCGAAAAGGAAGCTCTGGCATTAGTAATGGCACTCAGGCATTTTGAAGTCTATGTTGGAGGTAGTTGTACCTCTCGTGTTGTTTACACTGACCATAACCCTCTTGTCTTCCTGTCTGGAACCAACGTCCTGTTTTGTGGTATTAAAGCAGTTAAAGGGTTAGTTCAGCCAAAAAGGAAAATTATGTCATTAATAACTCACCCTCATGTCGTTCCAAACCCGTGAGACCTCCGTTTATCTTCAGAACAGAGTTTAAGATATTTCAGATTTAGTCCGAGAGCTCTCAGTCCCTCCATTGAAACTGTGTGTACGGTATACTGTCCATGTCCAGAAAGGTAAGAAAAACATCATCAAAGTAGTCCATGTGACATCAGACGGTCGGTTAGAATTTGTTGAAGCATCGAAAATACATCTTGGTCCAAAAATAGCAAAAACTACGACTTTATTCAGCATTGTCTTCTCTTCCGTGTCTGTTGTGAGCATGTTCTGCTGACGTGTTATCTTTGTTATTTGCCACATCAGAAAACACATCAGCAGCGTCATACGTCATCAGCGCCATGAACGCACTCACAACAGACCAGTGGTGGACTTAAGTACATTTTTCAAATATCTGTAGGCTGGAGTAGTTTTATTTTGAGTAACTTTTACTTTTACTTCACTACATTCCAAAGCATAAGATCGTACTTTTAACTTAACTACATTTCATAAAACATATCGTTACTCCCTATAATATATCACGTGCTCCGACACGCAGAAGCCGTGTCTGATTCATCATGAACGAACTGAGTCTTTTCAAAATAAACTTTAATCGGATCGCGAATCGCACCAAACGATTCGTTTAGGAATTAGAATGATCCCATAGCAGATGTTCTGGAGTCGACCACTCACTGATTCAAATGAACCGTTTAGTGCGAGTCTCCAGAAGTAAGAACCGGCAGATCTTGTGAACGTGCGTGCGTCTGATGTTGCTAAAAGTTATTAATGTCGAAATTTAGGATGAATTATTGTAACTCAAAATCATATTTAGGTCAAAAAAATATATCTTGACTCCATATAGTGGTTATTTTGGAAAAAATCCCAGGTATTTTGAGCAGTAGGATTATATTAAAAAAAAAAGTGCTAATATAAAATTAAATTAGCCTATACAAAATTGTAAACATCTATCTTTCAGTACTTTTTTACTTAAGTACATAACAAATTGAGTACTTTTGTACTTTCACTTTAGTAAAACTGAAAAAGGAGTACTTTTACTTTTACTGGAGTAATATTTAATTATACGTATCTGTACTTTTACTCAAGTTTATTTATTTAATTTTAACCTTTTTTTGCCTGTGAGGGGCCAAGACGCGTCGCGGAGCGTCAGACGCGCGTGAGGACCAAACGCAGCAGAACGGTAGGAAACTTCACTCCTCTTATTATTTCTCTTTTACTATAGCGATTTATTTTTAGATACGTGATCCGAGTCTTTCATAGATTTGTAGAGTTATCAGAGTATAGAGTTATTAGAGAAATAGTTATTTTTTACATTCTTTGGTCGAAGTTTTCACAGGCACTTCGGAGCCTGTTCGCGACTCTGTTGATTCAGATCGGGACTTCGGGTGTTCGCGACTCAGTTGATTCAGATCGGCACTTCGGAGCCTGTTCGCGACTCGGTTGATTCAGATCGGCACTTCGGAGCCTGTTCGCGACTCGGTTGATTCAGATCGGGACTTCGGAGCCTGTTCGCGACTCGGTTGATTCAGATCGGCACTTCGGAGCCTGTTCACGACTCGGTTGATTCAGATCGGGACTTCGGGTGTTCGCGACTCGGTTGATTCAGATCGGCACTTCGGAGCCTGTTCGCGACTCGGTTGATTCAGATCGGCACTTCGGAGCCTGTTCCCGACTCGGTTGATTCAGATCGGGACTTCGGAGCCTGTTCCCGACTCGGTTGATTCAGATCGGCACTTCGGAGCCTGTTCCCGACTCGGTTGATTCAGATCGGCACTTCGGAGCCTGTTCCCGACTCGGTTGATTCAGATCGGGACTTCGGAGCCTGTTCGCGACTCGGTTGATTCAGATCGGAACTTCGGAGCCTGTTCGCGACTCGGTTGATTCAGATCGGGACTTCGGAGCATGTTTGAGATTTTTTTTAAATTCAGATCTGGACATCGAAGCAGGAAGTGTTTGTCAAACAGTTAATTGGTGATAAATGAATATTTGGACTTGAGGCTTTTTTTTACCTGTCGATTCAGCATGTACATGGACCCACACACAAAGTTGGACACACTCTAGATTTAATCATCTTCATCCATTGTTATTAAGGAAGTTATTCATAACCGTACTGAAAATAAGTAAATATTGTTAGCTGATGCTAACTGTCTAGCTAACAAGCTTGCTGGTGTTAACTTGAGGTAATTTTTATAAATAATATTTGTATTCAACCACATATATATATATTGCATCTGGGGAGAAAATAAAGGATGTGATGTTCAGAACATGGTAACTACAGTAATTATCAAAGAGGGAAGAGATGCACCCCGTTTGGCCAGTGGTGTTTTTACACCACAGACAAGGTTTGAGAAGGAAAAACTCATTATAAAAATATAATTATATTTTCCTTAAAATCTTCAGGCCTTATTATCATGTCATATATAACTGTGATGTTCTGTAAAGTAACAAACTTTAAAATACTTTTTTCTTACTGGTGAAAATCAGATGGTCATCTCTGTTTCTCTCAGGTACATCACAGTGTAAGCTTCACAGTGAACATTACTCTCGTCAGCGTAGTCCATATCAACAACAAAAATATATCTTGACTCCATATAGTGGTTATTTTGGAAAAAATCCCAGGTATTTTGAGCAGTAGGATTATAAAAAAAAAAATGCTAATATTAAACTAAATTAGCCTATATAAAATTGCAAACATCTATCTTTCAGTACTTTTTTACTTAATTACATAAAAAATTTAGTACTTTTGTACTTTCACTTGAGTAAAATTGAAAAAAAGTAATATTTTATTATACGTATCTGTACTTTTACTCAAGTACTTGATTTGTGTACTTCGTCCACCACTGCAACAGACCCAGAAGAGAAGACAATGCAGAATAAATTCGTAAAGTTAGTCATTTTCGGACCAAAGGGAAGAAGAGAAGGGAAAAGGGAAAACTGAGAAAACAAAAACTCTTGACTGACCCCAGAACAGTAGAAATTATGTCACAGGATGTAACGCATGTAAATGTCATTACTGTCCCTTTTGATCAGTTTAACACATCATTGAAAAATAAAATAGAATATTTATTGCTTTACGGTATTAAAAACTATGTTGCAAGAAAGTTGTTGTTCCTAAAAACAGGCATCATTTTAGTAAGTTATTTATAAGTAATGAAAATTAGGTGGCAAATTCATATTTTCTTATTGTTCCTTTTTATTTCTTACTGTAAAACTTCTGGTTCCCTTTCAAGGATCCAAAGATGTTGAGTTTTCATGAGATGAACTCTTTCACAGCTTCTTGAATGAGTGATTTGTATGGGACAGGCAGCAATAGAGAAGCATTTGATATGCAGTTTTTTAGGATTAACTGTGTGTCCTGTAGATATTTTCCCTAAACTCTCTCTCTCTCTCTCTTTCTGTGGCCTGCAGGCTCGTCCACATCATAACACACTGTCGATGCACCCAGCCCTATCACAACACGTCAGCTGGAAAACCCCCACCAAATGAGAAGTGACAGCTGCTTGTGTGTGCGTGTGGCCTGAATGTGGGAACTTATTTAATATACTGAATTTGACTTCTTAAAGTATGGGATAAAAATGCACATCAGGGCTTGAGAAGAGTGATTAAACATGTTTCCATGAATACTTGGCAACACCTGTGGTTTTCTTTAAGAAAGCTAACAAGCTTGACCTATAATGATATTCTACATTTATCTACTAGGCTCTAAAAGGGATAGTTTACCCAAAAATGAAAATGATGTGATTTACTAGTGCACCCTCATGTCGTTCCATGTCTGTATATGAAGCACAAAGGTCCATGCAAAATAAAAGTTAAAGGCATCCTATATTGTTTGGTTTCCAATGTTTTTGGCGTTTCTCCAGTATCTATTTATTACTTCGTATTACTGTAAAAATTATAATTTGTATTGTTTTCCATTACAGATATTTAAAAATCATGAAATCATGAAGGAAAATGTATAAAAATTAAGCCAGTTTGTGCTTAAAACAAGAAAATAATCATGTTTTGTCTTTGAATTTTGCCTCTCTCTTTTTTCTTTTAAGCATATTTTTACTTAATTTTCTATTAAGAATTTTAGAAAAAAAATTCTATAATTTAAAGGTGCTGTAGGGAACTTTTTAAAAAATATATATTTTTTACATATTTATTAAACCTGTCATTATGTCCTGACAGTAGAATATGAGACAGATAATCTGTGAAAAAATCAAGCTCCTCTGGCTCCTCCCAGTGTCCTATTGCCATTGCAGAAAGTCATGCGCTCCCGGTAAAAAACAACCAATCAGAGCTGCGGTCCGTAACTTTGTTTGTGTTCAAAATGTAGGAAAATGTATATAATAAGCGAGTACACCATGAATCCATTTTCCAAACCGTGTTTTTAGCTTGTCCTGAATCACTAGGGTGCACCTATAAGTGTTTATATTCGGACTATTTTAGATTGCTTCGGGGATACCGCGGCGGAGTAACCCAGTACCTTTGTGATTCTTCATAGACATAAACAGAGAGAAGTAGTTCCGGCTACAATGTTCTTCCGCAAGACGCAAGCAGTTCTGTTTATTAACCACTAGAGCGTCAAAAGTTCCCTATCGCAGCTTTAAGCGTAAGGGCCAGAATATAAAATAGAATTTATAATATAGTTATTCTCCGATTTTATTCCTGATTTTAAGACTGTGATGCTGAAGCATCTCTCAAGTGCAACCATGTAAAATCTAAATCATTCATTTGTACCTTGCAAATGTAGCTGGAACAATCTGAAAGCGCATTTCACACATTCGATATATCAAGTAAATCTAAATTGCAGCTACAGTACGTGACATTAGATCACAGCAGTGCTACCGCTTGTCATTTACAGTTTGGAGGCTGCCAGAGCAGATAAAGCACCAGCTGACCCACATGCGGCCCACCTGCCAGTCCAGGCTCAGCGGGCCGCGTCTCGCTCTGAGCTAAAGGTGAGATCTGCTCCGTGTCCGCTGCTCCTGACCTGCCCTGAACTCCTGTCACACTGAGACAGCTGCTGGTGTCACTGGCCATGAGAGGAGGGCCAGACAAATCTCTTCATCTGCTCTGCACCCTGTTACCTGAAGCCATGACTTTGCCAAGTGACATTTACATCATCTGAGCACCGCAAACATCTGGGAGGAGATTAATAATATAATTCCACCAATCACAAGCAGCCCCGCCCCTTCAACGCAGCCATCAAGCCACGCCCATCTTCCAATTCCACCCTATTGTACTGAATGAAAATGAATTGAATTTGTGGATTGGTATTTTGATGCATTTAACATATTTAAGAAGCTTTTATCTTTTATCTAATTTCTTTAGAGTAAAAATGATTTAGTTAATTAGTTAGCTGATTATTTGTTTAGTTAAAATTATCCTGTAAATTTGAGAAAATTTTCTTTCTAGGTCAAAAAAAAAAAAAAAAGTATTTCATGAAACATTCTCTACAAAACAGCCAAAACATTTTTCCATTCTATTTTAAAGTGTCTTCTGGAAGTCTCAGCTTATAGTTAAAAATAAAAAGCACTGACCTGTTTGTTGGTCTGGAAAATACACTGTTTTGCATTAATTAAGCTTTACAATTTATTATGATCATGATAATACAGAATTATTTTCAGATTTAAAAAATGTGGGATGGTAAAGCATATTTCAAGTGTATTGTTAAAGTGCGCACAAGCTTATTAATTAACTGAAACCAAAATGGAAAAAAAGTATATATATATATATATATATATATATATATATATATATATATATATATATATATATATATATATATATATATATTCATTAATTTAAGTAAACACTGACTGAAATAAAATATATTTTTATATATATTTTATATATTTATAAAATATATTTAAACTTTTCATTAAGTATTAATGTGTACTAGTAAAACTGAAATAAAAATGTATACAAAATGATATAGAATTAAAATAGAAAAGAAGATTAAAGCTGCTAAAAAAAGAAAAAAATACTAAAATCTTAGCTAAAATAAAAATGAAAACAGAACATATTAAAAAAAAACTAATTCAAAATATTAATAACAACTTCCAAAAATATTTCAGTTAACTAGTGTCTCAAAATATTCAAAAGCATTAATTGCACCTACTAAAAAGTTTTATCCCGTCACAACTGTTGGTTTTCCATGTAATTATTCCACTGAATTTAATTTCAAATTTAATTTTCCCAGTTCAGGGCTTTAATGTGAAATGTGTTTTTAAGGCTTTAGAGCTTGTAGTTTCATAAAGAGTTGCATAGAATTTGGTCTTTCCCATTTAAGTATAGATTAAGTTGTATTTGCATGGGTTAAAGTCAACGGGGGCTGTTACAAATATGGCTGCAGTGAACTGACATTGCTAAATTAATAATAAAATTAAAATGTAGGAAAGTTCAGCAAACCTTTTTTTGATGTTTCTGGCTGCACAGCAGCTGCTGACTCACAGATCCTTCAGAAAAATCCCAAGGTTAGATATAAGGAGCTACTTTTCATCACCCATTCATAATCTAATCTGATATCAACAGTGTGATGTTGTGGAGCCTCTTACTGAAGGAAGGAGCAGTCAAAATCTATATTAAACCCAACAGCAGCCCATGTGTCAGTGCCACAAATGACTAAAACTCCTTTCACATGTGACAAAGATGGTTGTATTAAAGTTTTAAAGGCACAGCAACAAAAACGTCCTTGTAGGAAAATAATCACGAAAAACTAATTCATGAACTAAATGTAAAAACTAAAATAAAAAATTAATTCAAGTTGTCAATAAAAGATTTTTGTAGTTATTACAAAAAGATATTTCTGTCATTCTAAAATTGTAAGTTTTATTCAATTTGTTACTTTCTTTTTTTGTTGTTGTGAATTTTACTATTAACATCTGAACGAAAACTCTAGTAAATCCTATATATCCTTTAAAATCTAGTGTTTTTTCGTTGTTGTTGCTGTTGTGGTCAGTATTTGGCAAATAACAATGGCAAACTTTAAACAGAGATTCCTGGTGTCGATAATCATATAACTGAAGATCTTGCTGGTCGGTGATGAGAGCGCTGTTAATGTAAGCAGGTGTCCTGCTGTAGACTCAAGTCTGTCTCGGTGAGATAAGAAAACCAGACTTATCAAAGAGGTCTGGAAATGGCATCGCAATCTCATTATGCACGAAAATCACCTTCATCTCTGCCTGTCTGAAATCAACCCTACACTTACTTGATCTGCTGATTTACACTGAGCTGCCTGTGCTCTTTAACAGCTTAATCCATGGATAATAAGAGATTACTCTATGCGAGCTGAATGAAACGTGCAAGTTTTAAATACTTGCTCTCGCAAAAGCTCAACAGGCTGTGCGTTTTTTATTAACATCATGTTTCATCATTGCTTCACCGCCGAAAGCCTGTTATTGGCAGATCTCAGTCGATGAATTGTTTGTGTTGGAGTCTCAGACTGTTACCTTTCTCACCTGTCAGTCATCGGCTGTTTGTTTTCCATCCTCCGCGTCTTGATGTGCGCGACGGTGGGTATCTCTGTGTCTGAAATGACATTCTGATTACGATGACTCTAATTTGAGGATACACATAGACACCCCCAGAGGAAAGGAGCAGGGGCTTGTGGGTAGACTGACCTCTCCTTGATGTTTGGTTATTGGCTGTTTAGCAGACGCTTCTTTTCATGCACAGTGACTTACTAAGTACACTTACCACAGGCGAAGTCCTGGGGTTAAACACCCGGCTCAAGGCCACAGTGGGGCAGTTTTCCAGGTCATCAATTGCCCCTTCTGGGACCTGCGACAAATTTTAATTGAACTTACAGTAAGATGACTTTGACTGGAAGGGCCATATTTGATATCTGACATGTAAACCAGCTGCTTACCAATTCCATACAGCTCTGGCAAGTTCTGCGAATAGTTTATCCTCAGAAGAACTCATTATTGCAGATGGAAACGGACTTTGTCAGCTATCCAGTGTTTTTTCAGTGACGCTCAGTGGGTGGTCAGTGGCCATGCATCTGAGGTTGACACTATAGTTTCTTGGCATCGCCTAACATTTGAGATATAAATTGTTGTGGCTGGAATGAACTTGTGGTATATTTTACAGGAAGGTGTCTTACTTAATGCAGTTTGATATGTGCAAACTCCATATGACATTCAGATTAAAGTCAGCATAAAATGGCATTCAAATCCATTTCGATGTGTGAAACGAGGCTCAACTAAAAGAAAAAAAAAACCCATAAAGCTCCAGCCTGTAACTTTTTTGTGTGTTCAAAATTTACATAATTTATATAATCAGCGAGAACACCATCCTTTTTCCAAACCGTGTTTTTGGCTTGTCCCGAATGATTAGTTCAGCTTGTTACTCAAGTCATGGGTTGTATGGTTACTTTTATATTCAGACAGACGTCTAGACAACATGTCCATGCGCATCCATTACTGCAACACACTAACTAACTTTTGTTTAGTATTCAAAAGCTGTTAAAAAAGTCTGTGCACATATATCCTAGAAACTAAATAAAAATGACAAAGTGCATAGTTAAAAAAATGAAAACTGAAAATGTATTAAAAATATTTGCTATTGCTGCAAGCTTTATTCCAATAATGTTAGCCAGCATTAAATTAATGCATTAAGCAGCTAACTGGTTAACATTATGTCTTGCAAAGTCATTTCAGAGAACTATAAATGTGATCAGTAGATTTTACTTACAAAAAAAGTGCTGAAAACATATAAAATATAAGGTATAAGATAAAACGTATGTGAATAAAGATAAGATAAAAATATAAGATTAAACATCAGTGAATAAAGTTTAAAGTATATTATTTTTTAGGTCTTAACTAGCTGATTTGGTGGTTTTAACAGACATCTTTAAATGAAAGCTTACTGACTTTGTTTACCCAATGCAATGAGTTTCTTCACTAATCAGATTTTACATTGAAGCAAAGAAAGGTATTATATTTTGATAACATACAATAATCATAACCCAACCCATATCAGTGTATTAAGTAAATAAAGTGGACTCTGACTTCATGTTGACATCATCTGACTTTAAACCATTCTACAAACTCCACTGAAGATCGCTGCGAGCTATTATACTTTGACATTAGGAGTTAATTATATCATTTAACTGAGAGAGTTTTTCCATTAATGAAAGAGCAGATATGGTGTACATTCTTGACGAGAGGCTCAAAAATGTCATTAAAAAAAAAAAACCTCAAGGGTGGTGATGATCATCTTTATATCTCCTCAAACGTGTAAGATGGTTAATCTGTCCACAGTTATAGACATGAAGTGTAGAGTGTCTCGGCAGTAGACGGTGTCATTTAAACTTCACATCTAAACATCTTGTTGTGTACATAAGCAGCCTTCATCTCTGGCCTCTCCTCCCAGCGCTCATGCAGCTCCAGGGCTCTCTCTCTCTCTCTCTCTCTCTCTGTTGTTTTGAAACACTGATCATCTCTGATTAGGAGGAAGTGCTTCCCTCCAGACATGTGGCATTTCACACTCATTATACCTAGCTGTGATCGCTCCTCTTTTCTTTATCCTTAAAATCAGTCCTTTTATCTCCTGTTCTGATTTCCTGTGTCTTTATAACAGAGGGATCTACTAATTTATAAGAATTAACAGCATATAGACCGGCACAGAAGGGAGATCTTTATCAAATTACAAATAAAGAAATGAGAAGTTAAACAGAAATATAAAATGACAAAATTACTGAAATTAAAATAAAAGTTGAAAAATATACAAATAAAAGGTAATTCAAAGTATATAGTATATACAGTATATAAGACTTGAAAATGTTATAATTTGCTGAAAGTCTACTCACCCTCAGGTCATCCAAGATGTAGATGAGTTTGTTAGTTTGGAGAAATTTAACATTTAATTTAGCAGTTTTTGTTAAAATTGTTCACTGTTAAAGTACAATAAATAAAAAAAAATAATATTATATATATATATATATATATATATATATATATATATATATATATATATATATATGCATCTGTTACAGCAGCACTAACTAACTTTGGCTCAAGTTGGGGACATTTAGTATTCAAAAGCATAAAACTGTTCAAAAAAAAAAAAAAATCATGATTTGTTCAAAATCTACTCACCTTCAGGATATCCAAGATATAGATGAGTTTGTTTCTTCATCAAATTTGGAGAAATGTAGCATTTCATCTTCTACAGTGAATGGGTGCCGTCAGAATGAGAGTCCATACTGCTGATAAAAACATCCCAATAATCCACACTACTCCAGTCCAGCCCATCAATTTACATCTTGTGAAGCAAAAATCTGTGTTTGTAAGAACCAAATCCATTATTAAGAAATTGTTTACTTCAAAATGTTGCTTCCTCTATTCATAATAACACTTTCAAGTACAGACTCATATTTTGGACAGAAGTGAAGGTTTTAAAGTTTAAAAGTCTTAAGGATGGATTTGTTTCTAACAAAAATGCAGCTTTTCATTTCACAAGTTGTTAATTGATGTACTGGAGTTGTGTGGACTATTGTGATGTTTTTATCAGCTGTTTGGACTCTCATTCTGACGGCACCCATTCACTACAGGGCATCCATTAGTGAGCAAGTGATGGAATGCTACATTTCTCCAAATTTGAAGAAGAAACAAACTCATCTACTTCTTAAATGGTCTGAGGGGAGTACATTTTCAGTTTTAGGTGAACTATTTTGTATTAGGATGCTCCCTTGGAAGGCAGCTGTCTATGTAGACAACACAGCAGACACTCAATGCATCACTTAGCAATCGACCGAGTGACCCAAAGTGTTAGAAAAATCCCATTTATTAGCAAAAGCAAAAATCTATAAGCTGTAACATTTAGATATTTGGATACATTTTACAGGTCATGGCTATTGTGATATATACAGAACATAATTTTAGATAGTAGTCATCATCATCATAAACCTGCATAACTATTACAGTTATAATAGATCTCCATCCATTGTTAAGTAGTAACTTTAGGTTGGATAAGATTTATTTGAAATGGTAATATTAGCCACATACTTCATAATTCATTGGTAGAAACAACAATGAACGGGTTTAGCTTTAGCTGTAAGCTGAAACGAATGCTTAGCTTTATTAGTGTTAATACTTCCACATTCACACAGCAATCACAAACAGATGCACTACTATGATGTACAACAGACTCTCAGGGACAGGGTGTAATTTACAGCAGTCAAAAGCAGGTGCATACACTCATTATGATTTTAGGGTCATTCACTTCACATAAAGTCAGAGACATTGATAAACAGCAGTGCAGATTCACAGATTGATCATACATACAAAGACAACATCATAATGAAATATCAACTCTCACTTGACTAGGCTTTTGAGAAGTTATGACTTTGATGAGGCTTTCTCATTATTGTTTATTTCATGTGTGTCTGTTGAAAGGTTTTTTAGCAGAGTCCAGTTGTGTTCTCATTGGATACAGGTTTTAAAAGCACATGTCTACAACCTCAAAACATACAAGCCATTCCCTTCAGGCTGCATAATGACTCTTTAAACAAATTAGCTCGTGTTTTGTGACTCAGTTATGAGTGTATAGCTGTTGATTTTCAGGTGAACATACTCTGTGGCAAACAAAACAGTTCAGGTAAAACAAAATAAGAAATCGTTCTTGACCTAAACATGTCAGGGTTGTTAATAACCATCAGATTTATAACCTAAATCAGTTAAGATCCCCTAACAACTCTTACCTATACAGACCGAGACTGAATTCAATGACCTTTTGACCTCTAGTCACTGTACAGAATGAAGCCAGCGAAAGTGCTGTACTTGTTGCTGTTCCCGCCGTGCGCTTTCCCACCGTCCAGCTTGATGAAGATCTCGTCCCCGGGGTCGAGGTGCAGGATGACGGTGTTTGAGGCGTAGTCATAACTCTGATCCTGATCCTGAGCGATGGCACTGGCTCTCACCTGCAAAGAGAGGAAGAGGAACAAGAGAGACCTTCAGCTCAATTTGACATTTAGTACAACTGTTCAGTCTTTTTAAACCTGAAAGAGAGTGACTCATAATACGTATACTATCATAAAAATTTGGGGTTTTTAATGAAACAGAAAAAATTGTGAGTGACAGTAAAGACATGCTACAAAAGATTTACATTTTATTTTTTTATTTTTACTTTTTTATTCAATAAACAATCGTGAAAAAAGTTGTATCAAGGTTTCCAGAAAGAAATTAAGCAGCACAACTTCTTTTGAAAAATGCTGAATTTTACATGACGTAAGGGGAAAGAAATAACATTTTTGGATGAAGATTTTCTTTACAGCTTTTCTTTAGGTGAAACTGATGGGATTGAAACACTATTTTGTTTTGTTTTTTTCCTTTTTATGCAATGGCATATAATCTAATTTCTTTGATGACATACTGTCTGACTCTCAAATTACCAGCTATGTTTTTTTTCCGGCAGATTAAAATGAGTTAATGTTTTCATGAATCTGTTTCAAACAGCTGATGGTTTATCTGTGCTTCTTCTAAGGCAGACCTTTTAAAAATGTAAATTATGAAAATGCGATCAGAAGTAAAGCTGGAGGCAAACAAGAATTGGATGTTCCTCAGTTAATTTAAATACAAGGATCTTACAAAGGAAATGTGGTTACAAGCTTTAAACAAGTCTACTTCCTTCATACAGGTGTACACCAATTCTGATAAAACTAACATGCATTAATATACAATTCAATATGAAACATGAAAGCTGCATCTTTAAAAAACAAAACAAAAAAACAAACAAATCAAAAGGAATTCATGCACATTCTCAGGGACAATTTCCGTTGTTATTTGCACATGCTTTACAAATGCATTGCATTAAGAAAATAATAAATGCAAGCTTGGAACAATCTGACATACTTTACTGAAACTATAGAATTAATCCACTTAAATCCAGACACCTTAAATGCAAAATGGTCAGTTAAGTGCATGATTTAATCTAAAGAAGCATATTTTATCATACAATTGCTGCCAGGTCTGTAATATGCAACTGAAATAAAATTTTGTCAAGAACTTTTGGTGATTTTGCTCTTTCTTCATTCAACTGCATATAACCTGTAATTGTATGTCTACTGCCAACACAGAAAAATGCAGTCGGGGGTTTTACCAGATGGCCACAGAGTGCTTTAAAAAGGACCAATATGGCTTGACATATTGAGCTGTTTCTTACTGTGAAATGTGGGTTTGCGTCCAGTCTGTGTCACAATCCCATCAAATTCTCACTATACCCTCCTCATTATTTCCAGCCTCTATAAATAAAACAGGCCACCTCCTCTTTAAAACCAGGTTGGGCAAGCAGGTTTGAGCTAATGGGATAAAAAAGCTGTAAGTGTTTATTGGGGACCCCGAGAGAATGGACAATTTTGTCATTTACTTGTTTGATGGACAGGGACTGAAGTCGCTGAGATATGAGGGCATCAGTCAGACGGTGAAATGCTGTCGCTGTGAGCCATCTCTCTCTGCGCTCATATGAGTAACACAGCTGACTCAAGCACACAGCATGCGTGGGTGTGTATATATACATGTATCTTTGTGTATAAACTCATATCCATCATGTGTGCTTCCTTGTGTATAACTGACCGAGCATGAGGGAATTATAATTAGAGCCCACAGCCTGGCTAAAGCAAAGGGGATAAAAGATATATACAGAATAGCCATGTGTGCACAGTGTTTGTGTCAAGACTCTAGTGTTTTGTGTTAAATGGATAGTTCAATTAAAATTGAAAAATACACCATGATTATATGACCTTTGTCTTTCAGAGAAATACATTCATGTTATATTAAAAATGTCCCGGCTCTTTCAAGCTTTTATAATGGCAGTGAATAAAATCCGAAATTTTAAGCCCAAAAAAAGTGCATATATTCATCATAAAAAAGTACTCCACACAGCAAAATCTCTACCCCCATTATAATGCTTGGAAGAAAGTCAGATAGACCTAAGATGGTTTGTAATTGTATTCACTATCCCTTTAATAGCAGCAATAAAAATAGCAATATTATAAATATGTGTATGTGTATATATATCATTAAAAATACTAAAAATAATTTACAGTTTATTTAAATACTTATATATATATATATATATATATATATATATATATATATATATATATATATATATATATATATATATATATATATATATATATATATATATTATACTTTTAAAGTATTTATTTTGCATGTGAAAGACTCATACTGAATTTTTAGTGGCCGTGGGTGTCTGAGAAGTGCCCCCTGATTTAGGATCACAAACTAAGGGATGTCAGAAAGAAAAGTATAGTATGTATGTATACACACACAAACACACACACACACACAGAGCGCGACACAACTGACTAGAGGTGAACTCTTGGTTTAGTGAAACCTTTCCTTGTTTACGGTTTACATTGACCATAGACATGACAGAAGTTCATCTCAAACATGAAACTGACCTTTGCTGGAAAGCAACCCTAAATGCACTCTCTGTTACATACAGGATATCCTGATTTATAAATAATCTAATTGAAACCCATTGGAATAGAATTGTTCAGAAACTCGATGAATTACATACCAGTGGCACTCTGTTTTTCCAGTGTTATGTAATGTATGAATTGCATGTGTTGCCGGAATAATATGCACCTTATTTTCCATTTAAATCAGACATAGACATTATTGCAATGTTAAACAGCTCTAGGATTGATAGACATCTTAATCTGCAGTCATTATATTTAACATTTTATAAAATGACAGATGTGTATTAAAATAAATGAAACCTTTGAAACCTATATATATATATAACAAAAATATTGTTTTCATAAACTTCAGTACAGGAGTGTTAGCTGCAAAACTCTTACCTGTCCGTTTTTCAGGAGATCTGCCCACATACTTGTTCCATCTCCTCCTCTCATGAGGACGTTATATGTGAAGAAGTACGTCCCTGGAACCTTGCACACAAATTTCCCAGTCGATCCATCGTAGTTATTCCCAATGTTTGTAACTATGTCATCAAACCTCAGAACCTCGTAGCCCTCCTGCGGGTTTCGCAGACCTGCGTAAAAGGCCACACGGGGTCCCATGGTATAGATGGCTGTCCCCATTCCGGTAGCTGTTCTTCCACCCAGAGCAAAGATGTCCGGCCGCTCGGTGTGGTTTTTATTTCCCGGTGGCCCCATTGGTCCTGGAGGACCTGGCTCTCCGGGGGGGCCCGGGGGTCCTGGAGGACCTGGAAGCCCTGGTTTTCCTTGGCGGCCGGGTTTGCCCTGTGGTCCGTGGGCGTAGGTGGGCAATGGGGGTCCCATGCTATGATCAGTCAGCGCCTCAGCTTCCAACTGCGTATTAGTGATAGCCGTGCCCGTACCGATACCATCGGTAGTGCCAGTTTTTTCCAAGAATGGATCGCAGACCATTCGGCAAGTGCCCAGCATCTCGTACTGACCTCCGTTTTCAGTGCTGCCCGCCAAATGAACCAGAACAGGAATGAGGACCACCAGCACCAAGAGCAGCATGACGGCCGTACCGGCCCCCAGCAGGGTCTTCCGTCCCAGGCTAAAGCGGGAAAGCGGCTGGGCCGCCAGCACGGAGCTCTCGCCGTAAGCCGGAATATTGACCTCTGGAAGTGAGAGGGAACAAATTCCCTCAACGTCAGGTGCTCACGAAGATGAGAGGGAAAATGAGAACCACCAGGGATCTCAGATGAGTGTGTGTGTGTGTGTGTCTTTCTTGCCTGAAAGAGAGAGAGCAGTCACTGTTTCAGCAGGTGAGTGCAGAGAAGTGTTTGGGCGTTGAGGAAGGAAGTAGGATTGAGAGAGACAGAGAGAGAATGCCCTTCTAGTGGGTTTCTTTGTATGACTCAAAAAGGACAAGTGGGAGGAGACTTTCTGCAAAAGAAGAAACAGTGGGAGAGTGAGAGAAAATCAGAGAGAAAGAAGGGTATTTGGGGAAACCCAATGCCAAGTCCTTTAAGTGTGTTTTATTGTGCAGTCTTTTGAAATATGATTTGATTTTCCACTTGTTGAACAGCAAGACTCGATGGCAGGGTTTAGACGTGGTGGTTAGATAAAGCACAAGAGGAGAGGGAAAACGAAGAAGAGATAGTCTGTTTTCTCTGTCTGCGTGATGGTCAAGTAAATATGACAGGATGCATTCTAAGCATCAGTTAATCGAAAGGGACACCTGCTGAGTGCAAGAAAAAGGATTTTTCCACTTCCCTCTTTCTCTGTCTCTTAAAACCGCCCTCGACACATCTTCCTGGCATCGTTATGTAATTATGTCATTGTTTATTTATGTGCACTTAACACACAGTAATTCTTCCATTGCTCACTCGGATTATGACAACATGCTACTGGCATGCTAGTATTGTGTCATTTCATTAAATAAACACTAACTCGTATGAGAGTTGATGATCATTTGTTGTCTTGCGCTATGATCCATTTGTACCATGAACAGCAGGCTATTTAATGAACACAAGTGTATGAAAATGGGAATATTTACATTATATTTGTTCATTCAGGAGGTATTTCTATCCAAAGCACATGCAATGCCAGCTTTCCCATATCATTTACCTGAAAAGTTGAAGAAACAAGATGTGAATGGTGAATGGAGAATTAATGCCCAGACTTCTTCATCAACCCAACTTTCTAAAGCCCAGTAAACCACATTTATTCTATCAGAGAAAAAAAGCATTTCTGGAATGGTTTTATTCCAGGTCTTTTAATGTTAAGTGTGACATGCTCACCAGCAAACAATCAGTTGCCCTTGTGATTAATCTTAGCCTCCAACGAAGTTCTGACAGGGTCAGAAATTATGCGTCACAATCCTGCTGTGTGGCTGCTCCTACGATGGTCATCTAATTAAGAATCAGTTTGAACAGCAATTAATGACATACTTTGTCTGTGAGAGAAAGAAAATAAAAGTTGATATCTTGGTAGTTTTCTCTTGATATTTATATTCATATTTACAATTTACCTTAAGTTTGCTTTGAAAAATGAACGGTCCACAAATTTCCTTCCGCCAGCCATGATCGAGTTCAATCACTTGAGTTCTTTGTCATGCACGTCAAAGTTGAAGTCAAAACATGACCCTATTGATGGCATAACTAACTCTGTCTAACATAAAAGACTACTAACTTTCATGCAAGATCTCAATACATTTGTTTACATGCCGTTTTCTAAAGCAACTTACATCACATTCAACATACACATTTCTGACAAGCAACCATGATAAAGGATAGAACAAACTGCACTGCCTGCACCAACCTTAAGCGAAGAGCTCAAGAACATCACACAGCCGGCTGAAGCAGGTGGTAAATGGTTTCCGGAGGTTGCTGGATTATTACAGGTCCTTTCTGGCCATTTATTTAATGAATGCCAAGTCTGAAAGAGGACTTGCTTAGAAATGCACAGCCTTGGGCTTGTTATGGGCACATTTCTGGTACAGTGGTAGAATTTTCCCACCATGCTGGACACCTGGGTCTGATTCAGCCCACGTAAAAAGATGTTCTATTGCAGCTGCAGGAGCTAATGCTCAATCTTGAGAATGGAGTCGTGTTGGTAAAGTTAACATGGAATCAAACCAGGGTTTTCTGCTAAAAACTTAATTTTCTAAACGCAAACTTTTGAAAGTTGGTGTCAAAGTAATGTATTTTTATTAATTTTTTAACATGTTACTATTATTGTCTTTGTGTAAACTAAATTTATGGAAATGGTGACCTCTTATGCATGCATATTACATGTGTGCGTAGCCTTTCCTTACAAAGTGACATCGTCAACTACTGGCCAAGCATGCACAATACAATGTTTTAGGTCATTTTCGCAGATCTATGTGAAAAGGGATTGTTTTGACAACATTGTCATCTGTACACAAAAAACATAAAAGGAAAAACATTTTAAAAAATTTAGTATATCATTCAGGTAAACATACCCTAAAAGACGGAATTAAACATTAAATATAAAAATGAAAAACTAAAATTCTAAATATTACTAAAAACTAAAATACAAAATGTTCTCTACTTATTTACCTATTTAATGCATGCTCCTGGTCTTATTGCGAAGAATGCCTCAGTGCACATTATTTACTCAAATTATGTACAAATTAAAAGTGACTTTGTAAACATTTGTTAAATGACATAACTTGTTTCTCACTTACAACAGGATATAATTTAGTCCCAAGCTACATATTTCTCTTGGTTCATTAAGAAATGTGTTGCATTACAGAAGTAAAATGAGTTATGAATTCATTTTATTCATTAGATTCCAGTTCAAGTTCCTGGTTGCAATGGTGTAATGGCTAAAGGTCAGCGCTAGTAACCAGAATAGCTATAAGCCATGCGCCATCACTTGAGAAGGACAATTAAAGTGACAGTTCACCCAAAAAGAACTTTTCGTAATTTTTCATGTCATTCCAGACAAGAGTTTCTTGCTTTTGTGGAATATGTTTTAAAATATTTTATATTTATACATTGATAATAGATGGGATTCAATGTTGTTTTGGACCCCATATTCTTTAAAGGCATGGATAAAACAGTTCTTAAAACAAGTTCTATATACAGCAAAAAAAAAAAGCATCTAGTATCACTTTAAATTCATGTTGCTTCAGGAATTTTCTCTTTGTAAGTACACGGTGCCTTTCATTTATTCCACCGTACACAACAATCTAAAACCGAAGGTGCGTTTTCACGGAGACATTGCATACTTTTCCATCCTCTCTAGTGGCTTGTGATGCTGTCATGGGACATGATGAAGACTAGGGGAGGGTTTGCTGACTATCACTGTGAGTCACTGAAACAGAGAGAATGTTGATCATTGGCTGGAGGGAACAAAGGCCGTGTGGAGCTCCGAGCACAGTGACTCAAACCACGGCTGCGGTGCCCTTGACGGCGGCCGCAGTAATGCAACAAGAACAGAGACTTTTCCAGCCCTCCCTATGTAATTTACTTCCTCCACTGCTCTTCTCCTCCCCATGCCTCGGCCAGCTGAGAACAACAAGCCCCTTGAGTCAGTCACAAGCCCCCAGAGAGATGCACGCGTCCTGCTCATCCTTGAGCGAGGGGGGAGTTCTTGTTCCTTATTCGATTTTACTTGAAAGCAAACATAATGTACAGATAAACCTCAGGCTGGGCCGGACAGACCATGATTTAAGCTAGAATGATCTTTTAAGATGCTTTTGCATGCATGTGCTCAGTGTCTGTATGCATGGACATACATGTGCGGGATTTTTTATGAAATGGTGTCCATGTCTGGCAGCACACTGAGGAAAGGCGATAGCTGGTAACTTTAAAAGCGATGAAAAGCATTATAAAAACTACTGTCCAGTCATTTCAGCATCACCTCAAGTTACACAATGCATTCACACAGCCTAAATATCAAACTATTTTATGGTACCACTGCATTTGAGGAAGTCGTGCTACAAAATATTGTGAGAGGCACTCACCAATGTCCCAAACAGCCCTGAAGGGAAAAGTAAAAACAGCAGGAAAAACATTTTTATTATTCAGTTTTATTATCATGTTTTTGCACTGTGTGTTACAACATAAAAGCACCTAAAATATTTATGCATGATTTCCCTGCATTTTTCTTAGCGTCTACTCGAAAGCATTTATCTCTCATAGTCAAGGTGAAAAATCATAATTAGCAATGTTCCTCTCTTGGCCAAAGTTGACACTATTGTACATGCTAATTTCGGTACAGAAATATGTCATTTTGATGTGTTTGTGTTGTTACACATAGCAGGAATAAAAAAGGAAATAGATATGAATGCACATATTAAAATGCTGGCTGATGTTATTAACTGTTTTGATGAATAATTATTTTTAGTATGACTGGTAACCAGTCAACAGCCGATATTTAAATTCTATACAAATTTCATATACATAAAGTATATAAATACATAAATATTTATATACATACTAAAATAATCAAGAAAATTTAGGCATCACATTACACACAGTATAAAACAATGTACAATATGAAGAACATTTTTTTTTTATCTAGCAGCATATAAATGTAAAAATAGCTAAAAGTCATAATAAATGCACAAAGGTCCAATATCTATTTCTGCCACATAAGAAAAAAACTGGCATATAATGTTGAAATTAAGAGACAAGTCTCATCACTAAAACTTCATTTCAAAAGAATGATTGTTTTATTTTTATGTGGTAGAAATGGGTTTTCATAAATATCGATCCCAATAAAATAACCTCTAAAATCAACCAAAAATAAACATAGTGCCGATATATTGTGCATTCCTATAAATACACTCATGAAGGCAAATCAGAAATACACTTTTACCTTCTTCTTCAGGGCTTCTGCAAGTTTTAAGTTAAAAAAAACAATTGCTTATGGTTCAGTGTGTGCAAAAATATATATAGTGGGAGATAGTACTTTTCTTTTAATTCTTATGAATTAAACACAAAATTGTTTACAAGCCAAAAGAGTATTTACTGTAATTTAATTTTTAATTATTGTTTTTGGTCAAGGTTTTTTAAATCAGTGAAATAAAGATTTGTTTGTCTTTGTACAAGTAGGAGTGATTGTTGTCTCTGTGGAGGCCGTAAACCTCAAAATAATATGTGGGGAATCAAGATGGTTTTGATTTACATATGCTTGCTTCCTACGGCACGTACCACACACACACACACACACACACAAACAGTAACGTGCCAAAGTGTACTTTTTGATGTCAGATTGCTACCTGCCCACAGATCAGTGTGTTTCTCTGTGTGTGTGTGTGTGTGTGTGTGTGTGTTTTCCACCCACCATACAGAGCAACATGTCAGTTTGTGTTTGCATTGCAGGCTGTTTGTAGATGCACACACATGACTCAGAATCTGTGCATACGATCTATATGACATATTTCTATTTGAATTAAATCTGCTGATATGCTTAGATTGCTTCCATATGCACACACAAATTCATACATAAACTAGCCTATGTAATTTTACAAAACATTTTCAAATTATAGTTAACTGGTTTGGCACATTGTTAAAAGACTATGAAATGAGCACACATTTATTTGAAACTGAACAACACACATTTGTCTGACGACTATTTTTTTTGATGTATGATCATTTTCAGTCTTTCACAGTGGATTTGAACTTTTATTTCACTTAAATATAAAGTGGGTTCCCGTCCTATTAACTAACATTGATTTTGTCATTTGGATTGTGGATCACGAGGGCAAACATTCAGATGTTATCTTCGTGACAGCACTAACCTTTTCTGACCTAGAAATCAACCTTTCATTCATTAAGAAATAGCCCAAATCATAAATGAATCATATCAGACAAGTGTGTTGAGTTTTCTTAGACTCCACTATAGTAACTTAGGCCTTTCAATGACGAACATTAGAATTTAAATGTTTATTAATTGTTGATTTGTCTTCAAGCTCAGCCACAATATTCACTTGTAAATGTCGCCATCCTGTGGCACTATGCTGCTATGCTAAAGTTAGAGATAAATAAGACATAGTGCACATTAAAATAACACATTTGTTGTTTTAGACTTACCAGCACGAACTGGAAATAGATATAAATACAAGAAAATACAACATAAGGCAAATACCCACATTTACAAACTTCGTGTGATGCCTCATACACCTACAAATTAAAAATTCACCAAAAATTCACCTTATTTCGCAATATGTAGGTCGAAGTTTACAGTGTCCTCAACAACGTGCTCGTGATGAGTAGTTTACCGCCCTCAGGATGTGCGCATGCTCAAATCGTCTGATTTGCCGCCTTTATTTTTCATTTAGATGGCGCGAAAACGGAGTGGAAAATAATTATTTCAGTAGCTGATCAATGATTAATAATTTCGTTTAATATTAAACACCGTTATGGTAAATGTCACATTTGCATTTTTAAATAAATAAGTAAATAAAGTTTAGTTGAGTATTGTATTAATTGATTAACTTGACGCTGTTACCTACTATGAAGGACAGCATGATTTTTATTCAACAATGCATAACTTAATAACTTTTTCGATATAAAATAGGAAACTCATGAGCTCATCATAAGTCTCTCTGAACTTTGACCTTGGAAGTTTTCTTCTCACCCCATTCTCATGGTGTTGTCTTGCATGCTTTACAGTTTACCAACACTTTATTCTTATCTAAAGAGTTTAATGACCTGACATTTAATCTAATTTGCTAAATATATTAAACATATAACCATGTTGCCATCATCCTTGAACTTTGCCAGTAACGAGAACACAATTAATTGAATTAATTAATTCACTGATTCTCTCTTTATATTAACATGGAAATCTGTTTGTTTATATCAATAATAAGTGAATTTTCCTTGTTTAAGTCCTAGAGAAATCATTGGAGAAGGTTTTTATGAAACAGTACTAGTGCACACTTCTCACCAAAACTCAAACACATTAACAATGCCAACTTTTCTAGGATTACCTCTACAAAGTTATGCAATACTATATCATGATCTAGATGTGGAACCAGACAGAACAAACTCTCGTTTCATCAGAGAGAGAAAGACAACAGAAGAAGGTAAAGGTGATTTTTTTTCTTTTTTCTTTGAAAGAAAACTACATAAATCAGTTGTTTTAATGACCTTACTACTTTCTGTTATATCATACTCATCTCAAAATGCAGAAATTGCCATCAGTATTTCTATTCTCACTTTCCATCGAGTCTTTTATAACATGCATGACGCACACGAAAAGAACGTGCAAATACAACATGCAATCTTTCTCCAAAAACTCAATGGTTGACATGACACATCTGTTTTTAATAACACTGTCTATTCAGGTTTTCCGAAACACTGTGTGTGTCCATGCATGCACTCAAGTATTAAGTATT
This sequence comes from Carassius auratus, assembly GCF_003368295.1. Classification (NCBI taxonomy): domain Eukaryota; kingdom Metazoa; phylum Chordata; class Actinopteri; order Cypriniformes; family Cyprinidae; genus Carassius; species Carassius auratus. The sequence goes on from NC_039266.1 coordinate 3,237,714, forward strand.
TTCCAACATTGGAGGAATGTGTTCAATCAAATAAACACTGAGCAAACATGTTTTGTTCAAGGAATTACGATTTCATCACGTTATGCATTATGTCTGTCAAACATTAGTGTTTTTCTGTGCATTAGGGCGTAACGAATGTCATAAAATCTTCACGCTGTCTTCTGCTGCTAACTCTGTACTCCTTTTCATAAACCTTCCCTCTGCTCTGGCTGGGAATGTCCTTGTTTTTCCTGTGGACGGCAGCCGCTGGGTCAACATGAATGTACTGATCCAGGTCACTGATCTATATATAACATATTATAGATCAGTGATCCAGGTCCTTCACTCCAGAGGTCACGAGGTCACCGTGGTGTGAACTGCCAGCAGCTGATAAGTCAAGGAGCATCATCATGCACCGCACTGCAAATCCATAATAGTGACCCTACCAATAATCGCAGCGCCCTCTCTTGGATAGACTACGTCATGTGCCATGAGGATGCTTCTCATTTACATACAGACTCATATTAAATGCCGTGGTACTCGTATCACTCTTTAGACGTGATGGCATTTTTGCTAGCAGTGGTGTTGGCAGTAGGAGGAGCTGTGGTTCTTTTCTTACACTATTTGTGTTTTAGAACGTGCAGGAAACAGAAATCAAAATATGAGTGATACACTGATAAACAATAAATGATATTCAGTAATACTCTCTATGAAGCCTGTATTTATAATGTATTTCAGGTGTATTCTAAAGGCAAAGCACCTCAAATTAATAGGTATATATATATATATATATATATATATATATATATATATATATATATATATATATATATATATATATATATATATATATATATATAAAACATACCATACCATTTCAGAAACCTTTTCTGAAATGGTATGTTTTAATATCCAAAGGAGGCATTATCTTATTAAATATGCACTAATGAACTTGAACACTGGATAAAGCCTTGTGTATTTTGAATATTTTCTTTCCGTCTGAAAAAACTCTATGAAAAGCCAAAGAGCACAAAATTGACCAATGCATGAAAAAGCATGCATTTTAATGTCTAGTCTTATGCATGCATAACTGCTCACTAAATTAATGTTAATAATTATAATTCCTATATTTGTAATATTTAGATGTTGTTCAGAATATGCACACTATCTTACACATTTTATGTGTTTTGTTACTGCTTAAAATCAATATATACAATGTATACAACTGAAATACATTGTAATGATAAATAATAATTATTTAGCAGTTGTCTGCGTTTCATAAAATAAAAAGTCTTGATCTCCTTTTAAAAAATCATTACAATATTATGAAGTGGTTATAAGACATTAAACCTAAGGTTAAAATATTCTAAACAATGTCAAAATATAAGACTTTTCTTATAAGTATGGGAACCATAATGCTTTGTAGCTTGTATATAATGTGTTCATTGTGTGTTATAAATCATTACGCTTTTAAAAGGCATAAACAAAAATTGTTAGGTATTGTAATGTATAACTGCAGTTAAGACTCATGAGATAATGTAACGATTATAATGGTTTTTATAAGGGATTATTCATGCCATTACAAATATGCTTATTATGCATTAAAAATAGGGCTTCAATATTTTGTTTAATGTTTAGGTTTACATTTGTGTGAAGAAGTTGCTGAGCATTTTCAAACTTAAAATAAATAGCTGTAAACTGACATACAACACCCGAAAAAAGTCTAGCAGGATATTTTCAGTAAGCCACAGTATATTCATATCATGATCACAAATCGTGCATCTGTTATACATTCAATCATGAGTGTGTTGAAAATTCACACACCCACTGCGTGTTTTATTTACAGTAATTACATCATTGTGAACCACATGAACTTTGTATAGTCCAAGTTTACTTTAAAGCAACCACTCACTCAAAAACTAAAAACTGGGTCATCATTTACTCACCCTCATCTAATTTCAATCCTCTGTTCTGCAAAACACACACAAAATCTATTCTGAAGAACATCCAAACAACAACTTCAAAATATCTTCTTTAGAAGAATGAAAGTCATACAGGTGGCAGACGTGAGTGTGAGTAAATGATGACAGGATTTCAATTTCTGAAGCGAAGTATCACTTTAACTCATCCGGGATAAGGCAAAAGCATTCAGTCCCTTAAACTACTCTTCCAGACCACGATGTAGACTATGAAGGGTATGAGGAGGATAGGCAGCAGTGTGGATATGAGCATGACTCCAGCCGGGGCGTCGGGTAAATCTTCTTCATTGTTACAAGAACTGAAGTACAGCTGGTGTATCCTCACGAACAGCTCCTCCATCACGTGATTAGGGTAGAAGCAGCCTAGCTCAAAGCATACGTTCTCAATACACTCAGTTAACATGTTGTAGTTTCTGGACATAGGAGAAAAAAAGAGAGAGAGAGAGACACAAAGTGAGCGTGTGACAGAAAGAAATGTGTAATCACAAAGGTTTACTAAAATGTACAATATGAAGGAGTTGGAAATGAATGTGTTAAACTGATCAGAAGTGACTTTGTTACAAAAAAAACTGTTCTTTTGAACTTTCTATTCATTACAGAATTCTAATGTAAAATGTATCACAGTTTCCACAAAGAAAAAATAATATTTAAATGAGCAGCAAATCATCATATTAGAATGATTTCTCAAGGATTATGTGACAATGTAGACTGGAATAATGATGCTGAAAATTCAGCTGTGCATCACAGGAATAAATTACATTTTAATATATATTACAATAGAAAACAGTTTTAAAGTGCAGTAAACACATTACAATTACTGTATTTCTGATTAAATAAATGCATAGTTGAAGAGCATACAATACTTCTTTCAAAAACGTTAACAATATACTGACCTCTTTTGAAATATATGCGGTGCTACTGTTTATAATGATACTGTCCTAAAGTCAGTTGTGTGACAGAAAACAGTAGCAAAAAAACCCCTAACTCTGGTTGACAACAATGACATGATTTCTTATCTGTTTTTATAGAAAATGGAAATGTCTCTCATTGTTCAATGGAACAGGAAGCCTCGGTGTCCCTTAACTAGCCAGCAATCAGTCTTCAAGCAATACCCCACTTCTTTACCGCACATCCTTCAATTGTTCTAAGACCATTTCCTTTCTTTGTGCATATAACATGTAGGTAAGCAAGCTTGTATGTACGAAAAGACATAGAAACTCTTAGTTTTAGAATGTGATGCACATGCATATAATTGTTTTCATGCAAACATTTATGTATACTTAAAAATTCAACCTCAAGACATATGAACAGAGCATTGTTTGGGCCCAAAATGTGATTAACACAGACATGATACTTCACAGACATGAAGTTTCTCCTTTTAAGTAAAGTCACATGTGAAGAAGGAGTTTTGGCTTACCTTATCACCATCTCCATATTACACCAATTGTCCTTGCCCAGTTCACTCATGCTGACATTGAAAATCTCCCAGCACAGTCCACCATAATAATTCAAAACCTCTTCATGACAGTAACTGTAGCGTATTGGAGAATCTTGATTCTGAAATTTCTCTGAGTCACAAGAGATTTGTTTATTAATTGATACTGACACCAATGATCTAGTGAAGTCTAATACTGAAACATCCAGAGTCACAGAAATCTCTTACCATTGTCCTCATACGTGACATTGTGTCTCTCTGAAACAGTGAAAATATCATTATGAATGTCAGCAGTGTGTGCGATGAAATCATGCAAGCATAAATAATGCAGCCATTATTTACATGTGCTAAAAGATTTGTCCAGTTTTTGCTGTACACTTTCATTTTTGACTCTTATCCTCTCATCTAGAGAAAAAATACCATTACGAAATGAGTAAATGACGTTTTAGCATTCCTATTATTAATGCAATTCAATATAGGGTGAATAGACACTTTGTGAAATGTTATCATAGTTTTTTTTTTTAATATGGAAACATTTGTTTTTTAAATATATAGAAAAAAAATGCATAAAAAAACTGCAGTGTCCCTGTTTAACTGTATAAACCTTCACCTTTGTGAATGAAAGAGTTTTGATATAAACTTAAGTGTATTAACATCAAAATTGTTTGAGATTATTTTTAGTGTGTCTAGAGAGAAAAAATGATTTCTTATGGATGCCAGTTGTCTTTCATTCAAATTGCAATCATATAAATACCCAGACAATGTTATTGCTCAGAGGTTTCTCTTTCATAGCTCTTGAGACTTCATTGAAGTTTAATCTTTGACTCATCCCAAACTTTCTTAACTCAAAAAAAGACACAAACGAGACAATGATGACATGGAGCAAGAATGAACATGGACATCGTAGATGAGAAATATTTGACTTCATATCGAAATATCTCACGTTTGACTGCAGACTTTGGCATCTTGGCAAATCTGAGAACAATTTGAAACAATTTGAGATTGCGATTGAGATTTGGGGAAAACCATTTATTTCATGAAAAAAAGGTAATCTTTCTCTCACAATTCTGACTTTTGTTCTGATTTAAAGGTTCACCCACAAATGAAAATTCTGTCATTATTTACCCTCATGTTGTTCCAAACCTATATTAATTAATTTCTTCTGGTGAACACAAAAAAAACAAAAAGTTGCTGATAGCCTTTGAAGTATACCATTGAAGTCAATGGCTGCCAGCAACAGTTTGGTTACAAACATTAATTTTTGTGTGAACTATCCCTTTATTATCTCATAATTCTTACCTTTTACCTCACAATTCAGACTTTTTGCAAATTGTGACTTTTAAATCGTACAATTATGAGTTTATATGTCGTAATTTGCAAAAAGTCTGAATTGTGAGGTAAAAGGTAAGAATTATGAGATAATAAAGGGATAGTTCACACAAAAATTAATGTTTGCAACCAAACTGTTGCTGGCAGCCATTACTTTTTTTTTTTTTTGCATTTTATGGTGAAAACAGACTTCCATTGGGATTGCTTTAGCTTTCTCAGAAGAATGTGTTTAAAGCAGGTGATTTTGGAAAATTTCTATTTTCTCTCTCTGTTGATGTCTAAAAGAAATAACTATGATTTTTAAAGAGTATTTTTTCTTTTTAAGAGATAATTTAGTAGTTTGTTGCTTACCTTCAAGTACTATTCTGTTATCTTGCATTGTTTGACCTGAAAGAAACACACTTTTTAATGATCATCCATGTTGCTCCCAGACGTGCTACAACTTCTTATAATAAATCTATTCTATTGTAAACCAGATGGAAGCTTAGTGCAACAATAGTAATGTTGATGATTCATAGAAAAGCTTGTAATGTGATTTCATGTCTCCTAGATAATATCCATAAACAATAGTAACGGCATTGCTGATGTTCACACAGATATGCTTTATCTTAGATCTTAAACTAAAGATCTCCTACCACAGATCATAGATGGATCCAGCAAAAGCAAAAGTAATCCAGAGAGATGAAGCATTGTGAAATTATGAATGTTAACTACATAGAGTGAGTGAGGGAGCTAATGGGTGAATAAATGGATGTGGGTTAGCTGTGGCTGGAGCATTTAAGGGGAGAAACAAAAGAGGGGAGGAACGGAGGAACACAGGGAGACTGCAATTCTGTGTGTGTATGTGTGTGTGTGTGTGTGTGGCTAAAGAAAACATCCCACCCATTCCCATCCATTGGGAGTTCGTGGATAGTTTGGGATGAGAGATTTCTTTGGAGCTCCAGTTAGTGGTAATAGGAGTGCAGCTTTGTGTTTGCACATTGGAGCCAGAGCTATTGACTTCCTGCCCTGATGATAAGTCTCTGCGAAGGGCGTTTTCTCAGTGGACACTGGGAATTATACAACTCAACTACAGGATTACATGATTCCTATGATAACTTCCAAATGGCTTTTCAACATCCGGTAAGTGTGCTTTATTATCAGATATGTTTTCATAAACATACATTACATTAACATTGGTCCAGTAAAAAAACAAACTAACAGCCAAAAATACCATTTCACATATTTCTTTGACTATGAATGATTCAGAAGACGAGTCTGACATTTTGTGTCATGTACTTCATAAGATTCCATGTATTTCATATTTTAGTCTTTGACGAGCTACAATAAAGATTTCCAGGATATTTATTTATTTTTTACCTGACTTTTTAGTGTTTTTCAAAGTTTCTTTGGCAAATTGGATGAAAACCAAGGGTTGTTAAAATTTTTGTGCAGCATTCCAAAACACATCTATGTGTTGAAACTTTGCATGAACACCCTAAATGAAAAAAAGGTCACAAAAGTTTAGGAGTAAAAACATTGTTTAACCATTTTTAAGCAATTGAAAAATTTGTTGTGAGAACTTAGTAAAACTGTTGACGTGGTAAACATGTCTATTTCCGATGTTGACTAACCTGTGTTTTAAGTTCTGTATTGTGGTTTCGGAGACACATTTCATTTCCGCTCCTACTGTGTTAAGAAAGAAGACAACCAATAAACTATTATTATTTACTTTTTCATTTTCCTTTCAGTAAATCATAAATCGATAATTTGACTGTAAAACACGTCTTCATTTCACTTTTTAAAATAAAGCTTTCAAAAAGGGGTTTTTGGAGTGATGCCAGAGAAGAAGAATTTTTGTTTTCCTTCCAGCGAACCTGAATTTTTATTGGTGTAAAGAACATTTAAATAATAGAAAGGATTGTTTTCCTCTATAAAGAACCTTTTGTGGAATAAAAATGTTCTTGATGTTCAAGGTTCTTAATGGAACCAATAATTACAAAAAATAACCTTTAAGAATGTTGTATTGAAAAATAAATAAAATCTCTTTATGGCCACTCTTTGAGTCGTAAATCATTTATTTCACTAAAATGCCATTTTACCACAATTTCATTCTAAGTGACTTCTTGTGGTTTGCAGGTATGACTCGAACTGTAGAGTTTTGCCGCTTTCTTTGAGAAAACTTTCCTTCCAGACTGACACCTTTCATAGTTTCTATGTTTCTATCTTTATAGCGTGATCTTGCAAAATTTCCACAACGAGTGCCAGTTAGTCCCTTGCAGATCGCATTAAAAAAATTACATAATTTGTTTATTTTGGTCTCTTATGTTCAACCCTGTTCACAATTACGTGATGTATAATCTGGTGTACATACAGTATTCTGAAATAAATAAAGCTTTCTGTCTTAGTGCAATCAACATTATAGTGACATGAATGTTTACAAAGATCAGGGTGATCCAACATTATAATCAAGGTGAGTAAATAAACTTCACAAAGTGAATTATACAACACAAATTTTTTTACAGAAACTCAATTTCAATTAAAGCACACTGCATGTTTTTATATATGTAAACAGCTAAAGATGTCTAACCCTCATAACGAATGTGTGTAAACTTGTTTTGTCAGTGTCTTTGCACCTTGGTCCATCAGAAATGACATTTCATTCTTACTGTGTATGTGGAAGAATGACAGTAAAGTAAAGTTGAAGCTGAAATGCACATGGCGTGCATTTATGAGCAAAATGTTGCACAAGACGAAAAATTGGATAATCTTATACAATTGTTGGCTATGTTCATTTTTTAGGTCTTCCTGTAGATAGATTTCGAATGAAAAAATGCAATATGTTTGCGAAAGAGCTTTGCTGTAATCACTTCTGTTAAACTATGTCTCAAATTCAGATAATATTAGGTAATAAAACAAAACAGCTGAAACTCCATGAAGCCACAGCACACACAGCAGGATTTAGTAATTTTTTGGCATAAATATGAATGTTTCTGCTGACCATTTACAGCTTTCATGCTTTAAGCAGTACAACGGTCAGCTCAGTTCATACGTGATGTAATGCAAGAAACTATAAATTTAAGAAGACGCAATAGTATTTCAAAATTTTCATCGCCAACTCAGCAGCAAAACATTGTTTTTTTTAGTGCTAATGCTTTTCTGCACCGACTGAAATATGTACCATAAGGGGATCTCCAAACCCAGACGTCAATATTTAATCATACAACTTGCGGCTGATTTGCGTGAGGTTGCATGCTATCTGCGGAGAACATGTACAAGAGATAGACATGCAACGAGACCTGACACACTTTGTCTAAAAAAGGTCATTTACTGTCAACAGATCAACAGAACATTTATAGCCTACTTTTTTATATATATAAAACCAAATAACTGAAAGTACTCTTGTAATTAATATATTTATAGAATACTTCAGAATAAAGATTACTTTAAACAAATTAGAGTGACTGCTGATCGTTTTTAAGTCTAAAAACTCATTATGTCATTATATCCAAAAAGTATGGGTTTAAAACTCTGAGATTACAATGAAAGTTTCTTTTTTCTTTTTTTTGTATTTAAACCATAAATAAACATAAACAAAAATAAGCTATAAAATAGAAAACCAAAGGAATTTATGGACATTTAAGCAATTAACATTTTACTCATCTATGGTTGTTGATAACAGAATTTTTAAGGAAAAACATTTGTGCTCATTTTTTTTTCAAAATAGAAGCACACTAAAACCTGTTTTCGAAATATTTTCACATTTCACAAATAATTACAAATAAATGACGATTAATTAAATGTGAAATTTGGACCCACTTTATATTAAGTGGCCTTAACTACTATGTACTTACATTTTAATTAATGATTTAGTACAATGTACTTATTGTGTACATACATGTTTTTACATTGTACTTATATTTAAAAAAAACTACATGTAATTGCATGTGTATTTAATTTCTGTAATTACATTTATAATTACACTATTGACCCATACTTTACACCTTAACCCACCCTTAAACTTACCCATACCTCCAACCCTCTCCCTAACCTTACTCCTATCCCACCTCAATAGCAGCAAAAGTGTTTTACAATACAATATGAACACAATAAGTACATTGTACTTATTTTTTTATATAAGTACATAGTAGTTAAGGCCACCTAATATAAAGTGGGACCTGAAATTTAGAAAGTAGAAAGACTGAAATAGTATTTTCTTGTAAAACTTAATCCAATAATGTTAATTTTCCTACTTCAGAAATAAAATAAGTGTAGAAAGATTTTCACTCACAAATTATTAGTAAATTTCACAAATAATAACAAAGAATTGGCAAATTTTAAATATGCAATTTTTAAATAGAAAAACTAAAATATAATTTTCTTGTTAAATGTACTCCAATAATCTATGTTTCATTTAATTGTTTAAGAACTTTAATAAACTAGTTTTGTTAAATGTAAAAATACGTCTATATACATATTGTTTTTATTATTTCACAGTCAGTTGTGAAGATGGACAGCTGTGGAGATTCTATCACTGCTGTAAACTGTGATTTCTGGCATGAAGCTAACAACACTCCAGGCACAGTGTCAAATAAAAAAAACAGGACTCATTTCTGCAAATAACTCACAGGAAATGGGCTTTAGCTAGTTTGGCAGTGCTGCCACTACCAAACATCTGTCACATCCTGTCACATATTACCCAAAATGCTGCCCTACTGATTAATATCTTTATTTTGAGCACAGTTATCTAAATGGCACCCAGTACTCTGAGAAAACAGTGCCGTGTGTGCACGTCTGCTTTCAGTCAGCGGCCTGTATGTGAGAAAAATACTCTATCTGCTGGCAAATACAAGATAAAAATAGAAAAAAAATGGAAAAGAAAAAGCATAAACTGAACAAACATAGCATAACACAGCATGAGGAAAAGTGCTGATCTGAAAACATGGCATCTTTCTACAGCATGGTGTGAAATTAACACCCACCACCAGTCAAATGTGAGCATGCTGCGGGTAATTTTGCTTATTTGTGTATTTTCGGTAACCTGTAAGACGTCTCATACTGACAAAAATGAAAATCCTCATAGGCAAATGTTTGCCTGTGCTTTTAGAGTTAAATTCATCTGCTAAATAAATGTCTTGAGTGAACTTAAAATGATGCCTTCGTTGATCACCGATTTATTATTTCAGAAAGTTTTCTTCAGTTATGTGGACTTGAGCATGTGCCTGTAATGTATTAGTGTGTATGTACAGATACTTGAATTTCTATTGTATTGCAATGACTTGTTTCCAGGATGTGACAATAAAGCTAATCGAACTGAAATGTATTGATATGTATTAAACATTGATCACATAAACACTCACATGAAATAAAACTCTTAAAATGTATTTAAAAGCCATACTCAGTCCTCAACACTTGTGAAGCACTATGAGGCTACCAGTCATCTGATCTGCAACTCTGACAGAGGAACAAACCCAACCTGACATCACAAGACAACAGCTTACTAAACATGAAAAAATGTAATTAAATCTGCCATTACGGTGTACACACAACTGGAAAATGATCAACTATGTTAAAGGGACAGTAACCCAAAAACATGCAAAAAAACTTTCATTTACTCACCCTCAAGTTATTGCAAACTTGCATGAATTTCTTTCTTCTGTTGAACATAAAAGAAGATATTCTGAAGAATGTTGGTAACCAAACAGTGGACGGTAGCCATTGACTTCCATAGTGTGGGAAAATACACTGTGTTCTGCAGAAGAAAGAAACTCATACAGGTTAGAAATAACATGAGGCTGAGTAAATGATGACAGAATTTTCATTTTTGGGTGAACTATCCCTTTAATATTTATCCAGTATCCCTTAGTGTTTATAAAGAAAGGGCAAATGGCACTGAACCACAAAAGTAAGTTTTTTTGTTTTTTTTTGCTGCATTAACCCAACCTGCTATATTTGTTGGTTTAAACAGAAAAAATAAATAACAATTAATGATAAATAATACAAACATATAATATAAAAGCTCCACTAAATATGCATTATGTGTGTTCCTGAAATAGTAAGTAAATTTGAAAACAACAATATAAAGTTAAATTTTTAGCATAATTGCCATGATCTAGAAACATATCTAACTTTAGATTTACAGTTTACTAGAAATAGCAAGCAGTTAAAAAAAATAAAAAATAATATATATATATATATATGTATGTATACGTATATATATATATATATATATATATATATATATATATATATATATATATATATATATATATATATGTATACATGTATGTATGTATGTATGTATGTATGTATGTATATATATATATATATATATATATAACCCCCCCCCCCCCCCAAAATAAAATAAAAAATAAAATAAGATAATAATAATAATAATTTTTAATTGGGTCACTGTATTGCACTAGAGTCTGCAGATGTCACCAACACTGTCTCTGCATTATCGTTCTGATCGGAAATTGTCCAGTTGCACCAAGTAAGCATACTTCCTGTGACACTCTATAACACATCTCGTATCGTGACAAAATTGAAGTGTTGCACAAAAAAAAAAAGGTCATAAGCATTTCATTTCATTAAAACTGCTATCAACTTGATTGCAAGCATACACACAAATTATTTTAAAACCGCATAAAGCAACATATAAGAATTGCAGAAAGCAGCAAATATATATGAAAATAATAATTTTGCATTTAAGAAAATGCATAAAGACACAAACATAATACATAAATTAGCAAGCGTTGAATTAAGAATTTTATTAAAATCAAAGTGTCCATATATGCCACATGCAAGTAGTTTTTAGGTGTTTTGTGTGTGTGTGTGTGTGCGTGCTCTTGTTTTTTGACATATCAGGACACAACTCTGTATAATGACATGGGTATGACACAGGTATTACAAGGAGACGGTGACTTATGAGGACATAACCCATGTCCCCATTTTTCAAAACACTTATAAATCATACAGAATGAGTTTTTTTTTTTTGAGAAAGTAAAAATGCACAAAGTTTCCTGTGAGGGTTAGGTGTAGGGTTGGTGCAGGGCCATAGAATATACAGCTTGTACAGTATAAAAACCATTACGCCTTTGGGATGTCCCCACATTTCATAAAAACAAATGTGTGTGTGTAATGTAACAGTGATTAAACTCTCATTTTGTTTTTATCAAAACTCAAAACTTAGTTAGCAGCCTCTGGTTTTTGCCAACAGCAGCTATTCTCAATAGCGTGAAGTGCAGGAGACTCAACTCTTAATAAAGTTTAACATTGAAATGTTTTTGGATGCAAATTGAACTTCTTGGAACAGACTTTGCATTGAGAGCCTCTAATGCCTTGCAATTACCTTCCACAGGCGAAACAAGGTCAAATGTTATGTGTGTGTGTGTGTGTGTGTTTCGAATGAACTGTGAACGGCATGCTTCAAGTAAACATTGTACCCATCAACGATCTGCCAACCACAGATTACTCAAAACAAAACAGAGAAACGGGTGGGAAAAAGAAAGGGTGTAGGGCATTGTGTGAGAAAAGATATGTGCTCTCTGAGAATCAATTGAATTTTAGAATCCTTTTCGATACTTATTCAGATTAAATTACACGCATAGCATGTAACAAAGACATAAGGATTGTGTTCAGTTAATTATTATTATTATAAATCATTAATGCAAATTAAGTGATCAGGACCACTGATACTAAACAAATGACTGAACATGATCCTGCTTATATGGTTACTTACTGATTAAATGGGCTTGAATATTAAAATGCAGTTTTATCAGATGTCCCACAGAACATGTTTTGAACAGAACGCTTTATCTAACAATTTTCTGCAAACATACTGCTTCTCGTTTGCAAGTTTAAAAGCTTGTGGTGTTCTGGTGCAACACTCAGACACCCAAGCAGATTCGACCTCAAATTCCACTGATCAAAACCTACAATATAACCGCAATTAAAACCTACCTGGTCTCTGCACTTTGGGGAACCATTATGACTTTCTGCTGAACTCAAGACCAAGCCAAGAGACCCAAACCATCTAAACAAACATCTTTAAAGCCAAACATGTTCAACTGCAATTACATTCTATTGCAAATAACTAATATATATATATGTAGAAATTAAATAATATATATATATATATATATATATATATATATATATATATATATATATATATTATATAACAATACAATAAAAATGTATACTAATAATGACTATATATATAGATTAGTGCTATCAAATGATTGTACTTTGTATATTTATTATTTATATATAAATACAAACACATGCATGTCTGTAATTCATGGAAATGTTGTTTGTATATTTCATATATTTATATATAATATAAAACATATGAATATAAATATATACATTTTAACACGTAAATATTTCCTAAATATATACTGTATATATGTTTTTTTATATACATAATAAATATACACAGCACACACAGGTATTATGTAAACAAAAACTTTTCTTTTGGATGTGATTAATTGTGATTAATCGTTCGACAGCACTAATATATATATATATATAATGTGTGTATCACATAAATGCTACAAACCTACAAGAGTTCCTAAGTAATAAAAGGGATAGTTCACCCAAAAATTAAAATTCTATCATAATTTACTCACCCTTTTGTCATTCCAAACCTGTATGAGTTGCTATCTTATGTTGAACATAAAAGATTATTTTGAAGATTGCTGGTAATCAAACAGTTGGTGGTTCCCATTGACTTCCATAGTAGGAAAAAAAATACTATGGAAGTCAATGGGATCACCATCTGTTTGATTACCAGCAATTTTCAAAATATCTTTTATGTTCAACATAAGATAGCAACTCATACAGGTTTGGAATGACATGAGGGTTAGTTAATTATGAAAGAATTAAAATTTTGGATGAACAATCCCTTTTATGTTAAAAATATAAAAATAATATAAATGAATAAAACATTCTCAGAAAATAATAATTGTTCTTCCATGTTTGTTTTTTGAGTTTTGCAAAAGAAAAATTTATGCAGAAAATGACCTAGGCTAAATGATCTAAATGATTTAAAGCCACTTTTCATGTATCAGTTTCGGTGTATCAATTTGTCCCACAAACCCCCCCCCCCCCCAGACCTGTTACTGTCTGCGTTCCCATTGTGGTCTAAAGCACCAAGAAGATCAGGCAAATACTCTGGTGACATGTATTTTAAAATAAACCTAATTAACATCATTTTAAAACTACATTTCATTACACAATAACAGTAATAATTTAAACAATTCTGCAAATATATGGTGGTTGAAATACAATGTTGCGTGAACTCAACCAATCAGAATGTGACGCGTCCAAGCCCCGCCCCCAAAAGTTCCGGCCCTTTGAAAAAGTACTACCTAGCAAGCAGGGACTTTCTTAGGGACAAATTTAGCATTTAAATTTGTGTGGTGGAGCTGAAAATTGCCTGCCAAATCAGATATTTATGAAACTACAGACAACTGTTCTAAGCACATCCTTTAAAATCTGCTTATTACATGATTTAACGTTGCAAAACAGAGATAAGTTCAGATTGCTGAAAAAAGTCCCGAAGTCATGTTAACATAAAACAATGTGACATGCACTGTCCACAGCGATACCATGAAATTATAAAAGATGTGCATTAATTACCATTGCTTTAATCATGGTTCACATGCTTGTGACTCAAATATTACGGCTTTTGATGCAAGACCATCTTAGGGTGCTCTTTTAAGGAAACAGCAACCACACTTAAACACGCCTCCTCCTGTTTATGAGATTCGTTGTGCTTTAAATGTTTTGGTGTGAAATGTGGGGCAATGCAAAGTCAGCCAAACAAAGAAGTGAAAGCCCAAATAGGGTGCCAGGCAGAGTTTCTCTCAGAGTGACACTGGCCCCTTAACAGCAGAGAAGTTCAGAGAAACCACTGAGGTCTGAATTACATGCAGATATCCTGAAGACCTGCGCTCAGAGGTGAGTCAACACAAATAATATTGAATTTAATACCTTCCAGGGTTACAGATGCCCACATTCAAAGTTTAATGGAAGTCAGACAGATAGATTGTTATTAAGATTGTAATAATAAATATATGCTTTCAGTTCTGCATTTATGCCTGTGAATTAGGCTACGCTAAAAATAAAATGCTGTATTTTTTTGCAGACAAAATATTAAATTGTCATGCTATTTTCACTGCAAACACTTACTAACAGTGGATATCAATGTAATATATTTCTATAATAATGCCTGCAATAATTTAACGAAACATAGGTTTAAAAAATACTAGTGTTTTTTAATAAAAAAAATTATATAGATTTATATATATAGCAGTTGGGTAAATATGATTTATTCCACATTTTCAGGCTTAACACCTCACCAATCTTTCATCAAAAGTATTTATATATTTTTTCTATGGTAAAAAAAAAAAGCTTTTATTTCATATAAATTATATTTAATATAATTTACGAGATATCAATGCAGAAAGTCTATTTATTTTTATTACTTAAAATAAATAAACAAATAAACAAATATAATCCCAGATACCAGGCTACAAATACACTTTTTATTTTACCTGATGTGTAAACATTAAAGAAATGGTTACATCTAAATCAACTGGTTTTATTTATGTCAGAAATATAATTTAATATTACTGAACCAATCGACATATGGGTTATTTATGGGTTAAATCGCGTAGAAATACCTCCTAAACAACTGGACGTTATAGGGCACCACTCATTAAACGGTTAATAATATTAACTTTTATTATAGAGCTCAAATATAAGAAAAATAGATGAACTGATCAATTATAAAAAATTAAATAAAAACTTTTAATTCCGATACGAATGTGTTCAGTTATATATATTTAAATGCATTTTTTCCTGTCTCGTTTTTTCCCCATTGTTAAAAAATATAAAATGTATCGTGTTTAAGTTCATATTTAATTTGTTAAATCTGTGTTAAACCTGTGTTAAATGTGTTAAATCTGTGTTAAACCTGTGTTAAATGTGTTAAATTAAATCTGCATACATAAGTTATTAAAATAATGCCAAAGCATTGCCACTTTCGGTTATCAAATCAACAACTTTAAACGCAAACTCAGTTTAAAAATATATATTAACACGATGAACTCAACATTTAGGATTATTTAAAGCATGGTTTATTAAAACACTTTTTTAAAATGTATTATGTCTGGAATGTTTTTAATTTGATAAACGTTTCATAGCTTACGGTTGTTTCTGATGCAGTCTCGCCGTTGGCTTAAACCTGTGATGCAGTCCTGAGCTTCATCGTCACCATCATCATTATCCTCTTCCTTCTCATAACCAGAGAGTCGCACAGAAGCCTGTGTCTCCACAAAACCATCATAAAAAGAGATCTCCCTTCAGTCTGCTCTTCCAGCTTCACTTCTGCTCGAATAAATAACCCGTTCCTCACGAAAGTGTTTTAAAGCGCGTTGGCACGCGATGCTGACTGAAAGCGCGAAATGGATGACAGATTGACGCCAACGACTGTCTGACTGTGGCACGCGATGAGTATTAAAATGAGTACAATTTCATCCTAGACGTTATTTAAAGATTTTTTTACAGAGATATTTCGTGCTCTCATTCACCACAAAACACACCTGAAACTAAAGGTGACATTTCTTAAGAGACGCATCTGGCAGCACCCAGGCGCGAGTTACTATAGATACCGTTTGTTGTTGTGACACGCGAGACTTTCCGATCTTAATGTTTTTCTAGTTAAAAAAAAAAGAAAAGAAAAATAACAAAAAAGTATATATATATAAATAACAGTTCAAAAACTCTGGATAAGATCAAATAAATATAGGCATGTGTATAACAAACTATTTTAAGGGCGTATGTATATGTATGTAAGTATATAAATTGTATTATTAACAGCTAGCCTGTTAAAAGTAAAGTTAGCTATTCGTTACACGGAGATCAAACTGCTTGCTGAATTAAACTATAATGCGTCACAAACAACACCATACATTTCTTAAGAGAAATGTCACTAACTGAAAAACTCACAAGACTGAATGAAACACGATGAGGATTAAAAAAATAAATAAATAAATAAATAAACCAACGCATAGTTTTAAGAGAAGGAAACTCACCCCGAACAAGACATTACGCTATTATTACGTGACAGTAAAATCACCAAGCTTAAAAACTGGCAAGTAGTCAAGCAATGCAAACCCCAATTAATCTGAATTTTGAATGTACGCTTTGCATTTAAAAAAGAAAAATGCATACATCCAATTGACATAAATGCTGGTTCAAATAAAAAACATGCTAACAGCTGCATTTTAAAAGATCTGTTAAGGAATAGTTGTTAAAATAAAAATCCACAATAATTGACTAAACCTTTGGTTATTTTTTTGCATTATTTATTTAATATAAAAATTGAAGTTGCATCCATGAGCAAGTGATTAATTAGTTTTGTTTCTGCTTCAATCACTAGGAAACCCCTCAGATTCCTGCTTTAATCCCACACGTGAAATTATGAATGACATGACTAATTTAGTCAACTAAGCCAGACTGGTTGATTAAAAATTCTGAAAAATTTGTAATTGTTTGATCAGATAATTGTTCATTGTTTTTAGCACTTTCTAAACCTTATTGAAATCTAAAAATTCTCAGTTTAGAGATTAGTATTCACATAAGCCAGACTCTCAATAGCGCCATTAGTTGCAATAACACAACCTTTGAACCCTTTTGACACAACCTGAACCTTCATACCAAATCTAAATATAAAACAACTGCATGTATTTTTCTTATGTTTTGTATCATATTGAGCTTTTATGGCCCATATAGTATGATGCAGTATATTGAGAATATGGGACAACATATCAGGTTTGTTCCTTCAGAAGTCCAAACTAAGCAAAAATATGCATTTTGGTTAAGTTGTTATTTATGTGCGCAAACCGTAAGATGAAATAAGGTCAACTATACTAGCCTTTTACTTGCTAAGGATGATGAACTAATAATTAAAACAAAGAATGCACTGAATAGATTGTGTATAACAGGGTTTTGAGGAAGGTTTTGATCATGTTGATCATTTAGAGGACTTAGAAATTGATGCATCAAAGATGATAACCTGATGAACTGTTTCTGCCATGTTATACAGGTATGGAGCTATCTGATTCAACTACAGAAGATTTTTCATCAAGCTACACTTATGATTATGATTACAATTACACTGATATGGTCACCGAGGCCAATGTCACTGATGTTGAGGAGCTGTGTGTAGCCAGCAAAGAACAGGAGCTGACCATTACTGTTGTCCAGACCACGGTCTTCCTCATTGTCTTCTTCTTAGGTGTGTTTGGTAACGGGCTGGTCATTGCCACATTTGCACGGTACCGCCGTCTACGTCTACGCTGCATGACCGATGTCTTCCTGTTCTACCTGGCTCTGTCCGACTTACTGCTTCTGCTGACTCTTCCGTTAGAGACGGGAGAGACACTGATCGGCAGCTGGGAGTTCGGAGAGGGGCTGTGCAAGCTAAACCGTGGTATGTATGCCATCAACACCTATGGAGGTCTGCTGTTGTTGGCTTGCATTAGCGTTGATCGCTATTTAGTGGTGGTTCGCACCAGGGCCATACGGAAGAGGAGTTCTGGGACTCTGTTTTACAGCACACTGTCTGCGCTTGGAGTCGCACTAACTTCTGTCTTCCTGAGCCTGCCAGACTTGCTCTTCAGCTCCGTGGAGAACGACATGGGTTCAGACGTCCTTTTGTGTGATATGAAAGTTTGGGGCGATGGAGTGAGTAAATGGAAGCTGTGGGCCCAGATGGCAAAGATCGCAGGATTCTGCATCCCTTGCGTGGCGATGGTGGTGTGTTACGGCGCGATCGGACGTGTCTTGATCCGTGCCGGCGGCAACTGTTGGCGCAGACAGAGGACTTTGCGCCTGATGGCACTTCTGGTGGTTCTTTTCCTTCTCTTTCAGCTTCCTTACACGATGGTGCTTCTGATTAAAATATTCAAACCCACTCAGATAAACTGCGAAGACTGGACCAAGTTCCACCTTCAGGAAAACATAACGCGCAATCTGGCTTATGTGAGGTGCTGCCTGAACCCTTTGCTCTACGCACTCGTTGGGGTCAGATTCAGAAATGACATTATCAGGCTCTTGATGGACACCGGGTGCATGTGCACGTGTGTGTCCCATATAACTCCACAGCATGACAACGGAAGCTCCATCACACCATCGTCTCCAGCTCCAACCATCCTTTCATCCTTCCCATCTTCTTACATGTCTTCCAAGAAAACACCTGCCCTGGACACACCTGCTGCAGACACAGCTGAAACCTTCATTTTTCCAATGCCCATATCTAGTAAAAAGACTTCAGGACTTATGAGCTGGTGTCATCAATAAATGCACATTAGATTATCTGAAATAAATAATTTCTAATTTTAAAGGTAATAATTATAGAAACCCATTTACTGTATGCCACAAGAAAAAATAAACATGCTTTGGTAAAACAATTATGAGATTAAAAATGATCACATGTTAATATAAGAGTTTTATATCAATATTTTGGACTTCCAGTGGATAAGAGACAAAACTGCATGTACACAAAAACTCTTTATACAGTTTAAATACAATGAGCAGCATAAATAATTTTAGTACAGTGTTAGATTAAGAGTTAATAATATATATATAAATATATTAGACATATGCTGTAAATACATTTTGCACACATTTATTCTGCTCACATTTATTACAGTTAAAATTATTTAGTTTTTTTGTATGTGTTATTCTCTGCTATTTTCATTTCTCATTTTACCTGTATTCCTCATTTTACCTGTATTACTGTTACTGGCAAAACTGCAAAATAAAGATTATTTTTCTGTATAAATTTTGTATGCATTTTTTTTTTTCATTTCAAACCGATGTGTAGAAATGAATGGAAATCTATGGAAATACATTTCTTTCAGCATTTAATTCTTGTTAGTTGCCTATTTTTGAAGTGTTTAAAACACTCAAGCAGGTCTTTAATAACATGTTGGCGCCACCTTGTGGTCAAATCTGATTTCATAGGTGAAAAATGGAAAGATAAACCTTTGGTGTCATCAATAAATGCGCATTATTAGATAATCTGAAATAAATGATTTCTCATTTTAAAGGTATTATGTATAGAAGCCGATTTACTGTATGTCAAAAGAAAAAAAAATCATGCTTTGATAAAACAATTATGAGATTAAAAATGTTATAATTATAAAAAAGCATTTTGAGATTTAGAAATCAAAAATACAAGAATGTTTTGACTTTGTAAGTTTTATATCAATATTTTGAACTTCCAATTTTTAAAAGACAACTGCATGTACACAAAAACTCTATATAAAGCTTTACATACAATCAGCAGCAGCATAAATTATAGTCTAGGTTTCCAGGAATATTAATTTCTAAATAATTTTAGTACACTGTTAGACTAAGAATGTTAGAAGAAATATATATATATTTGACATATAATGTAAATAATATATGCTCACATTAATTACAATGAAAATAATTTTGTAATATATGTATGTAATTCTGTGCTATTTTCATTTTTTAATTTCTACCCTGTATTTCTGCTACTGACAAAAATGCTAAATAAAGCTCGTCATGCTCGTCCTACAGCAGCCATATAAATATAACTGAGATAGGCTTATCATGTTTTATAAATTTTTTCCAGTTTTTTTTCAAAAGATTAATGTGTTAAATATAACATGAAATATCTTGATTCTCAAATATGTGTAAGTAGATGCATTTTGCACCTTAATGTTAGCCGATCTATAATGAGCATAATAGTGAACCAGCTTTACAGTATATGGGTCGGGTGACATGTCATTATATATGACTGACGATGTTTTAATGTGAACATTGTCATAACACTTTCATCGTAGAAAAAGAAAGCAAAGAACATTTACATTATCAAATAACAATTGAACCACTCTCATAAACTCTCAGTAATCACTGAAGCTGTTTACACTGTGAAATGAATATCTTAATTACATCGTATGTAGGCCTACATCTGTACTTTGTTGTTTCTTATGAGAGAATCGTCAGAGAATAGAATTCCTGCAGCGAGTGCGCGCACTGAACAAAACATTTCAGCGATGACTCATCTCAACGTCTCTGATTGGTCTTTGCAGCTCAGCAGAATCGTGTGTGATTGGTTAAAAAGTGCAGCGCTGTAAAAACGCGTCACTCTCGCTCAGCGCCAAAGCGAGAAGATTTGTATGGAGGACCAAGCCTGCAGAAAATATAATTAAATAAATGTATAAAAAATGTGAGATAAATGATGTGATAAAACCAAAAACAGTTTATTTGTAATAAAATGTAACCCTGAATTTATATTTGAGATTACTTTTTATTTTATGTATTATTTTCTGTATTTATTTTACATTTATTTTTATAATTATTTACTTTTATTTATTTATACTTTCATTCGTGTATATATTTATTTTATTTATATATTTATTTGTTTTTAAATGTATTTATTCATGCATTTGTATTCGTATGTATTTATTCCCACATGTATTTATTTCGAGATTAAATTAGCCTATTTATTAATTAATTTATTTTTATTTTCTGCAGGTTTGGTCCTCCATAAACGACTGCCAAAATCACGTGGTTTCAATGAAACGGGCTTCATGTTACGAAAATAAGTATACCAGAAATCGCTGTAGGTGCGCCTCGAGGTCGATAGCCAGGTGAGCAGCGCGCTGACATGGAATGTCGATATTCTTCGGAAGTCCAGAGTTCGAGTCCCAGCTCGCGAACTCTCACTTCGCTACAAAACAGCAATAGCCTCTGACATCCTTCTTCGTTTCGTTTCAAACCCGATGTCGGCATGCCTGTACCTGCAAGATGGATCAAACCCGATGTCGGCATCCCTGCAAGACAAAAGTGCGCTTCGGAGATCCTGACTTCGCTTCATTACAACAGTTTCAAATTGCCTTCACAAAAGTACCGATACCGACACTCTTCGGCATCCGAAGTACGAATCACAGCTCGCGAACTCTCACTTCGCTACAAAACGGCAATAGCTTCGGACATCTCCCTCTTCGTTTCGTTTCAAACCCGATGTCGGGTTGCCTGGATTAAACCCGATGTCGGCATCCTTGCAAGAAAAAAGTGCGCTTCGGATATCCTGACTTCGCTTCATTACAACAGTTTCAAATTGCCGAAAATTTGGCATCATGTCTCCACAAAAGTATCGATTCCGACACTCTTCGGCATCCGGAGTAGGAGTCCCAGCTCGCGAACTCTCACTTCGCTACAAAACAGCAATAACCTCGGACATGTCCCACTTGGTTTCAATACTTGCTATCTCTGTGAGCGCTTCGGATGTCCATGGTTCAACATGAAAGAACAGCAGTGTACAGCACCGGGTCGACGGCACCCCTACAAAGACAGAAGTGCGCTTCGGGAATTCTGATATCGGGGGTTCCTTCAAGACCGAGAGTTATGCCTCGCAGCTTAGTCGGTATGCACGCATCGGACATTCCGAGTTCGGGTACGAGTCCCATGTCGCTTCATAACAGCAATTTACCTGCAATTTTAAATTGCCGAGAATTTGGCTTCATGTCTGCATATAAATATATTTTGCAAGTGTTTCACCTCAGTCTGACGGGCTGGATCTCTGGGTTTCTGGACTGGAATACAAGTGCGAATCCGGACAAGGTAAGTTCTTACTTTACCTGACTAGCTACTTTGAGGTCTCTGCAGAGCAAGAGTGGGGGTTTCTGACTGTGTGGGTGTTTTCGAACTGGTGGGTGTTTCTAAGTCACGCAAATAATAGGTGCCGATCGCAATCTGACTTGAAGCAGTCCATGCCGGTTAGAAATTTTGTCCGACTTCAGACAGCGCCGATGCAAACATGACTATCACGTGCGGCATTCAAAGTAACGCGAGAGCATTTCGAGAGCAGCCGGCTGACTCAGCCGCCGCAGTTTATCCAGAGCGACTGCAGGTGCGCTGATGACGACACGGCTGTTTCACGATTGGCCAGATTCACCACATGACAACGATCACCTGTGTTTCGGGTTATTCGAACCTTTACAGTTCCAATAATGTAACTCGCCTATCGCCGTCTTGACTGTGCTTCAAGTCAAACGTACCTACAGATCCCTCTTGACCCCACCCCTAAACCTACGCGTGACTATGACGTCGACCAATCAGGTAACATGGTCGAAACGCCCCTCTGTTTTGGTCCACGCCCACAGATCTGATAACTCCCATGACTTTCCTGCAGAGTTCTGTATCGCTCTGTGACGCATACATACATACATACATACATACATACATACATACATACATACATACATACATACATACATACATACATATATATATATATATATATATATATATATATATATATATATAATATTATTATTATTATCATTATTATTATTATTATTTATTTATTTTTTTTACAAAAAATGTGACACTGACATTTTTCACTGACTGGAAAGTGTTTAAATTTCATTTCAGCATTTTTCTTCACCATTAAACATTCTTATAATATTTATTCCCTAAAGATATGATGTCTGAAATTTCTCTGAGAGATTATGAGATACAGATGGAGGAGTGGAAGGCTTTAAAAAAACTGGAGCCAGTGATGGGGCCACAGAGACCAGATGACATCGCCATCATTGACCATCAGTCTCTCAACGTCCAGGTGGAGAACTCTGAAGATGTGCTCACGCCTCCTTTAACCAGGACAGAGCGATTTTTGCAGGCTGTAACATGGGCCTTCACCAGCTGCTTTTGGTCCATCTGGAGAAAGATCTATTGACACAACCTTTGTGTGTCCCTTCAAGAGAGCAACCACTTGTGTTGTGTTTTACTTTCTTAATATATTAATTTATTCTGAATCTGAAGATATAGTAGAATTAAATGTCTTTAACCCTTTTAAAAAAACACATATGCAATAAAAATGTATAAAAACTCTTCTGAAATCTCTCTCATTTTATTGAACTGTTTTCAAATAAATAATTAAAATCAGAAAGAGCTTTATTACCATGTTTACACACACAAGGAATTTGACTTGACAGGAGCTTCCAGTGCAGAAGAAAGTAGACATAATGCAAGCATACATGATAGCGCAGATATAGAACTAATACACTAATAAACACTAATATAATAATAAATAAATAAGTAAACTGCTGAAGAGGCTGAGGTTGTAAAGAAGGTTGGGAAAAAGTATACAACGTTATGGAGTTAAAATTAACCTTTCACTTTAAAACTTATTGTAGAGCAAATTATGAATTTCTTTGTTTAGAATAAATTTCATCTTTCATTTTGAGTGTTAACATATACATATAAAACATTTCTTCTGTGTTTTACCAGTAAAAATACTGCAAAAATATGACAGATTTGTAGTGTAGTTTTTATTTTGTGGACATTTGAAAACACTTTTGCATGACAAATTACATATAACAATCACTATATAATGTAACACAATTTGTTATTCTTTATCTTATGAGGCCTACTTAACAAATCTGACATATTTAGTTATTTGAAGTTTACTGTGATTTAAACATTAAATACAACAAGTGATGTTATCACCTAAAAGACTAACTTTATACATTCACTGGATACAATAGATACAATAGAGTGCTTTACCTAACAATAACAATCTAACTCATAACTACTACAACTGATATTTCCCATAAAACAACTGATAGTTTACCACAAAAAACAGAAACAAAAAAAAGGTTCTTTGGGGTTCTTTATAAAGCCCTAGTGTTCTTTACTCAACTCCAAAGAATGCTTTATGCCAAAAAAGTTCTATATTACATTTATGCATTTAGCAGACGCTTTATCCAAGTCGACTTACAGTGCATTCAGTCTAAAAATTTTTACCTAACATGTGTTCCCTGGGAATCGAACCCACAACCTTGCGCTGCTATCACAATGCTCAACCAGTTGACTGGGATTTTCCTTAGTTGTCAGTTTTAAACATCAAAATTAAAAGAAAGAAACATTTGAAATATATCCGTCTGTGTGTAATGAATGAATATAATATAAAAGTTTCACTTTTTGAACAGAATTAGTAAAATAAATCAACTTTTTGATGATATTCTAATTATATGACCAGCACCTGTATAAGGAGATATAGCCCTTTGTCGTACAAAAGAGTTCTTTGGGCTAAACCATGCTTTTTATATTTTTACACATTAGGCTATTTACAAATATTATACTACATTATATAGTATATATTTGTGTTTTTATTTAAATTTTACTTTCACACACCTTTATTCCAAAGAAAATAAACATCTTTCTTGTTCTGGGGTCATGTTGAGTGACGTATGCCAAAAAACTTGCACTAAAGTGACGTGGCCATTCTGTAGGTGCTGCTGGTGCTCCTTCTCGACTATGCTGACAAAAGGCACGATGTGAAATGTCTTTCTGACAACTTCTGTTTAAAATATTTAGTATTTTTTAACTGATGTGTATGAAATTGTGTGTAAATATTCCCAAACATTCTGACATTCTCTGTATTGAATTGAAGAAAAAAAAAATGGATGGATGGATGGATGGAAAACACAAGACATGTACTGTTATGTGAAACTGATTTAAAAAAAAATATGTTTTGGACAAAAATAATTACTTTCGGTAAATAGGTACCAAATAGCTTTAAAAAAAAAAAATATATATATATATAAGCTCATAATCATCAATGTGGCGCTACGGTGATATGAAGACAAATTATTGAATGAAGTCTTTATTTTAACGCTTCATAACGTTATGGTTGAACCATGGCAGATGGACTAATCTGACGATGTCTTTCATATTTTCCTTGACCTTGAAAGTGTAACTTGGCAGTCAGTGGGACAGTCATAAGCCTCCCAGTTTTCATCCAAAATATCTTAAATTGTATTCTGAAGACGAACAAAGCTTTTATGGGTTTGGAACGACGTTGGGGTAAGTAGTTAATTACACAATTTTCATTTTGGGGTCGAGTAACCCTTTAAATGTATCAAATGTAAGCTGTTATATTATTTAGACCCTCCTTTAAATGTTCACAGTTTAAGTTTACAGTTGTTACATACAATGTTGTTACAATTTGATCTGATTTCTATATATATATATATATATATACACACACACACTCTCTGAGCTCATTTTTTTCTTTAGCTCAACTCTATAACACACACAAGTACACACACACACCCACTAAAATATAGATGTTGATTCTAATGCACCACAGCCCAGTGCTTTAAGTGGCCCAAAAGAGGTGCCGGTACCCTATTATAGCCAAAAAAAATAATTTATTTTCTGTTTTTTTTTTTTGGATGATTCCCCTCATCCCCTGAGGTAACAACAACTATAAGTGAAAGTGACATTGAGCCAAGTATGGTGACCCATACTCAGAATTTGTGCTCTGCATTTAACCCATCCGAAGTGCACACATACAGAGCAGTGAACAAAAACACACACACACCATAAACACAAACCCGGAGCAGAGGGCAGCCATTTATGCTGTGGCGCCCGAGGAGCAGTTGGGGGTTCAGTGCCTTGCTCAAGGGCACCTCAGTCGTGGTATTGAAGGTGGAGAGAGAACTGTACATGCACTCCCCCCACCCACAATTCCTGCCGGCCTGAGACTCAAACTCACAACCCTTCGATTGGGAGTCTGACTCTCTAACCATTAGGCCACAACTTCCCCATATTTGCTTGAGCTAGAAAGAACTACTGAACATAAATAAAATGTGCAAAAGGATTTTGAAAAAATACCCTTAGAAAGAGCTACTGCAGTACCCCAGCCGGCACATGACCGACCTTCAACGTTGAAATATGGTTGAAATAAGGTCAGTTGGGGTTTCAACGTTGAAACAACGTTGATTCAATGTTTAAAGCTGAATGGTTGAAAAACATCCAGCACATGACCAACTTTCAATGTTGAAATATCGTTGAAATAAGGTCAGTTGTGGTTTCAACGTTGAAACAACGTTGATTCAACGTTTAAAGATGAACGGTTGAAAAACTTCCAGCACATGACCAACTTTCAACATTGAAATATGGTTGAAATAAGGTCAGTTGTTTTAATGAAACAACGTTAAAAATGTTTAAAGATGAACGGTTGAAAAACTTCCAGCACATGACCAACTTTCAACATTGAAATATGGTTGAAATAAGGTCAGTTGTTTAAAAAACGTTAAAAATGTTTAATGCTAAATTGTAGAAAAAGGTTAACAAGCTTTTAAATTATTTATATTAAATTATTTAAATTAATTAATTTATTATTTTAATAGCATTTTAAAATATTAGTCATGATACCTATTCTAAAATCTAAAGGTATATGTTAAATATTAACATCATTAACAACAATAAAACTATATACATTTCGCTGCTTTATCAAACTGAAACAACTCCCATTGGTAGTTTTATTTTATTACTTCTATCATGATTGGTTAATCTGGCTGTCATTCAGGAAACTGGACAATGAATCGGTTCGCGCTTTTCTACATTTAAAAATATGACCGTTATTGTCGTCTTTCTGTGAGTGAGGCGGATAACTGTGAGCTGCTGCTCGTTATAACTGACTGCTCGGTCGGTCCCGAATTATTTCATATTTGCCTGTACATTTTTTTATTTATTTTGAGCGAATTTGAGTCGTGACATGTCAATGGAGAACAAAAACTGTGAACACAAGAAGGGTCAGGTGTTCTGCGAGGTCCTGAAAACATACTGGCAAAATGAGGTAAGAAAATCGCTAACTTTATCTTTGTTATCTTTTGAAAATAGTAAAGTATTACCAGAGTTTACAAATGGGTAGCTTAAATGACATGTAACCTGCAGATAAATAAATAGCCGTGTGTCTATTTTTGCATTGCTTTATCACAGATGATCAAGTTAGATGCTCACCCAATGTGTTGCTGGTAGGTTATGTGTTAATGTCCGTCTTTTAGAGATTTTCCCATATTTTCCTGATATGAATCCCATGCATTAGGTGTGTTATATATGTTTGTATTCTTATAATAGTTTCAAGGTGTTTTCTGAAACATATAAGTGCAAATGTCGGTATTTAAATAATATAATTTTAATGAATTAATAATAAAAGGATTGTTAAAGCCATGGTTCTCAAAGTGTCAGGCCCCCTCTAGTTGTTATGCAGGTGAAACACTAAATTAAACAAATTAATGTTAATACATTTTAACTTAATCTTTGAGTCAGTTTTTTTTTTTTTTTGCACATTTAAGTATGTTACAGTTAAAGTACAGTACAGTTTTGTAACTTTTGTTACATAATTACATTTAAAATTACATTTTAATTTAAACTTTTTTTTTTTATTTACCTGTGTATAAGCACAGTTGTAGTGTTAATGTTCAAACTGTATTTACCATGGTAAAGTGTCTGACAACAATAAATATTCTTATTAGAATAAAACTGCCTCATTTTTTAACTGTAGACCTGTAGCTGAATAGTTTGGCCTACTACGCTGCTGAAATGTAATGTTGGTCATTATGGTGGAACTTAATATTTAATAACAAATATTTTCTGAAGTGGTACTTGGTATAAAAAGTTTGAGAACCAATGGTTTAAAGAAATGGTATAATATGAAATCCTGCTTTTTAAGAACTTTTCAGTAAACTCTTTCTTCTTTCCCCTTGTAGAGTCATCGAGGATCCAGCTTGTTCTTGAAACATTGGTAAGAAATTGTTCATCTGCTACATGGCACTGTCACTTCTGCTAGAGATGCTTTGACCTTTTGTGATAGGTTTTGATTGTACTTAGTTTAATAAACATTTACTGATTTCGATTTTACTTATTTTACTACACTGTATTGCTAGTGTTCTGATTAAAGTGTAACTGGGGGCTCTGAAAACACTGCTTGTGAATAATTTGTTAATATTGTACATTTTCATCTGAATACATTAAATAAGTGTTTAATGAATAGTGTTGTCCACTTTGTTTCCAACCTCACTGTTACTGAACTGTAAAGTGAAAATATTGTGTAATTTATTTTGCATTCAGTTTTCAGTTAAATATATTTCACAATATCAAAGTTATTGTGAAACATTGTGAACATACCTAAACTCACTGGTTAAATCTTATGTGCCCTCCAGAAGTTTGCGCTCTGCATGTGAACGACTCCTTGTGGTGCCATCCCAAAGAAGTTCAAAATCACTCTCCCTGACCTTTTCCTGGACTGTGCCCAGCTGGTGGAATGACCTCCCAATCTCAATCCGAACTGCTGAGTCTTTACTCATTTTCAAGAAACATTTTAAGACTCATCTTTTTCACCGGAACTTAACCAACTAATGCTAGCACGTTTCCTTCATATCTTGTCTTTCATATAAAAAAAATATTAAAAAACCTGGCTATGCGTTCTGTGCTAGACTAACTGAGACTTGTCATGGCACTTGTATCCTGTTGTTGTTCGCTTGTTGACCTGACTGCTTCTGTTGTTCTTATTTGTAAGTCGCGTTGGATAAAATCGTCTGTTAAATGATTAAATGTAAATGTTTATACAGGACAGTACAGAATGTGCACAAGTGGGAGAGCGTGAAGGGGATGGTGATGATGGGGGGGGGGGATATGGGGTGGTTCCCGTTAGAAATCAACTGGTTGAAGGTTCCCTGCTCGTAATGTGCAACACATTTTCACTGCACAAATGTACACAACTCTTGTAATACATGTTTTTGACAGAAACTGTAGTTTTCCACCCAAATAAAAGATCCACTGGTTTCAGTCCTAAAGGTACAAGGGTTTGTCTTGTAAGTGCTGCAAAAAATATGCATTTATGTGAAAATTGTTTTACAAAAACCTTTAAATATTATTGTATTTTGATTGTTCTACTCCATGTTTTTAGCATTACCTCCATGCATAGGCTACTCTGCATAGGCTACTCTGCATAATAAAGTGTGGGATTATTTTCATCTGTTTTATACAGTATGTTTCCAAAATTAAACTGCTGTTTGACAATTTTGAGCATGTGGTAGTTTGTTGAAGTTGTTTGTAAAGCCATTGCTGCCAGTCCTTAGATTGTTAGTCTTGCATGTACCGTGTTGATCTAAATGCCCACTAGGATCTAGGTGTATTTATTAGCTTTATTTATTTATTAGCTCGTATTTATACACGGTGCAAGGTACGACGGGGAAACAACGTTGATTAACTTTTCAAAATCAACACCTCATTCAGCTTTCAACACAGGTCTGCATCAACACAGGTCATTGAATCAACGTTGAAATGCTGGCTGGGACTGCATTCAAACTTTCAAACTGACTTAAATGATTCGCGAACCAGCTCCGAACTGACTCAAATGAACCACGCTCCGAACTGATTCATATAATTCGCGATCCCCAAAATGACTCAAATGATTCGCGAACCCGCTTTGAACTCCCGAACTGACTCAAATGATTCGCGAAGCCGCTGCGAACTCCCAAACTGATTCAAATGATTCGCGATCCACAAACAGACTCAAATAATTCGCGAACCCGCTTTGAACTCCCGAACTGACTCAAATGATTCGCGAACCCGCTACGAACTCCCAAACTCATTCAAATGATTCGCGAACCCTATACGAACTCTCGAATTGATTCAAATGATCCGCGAAGCCGCTCCGAACTCCCGAATTGATTCAAATGATTTGCGATCCCCAAACTGACTCAATGATTCGCGAATCCGCTCCGAACTCCCGAACTGACCCAAATGATTCGCGATCCCGCTCCGAACTCCCAAACTGACTCAAATGATTCGCGAACCCGCTCCGAACTCTCGGATTGATTCAAATGATCTGCGATGCAGCTCCGAACTCCCGAGCTGATTCAAATGATTTGAGATCCCCAAACTGACTCAAATGATTCGCGATCCCGCTCCGAACTCCCAAACTGGTTCAAATGATTCACGCTCTATACTCCGGACTAGGAAGAATTAGGAAGCGTGCATTGTGAAGGGCGCTCTGAAAAGCGGCAGTGAAGGCAAAGGATTAAAACCTCTATTAAAACAGATGTCCAAATGAACTTACCGGTATGCTAAAAGCACGTTCTGGGCACATGGAGAGGTGGTGGTATGCTCAAGAGCTATATTTGGAAGTGGCGGTACTGAGTACTACTGGTGCTTACAGGCCCACTTAAAGCACAGCCAATGAAAATAAACGTTATAGTAGAAGTTCGGTGAATATCAGTGATAAAAAAATAAAAAATAAAAATAAAAATAAAAAAACATCTTACAAAGAGCCAAAATACAATAAAGAGAGATCAACTTTTTTTATGTTAAACTGCCTAAAAATAATATCACCTTCACATTTAAAGGGGGGTAAAAATGCTCGTTTTCACTCAATATCCTGTTAATCTTGAGTACCTATAGAGTAGTACTGCATCCTTCATAACTCCAAAAAGTCTTTATTTTTATTATATTTATAAGAGAAAGATAGTCTGTACCGATTTTTCCCGGAAAAACATGAGCGCCTAGAGGCGTGACGTGTGGGCGGAGCTAAAGAATCACGAGCACCAGTAGGCTTTTGTGTTGAGAGCATGTGAAGCTGTGACACAGATCCAGAGGCTGAAATTTAACAAGAGCAGCATCAGCAAAGGCGGTATGCTATGTGGTATTTACTGAAACTGTATATATTTGCTTAGCGGTTTTGGAAAATGACTAAGTTCCACTTTATGTCGTCTTTTTTTTTTTTTTTTTTTTTTTTTAAGCTGTACATGTGGAAAGTGCAGTTTGATGACAACATTGCATGTTGTTTACTTGATGTGCTTATGGGCTGATAGCTAAGTTAACAACACAGAGATATTTGAAGCAGTTTTACTCACCGCATGCGGTTCCAACACACAATCGTGACCCTTTTCCGTTGGGACTGCATTATCCTTAAGAAATAAACGATGTGCAATCCGAAATGCAGGGAACAAACAAAAACACTTGCACAACTCCGTTGATGCTCTGTAAGAATAAACTCCATCCACTGGTCCCTTAATGCTGTTTCTCTTTTGGTAATCTGTGCAGGGTTGTCTTGCCCTGGCAACCAAAAACACACTTCTTTTGTGACTTTTCGCGACGCTCTCGCTCTGATCAGGCTGTGCTCAGCCTCTCAGTGCTCTGCTATAAGGACCCATATAAGGAAATTCCGCTCCATCTAACGTCACACAGAGCCATACTCGAAAAAAACTTTCCGAAACTTGTGACAAACCGGAAGAGGTTTTTTTTGGAGCAAAAATACTCCTTCAAACGTACAACTTAATTTTTGAAACTTTGTCCATGTTTAGCATGGGAATCCAACTCTTTAACAGTGTAAAAAACTCAGTATGCATGAAATAGCATTTCACCCCCCCCCCCTCTTAAAATCCCCAAACGCATTTGTGCATGATGTCAATCCACCCAGTAGGTGGCGCAACTTCTCAATATCTTAGATGCAGTGTAAAGGACCAGCTGTGTCTTCTGAGGCTATTACATCTACTGTGGTTACTATGGGCTTCCATTTGCAATGCAAATGAACACTGCAGGGACATAATTACAGTGCACTCTCTAGTAAATCCATAAAATATATTTATTTAAATTAAACACACACACACACACACACACACACACACACACACACACACACACATATATATTTATATATAACATTTACATCTAGCCATTTAGCAGATGCTTTTTCCAAAGCGACTTATAAATACTTATGATAATTTTAGGAAAATAAGACTTTTATTCTTCAGACATATCAAACTGACCAAAAGTGACATTATTATTACTGCTGTCAAATGATTAATCATGCTTAATCACATACAAAATAAAAAAAATTGCTCATATAATATGTGTGTGTACTGTGTATATTCATTATGCATATATAAATATATAAGATTCCCAGGGAACATGTTAGGTAAAAAATGATCGCCTGAATGCACTGTAAGTCACTTTGGATAAAAGTGTCTGCTAAATGCATAAATTTAATTAAAATTTAATTTAAATACAAACACATGCATGCATATATTTAAGAAAATATGTAATGTTTATATATTAAATATATTTATATATATAATATAAATTATATATAAATATATATATTTGTATTTCATTTGTATTTCAATGATGCTGAAAATGTTGTTTTACATCATAGGAATAAATGACATTTTAAAATATACTCAAACAGAAAAAAGTTATTTGAAATTGTGATAATATTTCACAATATAACTGTATTTGTTGCGTATAAGGGACTCATTTCAGAAATAAAAAAACATGAAATGGTATCAACTCCAAACCCAAATAATTATAATTATTATCATTAATTATAAATATATAAAAATATTTATTTTTACTTGTATTTGTGCTATAGATTTGCAGTTACAACTATTTGCACAAGTCTGAGGTCATTCCGAGTGTGTGCACTGTAATGTGGTTGTCTTTAGCATCCTAGCAACAAACACCAACAAGTAACTCGAGACACTGGTTGTAGATGGACATCTGAGTCAGTATCAGGTGTTCATTAGACACACACACACACACACACACACACACACACACACACACACACACACACACACACACACACACACACACACACACAGTTACAGATCCAGCACTAGGACCCAGAAGCTTCCCAGTCCCCACCTGCTCTCCCACATCACTCACTCCTCTCCTCCCTACCTGAACTACTCACTCCAGGATGGAGCAGACAGATGTCACAGAGACCAGAAGACGACTAAGACACATCCGAACAGACAACAGCCGTGCCTACTGGTGTCATTTTTCTTTCTGTATACACAGCCTGTAGGTTTTGCCTACAGCAAATGGACAACACCATCAGAAGACTAGAAAGAACCTGAATAAGTCAGCAACTATGTGAAAACCTCAACCTTTTATAGATTTAATAGAAGTAATTTCTATAGTATTCAAGCTGGATTTTGTTTTGGATTGTGTTTCTGAAGTGTCCCACCACTGGACTTAAACTGCTACACCTGGACTAAACAAGACCTCACACACAAGTGTTTAGAATCAACCAGCAAGTGTAAAGTTGTAGTTGTATCTCAACATCTAGGTTATCTGGACTGTATATGTGTACTTCTGCGTGTAACTCTGCATACAGCCATGGGGAACGCAGCTGGAAGTCTGGAGATGTCACCCAGACGGGACGTCAAACGGCCCCTCAGCACTTATGGGCAGAAACAGCCACCGGCCCCTAAACTGCCCCTACCACCTGAGGACGAGTTAGAGGAGAGATTCAGCATGGTGTTGGTATGTACATGATAAAATATCCTTTAATGCATTAGACTAACTACAATGGGGTTCAGCTCTAATATGTCTTTTACTTTAGAAGCGCTCTGCTGATTTGGCATGTAGAAAAAAGCATGTTGAAGTACAGTACTGTATGAATGGTTGAAGCTGAGATGCTCCACTGCACTAATTATAAATATGTTTGATATGCACCATGATATGCATCTCTTTGCATGCAAAAGAACGAGTCTGAATGACATAATACAGCTAGCTGTACCATGTGAGGTTGTAGACTGTGATGGAATGTGTACTGAGGTGATTGCATTCATATGTGTGTTAGTGAAATCTGTCAGATCTCCCGGAGTATGAGTGTTATGCATCAGCAAAGCTGTAATTGTGCAGCTGGGGGACTTTAATGCGTCATTAGGTGTTTTTCATGTGCTTTATCTACTTGTATCATCTTCATCTGATTTATGATGAGTGCACAGTATGCGAGTGTGTGGCTGCTTAATACTTTACTTGTTTAAAGTAGTAGGGGTTAATCCAGTGATTACAGTTCTAACATTTATTCATCTTTACAACATTCTTAACTGGTATGACCTTCTTGCTTAATGCTTCTTATAAGAAATCTTGGTTGCACTTTATTTTACACTATGTGTACTTAGATGCACTTATAGTGTGCTTACAGTGTATTTAAGAAAGTTCTGGTAATACAAGGTAACTACATGGGGTAGGTTTAGGGGTAGGTTCAGGGTTAGTACCTATTTATTACATAGTTATTGTAATTACTATATAAATAGTATGTACATGAGGAACAGGACTGTAAAATAAAGTGCTACCGAAATCTTTCACCCAAAGATGAAGGGAAGGAAAAATGTACTTACCCTCAGGCTATTCAAGAGATGAGTTTGTTTCTTCATCAGAACAGATTTGCTCAAATCACTTGTTCACCACTGGATCCTTTGCAGTGAATGGGTGCCGTCAGAATGAGAGATTAAAAACATCATAATAATCCACACCACTCCAGACCATCAATTCATGTCTTGTGAAGCGAAAACCAAATAAGGAGAGAATATGCTCAGATCAAGGACCATTCACAAGAAAAAACAGCCCAAAAAAAGATCTAGACAAATATATTGTTGTTGTTTTTTTTAAATCGAAGATAAGTTAAAACAGTTAAAAATATTTAAATGTTGTGTTTGTTTGTTACAAACATACATGCAGCTTTCCACTCCACAAAATGTTAACTGATGAACTGAAGTGGTGTGGATCATTATAAAGTTTTTATCAGCTGTTTGGACTCTCATTCTGACGGCACCCATTCACTGCAGAGGAACCATTGGTGAGCAAGTAATGCAAATCTGTTCTGATGAAGAAACCAACTCATCTTCCTCACTTGGATGGCCTATAAGGGAGTAAATTTATAGCAAATGTTCATTTTCACCTTTAAAGTAGTTCCACACACCATATTTCAAATATACAATAGCTTTATGTGAGGAGCAGACAGAAATTTACTGAAACGGTTTTACATTATTTACTGAAACTCTTGACATTTGTGTTCATTGTGAAATCACATATTAGCCATTAACATCTTCATTTGTGTCCTACTGTATGGACATTTTTTAAGGGTTTTTAATAAACAAGTCGGTTAAAAGTATTATGATTATATAACTCCACACACCTTACCACAATAAATAATACATTATAACAGCACAGACATGATCCAGCCCTGTTGGCATGCTGGCCGGTTATAGTTAAGGCCTGGAACAACCTACTTAACCAGATTCACAGTAGTTTATTTTACATGCGGGTTTCCAGTCTAAAAAGACCAAATCCAACAGTCCACATTACACAAGTACCTGTATTTAAAATTATTATTTAGCCAATGTTTTACTCCTTATATAACTTAAGTCTGGTTCTAGTGCTTATTGGTAAAGTCAGCTGTAATTTATTCCATGTTAATTAATTTACTCTGCCAATATCCTTAATGCTGTTCCTAAATCAGATAAGCACTCAACACTTTCCCATCATACAGCAGTGAAAGGCCATCTAAGTATTAAGTCTAAATGCAGGCTCTCCATCCAACTCAAACAACTTCATTTTATCCAGTCGCCATCTACAATGCCTACGGAGAAAGAGAGAGTTTGCGAAATGCTGTTTGTATAATGGAAATAGAATGCAAATAATGCAAGCAGCACCAGCAGCATGTACGTGATAAAACGCACAATTAAAAGAGTAATCACTCAAAAACACACCTAGTCGGGTACAAAACCTAAATATTACATGGCAAAGCTTCAGTGAGCTTGTTTAGTAAAAGTCACAAGTATTCAATTAAAAACGAAACTGTTAAACGATTAACAAAAGTCTTGCATAACACTCACAGTGGGCATACACACACACACACACACACACACACATTTAGAGAACTCTGATTTTTTTTCTTTATGATGCTGAATTTATGTGTATAAAAGCAATGGTTTTGTCCTTGCCCGTGCATGTTATAGCTTTTAAACCATTCAAGCTGATGCTTTCTACATCGCCTTGCCAAGGGGGGGAGCGCAAAACATCTGCAAAAACGACAGGCCTGTAATTATACAAATAGCCCGTTCAGTTATTGATATTTTGAATGTGGCCACCCACCAAAAGGACAAACCATCCATCTTCAGCTGTACTCCCGCCTTCAGCTGATCTAGAAACACTCAGGACAAAAATCTATGAGATACAATGAATCAAAGTCAGCTCTAAATGTATTTCAATTTAATTATTACTGCAGAAATTAGTCATAGAAACTGATGGCTGATGGTTGAAAACAACAGCAGTACGAGAAAACATCAAGCTGAGCTCTTATGAGGTGTAAAGAGAAGAAATTATGCAATGTTTTTAATGTCTTTTTAATATCTACAAGTATCATCTGCATCTCATTTATGATGAGCAGTTATTTTATAATCACTAAGATGCTGTTATAGTTTTTATTATTTTGAATGAAAATGAAATATATATATATATATATATATATATATATATATATATATATATATACATACATACATATATATATATATATATATATATATATATATATACACAAATATTGTTTTTATTAATTAAAATTTTGTTTAGACATTCTGCATCAGGTTCAATTAAAACAATATGAGAAATGCTGCTTTGAGAACTAGCTGAAATAAATAATAATGAATTAAATAATTGTAGTTTAAGGCATGTGGGTTATTTGGGGAATTTTAGTTTCAGGTTTAGTTAATAACCCAAGTGTCTTAAAAATGTCATAAAATTTTTTTAATTGAATATATACATTACAAAATCCTTGAGGCGATTTTAAAAGTACCTGATTCGGCTTACACATATAGAAAAAAGCTCATGCAAATATGATTAGCTGAAAACAGTATAATTCTAGTATAATTCTTCTGAAGGTAAAGTGGTATGACGGCTCTGAATAAACATGTGCATTATTCTCTGCACGTGTACTGCAGTATACAGTTTGCTGCATTGCTGCATTGCTCACTGACGCACAAATTATTGGTTTACATGCTTGCACATTTGAAGTATTTTGAGGATTCAAAATAACATGTGAAGAAGTTATGTTAGCTGTTTAAATGTTTTCAGGGATAGAAAAAATAAAAAGGACATAGAAAGGGCAGATGATGTGTTCAGAAACGAGTGAAAATCAAGCAATCAGTGATGGTTAAAAACTTGGAAGTGTTTTGTCCTTTGATTCTATTTTTCTCCAGTAGAAAGGGTCAGCTATTATAAAAGACAAAAGAAACTATGAGGTCTGAATTAAAACATGCAAAGATAACACTCGACAGATGCAACCTGACAACTATAAGCTTGACAATTATAATCAATGGAGCTGTCTGCACAGCAGGTATTCCATAAAAGAGAGAGAGAGACTGTTTCAGAGAGACTGTGTGTGTTTGCCCTAAAGCGATATTTCTGCAGATTGCTGTTTTTTCTTCCATTGACCTGTTTTGCAAATTAGGACAATGTGCCATACTTATGTGCCATATTTAGTAATTTAATATGCACTAAAATGATGTGACATCAATATCTATATAACTTTTACAAGTCACATACTCTACAGCTCCCAAAATTTTAAATATTTAGTATTTTCTGCTAATCAAGGCTGCATTTATTTGATCAGAAATGCAGCAAAATAGTA
The DNA here is from genome assembly GCF_003368295.1 of Carassius auratus. Lineage (NCBI taxonomy): Eukaryota > Metazoa > Chordata > Actinopteri > Cypriniformes > Cyprinidae > Carassius > Carassius auratus. The sequence continues at coordinate 3,275,746 of NC_039266.1, forward strand.
CAGTTGTGAAATAGTATTACTATTTAAAATAACAGTTCTTGAGTCTTTGGTCAGTCTGGGGTTCATAGGCGGGTCAAAAAAAGGCTTAATATTAGTATAGAGTTCATTGAGATTTTTTGCAACGTTCCAAAAACAACTGATAAGATTCCTGAGCTATCAGCTGAAAGATAGAGCCAAGGAATCAGACACAAAACAAACACTGAGAATTCCCGTCATCTTTCACAGCAAAACATTCTGTTTCATTCTGTCAAAGGACCTCACCCGCTGTATGCAGAAAGTAAAACGTAAAAAAAAAAAACGTAAGGGAATAGCAACACCTGTTCAAACCCTCCCAGGAACATGAAGAAAAATAACCACAGGACACAAATGTAATGATTTAATCAGTTGTGTTTGCTTAATATTGCTCATAGTCAAAGATTTGAACAAACCACTATTCCTGAGTATTAAACTACAAAATTTAAAAATACCACATGATTTACTCACTCAAGAAGAACTTATATTTTAAAATATCCTGGCTCTTCCAATCTTTATAATTGCTGTGAATGAGGTTTGAGTTTTTGAAGCCGCAAAAAGTGCATCCATCCATCATAAAAAATACTCCACATGGCTACGAGGGGTTAATTCTGAAGAGAATCGACGCATTTGTGTAAGAAAGAAAAAGAAAAACTGATTTTCTAGTGAATTATTAGTAACCAGAATTACTAGTGACGGCCCTGACTGTCGTACACACATTTACAAGAGATGTAGGACATAGGAGTAGCGTAAGCTATAAATTTATTTTTGAAATTGAAAACTTATTTCACCATTTTACTGTGTTTCCTGTATTTTTGATCAAGTAAATGCAGCCTTAGCATGCATAAGAGAATAGAAGATGACCTTGAAGATGATTTTCAGAATGTTTTACACGCAGCGTGCACACACTGTGTGTTCAGTATCATCCGATGCTCAGATGAGTCACTGATGAGGTAATTCTGTAGCGCCATAACAGTTTGTGTGTGTGCAACACAGATGCAAACACTCATGCTGTTCATAAATAATGTAGGAGATCGTCATAGCAACAGGACATTCACACAGCACTATTCTGCCGGTTCAGAGAGGGCATTCTTAGACTCATCATCCCTCATTATACATGTGACCTGTCCGCTGCTCGTAAACCGGCTCACAAGACGCAGCCGCTTACTCATCAGGTCATTTCTGACCATCTAACAAGTGTAACGTGTGACTGGTGCCACAGTAACTCTGCATTAAAACATAGAAATAGTCTGGGAAATGGATCGGAAGAAAACGTGGACTGTCCAAAACTTGCCACGGAGATGTTTGGGTGCTATGGGCAGGGCGTTTTGTGTGTGTGTGAAAAGTTAATGCTTTTTTTCAGCATAGACACATTAAACTGATCTAAAGTGACAGCATATAAATTGAAAATGTTTCTGTTCCAAATGTTCAAATGTTGTTGTTTTGAACTCTATAAAAGTTTCAGTTCATTTTATTTTATATTAGATCAAATAAATGCAGCATTCTCTCAAAAAAACACTTATTCTCTAAAAAATTCAACCATTATGGTTCCCAATAAAGTTCTTTGCTGAGCCCAAAAGTGCTGTAAAAACATTTTTAAGAGTTTGCCTCATTGCAAAAGAACTAATGACTCTGTAGAATTAATACTAATGAATTCAGACTTACAAAAAGGCTTATGATTTGTCTCTTGCTCTGTGATTGTAGAATTCCATGAATCTTCCGCCAGACAAAATGAAGCTGCTCTGTCAGTACGACAACGAGAAGAAATGGGAGTTAGTTTGTGACCAGGTGAGTTCAGGGCAGAAATATAAAAACATTTACTTTTTACACATTTTCATTCACTTTTTCATTTGCATTTATTTTCACACCTTTAAAGGGGACATACTGTATAATGAAAAACACAATCGTCCTTGCTCTTTAAAAAATAAATGAAATGATGTCACCACCATATAAATAAATAAATATTCAGCAGATGACTGGCAATCATAGCACGTGTCATTTACACATCAAAGTCTTAAAGGTACAGCAACATTAAAGATCATGAGGGTGGGAAATATTTATGAAAAAATGATTTATACTGCTTCTGATGCTAGAAATGTGACTAACTGTACGTGTGGACTTAAGGAGAACCTTCTTGTTTCTCTCATCAGGAACGGTTCCAGGTGAAGAATCCTCCGTCAGCATACATTCAGAAACTCAAGAGTGTATTAGAGCAGGGAGGAGGCAGAAAGGTACAGATATATGTTTGAGCCTGTATATGTGTGTGTGTTTAAATCTGAGAGTGAGATACAGAGCTTTTCCAGGTATTATTAAACTGAAATATGCAAATGATTTTAATTAATCAAATTATATGTGTGTGATCTGTAGTTTAAAAGGCGAGTCCAAGAATCCACACAAGTTCTGAGAGAGTTGGAGATCTCTTTGCGCACCAATCACATCGGGTAAGAGCCATCACATGACATGCAATGTTACTGACAATGCTTGTCACTTGCCTGATTACTGTACATAATAAATGAATAGACTTTTTAAAACTTCAAGTTTATCACGTAAAGGAATAGTTCAGGCAGCAATCACAATTTACTGAAAATGTACTCACCCCCAGGCCAGCCAAGATGTAGATTAGTTTGTTTCTTCATCAGATTTTGAGAAATGCAGCATTACGTCACTTGTTTACCAATCGATCCTCTGCATTGAATGGGTGCCGTCAGAATGAGAGACGAAACAGCTGATAAAATTCCACAAATAACCCACATGCCTTAAATCTGTCATTAAGACGTTTTATTAATTTTTTTACTTTAAACCACTGTTACTGACTAAAACACATCACTTTTTTTCTGCCTAAAACAGCAATGTCTGAATCAGAAGAGAAATATGCACAGATTACAGAATGCACAAATCTCACAGAGCTTCATTTGAAAACAGTATAAAACAAATACGTTGGTGGATTTTGATGGGAAAGGATGGAATTTTTAACTGCAGTAAGCATTATTATGGATTATAGACTCTCATTCTGACGGCACCCATTCACTATTGAGGATCCATTGGTGAACAAGTGATGAAATTTTCATTTCTCCAACATTACACTCTCCAAATTTGTTCCCATGAAGAAATAAACTCATCTACATCTTGGAAGGCATGAGGCTGGGTGAGAAAATTTTCAGCTAATTTATTTTTATTTTTGGGTGAAGTATTCCTTTAAATGCAGGTTTCTGAAATCTGGAAGTCTAGAAAATATCTGTGTCTACACTGGACTGTAATTACTTTGTCACTCATAATTTATCTCAGTTGAGCTCCTTTTGTTCTTCATTTTATTATTCTCTCTGTGTGTTCAGGTGGGTTCAGGAGTTTCTAAATGAAGAAAACAAGGGGTTAGACGTGCTGGTGGACTACCTCTCTTTTGCTCAACGTGCAGTCACGTGTGTACACACACACACAGACACACACACACACACACATTGTTCCAAGACACAATAGAGGAACCTAAATTCTTAATGTGACAAGGCGTCTGGGAAGAGAACATGTCCTGACCATCCAATGTCTGAAACCAGGCCTCTGATGCCATAGCTAACACTGCTGTTATATTCATCAGCCTGAGCAACACACAACAAAGAAACAACAAAGAAACACTTTACGGTGTTAAATTCATAGAATCTAATCATCCAAGGCGGTATTTACTCATTTATTTATTTTTTTAAATAGAGTATAAACAGTAATAATGTGAAAACATTAACAGGAATGTTCAATTTACAATTGAAAACCTGTAGTCTATTTGAATATATTTTAAAATGAAATTTATTCCTTTGATCAAAGCTGAATTTTCATCATCATTACATCAGTCTTGAGTGTCACATGATCCTTCAGAAATCACTATAATAAGCTGATTAGCTGCTCCTTTCTCACTATGTTGAAAACAGTTGTGCTGTTGAATTATCATGGAATCATAGACAGACGTTTACTGTGTTTTACAGATATGACATGGACAGCTCTGATAATGGAAGCTTTGAAGAGAAATCTGTGGAAGATTTGACCACCAGTGCGACAAACTCCCCTACCCACAATTCCCCACGCTCAGGACGCCCCTTCACCACAAGGTCAGTTATGGAGTATAAACCACTCTGAAATGATGAATTACACATTTTGTTTCTTATATAAGCAATTTTTACATCTACAGTATATGTCATTTGTTATGAAGTTCTTTGGTCGTGAACCGAAGAAGAAAACATGTTACCATGTCAAATAATGTAAATGTAAATAATTTTATATATAACATAAGTTCTACATTACTATTCCCAGCATCACACACACTGACAATAAAATCTACAAAAGGAAACATACACAAGACCCAATCACACAAACATGCACACGTGCGAAACACTGTCACTGTATTTCAAATATGTTTGCAATGTATTTTGAGATCAAAACATGCGATCAAACACACACACACACACACACCCACACACACACATCCAATCACTTCTATCAGCATCAACTGCATTCCTGTTACACTGTTTGTTTGTTTGTTTGTTTGTGTGTGTCTGTCACATACAGTACTTTTACTATTAACGATTCTGAGATTTCCAGATGTTACAAAATAAAAATTATGTAGTTCTGCTTTTAATACTTTTTTCCTATTTAAACCAAATCGTCTGTTTATTCATACAGAAATTACTGTATATGCAAACATAAATATCTATAACACAATCAAAAAAATATATATATTATAAAGAAAAAATATATTCAAATAGAAAAATAGTATATATTTTAATAAATACAAATATTAAAAAGATGTTAAAATATTTAAAATATATATGATCCCAAATAACAATATAATAATGAATAATTATATATATATATAAAAAAGACAAAATATAATACTTAATCAATATTGAATACAAATATTTCTTAATATTGCTTGTTTTGCTCAGGAAAGCTCTGAGATTTTCGCGTCTGCTCAGTCAGAAGAACCACCTGCACCTCTGCATCATGTGCCTCCGTGCCATCATGAACTACCAGGTACTTCTCATCTCTTACTCCTCTAATCTAGTCATGTCTCATCTCTTTCCTTGGCTAATGTGTGTGTGTGTGTGTGTGTGTTAGTTAGGGTTTAATCAGGTGATGGCTCATCCCAACTGTGTCAATGAAATCACACTGAGTCTCAACAACAAGAATGGCAGGTGAGAAAAGAGTGTGTGTGTGAGTGTGTTGAATGTTTTGTTTCTACAATATTCTACTTACATATGTGTGTGTTTTATTTTTAGGACTAAAGCTCTGGTTCTGGAGCTCCTTGCTGCTGTCTGTTTGGTTCGAGGAGGTCACGAAATGATTATTGCAGCCTTTAATAATTTCAAAGAGGTAAGAAAAGACTAGCTTTCTTTCTCTGTTCATCTCACTCTTCTTATCATCATCTCCCACACTTCAGTGTGTCTCCTTGGTCTTATTGTGTACAATTCAACTCTGTGGGGAGAAAAAAAACAAAAAGGGATATATCTAAATAAAATAAAAAATAATAAATAAATAAAATAAAATAGGTGAAAAAAAGAGACAAATATCAAATATTTATTATAAAAATACTATAAATACAACCAAAATACCAAATCATAATATAATATTAAAAATAAATAACATATCATATTAAATCTGTGTGATAAAAATAATACCAAAAATTTTGTTTAATAAAATTTGATGAAATATACCAAATTATAGTAATAAAAAAAGTTTGTTTCAGTACAATAATAAAATAAAAAATACCTAATCATATAATAATACATAACAATAATAATCAATAATACAAAATTTACAATACCAATTATGTATTATAAAAATAATAAAAAATAAGTAATAAAATATAATCAGATATAATATACCAAGACATAATATTATCAGAAATAATAAATTAAATGTTTTTTAATTGTATTAATTCATACATTTTTAAGTATGGCATCCAAATACTTTTTAGGACAACATATATGAGTAATAATATTGTAACATAATATGTGAAAAATATTTACATTTAATCAGATAATGTCTAATAGCCTAATTGGAAGGATATAAATTGTAACCCAAACTCTTCAGTTTTTCTCTCAGACGCTGAATGAACACAGACACTGTGTCTGATTTGCAGTTAAACTCCAGTAACCTGAAGCTCATTCTGTGATATCAGCCGTTACACGAGAGACACAGACATGACAGAACTAGATCGTTCCCTTTATAAAGACACATGATCAGCTCGCAAGCTCATGCATTCACACACACCTCATTCTGAAGGTCTGTGCGCTTATTGTCACAAAGACATTTTGTGTGGGAGTTGATTCAGATGCATATCAATGAAAGCAGAAAGGACTACACAAACTAGAGCGAAAACCGAAACAAAAATAGACCTCATCTGCTTAGGGGTTTCCCATTGTTTCCATTGTTTCTATGAATGCAAATACTTTCTATAAAAATAGAACACGCCCTCTATTGCAAGAACTAATAATTAGATACAGATAATGGATCCAGTAATATATTTTCAGATGATAAATGATCATGTGACATCAAATATCACTGAAGGTCTCTAAGTAAAATGTTCTTACTTTATGGTCAAGTACTGTACAGTAAACTCAAATACAGTAAATGTGTCTGTATGTTCATGCAGGTGTGTGGAGAGAAAAACAGATTTGAGAAACTCATGGAGTATTTCAGAAATGAGGACAACAACATTGATTTCATGGTGAGGACCTACTGTATAAAATTCTTCATATGTTTTCATTTTAAGATTCTTACACTGATTGTACAGTATTTAGCTCAACAAAAAGGAGGAGCATGACAGACATCTATATTTAAGGCCCTTTTTGTACATTGACTTAATTATCAGTCATTCTTGAGAACCTTTCCACTTTAGGACAAGCAGAACGTGTATACAGGTATGTATTAAAGCTGTAGTAGGTAACTTTTGTAAAAATGTATTTTTTTACATATTTATTAAACCTGTCATTATGTCCTGACACTAGAATATGAGACATAATCTGTGGAAAAAAATCAAGCTCCTCTGGCTCCTCCCAGTGCTCCTATTGCCATTTGCAGAAATACATCGCTCCCATTAAGAAACAACCAATCAGAGCTGCGGTCCGTAACTTTGTTTGTGTTCAAAATGTAGAAAAATGTATATAATAAGCGAGTACACCATGAATCCATTTTCCAAACCGTGTTTTTAGCTTGTCCTGAATCACTAGGGTGCACCTATAATAAGTGTTTATATTCGGACTATTTTAGATTGCTTCGGGGGTACCGCGGCGGAGTAACCCAGTACCTTTGTGATTCTTCATAGACATAAACAGAGAGAAGTAGTTCCGGCTACGATGTTCTTCCGCAAGACGCAAGCAGTTCTGTTTATTAACCACTAGAGCGTCAAAAGTTACCTACCGCAGCTTTAATAATCATATGATTAAAATGTATTTTAATAATTTTCTCACAAATTCACTATATTAACACCACATACGTTTCACATTCCAGACATAGATTAAGGTTTCTCCTGTTGTTATTGACCTTTCATGAGTGTGAGGAAAACTGATCAGTATATGTTCCCCTTCTCACCTCTAGGTGGCTTGTATGCAGTTTATCAACATTGTAGTGCACTCAGAAGAGAACATGAACTTCCGAGTGTATTTACAGTATGAGTTTACACAACTGGGACTAGACAGCTATCTGGAGGTGAGCAACTACTGTTCAAGGTTTTGAGCTTTTTTTTTTTTTTTTTTTTGAAAGAATGAAATACATTCATACTTTTATTCAGCAAGGATGCATTAAATTGATCAAAAGTGACACTACTGTAAAGACATTTATAATGTTACAAAATATTTGTATTTCAAATAAATGCTGTTCTTTTGAACGGTGTACTCATCAGAGTGTCCTAAAAAAATGTATCATTGTTCCCAGAAAAAAAAATAGCTGCAGTAAGTAGCATGAATGTTTCTTGAAGGAAGCAAATCAGCATATTAGAATGATTTCTGAAGGATCATGTGACACTGAAGACTGGAGGAATACAGCTTTACATCACAAAAATAAATTATATTTAGCAGTATACTCACATAGAGAACAGTTTATTTATGTTTCACAATCTTACTGTTTTGTGTGTGTGTGTGTGTGTAGAAGTTAACCGTCACTGAGAGCGAGAGGCTGCAGGTGCAGATTCAAGCGTATCTGGATAATGTGTTTGATGTAGGAGCGATGCTAGAGGACGCCGAGGCCAAAAACACAATAATGGAACATCTAGAGGAGCTACAAGAACAAAACACACAGGTACACACACACACCCCAAACACACACAACATTACTGCAATCTATCTGTCCAGTTCTGATATAAATGTTTTCAAGTACATCTGCTGTTTGACTACAACAACAACAAAATGCATTATATATAATAATAAAATAATAATGCACTGAATGGAATAGATGCATTTTTATTTTCAATTATTTTTGTTATTTATTCAATTCTATCTATCTATCAATCTAACGATCTATCTATCTATCTATCTTGTAAAGCTTTGGTTTAATTCTATTTTGGTTTGATGCAACATAATGCACATCATATTTATTAATGTAAATGAACAAGTATACACACTAAATCATATTAAAGCACTGAGTGTATGTTGTGTAAATCAGTTAAACACTAGACTGCAGCAGTGTGAGAGTGAAGCTGTGGAGAAGACGTCTGAACTGGAGAAACTGCTCATACAGAGTAGGAAAGAGGTGGAGCTTCTGAAGGTAACACACTTTGCTAAAACACACACTTACTTTTACTCCTGTTTCCAGGCTGTGAAGCTTTCATGTGTGTTTCCAGGACAGTGTGAAGGAGACACAGGCTCAGCTCTCTCAGCTGCAGCAGAAGGAGAAAGAGAGAGAGACACACAGTGAGAAGGAGCAGGAGCGAGAGAGAGAGAGACAGCGCTCTGCTGAAGCTCTGTCCGAGCTGGAGAAGATGGCCCAGGTTCTGCTGGACCGAGGTCTGATCCGCATGGACAGATCCCAATCCGGCTCTCTGGAATTACACATTATGCCAGCCGCTAACATAACAGGTGAAGATCCAGAAATACATCTAACCAGTGTTACAATTACATCATCATTTTCTATATAATTTCTATTTAATTCTAATGGTGCTTTTTTATTTATAAAGATGTTCTATACTTTTGTATTATTAAATTTTTTTAATATTTCCAAACAGGGTTATTATCGTTAAGTGAAACTAAAACAATACAATAAAACAAATATAAATAATAATAAATAAATAATAATAAATTTTGTTGCAATATAAACATTGAAACAATTTTTAATGTAAAAAATGCAAACATTTAATTTCAGCTTTAACATTTCTCATTTTCATTTAGTTTAACTTGATGTACTAAAATAGCTGAAACTAAATATGAAAAAAAATTACCATAAAGAATAAAAAAACACAACCAATAAAAATTGTGAAGAAAATTGTGTAGAAAATGTGAAAATCAAAAATGTTTTAAAATATTAACAAAAACATAACAGTATAATACTAAAACACAGTTAGACGAAGGTTAACCTAATTAATGAATATAATATAATATAATATAATATAATATGGACCATGAAGCAAAACAAGTGAACAACCACTTCTTTGTACAATTTTTTTAGATTATTATAAAATCTTATGTATTTTTAAAACTTTTATCAATGTAATATATGCTCATATGAATATTTTATTTCCATGAATACTATCTTTCTGCTAACTAAAAAATAAATAATTATCTTCTCTTTTAACTCCAAGATAATAGTATCACAGAAATAAAGGCCTCGCCTGTGATGCAGTCTCCGCCCCCTCCTCCTGCCCCCGCCCCTCCACCACCACCCCCTCCTCCGCCCCCTATGAGTGTAGCCCCGCCCCCTTCACCTGTGCCTGGAAGGACAGGAAGTGTACAGACAGGTGAGTGAAATGATGACAGTCCTGTACTGTACAACAAAAATATAATATGTTGGAATGTTTTAATTTACGGAACTTTAAACAAATTCGTACCTCATTATCGGATACAGCAGCGATTACGTTCTTGCACTCTATGATACTGGCTCATATTGAGTACTGTATCACAAGTTGGTCTTATACGAGTTATGCTGCTATCGGGCCAATTGAGGTATGCTACAAAAGAGCATTGAAAATATTAGATAAGAAACCTTCATCATATCATCATTGTAATATTTTAGATAAATATAAGTTTTTAAATTTTGCGAATTTCAAATTATTTAAATCGGCCTGTTTAATCTATAAAGTTATACATGGTCTGGTGCCTCTACCATTGAGTGATTTTATTAAACAAAAGTCTATCAGTGCTGTCGGGTCTCGAGTGACTAGAGCCAATATGAGAGGTGACTGTGTCTTGGCGTTTAGGCGGACATCCTTTTCACAGAATGCTCTATCATATCAGGGGGTGAGCTTTTGGAATAGTATCCCTCAGTCAGTGAGGGAAAGCACAAGTTTGCCTATTTTTAGGAATCGTTTAAAAGTATGGTTGAGGAACACACAAATATGTGAGCATGTTTAGTAATCATTAATATATATACTAGATGTAAAATAGAGTTAGTGTTTTGTAAAAATAAAGGGGATAGAACTATCAGTGTGATATGGGTTGTGTAATTGTGTATGGGTTGAGTTAGTGTAGCATGGATATAGTGTATTATGGACATGTATGTTGTGATCACTTATTGTACTTGCTTCTCTGTATATAGCCTGTGCATAGTGTGTCTGTATGTAGTTATGTGTATTTATGTGTAACATTTACCTGTTTGTGGGTCTGCAGATGGAAATCTGGCATATTTACATTTGTGAAAAATGTTCATTAATATGTATTGTCCCTTTTGTCTTTTTTTCTACAAATAAATAATGTTTGCAAATGATTTTGAATGAAAAGTGAAGCTGTGCACATTGCACTGAAAGATTTGCTTGCGTTTCTTCCCTCTGTCTGTGTGTGTGTGTGTGTGTGTGTGTGTAAGGTGTAAAAGGTAAGAAGCCAATCAAGACCAAGTATCGCATGCCATTGCTTAATTGGCAGGCTCTAATGGAGGAACAGGTGGCCGGCACCGTCTTCACAGAGCTGGATGATGAAAGTGTGCTTGGGGTCAGTTCTGTGGGTTTTAACTCGACTGATTGAAATGTATGAAATAGAGGCACCTGAAGAGTATTACCCATTATAAACCTTTGCTGCTTTGTGCTTTTTTCTACTTGAAATATATTGTTTAATTATTTATAAAATATTTTTTATATAAAATGTTGAAAAATTAATTGAATTTTTGGTTTTTATATATTTATACATTTTATTTTTGTTTAAATGCATTAAACAGGGCTGCCTAAAATAAGAGTTGCTAGAAACATGAGCTGCTTTTTTCTTTAATTATTAATTAATTTTAATTGTTTATAAAATATATATTTATATAGAAAATATTCTATATATATTCTATATATGTGTGTGTGTGTGTGTCTGTGTGTGTGTATGTATGTATATGTAGGTGTGTGTTTGTGTGTGTGTGTATATATATATATTATGTTATTATTACAAAAATACTAAATGTTTTAGGGCAAGTCTTTCCTTCTTTGTTTGTGTGATTCTAACCTGGCTGATATGAATGCATTTATTTATTTATTTTTGCCTTTTTGTTTTTAAAATATAATTGTAAATAATTTATAACATATTTATATATACAATATATATAAAAAATTCAAAATTCAAACATTTATGCATGCTATTTTAATGTAAAAAAAAATATGCTAAATGTTTTAGGAATAGTCTTAAGCGGTTAGAATTAGCTTAACATTTATCATCAGAGTTTATTTGAGAAACTAAAGCTGATGTGAGTCGCCTCTCTGTCTTTGCTCTGTCTGAAGGAGCTGAATATGGACGTCTTTGAGGAGTTGTTTAAAACTAAAGCTCAGTCTGCACCTGTGGATGTCGGCACTCTGAAGGTGAAAGTGGCTCATAAAGCATCCAGTAAAATCGCACTGCTGGAGCCCAACAGGGCCAAAAACCTCGCCATCACGCTGCGGAAAGTAGGCATGAGCACTGGGCAGATCTGCACTGCGATCCAAACGTGTGTACAAAAGACACAATTTTGATGCAACCAAAAGTTGCATGTTTCAAACTAATCCCAAAACTCCCTGTATGCAGGTATAATCTTGATTTGCTAAACTCTGATTTCCTGGAGCTGCTGGAGCGTTTCATCCCGTCGGATTATGAGCTGAGGTTGATTGAGAAATACGAGCGTGAAGGGCGCCCCCTGCAGGAGCTGTCGGAGGAGGACCGATTCATGATGGCCTTCAGCAAGATCCCGCGTCTGGCACAGACAATCAGCACTCTGACCTTCATGGGCAACTTCAGCGAGATCATCCTGCTAATAAAGCCTGTCAGTGAATCCATCAGAGAATACACTTCAGTCCTATTACTTATGAATGGGAGAAACTGCAAAGCACAGCATGGCAGAATAGTCCCGCCTTCTGATTTAAACAGCCAATCCCCGATTGGTAAAGTCACTGCGTCACTGCAACTGCTGTTTGAACCGCGGTCTAGCCTGCAAAAAAATAATGAATAAATAAAAATTTTAAGCAGTTTATTTCACATTTTTTTGCTGATTTGAAATGTATAATATAATTGTGAGATTTCAGGATTCCCCCATTCATCTAGATAAGACTTGGTGAACAGACTTTCCTTGAAAGGCAATGTTATGTTATGTTATATAAGGAGAATGCATTCTTGAATTTAACTTTAAACGAAAATATATATAAAAAATCCTGGTCTTATTTTACAGCAATTAAATGCCATCATTGCTGCATCCATGTCAATCAAATCCTCCAGCAAACTCAAGAAGATTCTAGAGGTAAAGAGAATACATTTTCTTCTGGAAAAAAAACATTTGTGCAGTGAAAGCTAATCTTTTTTTTTTTTTTTTTTTTTTTTTAATGTCTAGATCATTCTTGCATTTGGAAATTACATGAACAGTGAGAAGAGAGGATCAGCTTATGGATTTCGACTCCAAAGTCTGGACCTGGTGAGACAAAACCTCTTTACAATTTTTTTCTCTTTTTTTTTTTTTTTTTTTTAATGTATGTTATGTAAGTTTAGTTAATTAAATTAAAAATCATATTTGACTTACACATGAAATACACATATAAATTTATATCTATGCATTTGGTACAAACTTTTATCCAAACTGACTTACATTGCATTAAATCTGATAAGTTCATGATAAATTATATGTGAATTTATCGCGCATCTCTCTTATTTACACTCTCAGCTTCTGGACATGAAATCCACGGATCGAAAACTGACACTCCTGCATTTCATCGTCAGCATCATACAAGAGAAATATCCTCAGCTGCACAACTTTCACACTGAACTACACTGTCTGGATAAAGCTGCACTGGGTGAGCATTGAACATAAACACATATTCACATCAGCTCACCACTACAACTCTAAGTGTGTATTATTTTTTTAATTATTTCAAAAAATCTAATTTTATAATCTAAATTATTTTTTAAAATGTAATATATTTAACATAATTATATGTATAACTTTTATTTTAATTAAAATAAAATAAAATAAATAATAATACAAATAAATTAAATTAATTAATTAATAAAATAAAATAAAGTTTTCTTGCTGGGCTCATAGAAATGCATGAAACAGGCTTTTCTGAAAATAGAGTTGCTAAACCATTTCTTCTTGTTTTTATTATTATTCCATATTTCTTCTTGTTTTTATTATTATTTAATATTTTAATTATTTATAAAACATTTTAGATAAATATTTTAATAACATAAATGTATAAACTATTATATATATTTTTTCAAATTTTATTAAATGAAAATGTAGTCCTCAAATGTGTTTTTAACCACTTCTTGAGAATGCTGAGGGGAATTTAGATGCAAAATTTGTATGTCTACAATGTCAAACTTTTACATAGATCACACTTCTTCTTTTTTGTCTTACTATGATAAAGTACAATAAAATAATATAAAAGAATACTTGCATTGATTAAAAACTAAAAAAAGGCAATCAAAACAATCAAAGTCAAAATTCCAGGCTGGTGATCTAAAGGTTGTAAGTCTGCTGAAAGCATCTACTCTGACCTGCATGTTTCTCTCAGTCTCTCAGGACAGCATCCTTGCAGATGTTCGATCTCTGGAGAAGGGAATGGAGGTGGTTCGAAGGGAATATCTCCAGCAGAAAGACAGCGCTGTCCTCACAAACTTCATGTCCAGTAACGGCAGTCTGCTGGACTCTGTGGTCAAAGACAGCAAAACTGCAGAGGTGGAGATGAATTCAGTTGTGTGTGAAATCTTTTCTGAACTACAGTGAATGACTGGATCGTCTGTGTGTCTCTACAGGAGGTCTTTCTCTCAGTGGTGGAGTATTTTGGAGAGGATCCCAAATCCACACCTCCTTCTGTGTTCTTCCCTGTTTTTGCCAGATTTATTAAAGCATATAAGGTAATCAAAAAATTATTACCTAGTGCTCATGTCACCTCAGCATATTTCATCCTGGTAATGAGAGATTCAAATAACAAAGACATGCAGAATTTATTTTCTTTTTTGAACCAAGTTTCACTCGGTGTTTCACAAATAATTATGAAGAAATGGCAAGTAGCACACAATTTTATGTAGAAATGGTATTATAAAATGTATGCCATAATTTTATTAATTATCTATCTATCTATCTATCTATCTATCTATCTATCTATCTATCTATCTATCTATCTATCTATCTATCTATCTATCTATCTATCTATCTATCTCAGTGCATCAACCCTTCATGAAATCTAATCTGAGTATATTTAGCCCAACATAAACAAGGGTTGTTATTGTTAAATAAAACAAAACGTATTAAAATTGTTTTCAGTAATCACAATAAAGCTAAAATAAAATATATTATAAATATTAGATTTAAAAACCGAAAAAAATGTAAATGGTACCTTGGCAAGTAATTGAAATAAATGACTAAAAATTACTAAACTAAAATAAAAAATGATAAATATTTAAATACTGTTACTACTATTAATAATAATGACTAAATAAAAAATACATAAGAACAAGAATACTTACAAAAATGACAAAAATCTCTAAATAAAATCTTAATATTAAATGAAAAACTAAAATTAGATAATTCCATTTTTGGTAACTAACTGAAATAAATAACTTTTAAGTAATAAAAAGACTACAACTACAGTACAATAAACATACATTTATTTATTTTTATAAACAAATAATACATTCCAAATAAATTATAAAAAAGAAGAAGTTTAATTATTTATAAAACATTGTCGTCTTTATCCGTTTTTGTCATTTATATTTGTCATGCATGCTAAAATATATTGTAAGGGTTATTTCAACAATAATTACCCTGTAAAGATCCCACCCTTTAGCATACTATTCCTAATGTATGTGACTTGGCATGCTGCTTTGTACAAATATTGTTTTCCAGTTGTTCCTCCTGCGTGTTGATTGATGGACGAGTCTCTCTTTCTCTGTAGCTGGCTGAACAGGAGAATGAACAGCGGAGGAAGAGAATCTCTGAGACTGATTTGGGCTCAGATTTACACATCCCTGACTCTCCTGTGAACACTGCTGTGTCTAACAGGGTAATGTGCCACAGACAGACAGACACAGAAGCACCGGAGAACAGGAAGTGAAGCTTCATGGTCTCACAGGTTTGTTGATTGATGTGTTCAGATGCCGGCGATGCCAGGCTTCCCTCAGGTGGATCTGATCGCAGAGCTGAAGCGCAGGCAGATGACGCCGCTCGTGAGAGAGGGCAGAGACGGAGCCATCGAGGACATCATCACAGGTCAGGCACAGAAAACCAGTGCTCTAACTTTCAATGTGATTCTACCATTGTTAGGGGTTGTATTATAAATGGTGAAAACTAAACCCAGTGCATACCTCTATGCCAAACATTCAGGGAAAAACTCAAATTAAATTAAATATAATATAAATTTAAATTTAAAAAATTAAAATAAGTGCAACTGACTAAATTTGACATTCTGCTTTCTAAAGAATTATTTTATTCTACTGACAGCCATAGTTTTATATAACGGTGAGTAGAAAGAGATGCTGTCAGCTTAAAAGAAAAGAAAACGTAGATAATATTTTATACACATTTATATTGACAATATTTATAATGTCTATATATATATATATATATATATATATATATATGTGTGTGTGTGTGTGTGTATATATATATATATATATATATATTGATAAATATAAGCATAAAAGACCCACTTGAACAATACAAGCAAATAATAAAAATATTTATAAACTATAAATGTTGAAATATATTTATATTATATACATTTGTATAAATGTATTTATATTATAATTTAAATCTAAAAGTAATAATATTTATAATAAATATAATGAAATTTATTTATTTTTAAAATGTTTGTATAAAGGCCAGTTTATATAATAAATGTTTTATTTATATTTTTAAAACATTATAACTATATAGTATTTCTTAACTATAAATATAAAAATATACTATATTTTTCATTTTGCATAGACCCATTTATAGCTACTGTGAAAATATCAGAAATATTTATAAAAAAAAATATTAGAAATTTAAAAATGTAAATTGAAATTGGTTTATACTACATTAGTTTTACTGTACATTGATATAGAATTCAACTCCTAGTGTTCATCGTTCTTCCTGGTGCTTCTTGGGATTCTTGGCCTATATTCTAATTCTTTCTTCAATCATTTTGTGTGTTATTTGATTCACTCTGATGTTCTAGATTGTGTATTTAGTCTGTCTGTCTTCTTTCCTGTCACGTTTCTCTCTCTGTCTGGTCCTCAGCTCTGCAGGCGGTGCCGTTTACGGCTCGTTCTGGGAAGCGCTCGTCTCGTCTGCTCTGTGATTCGGGTTTCTGCGATGGGACTTCTGCTTTATAACTGTCTCTTATTTCCTCTCTTCTGTCTCTGAAGGTATCGCTCTTCTGAAACACTCAGCTTCCTGCAAGCGTCTCCCTCAGTTCCTCCGTGTAGATATCTGATGTTTCCCTTTCTTTCAAGTTTTTGAAAAGCTCAAAGATCTTCCGATATCTTCATCGGGGGGTTTCTGACTGTGTGTGTGTGTGTGTGTTTAGATTTAAGGAACCAGCCGTACATCAGAGCAGACGGAGGAAGACGAAGCGCCAAATGGAAACCAGCTCAGCAGCTTCCCGTGTCGTCCGACATCTCTCTGTGAAACACACACAGCTCAAAGCATCCTGTGATGAACCCACATTACACACGAGGCCAAAAACAGTTTACAAGAAATATTTAACCACAAACAAAATTAAGCTATTTGTATTTAAATTATAAAAGCTGTACTATTTATGTACAATTTATCTAACAACTTTATAGTCAATCTCAAGAAACCTTTCAAGAATGTGTGCTTGTATATTTCATATCTCACCCCAAAATGTTAAGAATTTCTGAAATGTGAAGAATTTAAACAAGCGTGTATATTTAATACTCTGCATCAAAATTAACGAAAAAAAAAAGAAATTAAAAAAAGTGTTTTTATATTTCATATTTCAGCCCAAAATTGAAGAATTTGAATGTGCTTGCATAATTCATACTTTGCACCAAAATTAAAAGGAAAGAAATTTGAAAAATGTAAACAATCTGAACATTCTTTAATATTTCATATTTTGCTCCAAAATTAAAAGAAGAAAAAAAAGAAATTTGAAGAATTTGAACATGGTTGTATATTTCATATTTCAACTCAAAATTAAAAAAATAATTTTGAAGAATCTGAATGTGCTTAAATTTAAAACTAAAAAAAAATAAAAACTGTGAACATTCATTTTTTTTTTTTTTTTTGAATTTTAAGAATTTAATTTAAAAATTAACAGTTATTCCTTATCATTTTCTTATAATGTTTAGATGAAATACGGCATATTCCTGACAGGTTTCGTGAGATTAACTCTATAACAACTGGATCTTCAGCTTCATTTTGACACTGTATTCTGGAAATGCTTACTGTACACCAACTACTGAAACTAGCTTCGTCTAGTATGTGTATATATATATAAATGTATTTTTTGTTTTCATTTTTTTTTTTCTGCATATAACATAATAAAGATTTTATACTGGATAAAAAAATGCCATTTACCATTACAACAACAAAAAAAAAAGTACAGTATTTCTGTATTTACAATTAGTGCACAAGACTGTAGTACAAGATATTCACTTTAATAGTCACAAAAACAGCACAAGAACATTCAAAACCAACAGTCTCTTGTAAATACACAACCTGACAAGGTTTTTTTTCAACATTAAAACAACTTTTTCATTATAACATTTCCATATAGATATATTTCTATTGGTCAACATTGCATTCACACTGTTATTGTTTTATCACAAGAAGTCATTGATAGATTTGTATATATTCTATATGTTGCATTGATGAAAAATGTTTTCTTTTTTTCCGGACCTGTTAAATTCGGAATGCTTGAATGGTTTGTTACAGATCAGACAACAGTGAATAGGATCCGATTGACCCGTCTACTCACATACAACTATATTTATTTAAAAAAAAATCTCTTTATTAATACAGAAATCCATCTATCTTACACTTGTAAACAGAACTTACAGAGAGAGGATTCTGCATGCAGACTTTGAGAGGATATCTACATGCAGTTTAGATCTCTCAAACGCTTTTGGTAGAAAATAAAAAAAAAGCTTACAAAAAATACCCTAAATGAACATATGCATGATCATACATTTTATATACAGTTCCACAGTTTCTCTGTACATATATTTTGGATGTTTCTCAGTGTTTTAACACAGCATATGGTGCTCGAATGCCTGTCGCATCAGAGTTTGGGGCAATTCTACTTTAATGAAGTCATTTTAAGACACGAAACAAAGAAAGTTATGAGGTATGAATCAGGCATCTGATGGATATGACCACCAAACCAAACTATAGCGTCTATATATATACTCTACTGTAGCTATATTTAGTAGCAGAAAATGGAAAAACAATGGCAGTGGGGCAGTGGTTTGCAAACCTTTGGGGATCCATTAAATATGAATGAGAATATTGATCTTAACAGTCGATAGCAGTTTATTATTCACCGCCAACTGGTTTCTTGTCATAAGTTGCTAATACGTCCCAGTGACACAAAGTGCTTCACACGTACAGTGTAATGTGCTGTCAAATGTTAACAAAATATATGCTTTGAGATGAAATCTGCTCTCACACTCCAGATCCACTGGGGAAAACTGATTGGATTCACATAAAAGATCCCAGGCTTCATTCTTCATTTCTACAAGTCACACAGTATGAATTTGGATAAGGCATGTACCTCACGCTATCTAATCTTAGTATAAAAATACAAAAGCTAATCTCATATAAAATATCTAGCTTATACTTGATAAATATTTACCGATTATCTGTCAGTAGCTTTTACTATTTAACTCAGAAGGTAATTATTTAGTTGTGCTGTAGATATTTTCTAGTTGAATTAAGTCTGCTAAGATTATTTTTAATTTTCTATTTTTTTTATCTAAACCTGACCCAAACTACCGTATTTTTCGGACTATAAGTCGCACCTGAGTATAAGTCGTATCAGTCCAAAAATACGTCATGACGAGGAAAAAACATATAAGTCGCACTGGACTATAAGTCGCATTTATTTAGAACCAAGAGAAAACATTACCGTCTCCAGCCGCGAGAGGACGCTCTATGTCTTCAGTGTAGACTACAGGAGCACTGAGCAGCATTAGAGCGCCCTCTGGCGGTTGTAGATGGTAATGTTTTCTCTTGGTTCATTTCTCTTGGTTCATGTCAAATTAATTTTCATAAATAAGATGCACCTGACTATAAGTCAAAGGACCAGCCAAACTATGAAAAAAGTGCGATTCATAGTCCGGAAAATACGGTATATATATCAGCTATAAGGGCGAATCTCATAAAACCTGCCTGAAAAAAAAATTCCCAGTCATATGTCACCTCAAAATAAAAATAAAAACAAAGAATTTATAAATTATGTTTAGCTTACAAAGTCTATGCCAATTAAGCACAATTTCCACTCAATTCTCATCACTTCAATGCAATATAATTATTAAAATTGCTAATTGAATTAATAATAATAAACAAATATATTAGTGCTGTCAAACGATCAATAGCGATTAATCGCATCCAAAATAAAATATTTTGTTTACATAATATGTATATTGTGTATATTAACATGCTTAAATATATTTCTATATTCATATTATTATATTTTATATTATATATAAATATGTTCAATATATAAACATAAAATATTTTTCTTAAATATATGCATGCATATGTTTGTATACATAATAAAGTATACAGACATATATTAAGTAAACAAAAACTTTTATTTTGGATGTGATTAATCATTTGACAGCACTATTCTATACACACACACACACACACACACACACACACACACATATATATATATATATATATATTATATATTACATTTTGAAATGATATGTGATCTGTGCATGTTTTAATGAGATTCACCCTAGAATATTTTCAAATATATTGCCACAAGTTTGTTTACATAGGAGACTATAACCACTTATATATATATATATATATATATATATATATATATATATATATATATATATATATATATATATATATATATATATATATATATAAGCATATATAATTTAAACTGTTTATTCAGTGCACATAATCTGGAAGCTATTTGTATCCATCGGCCAGCTTTACTATGAAATTACAATTAGACTCGTACCTTCGTCAGAGCTCTTCAGTACTGAGGTGTTGTGCTTTAGCTGGGAGATGATTTAGGCTCAGAGGTCACCTGTTCCCCCTGGTTTCTAGGGTCATCGTCGCCATGAAGCGTTCACCTTAGACAGGATCAGATCTCAGGGTAAAGGGGGGCATGAAGGACCACTCAGGGCAGTACTTGGAGGCTGATAGTCAACATGCCGGTACAAAAAATGATTGAAGACAATCTGAGGCCATGAGGCAGAAAAGGAAATGTGAGTAAAAATATCTTTCCTTCATTCATAAATTCAGTGCAGGACTGCAGGACTGCAGGAATAGACAGGGCTAGTCTTAACAATATATGTGTCAAAAATACAGGAGCTGGGCTCTTATAACCTCAGCATAATAAGAAAAGGTCAGGAAAGGATGGACTTGGGATAAAATACAAGCAAGTTAGGACAGGTGAGTGGATAAGAGAAGAGAAAAGAAAGAATAATCAATGCATTGTCATTTCCAATGTGTCCTCTAAACATTTAGGAGAGAAACTAGTGCCTTTGCCTTTCTACTTTTGTTAAACACATAATGTCCACCAGGAGACAGTCTTTCCTCAGTTACTGTGATAGTCAAAACAGCCATGGCTTTGAGATATTATCAATTCAAGGCTGCTAAATATCTCTTTAGCCAAAGAAAAGGACTAAAATCGAACGTATTGGACTTTCAACTTTAAATATGCACAAAAACTAAATTCTAATTTAAATTCTTAAACTAGCTGCAACCGCAAAAGCACGCAAGCTATTCCTGTGACACTGTGCTGGATAGCCTTGTATTTTACTCTGATAAAATAATTATTTGTCAGAAAAGTTTGGAATAAAGTTTGCAACAAGTTTTTAAAGTCTCTCATTTGATGAAAAATATCAACAAAACAAAAAAAAGTCAAATTCTGAAACATTATAATTTATAATAATTTAAAATAACTGTATTCTATTTGAATATGTTTTAAATGTAATTTATTTCTGTGAAGTAAAGCTGAATTATACCTTCAGAATCCTTCAGAAATCCTTCAAATATACTGATTTGCTGCTCATGAAAAATGTATTATCAATAATGAATAACTGTTGGGGTAAATTAACCATTAAAATCATCAAAATTGACAGTGGCCATACAAAAAATATCTGTTTGAAATAAATGTTCTTCTCTTGAACTTTCCATTCCAAGAAAAATGTGTCACTATATATATATATATATATATACACACACACACACACAGTTTGGAAACATTACTATTTTTAATGTTTTTGAAGGAAGTTTCTTCTGCTCATCAAGCCTGCATTTATTTGATCAAAAATACAGAAAAAAAATTATATTGTGATATATTATTACAATTTAAAATAATTGTTTTTACATTTATTATACTGTAAATTATCATTTATTTCTGTGATGCACAGCTGAATTTTTAGGATCGTTATCACATGATCCTTTAGAAATCATTCTAATATGATGATTCATTATCAAAGTTGGAAACAGTTCTGCTGCTTAATATTTTTTCAGAACATGTGATACTTTTTTAGGATACTTTGATGAATAAAAAAAAAAAAAGAAGAAGAAGCTATGTTTTTAAAATATAAATATTTTGTAATAATATACACTACTGGTCAGTAATTTGGGGTCAGGGTCAGGGTTAGGGGTTTAGGGGATAGTAAAGAAAATATATTATTAGAATATATATTATTAGACATTTTTTTTTTTTGAATAAATGCAGTTATTTTTATCCTTTTATTGATCAAATATATTAGACGGCAGAACTGTTTCCAACACTGATAATAAATCAGAATATCAGAATGATTTCTAAATGATCATGTGATCGACTGATGTTACATGTGACACTGAAGGCTGGAGTAATGAAGCTGAAAATTCTGTTTTGCATCATAGTAATAATAATTTTTTTTAAGTATATTCAAATAGAAAACTATTATTTTAAGCTGTAATAATATTTCACAATATTACTGTTTTTTCTGTATTTTTGATCAAATAAATGCAGGCTTGATGAGCAGAATAAACTTCTTTCAAAAACATTAAAAATAGTAATGTTTCCAAACTTTTGGTCTGTATTGTATATATATGAATTTTCAGCATATATATATATATATATATATATATATATATATATATATATATAATAAGAACTTGATTTCTCAAGGATTATGTGACACTGAAGACTGGAGTTATGATGCTGAAAATTCAGCTTTGATTACAGGAATACATATCCTACTGAAAATTGGATAATGATAATAATATTCCACAATAATACTATTTTAACAGTATTTTTATCAACAAAATGCAGCTTCGGTAAGCTTAGACTTCTTTCAAAAACACTTCTGAGTATGTAGATAAAGTATTGACTAAAAATGAGCAAGCTAAGCTCAAAAGTGCACAACAGCAGCCGACTCCACTCAGAAAATCAGGCTGAATCATTTCCACACCTCACTGCTTCCCACAGCGCTCAGTTTGTTTGAGGACACTGAGAAAACACAGCGCTGCGAGCGTCTCCGCAAGCACGATTTCATTCACCTTATTAAACATCTACAGCAAAGTCCTTCAACACCCCTGGGACGCAAACAGAGGCCCAGAAAACGACACACTAACATTCCCCGTTCCAACGTCTCTCACTCACGGCCAGCAAACAATTTGACCTCAGAATAAACAATCCCTTCAAACACTGCATCTTCACAGCCTTCTGTGTTTGCCCTCGCCGAGCCAAAACGGTCAGCAGAGCGGTCTGTTGTCCGATTCATGGCACAGATCTCCCATTAAGCCTGAGCGAAGACGCTCTTTCCAGGAGATGACGGCCTGCCACACTCGGCGCTGTGCCAAATTAGCCAGATCTCTGCCTGGGAACAAAGCCGGAGCTGTTGGGCATTGACTGATGACTGGGAACTGTGTCCTGTTGTTGCTGAGACCTCAGTGAAGCACACAGACGAGACTGATCTGCTGCCTGAGCGCGCACACAGTCGAGGGAAGATTAGAGACCCTTCCAGAAGGGTATTAGAAGAAAGCCAATGTGTTTGTGCCTTTAGAGAACAGACTCTGGCTTGTACAGTACTGCTGTCTTTAGCTGCGTCTTTAATCACTCACTAGCGGCAAACAAAACTCATTTTAATTAGTATATCTGGTTTAAAGCAAATAGATCGAGTACTAGCTAGTGCACACTTCCAGCTCACTTACAGACGCGCTGTTCATCACAAACACTGTGTAAAGAGCTTGAACTGAATTCACAAGGTTTCTGTAGAGATTTTACTGTAGCATACAGTAGGGTACACCTGCAAATGGCAATACTGTTCTATAGCTAACACTATTAAAATAATAAACGAAATAATAAATTAAAGTATTAAAATGACTCAAACTAAAAATGGAGCCATTAAAGGCTGAAATAAATAAAAAAAAATAGAAAAAAAACTAAAGTATTAAAGTGACTAAAACTAAATTGAAAAAAAAAATTAAAGGCTGAAATCAAATTTAAAAAGTTTCATAATAAATTGGAGTACTAAAATAAAAATCAATTATCCTTTTCAGGTGATCTGTTCCTTTAACTGGCTTGTCTGTAAAACATCTTATCTTGCAGTCATGTCACTGCCAATTAAAAGATTCAATATTTTCATTTTGGAGACATTAATTTGCCCCTGGAGTGCATCAGACCGTCTGCAGCGGTCTGGGCTAACTCTGAGCTTATGCTGAGCTAATAGTCTGTCGATTAACCCTGCAGGACTGAGAGAGAGAGAGAGACCAAACCTCGCCATCTCATCTCTTCCTTTTCTCTCTTTCCACCCAGTTTTTCACTTCCCTCCCTCAGGGTTTGCACGCAATCTCTCTCCTCTCGTTCTTTCGGGTTGGAATCTGGGGAGCGCTGACTTTGCGAGTTGTTCTGATAGAGACTGTGCAACACTACAGGAACACTGCAGGCTTCTCACCACCTGTCTTCTTACAGTCTTATACGTGATTGAGAAGCAAATAAGCTAAAAGTGAAATCAAAACTGACCTGATTTACTTTGAAAAACACATTTCTAGTCATTTTATCAATGATTTACTCATTTTGATTCAGCGGTTTCCTCATGGTTTGTGTGAAATACGCATAAAGTAAAATCAAAATTCACCCTATTTACTCTCCTAATACACATTCCTATTTATTTAATAGAAAAATTCAGCTGTTTTGTGTAAAATAAGCATAACATTTAATTAAAAATGACCTTTCATAATACTCATTCCTGGTTCTTTTGTCTGTGATTTAGTATGCATTACTCAAAAAAAAAAATTATTTTACCCTTTTTCTGCTATAGAGCACCCACTTATTACAATCCAATCAATTCCTATGCACAGAATCTCAACTGTCTTTCCCCATAACACTTGTCAGATTAAGAAAGTAAAATGAAAAAAAGAGTAATTTCATGTTCACTTCAAAATGTCCTACAATAAGTCTCTTTTTCCAGGTTGGTAGCTGGCCAAACCTGACCGTGATCAAAGCACACGTCTCATCTCCAATTCCTTCTCTTTTCCAACCGATCTTTCAAAAGCTTCGACACTTTAAAGCAGCACAGTGACAATGTCAGAAAGTATCTGGGTCACATATGCCATCTCACCTTGACCCGTCCTGTCATAAGCACAGCACAAAAGCTTCTTTCGGCTGGGATCTGACAGCTTGAGTCCTCATCAAAATCTAGTGCTTCAGAACAGTATAGTTACTTCAAAATTATAGACAAAGAATGAAAGAGACTTAAAGGAAAACTCAAAGATGGCACAAGGACAGATACATCAGTTTACCGATTAGCTAGCATCATTAGCTGACATTAGTCTTAATTAGTCTCTTAAATATTCAAGAACATTAAGGCCTGAAATATAATATACACTAAAGTTTAAACATTTTGGGGTCTCTTTTTTGAATGAAATTAATATTTTTATTCATCAAGGATGCATTAAATTGATCAAAAGTGACTGTAAAGACACTTATTATTTCATAAACGATTTCTAACTCAAATAAATGCAGTTCTATTGAACTTCATATTCATAAAATCATCCTGAAACAGTGATAATAATCAGAAATGCTTATTGAGCAGCAAATCAGCATATCATTATGATTTCTGAAGATCATGTGACACTGAAGACTGGAGGAATGATGCTGAAAATTCAGCTTTGCATCACAGGAATAAATTACATTTTAGATCACATTCAAACAGAAAACAGCTAATTTAATTTTAAATAATATTTCACAATATTAAAATTTTTGGTGGTATATTTGATCAAAGAAATGCAGCCTTGGTGAGCCAAAGAGACTTTTCAAGCTAACCAACCCCAAAACTTTGAATGATGATAGTGTACTCTCTGTGAACACTGGCTTCTCATCTGTGTACGTATACGAAAAATATAATATTTCAGGCCTAAATGTCAGCTTTTTCCTCCTAGAGTAGAAACAAGCTCCAAATCGAGAAAGAAATTAGGTGGTATTGTAATACACTATATTGTGCTGTTTTGGAAGAATAGTTCATGTGGCATGAAAGAGAAAAATACATAATCTGTGAGCATACAGGGAAATCTTGTGCATACTGAACCCCATCACACAGTGGAAACCATAACATCTGTGCAGCAGCTGGGAGACGTGGCAGCTCAAATGGCTGCAAGTGTTACAGTCACTGGAGTCGACGAATGAGTTTGCACTGAACGAGTGCCTTTTAGCGCAGAGCAGAGGTAAAGTCAGCGAGAGCGAGCGTCTGTCGGCCGATAGCAGGGCGCAGCTATTGTTAGAAGTGGAATACCTGCTGCTGCCCCTGCTGGAGCTTTGGGAGTTCCTCCTGCTGTTTCCTGCTCCTGCGCTCCAGGCTGCTCTGCTGCAGGTGCCGCAGACGGGACGCCGCAGACGGCTGCACCAGTTTGGAGCCCGGAGGAGTGCCTACAGGCTGAGAACCAGAGAACAGACATAAATCAACAACAGCAGGCTGGGCTGGAACCTGACCGTGTTTGTTTAAGACTGAGTCTGAATAATTCACGTTTGCTGGAAGAGCAGCGTCAAAATGAAAGCTCTGCTCCAAAACCCAGTGAGCGGAGCAGCATCTCTGTTCCTGATGAACATGAAGGCTGTTGCACACAATTTTCTGAAGAATTTGCGAGAGTTGCATTATGTTTTTGATTGCTTTAAGAAAACATGTCACTTTTAGATATCATAAACCTCCAATGTCTTGTCCCAACTTGTGAGCTGTTAGTGGAATGGAAGTCCATATTATATAAGATTATATAATAAAGCAATTAAGTAAATAATAAAATACATTTATACATTTATTAATAGTCATGATTAATAATAATAATGTGTTAATAATAATAATAATAATAATAATAATAATTATTATTATTATTATTGTTATTATTATATTACTATTATTATTAAATTATTAACACATTATTATTATTATTATTATTATCAATAATCATGACTATTAATAAATGGATGTTATTATTATATAACATTTTATTTTATTATTTACTTAATTGCTTTATTATGTAATCTTATATAATAAGAAATATTAAAATATAAAGTTACAATGTGAGAAAAATAACAATAACGCAAATATTATTAACTGATAGCAAGAATTCATTTATTATTATTAATATTGACTGTTATAATTAGAATTATTTTCTTATTACTTGATTGATTTATATATATATATATATATATATATATATATATATATATAATATTAATAAATTCAGTTACAATGTGAGGAATAACACTAATAATATAGCAGTAATAATTTATTAGTGATAATTTATATATTTTTATTAATAAAATTTATTGTTGTTGTTATTAGTAGTAGTAGCCGGTATATTAATACTTAGTAATACTGTTTATTACTAAGTTGCTTTAATATTATGTTCTATATATTTAATAAGAAATATAAGAAGATTTAGTTACAATGTGTAATTCATTTATTATTATCAATATTGACTATTATTAGTATTATTATTAATTGCTTAATACTCAATTTCTTTTTTCAATATTATATTATATAATAAATAATAAAAATTTAGTTATGTGAGAAATAAACAGAATAATAATAAAGATAACTAGTAGTAATCATTTATTAATGTATTATTATTATTATTATTATTATTACATTATAATATTATTATAATAATTGAAACTTCATAATACTGCTTAATTGTTAGTTGCTTTATTATTATATAATATTATTTAACAAGAAACATAAAAACTATTATTTACAATGTGATAATATTTTATGTGTGCTAAATGTAATTATTATTATTATTATTATTATTATTAATAGTTTAAATATTTGTAACATTAGTAGTCATTTATTAATAGTATTTATTATTATTATTATTATAAAATTAATTATAATTATTATTATATAATACTTAATAGATAAATACGTAATTGATTTATGTAATATTATATGATACTATTAAATAAAGCAATTAAGAAAGCTTTAAAAAACACATAAACATTATGTTATTGTAAGCCAATGGGATATTTTCCCCAATTTTAATGGCAGCTGGGTTACAGTAATACAAAATCAAATACACATTTATTCAGCACTGGAAATCGCATGAAAATCAATCTGTCTAATTGAAATGACACCGTTTCATGTATATTTGTCTGTACTACACTGCATTATGCCGTTAGCTTAGTGTCATGATCCATTACAGTCCGGTCCAGTTGCTGCATATGTAGACAGAGACGCAGTTCACAAGGTTTTGGACCAGAGCCAAGAAACAGAAATAGAAACACTAATTGAATGAAAGAAAGAGACTGAGGGAATCTCTACAGATCAGCATGCAGCAGTAGTGTTGACTGACACCCTGCATGTGCGTGAGAAAAGCTGATATTAGCACTCTTTCACACTTCTTTCTCTGTGAGACATTAGTAGTACTTATCACAATACATCTCTGCAGGCTGACAAGATACACACACACACACACACACACACACACACACACACACACACACGCACATATATACAGACACAGGCTGTCCAGATATCTCAGATGATAACCACCAGTTTTCTTCTTCAGAAATCCTGAATACACTGGTCAGTTTCGCTATAGTTTCCTGTAACGAATAGCTTGTCGATACAGTAAACAGAACGAGTGAAAATGAGCCAAGTACATAGTTAAGAAGCACATTGAGTATGGAAAAGCTGTCGAGACTGATGAGTGGGTAAAGTGAAGTCAGGAGTTCATTTAGACCGCAGTAGCTGACACGCTTTTTGCTTCGTCTGTTTGTTATTGGCTCTTGGAGGTTTTGCTTTAAAGACTTTAAGCTTGTTAAAATTGATTTGTTACCACAGTGTCACAACATTACTGTCACTGTGCAGAAGAGGCACAGACTGACATAACAAAAGATAGAGAGAGAGAGATGACCTTGACTGATATTACACAGTTTATTCCAACAGCTTCGCTTCAAAA
Source organism: Carassius auratus (assembly GCF_003368295.1). NCBI lineage: Eukaryota > Metazoa > Chordata > Actinopteri > Cypriniformes > Cyprinidae > Carassius > Carassius auratus. The sequence goes on from NC_039266.1 coordinate 3,304,972, forward strand.
GAAAGCAAGTGAAAACAGAACGTGAAAAAATCTGTAAAAAATGGCAGATATAAATATAAACTGAATGTACATTTTGCTGTTACAGTGATGCAATTTTTTTTAAAACATTCTTAGCATTTTTGTGTTTTTGTCTTTGCTTGCTTTGAGGAAATGTGTGACTTTGCATACAAAATTATGAGCGATATCTCAAACTCTCAGTGACTTGACCCTACCGGTTTTAAGTATGGAAGCTCATTTTCACCTAAGAGTAAAATATATAAAACTAATCGTTAGAAAGTTCAAACTAAGACATTGTGAAACATAAAATTAAAAATAATAATAGAAAATAGAACGTTTTATTGCTTAATATTCTATAACATTATTAAAGCAATTAAGAGATACATTTGCAATATTGAGAAAATATTTTACTTAATATTTAATAATTTCATAATAGTGTATATTTATAATATTCATAATTTTTTATAATTACATTTTAAAATGATTATCTATATATCACAAATAAATTATAATTAATAATACTGTAAATATGATCATCATTATACAGTATTTAATGGCTCAATACTTAATAGTTTTAATAATATAATATAATACTAAACTAAATTAAATTACTAATATTCAATTTTATGTTTATTTAATAATAACAATATTAAGTAATATATATTGCATAATATTTAATTGCTTAATTCATAATTGCTTCATTAACTATTATTTCAAATATAATATATTATTAAATTATATTATATAATACAAATCTTTTTTTTTAGAATCTAGAATATCTCTGAGGATCTCTAGAAAAATCACAAAAATCAAGTCAAGAAACACTTAGAAAATGTTGTATAGACATGTTTAATTCCCAATGTGTTTTCATAGCCGGGTTTCAATACTATATCTCATTCAAGCCGTCTATAACATGCAGCAGCAGAGCTGGTTAAAGACTTGAAGACATGACAGATTAATAGGTTTTGTGTCAGAGTGTATTAGTAAGGTTCAGGAAAATCCTCAATGGCAGAGGTTATAAGGAGGCCTGAGAGGAAGGACTGGCAGTTAACACGTTACCTCTCTCCACAGAGAGTTGCTGATCCACTGGCCTGCCCTGTCAACACTGTTAGGAGTGACCTCAGCAGGGCTTTGGGCCTCAGCAGTGACCCTCAGTCTCGCTGGGGCTCTCTCAAACACCTGTCGTGTTGGTGTGTGTGCATAAATGCATTGACATGTTTAGGTTTGGAGGAAGATGAACAACACATTATTTCCAAATCTGCTGTATTAAAATTTTGACCAAGCTAAAAAAAATGTTCTCTTGTCCATTTACTGAATAACAGACCAATCAGGAATGAGTTAATGTCCTTCAATGTCATCCTATATGTAGATACATGGTGATAAGAATAATATTTTTCATGCATCCGACCAGCTTTTTACCTCCAGCTCTGCCATTATCTTCTCATCTTCATCCCCATCTTCCTTCATCCCAGAAGCAGCGATGACCGGAGGTGTGGATGACGGTCGGGGCCCATCGGAGGTCGACGGACGTCTCAGTTTGACAGGAGGTGTCTGGGATTGAGTTGGTACTTCAGCCTCTTCTCTATTCTCCACCTTCTCCAATTTCTACAAAAATAATATGTGTATGAAAGAGCAACCTTATAAACATCAGCAGGCACTGCAAGATATGAAGCACAAAAAATATTAACAGCTGCAGCAATGGAAATATTGCTTTATTTTACAGTTAACAGCCATTCAAATACAAAGTACATATTCATTATTATGTAACTGCTTATAACAAAAACATTTGAATTTGTCACTAAGATACTACTCCTTGAAATGTAGTTCAATTATCACCAAACTGGTTCAGATGATAAGTTTCCCAAACAGAAATGACTGAACAGAGTTTTGATTTCCCTTTATGTTAACAACTTACGATTATTTAAATCTAATCATTTTGAAAGAAAATTAGAATATATAGAAAAAAATACATGATGTATCTTGGCCAAACTTCAATCTATCGAAATGAAAGTTGGCACACTTCATCAGCACTATTATCTGAGGGTGCATGCCAAATTTTGGAACAACACCAACTATAGATCAGGAGATTAATGTTAAAAAGTTATGATGATGTGAGTCTAGTTATTTTTGACCCAAAATTAAAAATGTATAGCTTTAACAGATGGTATATCTTGGCAAAACTTAAATCTATTGAAACAAAACTTGGTACACCTTATCAGCACCATGATCTGAGGGTACATGCCAAATTTGGGAACAGCGCCAACTACAGTTCATGAGATTAATGTTGAAAAGTTATGATGATGCGAGTCTAATGATTCTGACCCAAAATTAAAATGTATAGATGTAATAGATGGTATATCTTGGCAAAACTTAAATCTATTGAAACAAAACTTGGTACACCTTATCAGCACCATGATCTGAGGGTACATGCCAAATTTGGGAATAGCACCAACTACAGGTCATGAGATTAGTGTTGAAAAGTTTTGATGATGCGAGTCTAATGATTTTGACCCAAAATTAGAATATACAGAAGAGAATACAGTAGATGCTATATCGTGACAAAATTTGATCTATTGAAACAAAACTTGGCACACTTTATTAGCACTATGATCTGAGAGTACAAGCTAAATTTGGGAAAAGCACCACCTACATGTCATGAGTCCTAAAATTATCTAGTTTGGTTATAACTTTTGAAATGTCAGAAAATCTAATTTTTGTGTCCCTTGGGTCATGCTGAATCCATTGATACAATTTTTTCCAGGATTGGATGAATGTTGCCTGTGATTCATTTTGAAATTTATTGCAAACTATTCTTTTTTTTAAATACTTTAATGTATCCGCACAAAATTTGGTAAAGATAATCAACAGCATGCCCTTAACATGCCTGAAAAATGTAAAGACAGCATCACCTAACATTCAACAGATACATAAAAATGCTTAACTTTTGAAAACTGTGGTTACCTTCACACTCTTGTTTATGGCGATTACTTCTCCACTGCTGTTGGTTGTGAGCCCAAGGCCTGATGGGAAACTTCGTCGCGGAGGAGGAGGGGGTGGGGACTTGGACAGCTTCTCTGTACGATACCGTGGCACTGTCAACTCTCCTGATCAGCCAATCAAATCAATCAATAAACCTATTAATTTGTCTAATGATCAGTCAAGTCATAAAACAATATAGCTAACATCACAAGGCAGTTTCTGTAGTTCTTGGCGCAATGATAACGAATCCTCACCTGATCCCCTGCGTGGGATGCCGTCTTTGCTGGGTGGTTTCGGTGGGGTTTTGCTGGGCTGATGTTCAGGTGTTA